>NC_138379.1:86850278-86900816 GCF_054177405.1 Leptonychotes weddellii | reverse complement strand
TGTTTCCCTTGCCTTTGGAGACGTGTTTTGAAAGAAGTTGCTGTGGCCAATGTCAAAGAGGTTACTGCCTGTGTTCTCCTCTAGGATTTTGATGGATTCCTGTCTCACATTGAGGTCTTTCATCCATTTTGAGTTTATCTTTTATATGGTGTAGGAGAATGGTCGAGTTTCATTCTTCTCTATATAGCTGTCCAATTTTCCCAGCACCATTTATTGAAGAGACTGCCTTTTTTCCATTGTAGTAGTGTAGGGATAGAGGGAACATTCTTCAATTTATAAAAACCATCTATGAAAAGCCCACAGCGAATGTCATTCTCAATGGGGAAAAGCTGAGAGCCTTTCCCTTAAGATCAGGAACATGACAAGGATCCCCACTCTCGCCACTATTGTTCAACATAGTGCTGGAAGTCCTAGCAACAGCAATCAGACAACAAAAAGAAATAAAAGGTATTCAAATTGGCAAAGAAGAAGTCAAACTCTCTCTCTTCACAGATGACATGATACTTTATGTGGAAAACCCAAAAGACTCCACCCCCAAATTACTAGAACTCATACAGCAATTCAGTAATGTGGCAGGATACAAAAATCAATGCACAGAAATCAGTTGCTTTCTTATACACTAACAGTGTAACAATGTAGAAAGAGAAATTAGGGAATTGATTCCATTTGTAATAGCACCAAAAACCATAAGATCTTGGAATAAACCTAACCAAAGAGGTAAAGGATCTATCCTCTAGAAACTACAGAATACTTATGAAAGAAATTGAAGAAGACACAAAAAGATGGAAAAACATTCCATGCTCATGGATCGAAAGAATAAACATTGTTAAAATGTCTATGCTGCCCAGAGCGATCTATACTTTCAACGCTATCCTGATCAAAATACCAATGGCATTTTTCAAAGTGCTGGGACAAACAATCCTAAAATTTGTATGGAACCAGACAAGACCCCAAATCACCGAGGAAATGTTGAAAAAGAAAAAACTGGGGGCATCACATTGCCTGATTTCAAGCTATATTACAAAGCTGTAATCACCAAGACAGCATGGTATTGGCACAAAAACAGACACATAGATCAGTGGAACAGAATAGAGAGCCCAGATATGGACCCTCAACTCTATGGTCAACTGATCTTCTCCTGTTCTAGTTACTGGCCTATTGACAGCCTCATGAAACTATGGACCCTATGTACAGCATTCTCCTTATATTTCCAGGAACCCCAGGCCCCAAAATTCTTCATTTAGTTCATCAAAGAGAATGATTTCTAAATTGGAAAAGATAAACAATGAGAAATTAAAGCTTCAGGCAGCACCTCATTGCTTGAGAACTTAAAACTGTAACCTAAGTATTGCTATTGGGATACTTCTAGAGATCCAAAGTATGAATCAAAACACCAGCTCTGAACACTAGTCCTATTTCTTCCTTAATCTGCTTTCCCCAAAAGTAAATATAAGCATATGACAACAACAACAAAAACAACCTCTTCTTTTTGTTAAAAGCCTGAACTCACTTTTAGGGTTCAGATGAAGCTCTGTTTTCTACTGAATCACAATGAGGTCATGCCATAAATTGGATTATTATGCAGAGATATTCACTCTTCAACACCACCTCAGTGATGATGGTATATTTTCCTACTCCATGGATTTTGAACTTGGCTGGGTGATTGCTTTGGCCTCACAGTAGGTGGAGAATACCTTCTGGACCTTTAACCTGGGGCTTGGCCATGTGTCTGCTTTGGCCAATGGAGTATCACTAGATACGACAAAACAGAGGCTTGCATCATTGGGCTTGGACTTTTCCCTCTACCAAGGCCATGGAAAAGAACATTCCTTGGGTAGCTGTGGGGTCCGTAAGAATGAGAGACACATAAAAGCATGGTCTCCAGCTGACCCACAGACCTGCAGCTAAGCTCAACTTAGATAGTCTGACCCTAGATGAGTGAGAAAGAAATCTTATGTGTGAGAAAGTAACCTTAGGTCTTGTGGTTTTTGTTGTTATGCAGTATTATTGTTAACACAGAGCTATTTGTCAGACTGTCGCAGTGCTGGGCACTTAGTAGATGTTGGATAGAAATCTGTTGAACTGAACCAAATTGAAAGTAAGGCTGCTATCTCTGCGGCAGCTTCAGAGCAAGGCTCTCACTGGAGGGCCCCAACTGTAACACAATCTTTCAAGCACATGTCCATAGCTCTGAATCTCAGTTCTTCTGAGGTGGTTAAATATTTCCATATACATATGCACACACACATGTATTAACTGTCCATCAGGATCTAGCCTACAGCTCCCTATGCCTGGAAGGGTTGAGCTATTTTGAAACTAAACCAATTAAGAACAGCAAGGCCCTGAGGCTGAGGGAAGACCCAGCAACCACAGATCCCTAAAATGTACAATTCTGGGACCAAACTGACACATGTGGGCAAGATCTGAGCTCATGATTTGGAAAAAGCAGCTCCTGGGTTTTATGTTTAAGTGCATATCTGGCATGATCTTCTGTGAGAAGGTGTTTGGGTACTCTTGACAGAGATTGTGGTTGGAGGATGGGGATGGAGCTAACATCACCCCGAGTGTGTGCGCAACTACCAGCTATGCTGGGATGATATAGTCCTGTTCAGTTATCTTTCCACTAACATTTAATAACCACAGAACCTAGTAATACACCAACACCTAACATCTATCAAGCACTTGTATGCCAAGTCCTTATGTACCTCATCCCATTCAGTCCTCATGATTGAATGAGGAGGTTATTGAACCCTCTGAAATAGGCCTGGTAATTGCCTCTGTCTCGTGGGTGGGGAGACTGAGGCTAAAGTGACACCACCCAAAGTCACACTGCAAAAAGTATGTGAAGGAGCTGGAGTTTGAATCTAAGTCAGACCAGGTAGACAAGGATAAATAATGCAGTCTTTGACCTCATAGAAATCACATTTTAATCGCTAGATTAACTCCTAAATTATAACAGAAGGGGTGTTTTGTTTTTTGTTTTTTAACTTATCATTATTAGTTTGGAGGTGGGGTACGGGAAGAAGTAGTAAAATGAGGAAATGGTGCATCCTGGCAGCCGAAGCTTGCTGACTGTGCTGTGATGGGAGAGTTTGCAGGTTTGGGGGAGGAGGTGGGGTGGGCCGGGGTCATAAGATGGGCATAGGGAGCAAAGGGCATCCAGGAGGCAGGGGTTTCCGCTGCAGGTGGCTGGGCCAGGAGGAGGGGCATGGCTCTGCTGTTAGTGGAGCGGGTCACTTGTGGGGAGAACACAGTGTGCCGGGCAGATGAGTGAGATGTGTGCCATAACGTCAGATGCACAGCTGCTTCTTCCCTGTGTGGTTCTCTGTGAAGTCTACAAAAAAGCTGCGCAATACCGCATGTGACTGATTATTTATGAGAAGCAGTGAAGGAGCTGAGGTCATGCCCAAGGGTCGTACCCACAGAATCAGAGCAGGGCTGCTGGGGGCTCATCAGTGTCTCTGGGCTTTGTAGGAAACACACCTCTGGGCTGAGTCAACCAGGGCATGGCTTGGGCAGCTGAAGGCTGAGCCTTTAGAGACAGAAAAAGACTCCCTTCATGCAGGCACATTTAGCCACAGGCCAGGCACCACGGCTTGGTGAGGGCTGGACTTCTGCCCCCACTCGCCCCCTCTGCTGGCTGTCTTCAGGCAGGTACAAGCTGCATTGAGGTCTGCAGGGGCCCAGACATTGTCTGGCACAAGAGTGAGACAGCAGACATCTGAGTTACGAGGTGGTGTTATGCCGGGTGGACTGTGCAGAGGTGTGGCCAGGGTGCCTCCAAGCCCGGAGGACAGGGGTGCGGTCTGGCCTGGCCAGGACACTCAGGTTGGAAAGATCTTATGTTTAAGCTGAACCTTGAGGGATGAGCAGAATCTCACCAGATGACAGAGCGAAGGAACTTCCTGTTCCTGGGAAAGGTACAGAAGTCTGGATTTTGGACACTGTCAGTGGCTGATAGCGCTGTGAACTGCAGACATAAGCTCCCCACAAGACTTCTCCATGAGAGGCCCTCCTCAACCCTCATAAACAAACAAATACTGTGAGAGAAACCTCTGTGCTTGTCAGGCATTGCAGCTTCAAAGCAAGACCTCTAGTTCTCCTTTCTACATAGCCTAAAGATTCTACACAGAAGATGCCATCGGACCAGTAGGTGACAAAATTATAAGACATCTGTGCCTGGTGTGTGAAAGGGCTGGGTAGGAGGTGCTGCTGCCTGGGGAGGGGGCTGGGGAAGAAGTTTGGCCAATGTAAGGGAGTCATAAAGAGATGTATTCAAGGTTCCTGCTACAGGATTCCTGTTGCAGCATTATCTCAGCATTAGCTATCAAATCAATCTATCTGATGAGCTGTCCTGTTTCCCAGCAAGGCACTCATAGAGCAGGACACAGGACAGGTGAGCTAGGTTGTAGGGAGAGAGGTTTAGAGAGGCACTTCTTCTTTAGTAGAAGGACAAGGCTGGGTAGGGAGGCAGAGAGAAGTCCAGAATTACCATGGGGCAGCTAGCAGCCAGGGAGCTGGGATAGCAAAGTGGCACAGGAGGGGAAGAGAAACTTAATTTGTCCATTCTCCTTTTCAAATACGGTGTGGTAAAGAGCTCCAAAGTGCTGGCTGTGGTGCCAGACATTGGAGAACATATGTGGACAATTGTTTTCTCTGCCTGCTTCAGTGTCTTGTCTGGGCCTGGGGGTACACACCCATCACCCTGCCCATCTTTACTGCATCAGAATTCATGACTTCAGATCTGACATGCTAGAAACTCTATCTCTGGAATACTGGGGGTTTGGAATAGGAGAGTTCCCCCAGGAAGCCTGACAGTCAGTGGGCAAGGAGAAACAGGCCAGGCTGAAGGGAGTTGTGTCTAGTCAACCGGGCAGAACAATGGAAGCTGGTGATTGATAGATGTGCATTAGCCCTGAATTCTTGGGGAAAATGCAACCTACAGAAGAGCTATAATAGCATATATCATCTTTTCCCTGGGAAGGAGAAACAGTTGCACCTTCCTACCTATTAATCACATCTTCCATTAATCAGAATAACTTACCATAATTGTGATTACAGTTGGGAATCAATTAATGTTCACCTTAAAGTGTAGAGAGGAAAGCAATTAACGTAATAGAGTTAGAGCATCAAAGTGACACAAATGTTATTGACAATTACGAATCACATCTTGCAGTTTTCTGGTTCTCTGCTCTTTCATGGAGAGGTTTACAGTGGAGGAGGGGAAGCAGTTTCAGATCTTCCAGGTAAAAATGTTAAGTTCCAGCTCTCCTCATTGTCTACATTCTAGCTCCAGTTCCAGCAACGAGGCCCCAGGAATGGAAGGAATAAGTCTGAAGAAAGGCCAGAGTTTCCCTGTTGGTTAGAGGGACTGATTTATCTGTCTTAGCCCAGCATTTTTTCTCAAAGCAAAGTCTGATTCTTCAGACATGGATTGTTTGGCTGTTTGATGGGAATCCTCTGAAAGACAGTTATAATATTAAATAGATTTGACCTAACCTAAACAGAAAAATGGCATTTAAAATTCATATTGAGCTTTTTAAGGAAGCACTTCTAGCATCTGTTTATGCCTTTTTTTAGTTTGTTTGTTTCCATAGTCCTGAGAGGGATATAGGATAGGGGGTTGTTATTTTTATTTTTTAGATGTGGAAAGCAAAGCCTAAGTGAGCAAATGACTTCCCAAGGTCACACAGTGAGTTAGAAGCAGGCTGGAACCCAGTAGGCTGTCTTAACATGAGGGCTGCTCTACAAAAATTGTTTTATCATGCCCACCTGATGGTCACTCAAGTTCATATGCTAGCCCAAATAGCCTCTTGTTCTGGATGAACACTCCTTGGGGGACATTCCAGGTGATAGTAAAAGATCCCTAGTTCAGTCTGTCCCAGACCTTGAGCATTCTCTAGGCGAAATTTGAGGAGACCGTGCGAAGGAAAATTTAGACTTGAAGAATTCAAATTCAGCAGGGAGAGATCTAGGGGTAATCAAACCCACCCCTTCATTTTCCAGACGAGGAAACTGAAGCCTAGGGGTGGGGGTAGTGGAGAGTGCTTTGGGTTCATTCCCAGCTTTGGACAGAAACCTCATAGCCTCCCAGGGCAAGGGAAGAGGGATATAACCTAGGAGAACATGAAGATACAATAACTGAAAAAGAAATCTTTGCAGATCTCATTTAAATGCTTTGTGCAGATTTGCTTTGCATCCTTATGTGGTTGTTGAGGCAGAGATGCAAATGTTTTGAGTCATACCAAGTTTCTTGTCCATTTTGAAGACTAACTTATGCACATTTGCTGATTCCTCATGTAGTTAATCTGATTCCTTTCTTAAGCTCCCTGAAAACTCCAGGTCAGCAGTTCCTTGATCTGCTCTGTCCCTGAACATCGTTGTCGGTCTTCAGAACGACGACTTCAGGTAAACAGAAGCTTCCACAGAGGGAAGTTCTAGGGTCTAGGCCTGGCCCCTTTTTCTCTTATTTCCTCAATTAAGGGCATCACCTGGGAGCTAAGCCCAGGAGGCTACCTGAACAGGATAGCCCAGCCCTACCAGAGAATGGCTGCAGGGACCCAGATTTCTGTTTCCTACAGAGGGCTTCCTCCCATCACCCCAGCCATGCTTGTGGTCCAGTGTGGCCACTGCAGCCTGCATGGAGAGCTCAGAATAGAGCAGTGAGGCGGTTACCCACAGCCTTAGCACTGGCTCTTTGTAAGGCTCTGAAGGACAGTTTTGATTCAATTGCCAATTAAACTCCAGAACACTGATGACCCATAGGCACTGAATTTTTAAACTTTTCCTTTTTCTCTGTTAACCTGTGTCAAAGAGGAGAAATTACATATGGGGATCTCCCAGGGTGATTGATCCATAATCCTACCTACAGGCCACCCTAAGATCTGCTGCCCTAATTAAGCATAGCATCTCTCAAGATCAATGGCCAACCTCATGTCGGTTAGGAGCTGGATCATCGAAGGCCTCCACATCCACTAGATGGCAGTAGTCAGTTAATCATGTAGAGAGGGACAGCCTAGAGAAGCATGATCCCTACAGAGCAGCCAAGCTCTAGGATTTATAATCAAGTCCAGAATATCTAAATATAAGGCACCGTCTCCCCTCCTCTAGTCCTTGAAGATTACTGTCACTCTTTTTAATTATTATTTGAAGTAACAGCTACTCTGGTAGTCCAGAGTAGCTATTTATGATACATGCAGGACTATGGCAGAAAAGAAATAGAGGCCACTCCCCAAAACTATAGCTGGGGGAAGCAGTTTTTGAACTGCCCCTTGCTGAGTCAAGAGGAACTGGATTCAGCTGTTAGCTCCTACTGCAAGGAAAAGATTTCCCCTTTGCTCCTTTCAAGCCACAGCTCTCCAGGCATCGAGGCCTTCCATCAGGGACCTCTGCCAGACCATGAACCCCAAACCACAGCTTACCACACAACTGTGCTGAGCTCTGAACCAAGCCCTAATATTAATTTATGGAACCACAAAGTGATTACAAAGTTGTGCTCTATTTTTCCTCCGAAAACCCCCTATTGAAGGATGAGTTTGAACTGGAATCAAGCCTACATATTTCCTAGAACTACTGAACCGGGACTTCAGAATGTTCTCTGAACCCGGAGCTGAACTGAACCTATATTTCATAGACCGGGTCCCCTTGTTGAGACTCAGTTCTTTAAAAGAACCTTTATTTTAGCTAAAGCTGCCCTCAATCCTGTTCTGCTCCCCCCTCCCCGTTTTGGAAAGTCTAACATCAGGATTTCCTCGTCAGTGCCCCCAAGGCAGCCTTTCATATGGAGATATCCTCAGTTTCTGTAGCAAACTCCTTATTAGGCCATTTTCTAGTTGGTCACTTCTGCAGCAGCCAGAGTTTGGTGGTTGGATAGGAGATTTATGTAGGACACTTGGCTAAAATATAAACAGTGGTTTAGAGAAAGGGAATCTGCCTTGTGTCAACAGTAATACGAGGCTGGGGGCCTCCAGCAAGCTGCACTGGATGTTTACCCACTGAATCAAGTCACTACATCATCTGTCCCTGTCTGGCTAGAGGGGCCCTGGCTGGAGAGTGGCAGGCTCCCCACGAGCTCTACAGTCTGGAACCTGGGGGAGGTCTCATGGGCTAAACTTGCTCCTCCTACCCCACCCACCTCACCTAGGTAGAAGGGTACTGAGTTAGGGACCTCAGAATCAGATTTAATAAGCATTTATTTCCAGCTTTTTGTGAGCCAGACACTTTTTCTGTGGCCACTTGATTTAACAACTCTCTGATGTCTTTAGGGGTAGATCCAGGTTTCGTGGGATCTGAAGTACAGTTTAGGGGGAGGGGGCCTTAAGAAAAAGAATACAAATATAAAATTAGATATAAAAGTGAATATTAATTTATAATGAGCAAAAAAAATGGATCACCCACACACATAATGGCTATTTGGAAATCTAGGTCTCTTTCTTATGAGATCTTTTTAGGCATTTTACCAGAAATGCTTACGTACAAATGTTTCTCCTTGGCAGCCTGGCTTCTCCCTTCCCCCAGGCACACTCTGCACTCAGTTTGCGGGGGTGGGGGTGGGGATGGGGGGTGGGGTGGGGGGGCATGAAGGGCAGGGGCCAGGGGCTTAGCTTTGCCAGATCCCAGTTAAGTCTGCTCTGCAGGTATGTGAGGATCCCCACCTAGTGACTCTGCTACATTATGTGACTTGGGCCAGGGCGCAGCTCTCGTAAGGTGTGAGGCTGAAATCTGCCGTCACAACTTCTGATGCTAAGCCTAATGTGTTTTTCATTGCTCTCTACTGCCTCCCTCCATGGCTGCCAGATTGCTCTGGGACTCCGGTGGTGTAGCTTGTAACCTCCTCAAGGGCCACTTTTGGTCTGAGCCACAAATCCCACAATCCTCTTCCCTGTCTTAAAGAGAGGAGGAGGTTGTGGTCAAAAAGTGGGCCATTTCAACTTGCGGCAGCTCCTTTCAGTAGGATGCTCCTTCTGCTCTTGCTCTTGGCCTTGGCCTGTTGACTCCTGCTACCTTGAGGGCCACACATCCTCATCTTCTGGGAAGGGAGGGGCCGTGTGAGGGAGGGACCTGTGTAGGAAGGGCTGCCTGGGGGAGGGGCCACGTGGGGGAGGGGCCATATGTGGGAGGAGTAGCCTGAGGGCCTGTGTGAGGAAGGGGCCTTGTGTGGGTGGGGCCATATGTGGGAGGAGTTGTCTGAGGGGCTGTGTGAGGGAGGGCCTGTGTAGGAGGAGCTGTGTGAGGGAGGGGCCTTGTGTGGGAGGGGCCATATGTGGGAGGAGTTGTCTGAGGGAGGGCCGTGTGTGGGAGGGGCCTGTGAGGGAGGGGCTTGTGTGTTGTGGGGGGACATGGAGGGGCGCCTGTGGGACGGGCCTGTGTGGGAGGAGGTGTCTGAAGGAGGGGCTTGTGAGGGATGGACCGTACCGTGTAGGGGAGGGGTAGTGTGTGAGGGAAGGGATCTGTGAGTGGGTGCTGTCAGGGATGGAGAGGATGTCTGAGGGCAGAGACTCTGAGGGAGCGGCTCTCTGGCCCTGGCCTTTCTGGACAGATTCACAGCAATAAATGTGTCTTTGTTATGTCCTTGTGTCCAGGCCGTCTTTCTGGGCCTTTCTCTTCTTTCACCTCTGAGTGTCCTTTCTCTAAACCCTGTCTTACTCCCTCCTCCTCTCTTTCCCCATAAAAATCTTCCTTCCTGTGCAAGGATCTATTGTTAGTCATTTGTGTCTTTGGGTGAGTTTAAGTCATTTGGTTTCTTCCTCCAGGAGGAGTTGTAACTCTCTATTACGGAACAAAAGCTCTAACCCTTCAAAGGAATGGGAAGCAGGGAGACGAGAGGAGGGATGTAATCTGAATTGATGGTGAGGATGGAGAGATTTCCCACATTTTAAAAATGATGCAGCAGCAGCTGTTACACTGGGGTTTTCTGTTTGTTTTGCTTTTTTGTAAGGAAAGGAAGACACACTTAAAATGGGTTGATCATCGACTGTGTGTCAAACCTTGTGCTAGGTGCTTTCAGAAACATTACCTTAATCCTCATAGTAACTGTGGAGGAGTAGTTATGATAGCCTTTTAATGGACGGCAAAGCTGAGTTAGCCCTGTGTACGGTCACGCAAAGACAGAAGCAACTATTTTTTGGTATCTACCTTGTGCCTCTGCTGTGCATTCTCATAAATATTTCTTATTCTTATAGTACTTCCCACTATATAGCATTAGCTTTTTTTTTTTTTTTTTAAATGAGAAAACTGAGGCTCAGAGTGGTAGAGTGACTTTCCCAAGGTCCCCGTTATATGGGAAATTACTTTGAAGCGGTGGTGGTCTCTGAGTGCTCTACCGGGTGGGTTATTTCAGAGTCCTCAGAACAGAAAGCCTTACAGACAAAATTAAGGGCTCAAAACACAGTTTACTAAATCTACTTAAAACACAAAGCAAGAAGAAAGGGGAGAAGGATAGGGTGGATTAATTCACTTAGGATGGGGACAACCAGGTGGAAGGTCCGTATTCCCTAAATCGTGGCTTATAAAATGCCCTCTGCTGCATCAGCCTTCCCTGCTGATGGTTTGATTGTGAGCATTAGAGCCTTAGCTTTGAGCAGAAGGCCCCACAAAAGGTGCCTGGGGCCAAAGCTTGCATTTGCTCTCTGATAGGAGGAACACAGTGGCAAGAACAAGTATGCTTGCCCACAGCTATTGCTTGCCAGCTAGCCGTCTGAACAGCCAAGAGTGTTATTTGCATTTCTTGCCCAGAGCACATGGGGCCAAAATGAGACCATACTGTTGTCAGCCAATGGGTTGCTGATTTAAAGGTGACAAAACTGTCAGCCCAGAGGTGGCACAATCATGACTTATTCTATCTCTTTCTATCTATAAGTAACATTCTTGTTTGTTTCATCATATGTTCCATTTATTCTGTTTATCTTTAGCATGTCTTACAGGTTACTACTTCATTATCTATAATTAGCGTATCTTATGAATTCTGCCTACATCTTGCAAGCTCATAAGGGACTTGCTTGCTTTCTGTCTGTGCTAGCTTTAGTTAACTATTACTGTGTAGCAAATTACCCTAAAATTTAGCAGCTTAAAACAATAATACACTTTTTTTGTTGTTGTTCCTTATTCCTTAGTTTTTGTGGGTTGGGAATTCGGGAGCAGCTTGGCTGGGTGGTTCTGGTTCAGGGTGTTTCTTGAGGTTACAGTCAGAATATCAGCTAGGTCTACAAAATTAAAAAGCTAACCTGGGATGGAGGATCCATTTCCAAGATGCCACTGACATGGCTAGCAAGTTGGTGCTGGCGGATGGCAGGGGTCCTCAGTTTCTCCCCACATAAACTCTCCACATAAAGCACTGGGCTGCTTGAGTTTCCACATGGCATGTCAGTTATCTTCCCTGCGCAAGTAATCCAAGAGAGAATAATGTCTTTATGAACTAGGTTTGGTAGTCACACACCATCATTCCTGCAACATCCTATAGGTTATATAGGATAGTCTTGCACAGCTGGGAGGGGACTCTACCAGGGAGCCATGGGGCCAGGATCACTGGGGGCAACTTAGGGGCTGGTTTCTATAATGAAATATGTATGAGTTTCATCCATCTGATCATGATCATGATCATCATGACTGAAGCATGCTGCTCAGTAGGAGCACTCTGAATAAGGTTCTCACTGAGTAAGGTTTTAGTTGGGTTATATCCTATCTGGACTAGAACAATTTTAGCCAAGCCACAGATGACTGTATTTAGGTAGTCTGTCTGGGTGATCTGTCTGGATCATGGCACACTTCCATGGATAACTTCTACTTCCATGTGGTGGTAGCAAGGTATCCCCTAGCCATGAGTGGTACCCTCAGTGGTTACTGGTTATTAACTGTCCCTAACTTTATAATTAGATATGACTTTTGAGTGGGCGAGGAAGCCGATCTGCCTTGGTTTCTGGGTGGTTCTATGTGGTACTCATAACTGAGTAGAGTATGAGAGCAGCTATGCATTATCCATCCCTGAGAGATTTCTGAATGAGTGTATAAAGGTTCTGGTGTTTCATTCTTTTAGGGTGAACTGGAGACTCTGTAATGGGTGAACCATTACCAAGGTTTCCCACTTGTCCGCTTCCTCCACCTCCTGGTGAATGACTCCTGGGCTGTGGATAATGGTCTCATTTACTGGTCCTCTCATTGGGGATGTATCTCATTAAGACCACACTGCTTTGATAGAGACACGTTTGGAGAGATATTAAGCCTATTGAAGAGTGTCAGTATCAGAATCTATTATGATGATAACCACCAGAAGGCCTCCTCTTCCTGCCAATGTCTTTAACATGGATGCCATGACTCAAGTTGTCTTATCCTTAATCCTCACCCTTGTCTCTCTAGTACAGAAAGGCAGTGGTAAGTACTAGAGAATTCTACCCCCCTATTATGCAAATGCATTTTTTTTATATTAGTTGCTAGCAATATGGATGGGCCCATTGAGATTGCCTTTTATATGACTATGTTAGCTAGGTATTATTGGCCTGTTGACTAAATGGGACTCTTTACTTTTGGCCTGGGCAAAAAATTTACACTGACCATGGGAGATTCTGATTCTGGGTTTGACATTGCTTTTTGGTTTATTTGTTGTTAAAGCAGCCCACTCCGCCATTAGAGATCTGGAATTTCACCACATGGCACCTCACGGTGTCCCCTTTTCCACCTTCAGTGACCAGACCACTCATTCAGCTGATGCTTCTGCCCAATCTTTGAGTATGAAAGAAGGACATTCAGTAGACTTACTATCTAGCCTACTAGCTCCAAGCAGGCAGCATCACTGAAATGTAGGTTGGCCTTTCAGGAGCAGCCGTGCCCTTGCCAACTCCCTGTCTCTCTCTCTGTGTGTACTATCTTGTCCATGCAGAAGATGTCCTCAATGAGCACCTCCTTAAAGGCTTAGTTTCTTCAACCATTCATGTTCTTGGGTCAAAGAGAAAAAGGTCAGACGTGCTTTTTGTGACCTGGTCATTTACCTGCATCGGTATCTTTAGCTATGAAATACCAATAGCCTATCAGTAGGAATCCTGAGTTTTTAAATGCTAGAAATGCCACATGTGCTCCCTGCCATGGAATATGGGTTAAGCTAAAGAGTTTTTCTTTCTTTTAGGGATTTCTTTACATTTTCCATTCTATTGAGAGTACTGTTTCTTGTTTTTCAACATGGAATCTGTATATATTTTTTCCACTATTTTTATGTTTCCTACTATTTCTAGGAGTTCAGTAAAAGGAGAGATCTCATCCTGTGCTCAGTCTGCCATCATGAACTGACAGCCTGATTCCCCCTTTCTTCATTTTATTTATTTATTTATTTATTTGACAGAGAGAGCAAGAGAGGGGACACAAGCAGGGGGAGTGGGAGAGGGAGAAGCAGGCTTCCCGCCGAGCAGGGAGCCCAGATGCGGGGCTCGATCCCAGGACTCTGGGATCATGACCTGAGCCGAAGGCAGACTCTTAAGGACTGAGCCACCCAGGAGCCCATGATTCCCCCTTTCAAACTCAGTTCTCCTTTCTTTATTGTGTAGATCAACTTACCTCCCCATCCCCTGCTCAGCTCTGAAATTCTGTTTATATATGCAAAGACTCATCGATGTGCTCTACTAAACAATAGATTATATATTTGAAGTATCCTCTTTGGCAGCCTGGAATAATTGGCAGAAGCTTTGAAATTTCCATCTTTGCCTTCATCCTCCCCCATTAATCTCAGCCAAGAGAAGGGAGCTATATAGAGATTTATATCTTCTCTAATATTAAGAATTATGTCTTCTTTTTTAAAAGACAGATGTGATTGTTTTAAGTAATAATTTTTCTCTATTACAATTAGAAGTAACATTTATGGAGTACTTATGTACCAAGAATTATGTTAAGTAGATTATCAATGTTAGTTCATTTAATTCTTACAACATCCTCCATGCAGGCGTTACATATACAGGTGAGAAAACCAGGACTAAGAGAGGTAGTTGCCTATGGTTTCATGGCTACTGAAGGTCAGAAATGGGATTCAGACTCATGCCTGGATGACTTGAGAGTAAACTTTTTTTTTTTTTAATAAAGACCCTGATAGTAAAAATTTTAGGCCTTGCAGGCTATGTATGGTCTGTATCTCTCTCTCTCTTTCTCTCTCTCTCTCTCTCTCTCTCTCACACACACACACACACACGCACACACACTTAATACTTCCTTAAAATGTAAGAAACCATCCTTAGCTGGTGGGCTGTCAATAACAGGGCATGGGGCACATCTGAACTGCAGGCCATAGTTTGCCAATCCCTGCTTTAGAGCATCTGTCTTCAACCACCATAGCTGGGAGTGGGTGGCCATATGGGGCACATTTCTATCTTGCTTGTGCCTGCACAAGCACCATGAGTACCAGGCATATTGCAGCAACCATGGTTTAGAGGCAGGCAAAGCCTGTACTCTTCAAATAGCTGAAATGTTCCAGCTGGGTTTTTGCCCCTGCTTTCTGAAATGGGAAATAGGACAACAGGCGCTAGGATTGAGTTTTTTTGTTTGTTTTTTGATCTCTTTGTCCCATTGATCACACTGAGCATTCAGGGCTCTAGGTGAAGAGGCAGTGAATTCTGTTGTACTTTTTTCCTTCCAAGACTTTAGGCAACAATTGCTTTGCTGTTCTTTCATTCTGAGAGGCATTTATCATAAGGTTGTTTGGGGAGAAGAAGGAAATGGAAAGGGCAATAATTGGTCCTCATTGCTCTCCATCAATAGATAATTATTTAACATTTATTAGGGAACATCAGGGAGACCATTTGGTAGCCAGAGAATAGGTTAGAGCTTAGAGATGGTAAAGGCACATAGAGAGATTGACAATGGGATGATTTTCACAGACTTTGAGGGCTTGTGTAGAGTGTGATGAACAGGCAGGAACCTAGGCTGGTTCTGAGAAGGCCAGCCTGGGTGACTGAAAGGTGATGTTGCCACTAAGTAAATAGGAAACATGGCAGGAGAATTGGGTTTGAAGGGGGAGGTGTCCAACTCTGAACCGGGTGAGTTAAAATTTCAGGCTACTGCAGTTTTCACATGGAGATGTCAGGCCAACAATTTGAAATGCAAGTTCAGAACTAATGAAACTGCCAGACTGAAAAGTTTTGAGTTTAGCCCCAGGACAACTTAGACCTCTTGGAAAAAATTTGTGCAGAGGTGTGTCTTCACAAAAGCTCTGTTTAGAAAAATTATTTGGGGAAGAGGAAGAGGTCTTGTGACGTAACCTATCCAGTGATCCTGGCTATAATATGTTGAGGGTGGGGGCAGTGAGATGAGAAAGTGATAGACGCCAAAAGATATTTTGCAAAAACTTAGCAAAAACATTAAAGATTTTTTAAATGCTTAAAATAGCATTTGCAAAATATCTTATTTTGAAAAATTCTAAATCAATTATTGGAAAAAGTAGTACAATGAATATCCATATTCTCTTCACATAGATTCTCCAGTTATTATTATTAATTATTGCCATATTACTAACAATAATAATCATTACTGCCATTTTTACTTTCTTTCTCTTTTCAGATAAAGGAATTCTTCTATATAGACACATTATAATGATCACACACAGGATATTTAACAAAGATACCATAGTATTATCTAGTATATAACCTCTGTTCAAACAATGTCCTTTATAGCTATTTTTTAAATATGCAGTCAATGGTCCAGCATTGCACTTAGTTTATTATGTCTTTTTAATCTTCTTTAATTTAGAACATTTTCCCTTCCTCTTTTGTTCTTTTATGATATTGACCTTTGGAAGAATCTAGACCGTTGGTTTTGAAGAATGTCTGATGATTTGGATTTGTCTGAATGCTTCTTCATGATTAGATTCAAGTTAGCAGTTTTGGGCTGACATTATATGTAGGTGGTCTGCATCCCAATCAGAGCACATCAGGAGGCGCATGAAGTCAGTTTGTCCCATTATCACTGTCAGGTTTGATCTCTTGGTTAACGTGGTGTCTGCCAGATTTCTTCATTGCAAAGGCACCTTTCGCTTACCTCTTGGGTGATACTTTGAGACTATTTGACTATTCTGATCTCGAAAATCATTCACTTAATATTTTAGCATCTGTTGATTATCCTTGCCTGAAGCAATTATTACATTGGTGGTTGAAATTCTACATTTGCTAGCTGGCATTCTTCTGTAAAAAAGAGCTTTCCTTCCCCCATCTTTTGTTTTTTAATATCATTTTGGACACAGGGATTTTTAAGAAATTTTAAGTTCAGTATGTTATAATCTATTACTATGATTATTAATTTTAAAAATTGAGGTATAATTTACATACAGTGCAATGTATAGATCTTAACTATGCAGTTAGATGAATTTTGACAAGCATATACACTCCTATTATTCCTCTATGTAGAACATTTCCATCACCACAGAAAGTTTTCTCTTTCTAGTTAATGTCCTTTTCTAGTTAATTCCTATAATTGCCCCAAGCAATCACTTTTCCTTATTCTTTTTAATACTCAAATTATTCCAAATTTGGCGAATGAGAACCTCTTTAAGCTGGCTCTTTTTATCACGCTCCCATCAGTGTTTGAGTATATCTTTGCTTTCTGGCACACTAAGATGCCCCAGACCTTTTGATCAGGTATTTCTTCGAGGAGCTCCTACTTTTATGTCAAATGGTATTTAGAAACCAAGATTTGGTTGCTGGTTGCATTAGTTTCTTATGGCTGCTATAGCAAAGCACCATAAATTAGGCGGCTTAAAACAACAGAAGTTTACTCTCTCATAGTTCTGGAGATTAGAAGTCTGAGGTCAGTGTTGGCAGAGTCATACTTTCTCTGGAGGTTCTGAGAAAGAATCCTTCCCTGCCTTTTCCTAGCCTCTGATAGTTGCCAGCAATCCTTGGTATTCCTTGGCTTGTAGCTGCCTCACTTCAATATCTGCCTCTGTCTTCACCTGACGGTCTTTCCTCTGTGTCTTCCTGGCTATCTTCTTGTAAGGACACAATTCATTGGATTTAGGTCTCATTCTAATCCAGTATGCTCTCATCTTAACTTGATTACATCTGCAAAGACCCCATTTCCAAATTAGGTCACATTCACAAGTATTAGAGTTAGGACTTCAACATATCTTTGTGGGAGACACAGTTCAACTCACAATTCTGGGTATACTTGTTGAAACTAAGATGTCAGTATTTTTCTGAGCCATTTCAGTGAGCAGATCTAGGCTAAAACATACATCTATATATCACACATAATCATGATTTTATACTGATAGACTGAATTCCAATTCCGTTGAACCCTGGCAGATAGGATTTGCCTCCTCCTACAATAAAAACAAAATAGTATCAGAGTTCAACATCATACCACAAAAAAACAACAAATTAAAGTTCAAAATTTTTTGCAGATCCTTTTGTCCTTAGAATATATTTTACTGAGGTTGTTCAGCCAAATTATTGTGTTCAAAAGTTACTTGAATTACTTCTTTATTTCCACGTGGTTATATTATCACTTTGATATACAATTAGGGCTATTCATTGTTGCGGGTTTTTGTTTTTGTTTTGTATTCAGTGTTAGATACCTTTTTTGATGATTTAGTTTATGTTTTGAATATGTAAATCATTAGCTTCTTGGTGATTTAACTTATTTTTAAAAAATATGTAAAAAGCATATTCAGAGAATTCTCTCTCCCTTCCCTAATCCTTTTTACTTTATGCAACTCATGCCCCATTAGGTATAATCAATTTCATATTTCCTGGTTCACCTTCCTGTGTTTTGTTTTGTAAACATAAACAAATACATATATATATGTGTGTATATATATATACACACACACATGTATTTTTTCTTATCTCTCCTTATCTCTTATGCAAATGCCAGTGTATTATAAAAGTCTCGTGCAATTGCTTTTTGTTCAGTTTACGATAGATCAATCACTCTATCAGTTCATAGACATCCTCCTCACTCCTTATCATTGTATAGTCCTCCATCATGTGGTTGTATTATCAATTATTTAATCAGACTTCTGCAGATGAGCATTTAGATAATTTCCAAACATTTTTTTTTTAAGATTTTATTTATTTATTTGAGAGTGAGAGAGTGAGAGACAGAGAGCATGAGAGGGAGGAGGGTCAGAGGGAGAAGCAGACTCCCTGCCGAGCAGGGAGCCCGATGCGGGACTCGATCCCGGGACTCCAGGATCATGACCTGAGCCGAAGGCAGTCACTTAACCAACTGAGCCACCCAGGCGCCCCAATTTCCAAACATTTTTATTGCAAATAGTGCAACAAAGAAAAACCTTGTGATGGTTTTCATTTTGTAATTGTTGAAGGAGTATCTTCAGGGTAAATTTTGAAAATGAGACTGCTTAGTCAAAGGGCAAACATGTTGGTAGCTGTATTAGATATTGCTCTATTCCCTTCCATAGGAGCAGTGCCAGTTTTTCATTCCCACCAACAGTGTATGAGAGTAACTTTTCCCTTACTGCTTCATCAACAGAGAGGCTGTCAAACTTTTGAAATTTTTGCTGATTTCTTAGTTGAGAATATAACCTATTTTTAATTTGTATTTCTTCATTATGAGTGAAATTGAACATCTTTTAATATCTTTAAGGGACATTATATATTTTTTTGGTGAACTGTTTATAGCTTTTTATAATTTTTCTATCTGGTTTGTTTTAAAAATTTATTCTCAGTATTAATACATTAGGGATATCAGTCCTTTATCTTTTACACATGTTGTACTTTTTGTCTCCCAATTTGCCACTTATATTTAAATTTTACTAATGGTGTTTTTTGTCATATGAAAGGTTTTTTAATGTAATTCATCAATTTATTGTTTTTACTATTGCTGGATCTCCAATTATAGTTAAAAGCCTTTTCCCATACCTAATGTCTGTATGGTTCCATCTTTACATTAAGACCTTTTGTGCATTTGAAGTTTATTCTGCTAATGCTAGGAAGAACAGAGCCACTTTTGTCATTTTTTTCAAAGGTGCTTCAGTTCTAATTCCATTTGTTAAAAAGTCCACTTTTTTTCATTGATTTGAGACATCAGCTTTATAATACACTAAACTTCTGTATGTACTTGGGCTATCTCTCCACTTTCTGTTCCAGACCACTAGGTGTGAATTTTATTTTGTCTGATTTTAGAATCCTAACCTTTCTTATTGCTTCCATTTGCCTGATATAACTTGGCCCATCGATTTATTTTTAGAATCATTTTATTTTTTGACATGTCTTTTGTATTCACTTCATTTTAGATGTGTCTTTTGTATTTACCATAAAATTGGGTTTTGCTCTTTGAGCCAGCTTGAAAATTTCCTTATTTTAATAGATTATATTAGTATATTTAAATTTATTAACGTGACTAATATGTTTGATACCAACTTGTCATATCTTTGTGTTATATTTACCATAAGTATTGTTGTATTTACTGTGCTCCTTTCTATTATCTGTTCTTTGCTGTTTTTCTTTTTCGTAGTTCTTTCAGGGTTTAAGAATGTATATGGTTGTTCCAGTACCTTATACTTTTTATGGCACCCACAATCCCCTTTTTTTCCTACTTAAGCATTTACTATTTAGTTGTCAAGTTTAAATGTAACCTTAGACTCCTCTCTACTACCTATGTGACAATGAGTTTATTCTACTTTCTTGTTTCTTTCTCACTGCCCTACTCAACTTTGCTTTGTATTTACTTTTACAGAACATTTAGCAGTTGCACTATGGTCTTCCACCCTTCCACAGTGGTTTTAGTCTTAGAGCAACAGGTAAACATATTTCAGTACTTGCTCTAACTCCTTTCTTGATGTTTCCTAGATATCTCCTGGTTAGATGAAGTTTGATTTCTAAAATTGCTCAGGAAGGGTTTCTGAGTACAGATTTCCCACTGTTCTTACATATTTACAACTCTTCCTCCAGCCCTGCTATTTGACGGACAGATTGATTGAATTTAGAATCCTTTGTTCACACTCTTTTCTCGAGTTTCTTGAAAGTACTATTCCATTGTTGGCAGAAGTTGAAAAGTCTGACTTCAAGTCTTTGCTTCAAATATCAAGCTAGAGGAAAGTTTTAAGTTTGATCAAGATGGGTCTCATATGTAAGCATTCCAGTCAATTTTCCCAGGTACATTTCAATATGCAGATTCTGGTCTTCTTTCATTTCTGCAAAGTTTTCATGGATGATAGGTTTAAATATTATTTCTTTTTTTTTTTCCTTCTCAGAGACTCTGATTATAGATGTTGGATTATCTTTTCTATCTTCGATATTAATCACTTTTTCTCTGATTTGTTTTTTAAGCACCTTCTTTACATGATTTTTGTTTTCTTGACTGTGTCTTTCTTTAATGTCTCATTATATTTTTAGTTAAATTTATTCTCTTTTGGGCACTTTGTAACTTAGTTTTCACTTCTAAGATGATTTTGTCTTTTTCTTCAATTTATTTCCTAAGTTTGGTCAACTCCTATTTCATATATTTCTATTTCTTGTCCTTTCTGTTTTCAGTTTTTAAATTTTTAATTTGAATTGTTTTCATATGTGAAAGTGTCTGTTTAAGGATATTTAATCCAGGTTGAAGGGTTGTGGTACAGTTTTGTTCTGCTTCATGGTTGGATTTGGGGGAGAATTTTCACCAACTGAAATACTTAAAAATTTTTGACTTTTTATGGTAACTTTGTATAAACATGCTCATTTTCTTTTTGCTTAAAATATTTATTTTCCTAGACTAGCAGCAACAGTTGTACGTAGACACGAATGGAGGAGGCTTACCAGAATTCTGTTCGTTCAGGAGTACCCTCTTGTTGAGATATGAAATGCAACTTTTTTACTGCATGGTGCCTTTTTTACTACAGGAGAGGGGTTGGAATGCCTTTTGAGTTGTTGATTCTCTTTTGCAGGGCCGTTAATTTCCATCTCCTATTCCTTCTTTCCCTTTGCCACTAAGCCTCCAAATGATGGTTCTTTGTAGTCGTCTTTCTCTCCCTCAGAAGCAGCCCCTACTCAAGACTGCCACCTTTGGCCCCTTGAACCTCCAAGTCTTTTCCATTTGATTCCTCAGTGGCCAGCACTCGAATCCACCAAGTCTATGACAGATTTTCATCATTTCTTCACTCTGGATCTTCCTTTCTCTTTTTGGTCTTTGTACCCCTTCCCTCCCCTTCCCCACCCAATCAATATTCTCTCTCCTCTTTGGCATGCATTCTCCAGATGACTTGGCTGGTTAGGTTTATTTCCTGACTTATGCACAATTTTAATTTCATAGTATTCTTGGCTCCCTACTTACTTGTCTTGGGTTATGAGTACTTTTATTTACTCTTGTGTTGATTTTTTTTTTTTCGGAGGATGTATGAATTGATTTGGATTTATTATCCTACTGGAACTTGGAGTCCTCATAGGCTTTTAAATTTGAAATAAGTGTTAGAGATTATTTCGTTCAAACTTCTATATTTACAAATGAGAAACTTAGTCCTAGTGACAGCAAACAGTTTGCCCCAGGTTATACAGGAGCAGACTCAAGACTGCTACTATATTAACCTTTCTATCCTTTAACACAAAATTCTCTTTCAAAACACAGGTAGATTATACTATGGGGAGAAATCCCCAAAGTCAGAAGTTTCAGTGGTTCCCACACACTTATTTATATACTGAGAGGCTATAGAAAATAGTAGTTGTTCTCCTGAGTTGCTTGAAATTCCAAAGAAGTCCAGGGAAACATCTCTGGTCCTAGAGGAATTTGTTCCATCTTTTTATCTCTGGTTGTGCAGGTAGAAATAGTAGAGATTCTTAGGGGTCTGATCTAAGCTAGGGTTTTGTTTGCATTAAGAAGTTGAGAGAGGAGAAGAAATAAGAACATAGAATTTTCTCCTCTTCTTCCTCCCAGAATCCTTAGGGATTGTTTTATCACCAGTTTTTCATTTGCTGCTTATTTCTCTAGTAAAGAAACCATGGGGAGAGAACTGTAGAGTCAGGGCCCAAAGCACAGCTAAGGCTCACTCATTCAGTCAAACAGCATAAATGGCGAACATACATACAATGTGCTAGACACTCTGCTGGACATTGGGGGAAAGAGTGAGAAATAAAGCAAAATCATTTTTCACGGAGTTCATTGTTTAATGGAATGAGTTTGCACACATTACATAACCAATATATGGCAAGTGCTACAAGATGTAAAGACAACTAACACTGGGAGCACAGAGGCAGAAACAAGGATTCTGCCTTGCTAGTGAGGCGGAATTTGAGTTGAGTTTTAAAGAATGAATAGGAGTTTGCTAGACTGAAAATGCGGGAAAGGATATTTCGTATTTAATGAACTGGAAGCTAATGGGGAATGGCTGGAAGATTAGGCTTGGCTATGTACCAGAGGCTAGATCTTCAAAGTCCCAGTATATCTCAACCTTTAATTTGAAGGTAATATGAAGTGGTAAAGCATCTTAAGTAGGTCAGTGACAGGATGAATTTTGTGTTTTAGAATGCAGGGTGGATTGGAAGGGGCATGCCTGGAAGCAGGGAGATGAATTAGGAGGCTACTGTCATATAGCTGAAAGACAGTGAAGGCCTGTACCTTGATGATTTCCTAGTCTTCATCTTCACTCTCATGTACAGCCACTGTCTGCTAGAAGCCAATCAGACTTGATTCAGTCTTGATTCAGCTTGTCCAAATCAAGACTCATCATTTCTTCCCTTCTTCTTAACATGCATTCTCTGTTTAAGTTGTTGAGACTAGTCACTCAAGCCAGCTACCAAGAGTCTTCTTTTCCTTCATTCCATACATTCAGTGGTCACCTACCCTTAAAAATTCAAATACTTAAGTATCCGCTCTTGGTGAGGATATGAGGAGAATAATGTAGAGTAAAATACCAATGGTGGGGGTCAATGAATTAGAGGTCCCAACAAGGTCATAGAAATTTGGAATGGGAGTACTAGAGTATGTTGGAAAGGTGAGAGATTGTGAAGGTCAGCAAGTGTGATGTTTGAAGCTGAGATTTCAAAGGTGGTGCAGTTTTTGTTGATGCTAAGATCTTGGTTTGGCTATGTGGGCAGGACATCATTATAATAGATAAGGAGGTTAAGGAACTGAGAGGCCAGAGTATTAGATGTATCATCAGTGTGGATATTGAAGTCCCCAAGAATAATAGCAGTAGCAGTAGTCACAGTCATAGTAGTAGAGAGAGCTCGAGGCACTGAAGTCATCAATAAATGAAAGGAAATTACATTAAGAGCAATAAGGAGGCAGTAGGAGGTCATGTTCATCCCTAGGTGCAAGTTGTATCAAAGAAATATACATACATATCACAACCCAAGGGGGACCCCTGATATGCTGATCAGGCACTGAGCCACAAACAAACATCAGGTTTGTGAATTAATCCTGCCCCTCTTGACTTTATTATTCTGGACCTTTCAACTCCCATCCTTCCCTAGGAACCCAGACCTAACTCTGATTTTTCTAGCTGAAACTTCTAAGTGAGAGGGAACATCAACAAAAGATGGTAGAGATAAAGGGTCCCATTGTGGATTTAAATGGTATATTCTGGGTTACCTGAGAATTTCCCTCAACCAAATCCATCCTCCTTGCTTTCTTCTTCCAAGAGTCTGTATAGCAGTTTGGAGGTCCCAAGGGTCAGTAGGTTGGTTTTTTCCTCCTTCCCACTCTTTGGTGGTCATAGAATCATAAGAAAATATTCTGGAACTTTCTTTACTTCTTGGTGGCCTTTCCATTTCTTTATTTTCTGTTTCAACTTTCCATGTGTGTGTTTTACTCCTGTTCCCCTTCCCCTGATCCAGGAAGGCGGAGTCAAGCCCTAGCACTTTAGAACGTGGGTGCATCAGCATGTGTTAGAAGTATGTGCCTGCATTTGTGTATGTGTAGCAGTGGGGTGATGGCTGGTGATGGCTTTGGGCTGGGTAGGTGGGAGACCAGGCAACACAGAAGAACTTATAGGTTAGAGTAGGAAAGCTACCAGGCAGCATTACAAGTTGACTGGAGATGGGGGGAAAATGGCACACTGCAAAATGATAAAATGTTTACCAGGACACTCATTTAGTTCACAGTGTGGTTTGATAGTCACTCCATTGGGAGCAATTATTGAAACTGTGAATGTATACATTTCTGAAGAAGAGAGTGCAGACAGAGATGGAAAGGCTAAACGAGGTTCAGAGCTTGAGAAACTCTCACATTTAGGGGTGAGGAGGAGGAAGAGGGGCATTGGTTAAATAGTGTGAAGAACAACAAGGATATTGTTTCTGAGGTCAGTGAGGAGCAAGGAATTTCAAGAAGTAAAGGTATCGTCTACAGCGCCAAACGATGCTGAGGGGCCTTGGAACTTGGTGCCTGGAAGCCACTGGTGGCCTACAGAAGAACCGCTCAAGCAGAATGGCAGCTTAGCAGTAGGGATTCAGGCAATGAGTAGATGGAGCAGATTCAGGGTCAGTAATTGCACACATAAGGTTGAGGAGCTTGTCTGGGTATAAAGGAAGAATGAGGTAGTACTAAAGAGACACATTTATCTAATGAAGGTTTTGTTGCTTTTTGTTTTGTTTAAATTAAAGCTAGGGGAAATGTGTGCCTATTTTTCCTCCATTTTCTCTCTCTGAGGGAAGAGGGGAGGACCTAAGGAAGGGTCAACATGTTCACTCTGAGTCATCCATCCCCTTGTAAATAAGGATGTGAACTCACAGGGAGTTAAGCCTATGATTACTGGTTCAGACTTTCTAGGAGCTATCACTTGGATTATTTATTTATTTATTTGAGAGAGAGAGAGAGAGAGCGAGCATGCACCAGTGAACAGGAGCAGAGGAAAGGGGCAAAAGGAGAGGGAGAGGTGGGCTCCCCACTGAACAGGGAGCCCAACACGGGGCTTGATCCCAGGACCCCGAGATCACGACTTGAGTGGAAGACAGATGCTCAACCAACTGAGCCACCCAGGTACCCCTAGGAGTTATCACATGGGAAGAAACAAACCCCAGCTTTCTAAAATTAACTGCTGAATTCTCATCTTTGGAATTTCAAGGGCAATGAAAATATTATGGACTGCGTCCCCCTCAATTTCTGTGTTAAAATCTAATCCCCGTGTGATGGTATTTGGAAATGGGGCCTTAGGGAGGTGATTAGTTCATGAGGGTGGAGCCTCCATGATGGGATTAGTACCCTTAGAAGAAGTGATTCAAGAGAGCTAACTAGTTCTCTCCTCCATGTGAGGACACAGTGAGAAGGTGGGCCAACTACAAGCCAAGAAGAGGGGCCTCATCAAGAACTGAATCTGCTAGCACCATGATCTTGGACCTTCTGGCCTCTAGAACTATGAGAAATATATGTTTGTTGTCTAAGCCTCCCAGTCTTTGGTATTCTATTATAGCAGCTCAAATGGACTAAGATAGAAATCCAAGTTCCACCTATTCTGCAGCCCCAAACAGCAATGCTGCTGTGTCTCTATCTCTCTTAAAGTGAGTCTTTAAACTGTCTAAAGACTGTCCCAGTGTTCCCAGATTATGATTGGCTTTTTGTTGACAGGCAGCACTGAGCATTGGCTCATTCATGGGGTAGATGGTTGTTTCCTGCTCTCCAGCCATGACAAATTGCTGACTGTTGGCATCACTGATGAAATAAGTAAGGGCTCTGCCACCCCAACCTCTATTACTTTTTAATATGAGTTACTTCAATAGAAAGACTTAAATGCTTTCTATTGCTTTGCCTCAGCACTTCTGGGGTCATAAATTCTTCTCCCTCTTGTCTGCTATTACTGGCATATCAATACTTTCTAGTTCTGTGAGCACTAAAATTGAAAGAAAACAAGGTTGTAGCTCTATGCATTTTTAATTTAACGAAATCCCAGCTTTGAAGTTGGGGAAACAATGCTCGTGGCAGTTCAGGGTGGCTACCAGGAGAACCTTTAGAGAGGAAGGATCATTGGAAGCTTTGCAGGGAATCATCCCCATCCTTCGTCTTTGGGGGACTCCCAGCTGACTTTGTGTGTACTTCTTATGAATTCTAATCAGGTTGTAAATCTTCTGTACTCACCCCTCTTGTTCTGTCTCCCCCTTGAGAACATGTGGAAACTGACTGGGATGGGAGAGTTTGTACTCTCAGCCTTGGAGAAGAATCCATGCATCATTTGGTTCATCCCTGGGGCTCCAGGATGAAGTGTTTAGCTGGTTGGATGACAATAAAGGGAAAAGAATATCTCCATTCTTAAAAATCTCTCTTTAAGGTAATTCCCTTTGGCACTTAGTTCCAGGGTCTCAGAAGGCTATTAGTCAGGAAGTCCTTCCTCACCTCTAGCTCACACTTTATCCTCATGGAGAGAACCTATTCCCTAGAGATGAAAAAAAGTGCAAGTTGGCATAAAGCCCAAGGAAGAATGAAATAAAATGTCCCTTTAGGCATGGCCCAGAGGCATGATTAACACCATTGCTCATCAGCATAAAATATATTCAATTATGAGGGATTAAGAGGCTTGGGAAAGCAAAATGTTAAAGTAGATGAAATATGAGCATATTAGTGGGAAACAGTACTACAGGACAGTAGAGGCTGAAGCTACCTTCAGGGTAGAAGTGCCTGTCAGATGATGCTAAGGAAGTGCAGCTACATACTCTACCGGGGGTGGGGGGACTCCTTCCCAAATTCTGGATTCTTGAGAGGTTCTGTACTGTTAGGAAGTGGTGGTGCTGGAGATGTACAGTCTGCCAAACCTGGCCACATTTACTCTGAAAAAGAAAGTGCTTTGTAAAATTCTTCATTTTCTTTATAGGAGTGGTTGCTGAAATTAATCACTCAAAGGGGCTCCAATGTGGGCTGGCCACTGAAATGCCCCACAAGGGAGAACCACTTGGATAATTCTCCCAGATTCTGTCCTGTGGATTTACATAGCTTAGGTGGAGAGGAGAATGGGTGAAGTGTGCCGTGCCAGTGCAATGGTGGGTGGGCAAGGCATCAGGTGGGTGGATGACAGACTGCCAAGCAAAAGGCAGAGAATCAGAAGGACAGCAAGAACCACCCTTCAGTATACAAAGGAGTGACCTCAGAACTAGGACCAGAATGCAACCAGTCAATTAGCTGAGCAAGGATTTGTGGCATCTTCTATTTGCCCAACACTGTTACTCACCATGCCTTGAGTGATGCTGAGATGAGCTAGCCTGAGCCCAGAGCTGTGCTGGGCAGTGTGAGAATTGGCAGAGGGCTAGTGCTAGAGGAGCAGTGATGGGGACTCTTAGTCTTTCCATGAGGCAAGTTTTTAGATGATACCAGAGCTGAATTCCCAGAGATAGAACAGGGTACTCCAAGATCAGAGCAGATGGTTGGAGAACAGTGTTGTGTTTAGGAGAATGACCTTTAGAGTCAGAAGGACCTTAGCTTGAGCTCTGAATCTTAGACTCACCAGCTATGTGACTTGAATGAGTTGCTTAACATTCCTCTCTTTGTCTTCATGCATAGAATGGGGATCATAACTGTACCTATCTCTTAAAGCTGTGATGAGAGAGATGTTCATAATGTGTGTGAAGCCCCTAACACAGTGTCTGGTACTTAGTAAGTACTTAGTAAGTACTAAGTGCATTTTTTAAAGTATTATCAGAGATAGAGCTGAGAAATGTGAGCAGAGACTACGAGAAATGGAAAGTGAGTAAAGTGACAGAAGCAAATGGCAGGGGATTTGATAATCAGGCACATTTGTCTGGCCTGGGGGTGTTTGCCTTAGACCAGGAATATCACATTTCTCATGCTGTAGGGGTCTTCAAGGGGCTGCGTTGTCCTGACAGCCTAGGTAGGGAAGCCAAACAAGAATAGAAATATAGGAGTTCAGAAACCCAATCTGAGTGCCTCACCACATAGGTTAGGATGGGTTGAGTTGGATGCATGATCAATGAGTAGGGTATGTGATCAGGTCCAGAGAGACAGTGACTTAAGTAACATTGGCAGATCTCTCTGTTACTTGTCCCCATCATGGTGTGGAAAAGGGAGCCCATTGACATCTAATTGGCTTATCTGTTCCTTAGAAGTATTCTATTTGGGCTGGTTTACGGAAGAATGGCTTGAAGATCTTTGCAAATAAGGCTCAAATGTATCTGCCTTTTCTCCTCACTTAGAAAGACTCAGGATGCAAAATGAGGGTTACTCTCTTCATCCCAGGAGAATGGAAGGGTAGCTTTTTTTTTTCCCCCCCAAATCTGGGCTTTCAAACAAAGGCACTGTGAGGGTATCGTTTGTATCACTTTGTAATACATTCATTCCTTCACTCATTTGACAAATATGTATTGAGCTCCTCTTAGGTGAAAAGTTCTGTGCTAGACCTCAGGAATGAGCAAAGCAGCCCTTAAGGAACTCATAAGGGAACAAATTGGGTTAACAAACATCTGTAATCAAAAGAGGAGAGAGCAATAGTGAACGTAGATGAAGGGCAGATCCCCTTCTATCTCTGGGATGTGTAGTCTACATACAAAGCAGGGTGAAGAAAAGGAGTTGTGAGATTCGACATGATATGGCCACAAGATGCCTAATAGGAAGTAGAATAAAAGGCATGGCCAAGGAATCTTTGGGATCATAAACATACAGCATCTCTTTTGGTCCCTGGGTCTCCAGATCATCTGAGGCTCCAGCTCTAATACCAGAATTCAGAATAGTTGCTTTCCAGGTTAATATCACCTGGCCAAAGGCAGCACTGGAACCAGAGAGAATGAGAGACCTGTGCCCAAACCCATCCACCTTCTGAGCCACATCCACCAAGTTCAAAGCCCTCAACACCTGGCTCACTGGAGGCAAGGCGTTCTCTTGAAAACCAGTTGGCCTAACAAAACAGAAGACAAACTTGAGAGTGGGGAGGTCTGTCCTGGGAGCTGAGAAATGGCAATAGTGGAATTCTCTCATATCCAGGAGAAGGGGAAATTATTCATACCACTTAAGGCTAAGCTACCCTGTGTTATGGGGACTATAGAGGAAAGTAACATAGGCAACAATATAGCTTGGGCCAGAAATTTGGAATAGATACCTTCCCCCTAATAGGGGTCTGTAAATATCTGTTGAATGGATGAATGAATTGCATATGCATGTACCATATTCTTCCAGCCTCAAGTTTTGATTTGGTTTCCATGGCTAGAGGCCAGATGCCTACTGGGAACTCTTCCAAATCACCAGTCTTGATCTTTTCTTAACTGCTCTCAGGGGATCCAAAGAGTGATTCTGGCATCTGGCACGAGCAGTGTGGCCCTGTGCCCTGAGAGAGCCAATGCCTTACTCATATTGGCCTTAAGTCCAGGCACCCGCTGTGCAGAGCCTACCACCCAGATGGTATAGACTCAGATTCCAGTCCATTTGGAAAGGCCAGGTCCTGCCAACTCCATCTCCAAGGGGACAGTCTGTATGAACCCAGATGCCAAACTACCCAGGAGTTTGCCAACCAAAAGATAGTGAGTGGTCCTGTCCTATAAGTCCCACCTAAAACAGGTAGCAGATAGGAAACTGGGGCAGGGGGTGGAGAACAGCTGGATGACATTTGCTGCATAATAGCTCTTGAGGGGTTTGAAAATCATTGTTTAGTTTCCCTTCCTGCTTTCTCATGTAAACAAATGTCCTATATCAGGGATGTGGAAGTCAGAAATTTTGGTGGTTGAAACTCATTCTTATAGGCTCTCCAGCCTTCTTCCTGACAGCCAACACATACATGCAGGCACCTGCACATACACACACTTGCACACGCACACACACGGACATATACATGCACGTACAAGCATTCTCCTCCATCAGTACGGCAATGTTGCTGACTGTGAACCTAAGGCTTTATTTTGTTTATTGTGCATCTAAGGCCTTGCCAGGGGCCTGGGTTTCCTCTCTGAAGTCTCTTTTAAAAATTAATTCTGGCTCTTTGGGGCTGCAACAGGAAAACTGAATTTGAGATACAGTAATTCTAGATATTTATATCCTTCCGTCATTTGCTCAGTTGGTCTTCTGCAGCTGTGGTCTGTTAGGGATTATCACACCAAAAGGAATAGCAGAAATACACATATTAAATAAGATTTTTTTTCTCCATTTCTTTCCCTGGCTCCAAATAGCCACTTGGAGGGAGGGGAGCTCTGCCATAGGAGAGGATCTCTAGGGCCAGGAAGAGTTGCCCTGGAGCTGGGGGGCCAGCCCTGCCTGGAGGAAGGATGGAGATGGGAGCCTGGAAAAGCTGGAGCTGGATTCTGGTCCCCAAAGTTCCTACTGAGGAGAGGAGAGGAGAGGAGGGGAGGGGAGGGGAGGGGAGGGGAGGAGAGGAGAGGAGAGGAGAGGAGAGGAGAGTGGTTCTGCTGATGGCCCTATGCAGAAGAATTTAAAGCCCAATTCTGCTTTCTTGAGTGCCTAGTTTGAAGGCCAGGTGTTCTGTGGTCTAGGCAATCCATTACCTGCTCTCTTCATTGCTTTTGGATATATTCCCTTGGGCCCCAAAGCGAAGCTAATACCTGATACCCCTGCTGTGACATCAGGGAGCATTCCTTCTTAGTGGCAGAAGGGGCAGGTAGTTACCTGGCTGTGGGCTAAGACCCCTGCAGGCCCCTGGGGCCCATAAACAGCCCTTGGTTTCAGTTCTGAGTCACCGCAAGGTGCACAAATGCTTAGAGGCTATGTTTCCATTTACTTTCTGATTCCAATTAGTGTTCCGGCATCTTTGGTTGGGGATGTTTCACAAGTATTTCTTGACTCTCTTTTGCAATAATCCCTCAGTCCAGGCAGGGGTTTATTCTTCCCTGCCAGAGAAAAGAGAGAGGGAAAAAGGACAAGACTTTTCTTCTCTTTAAAAGCTGTGCCCTTTCAATTGAGAGCAACTTACTCCAGCTCTCCACAATGTGGTGAAATTTCCCCAAGCTAGCCCCTCGTGTTCTGGGAGCTCAGCATAAAAATTATGGCTGCCTTTGAGACCACCTGACCCTGATGCATCAAGCCCTGGAGTGAGGCCAAACCACCACTTAAAATGACAATCCTGTACATAGTGGCACAATGACATGTTAAAAATATATAGATGGATATAGATGTAATATGAAAATATATATTTTTCCTGCTCTCACCATCAGAAGCAGGCATGTTAAAGGTATTAACAATTGGTGTTCCTCTCTGGAGGGATCCTCTAGTTATGGGCTTTGGAACCCAGACAGGAAGCATGAATCATGCAGCAATGCAAAATTAATTCAGACAGACAGAAATGATGCAGCCGAGGTAACTGGGATGGAGAGACCCAGGGGGCGGGAGGTGTCTAACCTGCCTCCTGCCCTGTCTCCCCACCTCTCTGTGGGAGAGGAGAGGCTTTGTTTGAAGGGGACAGTTGTTGTGGGACCCAGAAGTTACCAAAAGCAGAGTGAGTTGGCACATCCTTTCATTCTGGGGAGGAAATCTCTGCATGGCCAAGCCTCCACATGGCTGTCTCTAACTTTGTAGGGCCCCTGGAAATCCGTGGAAAGGTTAGCATGCATACATTGAAGGCACAGATGTGGTTCCCACCCTCCTACCCCCTTGGGGCTGGCTCCAGACACACAGAGGTGGGGGTGACTCAGACAGAGGTCATAGGTAACTGTCCCTGGCAGATGCCCCTCTTCTGCTAGGGGGATGGCAATTTCCCAGACTAGATTCCTTCCTCAGGGGTGGGAAAGACAGAAACAGCGTTGCCTTTGTTTCTAGATTTTAATTTCCTAGAATCCACCCCAAGGGTAAATTCTAGGTTGTTTTGTTTTGTTTTTTTTCCAAAATAACCCCTCAGTTCAGACAGGAGAGAAAACCTTTTGGCACCTTTCTGTTTAAGAATAGAAGGTGATTTTTGTATTCTTAAAATACAGCACCTTTCCGTTGCAAACTCCTTGCTCTGGCTCTTTGTAGTGTGATGTGAAATTCCTGGTACTGACAGACTCGTGGATCAAATTTCCGGAGTAAAAGAGTAATTTGGTAACGAGCTCCGTGTTTTCCAGCCCCTTCTGGGCTTGCTGGCAACCACACTATAGCTTTCTCTATCAGCTCCAGCATTTACTGCTCTCTCTATATACTTTTTATTTTTATTTTTTATTTTGGAGTTCTGATGCCTGCCTTCTTTTAAACTTTTAAATTGAAATATAACAGTAAAGTGTATACTAATGTTACCTGTAGAGCTCAGTGAATGCTTACATCTGACTATGCCCCTGTAATCCCCACCCAGATTACACTGTAGGACCCACCTGGTACCCTCACCCACCAGTCCACACCTACCCAGGCATAACCTGGTCTTTCACATCTATCACTGTAGATGATATTTGTCTGTTCTAGGGTTTCACCTGAATGGAATCATCCAATCTGTACTCTGTTTTGCCTGGCTTTTTCATTCAACATTATGTTTTTAAGATTCATCCGTGGTATTGCATGTGTCAATAGATTTCTCATTTTAATGTTCTGTAGTACTCCATTATATGAATACACAGAATTTATCTATTCCCCTGTTGATGAATAGTTGGGTTGTTTCTAGTTTGGGCTAAAATGGATAAAGCTGCTCTGAACATTCTTTTTTTTTTTTTTAAATATTTTATTTATTTATTTGACAGAGAGAGACACAGCGAGAGAGGAACACAAGCAGGGGGAGTGGGAGAGGGAGAAGCAGGCTTCCCGCCGAGCAGGGAGCCCGACGTGGGTTTCGATCCCAGGACCCTGGGATCATGACCTGAGCCGAAGGCAGACGCTTAATGACTGAGCCACCTGGGCGCCCTGAACATTCTTTTCTTTCTTTTTTCTTCTTCCGTGCCCCCACTTTTTTTTTTTTTTTTTTTTGGTGAACATATACTCTCATTTCTTCTGGGTATCTAAGAGTAGAATTATTGAGTCATAGGTTATGTGTATGTGTAGCTTTAGTAGATACTTCCAAATGTGTTTCAAAGTGGTTGTAACAGCTGACAGCCCTGCCAGCGGTATTCCCTCTATACCCGCTGTAGCACTTGGTTTCATCTGTCTGTAAACAATTTGCAGTTGTTTATACATGTAGTTGCTGCATGCCTGCTCACCTGGGGCCCCTTCTCCCTTAACCACACCTTAAATTCCTCCAAACATACCATGCAAGGATTAGGGTAACAACTCCCCTGGCCTGTACTAATGTTAAGATTCTAAGTCCCATGTCTCGGGAGCCCTCTTAGTTCCAGGCAAAGTGGGATGGCTGGTCACCCTAAATGTTGTATAATGGAAAGGAAAGAGGCTTTGGCAAGGAACTGACCTGGTTTGAATCCTACTTCACCCACTAGCAGTGTGAAATCAGCCAAGGGAAATAGTAATGGACAGATGCAGCAGAGCAAATACAATAAAATGTTAATGGTACAACCTAGGTGGTGGGTATACAGGTGTTAACTGCAAAATTGTTTCAACTTTGCTCTATGTCTGGAAATACTAATAATAAAATATTGGGGGGAAAACAGTAGGAATTATGCTGCTTGCTGTAGGGGTACTATTTCTTTCATGTCACGGATCAGCTAAGGAGAACAAATCCCTCATCATTCAGGTCTTCACATTTCAGCTGCTCCACCCAGTTCCTCTATTTCCTAGAAACCTTTCAGAAGAAGAGAGACAAAGGAGTAAATATCAAATAAGAGCAAATGAAGACAACTTGTCTTTAAATTCCAGCAGTCATACTGCTTTGCTCAGAGTCGTCTTGTGAACAGAGCTGGAAGTTTGGAGTCACATATTCTGCCTCCCTGTCCCTCCCCCCAGCCCCACCCTATTGACCTCCCACCAGCCTTGGGTAGAATAGGCTGGACCATTGCACATGACCTGATGCCTTCTTGAGCCATATTCTCCAGCCTCTCTGCTTCTAACTTTTCTGTCATCGCTTGCAAAGCCGACTTACTTTTATCCTCTTTCAAAGCCATCTCTTGTTCCCATGGCAACTTACTGGGGGTCTTCTATCACCATGGGAACATGGCTGCTGGGTTTAAATACACCTTATCACCACAGCATTAAAAAATGGGAGAGAGGGAGACGGGTTGTCAAGGAAACAGAATTCAGGTCTTCTCCATGAGAGAGAGGCTGGGGAAAAGGAAGTGCTGTTGGGAGTTTAGAACCAACACCACACCCAATCCTGGTTCTGGGATAGCCATGCATTCATGGTGCAGATACTTTGTGTGTGTGTGTGTGCGCATGCGTGCATGCATGATTGTCTGCCTTGGCCATCCGAAGAACCTCATAGGAATTCACCTTGAAGATTTTAAGGGTCTCAGAGGAAGCTCTCACATCTCAGCCTGAGGGTAAGAGTGTCGTGGTCTCTCTCTCTCTCTCTCTCACACACATACACACACACAATGAGCAGGTTACAATAGGGCACCTTCTTTGTCATCAAGAGGACAGCAATTTCATGGTGAGTAGCCCAGGAAAACCAATGGAGATACCTGAGGCATAGAACAAAAGGGCATAAAAAGGGTCTAAATGACAGGAAATATGAATGACATGGATAAAAAGTGTACCTGAAAAAGGTCAGTACTATTTCTTCTGGGTCATCTATTATTTCTTGAGGCAAATCAAGTCCCCCATCAGTCCCCTACTTTGTCAGAGGGATAGTTGGTGAGTATTGAGGGTACCTATATTTCTAATCACAGTGGACAGCAAAGTAAGGTGCTTGGCCTCTCCCCGGTGGGGAAGAAAGAGAACACATGGAAGACACATGGCAGACTCCCAGTGACATGCTTTTTTTTTTTTTTTTTAAAGATTTATTTATTCATTTGAGAGAGCGAGAATGAGAGAGAGTACATGAGAGGGGGGAGGGTCAGAGGGAGAAGCAGGCTCCTTGCAGAGCAGGGAGCCCAATGCGGGACTCGATCCCGGGACTCCAGGATCATGACCTGAGCCGAAGGCAGTTGCTTAACCAACTGAGCCACCCAGGTGCCCTCCAGTGACATGCTTTTAAGGACCAGAAATACCCAGTACAGGTATCCCCTGCTTTCCAAAAGTTCCGGTTAGGCCACTTCACTTTTATGAAAGACCTACATCAGTACCTGCTTTTGCCAACCAAAGGAAATCCAAAGAGGATTTTTGCTTTTAAGAAAAAGCCATTGCCATACTAATGTAGGTCTTCTGTAAAAGCAAAGTGGCCTAATGGGAACTTCCAGAAAGTGGAGGATATTCTTTGCTTCATGCCATTTGGCTTAGGAAAATTTTCCTAGGAGCAGTCTACTTTCAGGAGGTGGGGGGAACCTGTACTTTGTATAGTGATGCTCAATCAGTGTGACTGCACACACATGCAGAGAAACAAAGATTTAAAAAAAATACCAACCTCATTAAACTCTATGTCATTACTACCTAGGTGCCTGAGCCTTTACGCACATCTTAGAATTTTGTCTTCCAGGAGGAAATATGAACAGACATGTCCCAGGCACAGCTAATGGTTCTTCCACCTTTTCAGTGGCTTCTAGGGTCCTCACACTGTCCTCTGGTTGCTCAGAACCACCCATGGTGACGTCCTGTCCAGCTGACCCTCCTTTTCAGGTCCAGTTCCATAGCGTCTGCCATCTTATCATGACAGAGTTTGCCTCTTCTCCCACAGGCATGAGCACAGGAAAAAGGAAGGGCTCTGGTCTTAGGAAATTGTGTGTTTGAATTGCAGGCCCACCACTACTTAGGTTTGTGAACTTGGAGGAATCTCTTATTTAAGTTTCTGTTTCTAAAATAAATTCACAGGATGATTCTAAGGATTAAATGAGATAATTAACATAAAAGTGTTCTGCAAACTCTGGGTACTATGCACTAAGGACTGAAGACTACACTTTCCATGTAGCCCTGAGCTAACAGGGAGCCTTGTACCATAGGAGTGATGGTGAGGTGGCCAGGTCAGAGGCAGGATGTGGGCCTTTCTGTCTGTGAGCCAGTGGAGGACAGGAGCCACGTCTTCAGGGCCTGGCACTGTGCTGGGTTCATAAGCTCAACTACAGCTGTTGATTGACAGGTGAGCTACTGTTGATTGGGCCGTCCGGTACCCTCCACACTACACAATGGGTCAAGGCCTCTTCAGCAGTGGGAGTCAAAGTGCCCAGGTCCAGACCGAGCTGAGGCAGCCCTGTGGAGCAGCTGCAGAGGGAGAGCAGGAGGGCTGTGAATTTTGAGTGTCTCCAGGATGGACATGATTCATAGTCTGCTGCCAGGAGGGGACTTTTTTGCAGCTCTCCACTCCATTATATTGAGCTCACTCCCAACCCCGGCCACTGCTCCATATTCTCCTCTTAACACTTGTCCACTTGGCAGGCCAGCCCAGTAATGGTTCCAAGAGAGATTATCAGTTCCCCTCCAGAAAGAACCAATTATTCATAACTTCACCTGGAGTTTTATGAAAGACAAAAATGGCAAGAGGAGTGCTACCTCCTGCTGCCACCTCTGTTGCTTCTTCTGAGGACAGAATCTAGGCCTGGGGTGGGCTAGATTAGAGCAAGGGATAGGATATGGGATGCAGTGACAATGAGGTGGAAGGTGGATACAGGAGTGAGATCAGGAAATCACCCAGCACCAGGCTCCCAAACAAGGCTGTGTGTACCTACCAGGGGCATGCGGCATTGTACTCTCTGATAAATAATCTAAACCATCACTTTATATAATACAATGAAAAAGGATATATTTCGATGCAAGGTGTCATTTTTGCATGAATTGTTAAGAAAACAATTGGGACTTCCAATTTTTTATTGCTGCTTTTTATTTTTCTTGCTGCTCAGTCCTCGGGTATGCTCCTAGAGCGCTGGAGGTAGGACTTTGCTCTCTTCTACCATTTGGGTATTTCATTCAGTCATCCATTCATTCATCAGATATGTTGAATGATAATGATGAGTTAGGTGCAAGAAATCCAGCAGGGAACAAAATACACATGAACCTAGAGTTCATGGAGTTTATACTCTGGGGAAATCTTTAAAAACATTGATGAACCAAAATTCTTTCATGTCTGTTTGAAGATCAGGCCATGGGAAATGGTGAGCTTTCTTTTCTCTCACCAAATCTGCAAGCAGGTATTAGATAAGCAACAACATTTGCTTGTTGAACAAATGAATGAATGATGAATGGTTTTCTATATTGGATGAGAAGGCCAACTGGCTCACTCTCAAAGTGCATGTATATCTTTGTCTGTGTCTACATGTGTATGTTTGTGTGGGGAGATGGGTAGGTGTGTGTAGCATTCAGAGGACGTGACACTGTTATCATTTGAGAGTCAATAAAACTGATTTTCAGAGGGGTAAAGCAAGTCTGTGGCTAGAGGTCTAGAGCATCATGATGCCTCTCCCCTTTAGTATCCACATAGCGTGGGCTTTAAGGACAGAGTAATTCAAATTCCCAACTCCTTCCAAGTGGGACAGGTACCTTGATCTAAGAAGACCCATCTGCCAGAGAGACTAACCATCAGGCCCACTGGAAGCAGCTGTGCGCCCTTAAGTACTCAAGAAATTGCTGGTTTGGGAAAGGAGACGAAGTTGGTCCTATACTCTTAAAAGAGCTGCTGCATTGCCAGTAGTACCCCTGCCCCCCAACTGCTGAGGTCCTCCACATGCAGGCCTTGAGCCAGTGCCAGTGCCCCAGACTGCTACACGGACATCTCCCACATTAAGTGATCAGGCAGTCTAGAGCTGGCTCCCCCACCAATGACTTAGCAGAGATACATCCTCCTCCAAGCTCCCAGTGCCACTGGCATGGAAGCACCCCACTCAGCACCAGGGAGTTATTATTCCTCACTCTTCTCCTTTCCAGGTAATTTATCACCCAGAAACAGGGTTACGGAGATACGTTTAATGAGGAAATGACTCTTGTGGGGAGCTGGAGGAATAAACCTGTCCCTAAGGCACCATGTCTCATTCTGGCTGCAGGGGAGGGACAAGGAGAGGAAAGAGGAAGGAGGTGAGGCAGGAAGGGGAAATCTTGAGTGAATGCAAGAGGCCCTGCAGAGAAATTGGCAGTGCATGTATACTAGGTGAGGAGCTGGAGCCCTGGGAAGGTGTGTCAGGCTTTCCTCTTACTTAGAAGCTGGATAGTTCTTAACCATTTCTGGTGAGATCCCTGCCACTCAGTGATCTATGTGTTTCAGAAGCCCTGGCCATACCCCGGATGTGTCAGAGACAGGGAAGAAAAACCTCATAGCACCAGGAGCCCTGGGTTTCTGCATGACTCTCTTGAGCTGAGGCTGGGGCAGAAATGGAGTGATGTTACACTGGGCCCTGGATTAGCTTTGAGGTCACAGAGGAAGAGGAGAGTGTAGTTGTCTAGGACAGAAACAAAGCAAACCTCGTTGCTACGAGGAACAGGGAATTGAAAAGGTTGATGTGTCCCCTTTGGGTTTCCAGGATCCAGTTCTTTTTTTTTTTTTTTTTTAATTGTATAGTTGATGTACAATGTTACTCTAGTTTCAGTTATACAACATAGTGATTCTATACTCTATACTTTGTGTTGTACCCACAACAAGTGTAGCTGCCATCTGTCACCATGCAATGTTATTACAGTATCATTGACTATATTCCCTATGCTGTACCTTTAATCCCTGTGACTTATTCATTCCACAACTAGAAGTCTGTACTTTGCCCTTCTCTTTATCTATTATTTCAAATTTTCATTATTTTTCTTTTTCAAGAGAGAGCATGTGCATGAGCAGGCAGGAAGGGACAGAGGGAGAAGAGGAGAGAGAATCTTAAGTAGGCTCCATGCTCAATGCAGAGCCTGATGCAGGGTTCAATCTCATGGCCCTGAGATCATGACATGAGCCAAAATCAAGAGTCGGATGCTTAACAGACTGAGCCACCCAGGCACCCCTCCCTTCACCCATTTTACCCACCCCCACCTTCTCCTCTCCTTTCTGGCAACCATTTATGGTTTGTTTCTGTTTTGTCCATTCATTTTCTTTTTAAAATATCACATAAAAGTGAAATTATATGGTATTTGTCTTTATATATCTGACTTATTTCACTTAGCATAATCTCTAGGTCCACCCATGTTGTTGTAAGTGGCAAGATCTCATTCTTTTTTATGGCTGAGTAATATTCCATTGCATATATGTACCACCTCTTCTTTATCCATTCATCTTTGGACAGACACTTGGGTTGCTTCCATAATTTGGGTATTGTAAATAATGCTGCAATAAACATAAGAGTACATATATCTTTTAAAATTAGTGTTTTCATTTTGTTTTGATAAATACCCAGTAGTGGAATTACTGGATCATATTTCTATTTTCAATTTTTTGAGGAATCCCATGCTGTTTTCCACAGTGGCTGCATTAGTTTCCACCAACAGTATAAGAGGGTTCCCTTTTCTCCACATCCTTACCAACACTTATAATTTTTTGTCTTTTTGATACTAGCCATTCTGACAAGTGTTAGGTGATACCTCATTGTAGTTTTGATTTGCATTTCTCTGACGATCAGTGGTGTTGAGCATTTTTGCATGTGTCTCCTGGCCATCTATATGTCTTCTTTGGAAAAATGTCTCTTCCCCAGGTCCTCTGCCCATTTTTAATTGGATTATTTGTTTTTTGGGTGTTGCATTGTGTAAGTTTTTTATATATATATTTTGGATATTAACCTTTTATCAGATGTATCATTTGCAAGTCAGTAAGTAGCCTTTTTGTTTGTTGTTGGTTTCCTTCACTGTACAAAAGCTTTTTATTTGGGTGTTGTCCCAATAGTTTATTTTTGCTTTTGTTTCCTTTGAGGAGACATGTCTAGAAAAATGTTGCTAAGCTGATGTGAAAAAGATTACTACCTATGTTTTCTTCTAGGAGTTTTATGGTTTCAGATCTTGCATTTAGGTCTTTAATCCATTTTGAGTTTATTTTTGTGTATGGGATAAGAAAGTGGTCCAGTTTCTTTTGCCTCTAGCTTTCTAGTTTTCCCAGCACCATTTATTGATGAGACTATCTTTTCCCCAGAGTATATTCTTGCTTCCTTTACCATAGATTAATTGACCATATAAGTGTGGGTTTACTTCTGGGCTCTCTATTCTGTTCCGTTGATCTAAGTATCTGTTTTGGTGCCAGTACCATACTATTTTGATTACTATAGCTTTGTAGTATATCTTGAAACCTGGGATTGTGATACATCCAGCTTTGTTATTCTTTCTCAAGATTGCTTTGGCTAGGGCGCCTGGGTGGCTCAGTTGGTTAAGCGACTGCCTTCGGCTCAGGTCATGATCCTGGAGTCCCGGGATCGAGTCCCACATCGGGCTCCCTGCTCGGCAGGGAGTCTGCTTCTCCCTCTGACCCTCCTCCCTCTCATGCTCTCTGTCTCTCATTCTCTCTGTCTCAAGTGAATAAATAAAATCTTTAAAAAAAAAAAAAGATTGCTTTGGCTATTCTGGGTCTTTTGTGGTTCCATACACATTTTAGGATTATTTGTTCTAGTTCTGTAAAAAATACCATTGGTATTTTGATAGGGATTGTACTGAATCTAGATTGCTTTGGGTCGTGTGGACATTTTGCAGTATTAATTCTTAATGCTATGTCCAGGACCCAATTCTTGCCTCAGTTTTGATTGAGTTCATTTCTACCCAGTTATGTTGTATTGGATCCTCTCATTCTGCTGCCTTTCATAAGAGGAGGAAATACTCAGTCTCTCAGATAAAGTAATGCTTCATTTTGTCTTCCATTCCAGTGTTACAAATGGACTGGTACTAGAGTGAGGGGATATTTCTTGCCTCTAGCATGAAATATAAGGGACACCAAAAGACTCAGTAATCAAGGTAAATGATATTTTAAATCAGAATTTAAAAAATCAAAATCAATGCAAAATATCTTGATGAACAAAACATCCAAAATTTAAATGAAGACATGAACAGTGCTGATTTCTCATTTCACCTCAGGCTCTAATAAGGCTCAGCACAGCAGAGCATATAGATAAGCACTCAGTGTGCTCAGCACCAGGATGTCCAGCGGAAAACAGGACAAACATACCCCTAACCCTGCACTAGTGGAACTTCCAATGCTAGTGGAACAGAGAAACAAACGAGGAAACATTAAAGGTTGACAGTTGTGATCAGTGGGACAAGCAGGGTTGGAGGTGGGGAAGGTTCGGACAAGATAGAGGTGCTTATCTGGGGATGTGATGCTCTGCTACACCTTGAGGGATGGGAAGGAGCCAGCTGTTGTGGGTTGAATTGCATCCCTTCAAAATTAATACCTTAAAACCCCAACCTTCAGTACCTTAAAATGTGACCTTATTCAGAAATAGTCTAGTTGAAGATGTAATTTGTTAAGATGAGGTCATATTGGAGTAGGGTGGACCCCTTAATCCAGTATGCGTGGTGTCCTTACAAAAGGGGGAAAATTTGAACTCAGGCCATGCTGCACACGGGGAGAATGCCATGTGAAGATAAAGACAGAGATCAGGGTGCTGCTTCTCCAGGCTAAAAAACATCAAAGATAGCTGGCAAACTACCTGAAGCTAAGAGAAAAGCTTGGAACAGATTCTCCCCTCAGAGAAACCAACCCTGTTGCACCTTGATCTTGCACAGCTCCAGAACTGTGAGACAGTAGATTTCTGTTGTTTAAGCCCCCCCCCATCTGTGGTACCAACTTATGGCAGCCCCAGCAAACCAATATACTAGCCATGCAAATAGCAATGATAACAGATGTCTAGGGAAAGTGAATAGTGTGGAAAGTCCCCTTACTCAGCAATCTTTGTCATTGGCAGGGAGGTGACGCTGATCAAGTAGGAATCTCCTGTCCAATTTAAGCTTACTCTTACTTGCCTTTTCTTATACCTGCATCATCTCTTGTACAGGTTCTCTCAGTAAAACTGTAGGAACCTGGAGAAAACATTTAATGGTGATTATTCATGCCCAAGCTGGTCTCTCTTACCACAGGGACCCTGCTGGTAGATGGGTAGTGAGTGGCCAGAAGTTAGAGGTCAGAGGTCAGCATTAGGAGTCCCTGGGGCTGGGAGGAACCATGAGAAGGATCTTCTCTTCCAGTCCCCAGAGTGAAGCATGTGGAGCAGCATCACAGACAGCAGGATTTGGACTTGAAATTACTCCACAGGGTTCAGGGAGGAGTTTTGACAAGACACTGCACATCTTCGGAGCAGGTGGTCTCTTCTGTTTCTACAATCAAACAGAAAAATTTTTTTCAGCTGTTCAGACTGCTGCCTGGGATCCTAGAGCCACTGTGTTTTTGATCTCTCTCTTCTCTGCATGGACTGCAGATCCCCAGCCTGGAAGCCCTGCCCTGCCTCTGTCTGAACACTGGGGGTCCCGGGAGGCTGCACCCACCTGTGGGGAGCTCCATGAACTGCTGCATATGTGGATGTGTGTATGCACAGCAGGGTGTGGAGAGCAGCAGGCTCTTCTGATCTCCTTCAGGGGGACACCAGAGAGTCCATTTAAAGCCTCGGGGGAGATTACCTCATCAGTTGACTAGTAAACAGGTGAAAAAGGAAAGGAACTGTAGATTTTCCTTCAGAAACCTCTCTCTTGCTCTTCTCCTCCAGTAAACAGTACCCCACACATAATGTATCATCGCACTTTAAATGTTCCCTGTAACAATGAATATTATACTTGAATCAGATTCTCCACTTGGGCTCCAAATCCTTTTACAACAGTGGAATTTTGCATCATTATAAATCACATTTCCAGATCCCAGACTGGAGTTTGCATTTGTTTTTCAGCTCCACATCCAACCAGCAATGTGATCTCAGGCAAGTCATCAAAAACTCTTTGACCCTGAGTTCTGTCTACCATAACTTGGGAGCATTAGGTATAGCTGTCCTAATTCCTCATAGGCATGTTGGGAACCAATAAGATTATTTTGTAAAAGTATACTGTAAACTGTAAAAACCTCATCTAATGTTAGCTTATTCTTTTTTTTTAATTAATTTTTTTTGATGTAGTGTTCCATGATTCATTGCGTGTAACACCCAGTGCTCCATTCAATACATGCCCTCTTTAATACCCATCACCAGGCTAACCCATCCCCCCACCCCCCTCCCCTCTAGAACCCTCAGTTTGTTTCTCAGAGTCCATAGCCTCTCATGGTTCGTCTCCGCCTCTGATTTTCCCCTTTATTTTTTCCTTCCTACTATCGATCATAATTGGAGAAGCTATTTGGGCTCTCTGCTTATGTGGGGTGGTGGTTTAAAATCCAGTCTGCTTTGGACAATTCATCTTCTTTGTTTTCCAGGATCTAGTAGTCCACTTTCTTTCTGTAACCTTGCATATCCCTGCTGGTTAACTGGGAAGTCTATTGTGCTCGCCTGCCCTCCTTTTGACCTTTGCCTCATTTTGCTTTTGCCTTTCCCCAGATAATTCTGGGAACATATAATAGAGGACATATAATTTTGTGGCCATCTGATTTAATGATGCTAAGCAAAGAGTACTCAAGCAGTACACCCAGTGCCACGTTAGAAGTTGAGGGAATCTTACTTTTATTGGAAAGCTTCTCAGTGCCCATGAGTGGTCCACATGCATCTGAAGATGCTGAGAGCTCACAAGAAGGGGAGAGGAGACCGGTAGGGCTGAGTTGGAAGCAAAGGTTGCACCAGAAGACTTCTTCCTCTTCCTTTATATCCTGAGGCTTACTGTGGGATGTGTTGTTTAGTGATGGTAAAGGAGGGAGCCCTGCACTGGAAGGGACCTGCAAAATGTTGTAATGAGAGAAAAAATTGAACATGTAACTCTAAGTAAAAGATACTTTTAGTCAAGATTGGAAATACCCCGAGGCTGCTCCTGTGGTACCAACATATTGGCCATGAATCTTTAAGTTAAACTTTTCACCTTCATGAGTACCTCTAGTGGGAGTGGACTTGTGGAGGCATTCTGGGGAGCAATCAGGCATAGCTTCATCACATTAAATATACACATACTCTCTGACCCATTCATTCCAGTGCAAGAGATATATTGCAAAGGGGGCATGCATGCTCACAACAGAGTTATTTGTGGTGATGGTGAGGAGTTAAATGCATCTTGGGCATCCATTCCTGAGAGAATAGGAAGGTAACATGTGGTGGATGTATACCATGGAAGCCTCTGCAGCAGTTAGCAGTCGTTGATTAGATGTAAACATAACAACAGAGATGAATCTTAAAAACAGAGCTCATGAAAAAAAGTAAGAATGAGATCTGTAACACAACATTTACACAAATTAAAAATGCATGCATACAAAACAGTACCCATTTGCATTAATAAATACAAATAAACAGATACAGATTGAACCATTAGAATGACTGTAGGGATGGGAGTGGGGAGGTGACTATGTGAATAAAAGAGAATAGATAAATACATAAAATAAGGGGGGGTTGAATGGAAAAATATAAGGAGTGTGATTTACTCAATCCTCTGCACCTGAGATCCAAAATAAATAAATCAACAAAATGTGAAATCTCCTAAGCTAGTCTGGGCTCTGCAGTTTGTATAGTCTTCAGTGACCCAAGGGAACTTCTATTAAAGGGGAGGGTGTTTTGTTGAATTAAATAAAACAAAAAAGAACAATCTGTTCTATATTGATCTCTCAGTTAGGTCTTACACAAATACCTGTTGGTCCCCATGGCTGCTCAACCATTCTTATATTTTTCTCTTGGATACCCCACTGTGTCCCTCCTGGCCATCTTTCTTAAACTTCACAGCTCTGACCTCAGTTCTGTCTTCTCCCTTACTCTCACATGAACTCATCTAGATCTTCCTGGAGGTCAACATCATCTGTTACATTTAGGGCTTTAATTGCAAACAACAGAAACTAGCCTTTTTGTCTTTAGCAGGACAAGAGGTTTATAAGGATGTGGAGACCAACAGAATCCACAGGAGGCTGGAGGAATGCGCTTGGAAAATAAGCAGAACTCAAAGCTGGTCTGGAGGCTGGCTGCAGGAGGAGTATGACTGGATGTTCCCATGGCTGCTTCTGACACTACTGCCACCACTGTGGGACATTGGTGATGGACAGCTGACCGACCATGAGGGGCTATGCTAGCCAGCTGATGATCTTCACCCGCTGCTTCTCACATCCCTGGCAGTCCTTTCTACACTGGATAGGGCTTTCCTGTGTCTCCAGTGGGATATACAGTGTGTGACTTCCTGGGGATGTCATGGTTTTGCCTTTCTTTTGGATCATTTATTCTGGGGAAAGCCAACTGCCATGCCATAAGGTCACTCAAGAAGCCCTATGGAGCAGTCTTTGTGGAGAGGAAATGAGGCCTCCTACCAACAGCCAGTGAAGGACTATGACCCCCTATTAATAGTCATGTGAGTCAACCTTCTTGGAAGTAAATCCTTAACCCCAGTCAAGCCTTCTGGTCATGCAGGCCCAGCCAAAATCTTGACTGAAATCTCATGAGAGATCTTAAGCCAGAACTACCCAGCTAAGCTGCTTCTGAATTCCCAACCAACAGAAACTGAGAGAATAAATATTTGTTGTTTTAAGCCACTAAATTTTGAGTTAATTTGTATGTAGCAATAGGTAACTAATATGTTTCCCCTTCACTTTTAGGTCACACTCACCTCATTGAAAGATATAAGAGGAGTTTCTGATTGAACATGTCATGGGTCATACCTTGGCTTTCAGGGACTAGTAGAATAGGGTGAGGTGAAGTGAGGCTATTTCCCCTCTGCCTCTTCAGGGGAGGAGAGGCACTGTCTCAACCATCACTACACACAAAGGGAAGCCCCCTAACTGGAAAGATCGTTGGAGTTTGCACAATCAAAAGGAAGCAGTATCCACTCCCTCTTTGTATCTGAATTCCTACAGTGTCTATTCTTCTAATCAGAATCCGTCAGGATTATCCTTCTCCCTCTTCTCTTATTTCTTGTCCTTAGGGGGAGATGTAAGCCTCCTTCTCTCCAAAGTTACTCTTGAATTCTGCTTGGCTCTGGGACCCCCTCCCCACATGCCTGATTTTCCACTCAGTAGTTAACCTCCTTTCTGGCTCACATTTTGCAAAATGTTTGCTCCATGTGCAAACATACTAGTTTTAATGTTCCCTTTGTGTGTAAACATCCTGTTCTGGATTACCTTTCTTAATCTTTCCTCCCCAAGTAGGAATAGTCTCAGTTTGGCTCCAGGAATTTGTACACACCTTTTCATAGTGTTTCAGAGTGAACCCCGCCTGGCAGCACATCCTGTCTGAGTGGGAGGGCATGGGATGGGGAGTGGGTCATTCTTGAATGATCACAAAACCAGTGTGCATATGCTCCAGGGAGGTGGGAACTGGTCATGGCTGACTGCGCACCTCTCACAGGTGCCCTGCTCGCCCCCATCATTCAAAGCAACTCTGTAGAGAAAGGTTTTTGAAGCATGGATGGGGCTACTGTAGTCTCCCTATTCTTACACGATTTTGAGAAATTACTAGATGGAAAACTTCTTGTGGAAAGAAATGTGCCTTGTGGCCATTATGTCCCAAAGTCTAACACAATGCCTCAAACATAGAACATGCTCAACAAATTTCCAGAATAATTGAATGAACAAAGGGTTGTATGGAGTATATGGAAGGTGGAGTCACTCTGACGCCCCTGTATGCGTGATTGAGATGGTTTTCCCCAAACAGACCCTTGAGAGAGGGTGAAGTAAAACCTGGCACCGGGGAAGAAAATGCTGTAACATCAGGAGGTTCCTGGAGGAAGAGTGAGGAGGGGCAGTCTCAGGGCTGGAAGTCCACTGAGATCAGGGGCTTCTGCTCTGTCTTCTCGGAGGATTCATAATCCTTTCACAGCAACCCAAGAATGGACACAGGACCCTTCACTGGAGCCTCACTGCATGGCTGAGACAATGTGGAGCAACAGATTGCTCCACAGAGAAACAGAGGAGAAACAGGAGAAACAGAGACTGAAGACCATGAGATGATCTGCTGTCCAGATACCGTGGCTTCACCTTCAGTGTCTGGTTCACTGTAGCATGCCTTCCTGCCCCATGCAGCAGAAGCCATTTCTGGCTAGTACCCGCCAGGAGCACAGGTGCAGGTTCAGGCCTTGTCTCTTGGAGCCTAGATCTTGGGGACTGAGACTAAGTTTCTTCCTGAGTCCTACCCATGTGCGTGCTGGTTCTTCCCTGTGGTTGACCCCGGGATCATCTTGTCCAGGGGAGACATTTCTATCCACAGAGCAGTGGTCTTTCAAGCGCCAACACACAAGAAGGCAACACTACTTGTGACATTTCTGAGAAAAAGAGGCATTTTGGAGCTATGGATCTTTTTGTGCTGATGAATGGTGGTAGGGCCAGAAAGAATTTGAGCCTGGAGGTTAAGGGGTAGAACTGGCCATGGTCTGAACATCCTTTCCTCTCTCCTTTTATTTATTATTTTTTTAAGATTTTATTTATTTATTTGACAGAGAGAGAGCAAGCACAAGCTGGGGGAGCGGCCGGCAGAGGGTGAAGCAGGTTCACCGCTGAGCAGGGAGCCCGATGCTGGACTCGATCCCAGGACTCTGGGATCATGACCTGAGTTGAGGGCAGACACTTAACCAACTGAGCCACCCAGGCAACCCTCTCCCTTAATTTTTTTATTAAAAACATTATTTTATTTTATTTTTTAAGTTTATTTTTGAATTTTTGTCTTTTGCTATTCTTTTTTCCCTCATCTTTTTTTATTGGGGGTGAGAGCACATTTTACAGGTATTAAAACTGTCAGGGTGGGGACTCTACCAGATATATCAGACTGAGGCAGGCGTAGGGCTGGTAGTGCTTAGAGGGCATCTGTTCCTAATAAAATACTAAAACCTGTGATGACACTATCACTCTTTCTCCCTTTGCTCTATTCATTATCTCTGCTTTCTCACTCCTCATCCCTTAACCGTCGACATTTGGGCTTCTGTCCCTACCACTCTATCAGAAACATCAGAAATCTACCCTGTGTGCCAAATGTCTTTCCCCACTTCTCTCTCTGCAGTTGGTGATGTCGTGGATCTTCTTCTCCATTGGCTTCTGTGACAGTGTCTTCTCCTCCAGCATTTCTGACCACCCTCAGGGCTTTCTTCAAATTCTCCTGTTGTCTTTGTACCCCTTAAATGCAGACCGTCCCTGAAGTTTGGTTTTCAGCCATCTCATCCTCTCTGAAGTCCATCCACATCAGCTGTTCTTTGTATCACTCCATGTAGCTGATTCCTAAATCTGTTTAACCCAGAATTCTCTTCCAAAACCTAGGCCCACATTTCTCATTATCCAAAGGGCATTACCACATGGATATGTTTGTGCAACATCAAGTCTTTCAGTGGCTGGAACATGGAGGAGGGGAAGGAGGAAGAGAAACGGCAAGAGAATAAGTAGATAGCAAGAAGCTCTGAAGGGCCATACATGCCATGCCAGATAATCAGTCAGAGCTAACATACCAATAATGGCATCTGCTCTATTTCGTGCAAGCAGTAAGGGTTTTAATATAGGTTAGGTGCTACAAAATTATTGAAGAAATAATAATCAGGTCTTAGAAGCACTCAGCTGCTGGCATGATCAGGAAAACTGCCTCCCCAATTCAGAAAGCTGTCAAATCAGGAAGCATCTCCCAAATTAGGAAGCTGTTGATTACAGTAGAGCCTTACCTCTGCCTAATTAGCACCCACAACTATATGCTCTGCACCCTGCCTCTCCCTGCTCAACTCCATTTTGAAACAAAGACTCACTTGGGCTGTTCTGATTTGTGGAATCTAAGTCCTACCCATAGCTCCACCTATAAGAGATCCTGGGAAATTTATGATTTTATTTCCAACCTCTGCCTTCTATACCATGTCAGGATAAATGCTGAGCAAGCCAGTCCATAGTCTGCCATGTTGTGTGCATTAGGCCAGCATCTCTCTATTGTAAGTGGCAGGAAACCAACTTTATCTGACTTTGATTAAAAAAAGAAACATCATTGACTTGTAAATGAATGCCAAGGAAGGGCAGGGGTCAGTCTGGCTTCAGAGGCAAGTAGCCCCTAGAACTTCCTTTTTATCTGCTACCTCTGCTTTCTTTTCCTACTATTGGTACTGTCCTCCCCACGAAAAATGAACTTTCTCTCAATGAGCCTATAGATGTGGCCGTAATGCTCCTAGGCACTCACCTTTTTTTTTTTTTTCCTTTTTTTAATTAACATATAATGTATTATTTGTTTCAGAGGTACAGGTCTGTGATTCATCAGTCCTACACAATTCACAGTGCTCACCATAGCACATACCTCCCCAGTGTCCATCACCCACCCCCCTCCACTCCAGCAACCCTCAGTTTGTTTCCTGAGATTAAGAGTCTCTTATGGTTTGTCTCCCTCTCTGGTTTCGTCTTGTTTCATTTTTCCCTCCCTTCCCCTATGATCCTCTGTCTTGTTTCCCAGATTCCTCGTATTAGTGAGATCATACGATACTTGTCTTTCTCTGATTGACTTATTTCACTTAGCATAATACCTTCTAGTTCCATCAACATTTCATTTTTTTGATGGCTGCATAATATTCCATTGTGTATACATATACACCACATCTTCTTTATGCATTCGTCTGTTGATGGACATCTAGGCTCTTTCCATAGTTTGGCTATTGTGGACATTGCTGCTATAAACATTGGGGTGCATGTTCCCCTTCCAATCACTACATTTATATCTTTGGGGTAAATACCCAGTAGTGCAATTGCTGGGTCGTACGGTAGCTCTATTTTCAACTTTTTGAGGAACCTCTGTACTGTTTTCCAGAGTGGCTTCACCAGCTTGCATTCCCACCAACAGTGCAGGAGGGTTCCCCCTTCTCCGCATCTTCGCCAACATCTGTCATTTCCTGACTTTTTCATTTTAGCCATTCTGACTGGTGTGAGGTGGTATCTCATTGAGGTTTTGATTTGGCTTTCCGTGATGCCTAGTGACGTTGAGCACTTTTTCATGTGTCTGTTGGCCATTTGGATGTCTTCTTTGCAGAAATGTCTGTTCATGTCTTCTGCCCATTTCTTGATGGGATTATTTGTTCTTTGGCGATTGAGTTTGATAAGTTCTTTATAGATTTTGGATACTAGCCCTTTATCTGATATGTCATTTGCAAATATCTTCTCCCATTCTGTTGGTTCTCTTTTGGTTTTGTTGACTGTTTCCTTTGCTGTGCAAAAGCTTTTTATCTTTTTTTTTAAAGATTTTATTCATTTGAGACACATAGAGCATGAACAGGGGGAGAGGCAGAAGGAGAGGGAGAAGCAGCTTCCCTGCTGAGCCAGGAGCCCAATGGCATCATGACCTGAGCCGAAGGCAGATCTCTAACCATCTGAGCCACCCAGGTGCCCCAAAAGCTTTTTATCTTGGTGAAGTCCAGTAGTTCATTTTTGCCCTTGCTTGCCTTGCCTTTGGCGATGTGTCTAGGAAGAAGTTGCTGTGGCTGAGGTCGAAGAGGTTGCTGCCTGTGTTCTCCTCAAGGATTTTGATGGATTCCTGTCTCACGTTTAGGTCTTTCATCCATTTTGAGTCTATTTTTGTGTGTGATGTAAGGAAATGGTCCAGTTTCATTCTTCTGCGTGTGGCTGTCCAATTTTCCCAACACCATTTGTTGAAGAGACTGTCTTTTTTCCATTGGACATTCTTTCCTGCTTTGTCGAAGATTAGTTGACCATAGATTTGAGAGTCCATTTCTGGGCTCTCTATTCGTTTCATTGATCTATGTGTCTGTTTTTGTGCCAGTACCATGCTGTCTTGATGATGACAGCTTTGTAATAGAGCTTGAAGTCCGGAATTGTGATGCCACCAGCTTTGCTTTGCT
>NC_138379.1:86843261-86849778 GCF_054177405.1 Leptonychotes weddellii | reverse complement strand
GTTTATACATCTCTAGGAATGCATCCATTTCTTCCAGATTGTCTAATTTGCTGGCATATAGTTGCTCATAATATGTTCTTGTAATTGTTTGTATTTCTTTGGTGTTGGTTGTGATCTCTCCTCTTTCATTCATGATTTTATTTGGGTCATTTCTCTTTTCTTTTTGATAATTCTGGCCAGGGGCTTATCAGTCTTATTAATATCAATCTTATTAACCAACTCCTAGTTTCGTTGATCTGTTTTACTGTTCTTTTGGTTTCTATTTCATTGATTTCTGCTCTGATCTTTATTATTTCTCTTATCCTGCTGGGTTTAAGCTTTATTTGCTGTTCTTTCTCCAGCTCCTTTAGGTGTAGGGTTAGGTTGTGTATTTGAGACCTTTCTTGTTTCATGAGAAAGGCTTGTATTGCTATATACTTTCCTCTTAGGACTGCTTTTGCTGCATCCCAAAGATTTTGAGCAGTTGTGTTTTCATTTTCATTGGTTTCCATGAATTTTTTATAAACTCTTCTTTAATTTCCTGGTTGACCCATTCATTCTTTAGTAGGATGCTCTTTAGCCTCCACGTATTTGAGTTCTTCCCAACTTTCCTCTTGTGATTGAGTTCTAGTTTCAAAGCATTGTGGTCTGAAACTGCGGGGAATGATCCCAATCTTTTTGTACCAGTTGAGAATGTGATCTATTCTGGAAAATGTTCCATGTGTGCTAGAGAAGAATGTGTATTCTGTTGCTTTTGGATGGAATGTTCTGAATATATTTGTGAAGTGCATCTGGTCCAGTATGTCCTTTAAAGCCTTTATTTCCTTGTTGATCTTTTGCTTAGATGATCTGTCCATTTCAGCGAGGGGGGTGTTAAAGTCCTCTACTATTGCTGTATTATTGTTGATGTCTTTTTTTGATGTTGTTATTAACTGGCTTATATAATTGGCTGCTCCCATGTTAGGGGCATAGATATTTTAAAGTGTTAGATCTTCTTGTTGGATAGACCCTTTAAGTATGATGCAGTGTCCTTCCTCATCTCTTATTATAGTCTTTGGTTTAAAATCTAATTTGTCTGATATAAGGATTGCCACCCTAGCTTTCTTTTGATGTTCATTAGCATGGTAAATGGTTTTCCACCCCCTCACTTTCAATCTGGAGGTGTTTTTGGGTCTAAAATGAGCCTCTTGCAGACAGCATTTCGATAGGTCTTATTTTTTTTTTTATCCAATCTGATACCCTGTGTCTTTTGATTGGGACATTTAGCTCATTTACATTCAGGGTAACTATTGAAAGATATGAATTTAGTGCCATTGTATTGCCTGTAAGGTGACTGTTACTGTATATTGTCTCTATTCCTTTCTTGACTATGTTACTTTTAGGCTCTTCCTTTGCTTAGAGGACGCCTTTCAGTATTTCTTGTAGGGTTGGTTTGGTGTTCACAAATTCTTTTAGTTTTTGTTTGTCCTGGAAGCTTTTATCTCTCCTTCTCTTTCAATGACAGCCTAGCTGGATATAGTATTCTTGGCTGCATATTTTTCTCGTTTAGTGCCCTGAATATATGCCAGTCCTTTCTGGCCTGCCAGGTCTCTCTGGATAGGTCTGTTGCCAGTCTAATGTTTCTACCGCTTTAGGTTACAGACCTCTTGTCCTGAGCTGCTTTCAGGATTTTCTCTTTGTCTCTGAGACTTGTAAGTTTTACTATTAGATGTCGGGGTGTTGACCTATTTTTATTGATTTTGAGGTGGGTTCTCTGTGCCTCCTGGATTTTGATGCCTGTTTCCTTCCCGAAATTAGGGAAGTTCTCTCCTGTAATTTGCTCCAATATACCTTCTGCCCCTCTCTCTCTTTCTTCTTCTGGGATCCCAATTATTCTAGTATTGTTTCATCTTATGGTATCACTTATCTCTCGAAGTCTCCTCTCATGATCCAGTAGTTGTTTATCTCTCTTTTTCTCATTTTCTTGATTCTCCATCATTTGGTCTTCTGTATCACTAATTCTCTCTTCTGCCTCATTTATCCTAGCAGTTAGAGCCTCCATTTTTGATTGCACCTCATTAATAGCCTTTTTGATTTCGACTTGGTTAGATTTTAGTTCTTTTATTTCTCCAGAAAGGGATTCTCTAGTATCTCCTATGCTTTTTTCAAGCCCAGCTAGTATCTTTATAATCGTCATTCTGAACTCTGGTTCTTACATCTTACTAATGCCCATACTGATTTAGATCCCTGGCAATCGGTACTGCCTCTTGTTCTTTTTTTGAGGTGAGTTTTTTGTTTTGTCATTTTGTCCTGAGAAGAATAGATGAATTGAGAGAACAAAATGCTAAAAGGGTAACAACGACCTCAGAAAAATATACACTAAACAAATTAGAAGAGACCCGAAACCTGGGTGTGGGGAGAAAGGGGAAAAAAAAAAAAAGAATATGATCAGGCTGGTGAATAGAACAGAGCCACACACTCGATCTTGGGTTTGCTTTGGTCTGTTAGAAGAAACTGCCTCCCAAAATTTTAAAGAAAGAAAGAAAAAAAAATATATATGCATATGTGTATATATATCTATATCTATATCTACACACACACACACAAATCAGGATAAATATGATGAAGGGATCGAATATGATTGTAAAGATGAAAATTAAAATTTTAAAAAAGGAATTGATAAGTTGGTTGAAAAAAGAGAATGTAATTAGGCAGGAGACTAGAACAAAGCCATACACTAGATTTAGGGTATATTTTGGTCTGTTAGAAGAAACTGTATCCCAAAATTTTAAAGAAAGAAAAACATATATATATATATATATATATATATATATATATATATACATACACACACAAAAAAATAAGGTTAAATATAATGAAGGAATAGAATTGCCTGTAAAAATGAAAATTTAAAAAAGGAATTCGTAAGATTTTGTTTAAAAAAGGAAAGAAGAAAAATTTAAAAAAATAGAAAAAGAAACAAAGAAAATTAAAAAAATTAACTTTGAAAGACTAAAGAATCAGGGGGAAAAAAGCCATGAATTGTATGTGCTGTATTCCCCTAGCACTGGGGTTTTGCAGTTCTCATTGATGGGTAACTTGGTCTTGGCTGGCTGTTCTTGCTGAGCTTCTGGGGGAGTGGCCTGTTGCAGTGGTTCTCAGATGTCTTTGCGGGAGGTGGAATTGCCCCACCCTTGCTGGGGGCCAGGCTAAGTAATCTGCTCGGGTTTGCTCTCCGTAGCTTTTGTTCCCTGAAAGCTTTCCGTACAGCTTTGGAGGATGAGAGTGTAAATGGCAGCCTCCCAATCTCTGCCCCGGAGGAGCCGAGAGTCAGGCCTCACTCCTCAGTGAGCCCCCAGAGAAAAGCAGTCAATCACTCCCATCTCTGGCCGCACTCTGTGCTCACCCGGCCTGTAAATGAGCATATATATCTCTGGCACAAGACCCCTTTTGCAGACTCCAAACCCAGCAGATTCCTGCGGTGTGCTCTGTGTCACTCCTCCCATGGGAGGAAAGGGAGTCTCCCCGGATCTGCCGTTTGTTGGGTACCTGCTCAAAGAGCAGTGGCCTGACTGTGCCCCGGATCGTGGTTTATGGCAACCCCGAGCTGAGAGCCCACTCCTCGGCTCTGTCTCTGCAGCCGGCTTCCCCGCTCCGATACCTGGGAGCTCTGCCTCACTCAGGCACCCCTGGTCTTTCTGTGACCCCAAGGGTCCTGAGACCACACTGTCCCAGTGAGGGTTCCACCCCCTGCTTAGCCACTGGAGCAACGTCCCTCAGCAGAGCAGACTTCTAGAAGTTCCAATTTTGTGCTCCCTTGCTCTATAGCTTGCTGGTAGCTGGCTGATGGAGGCTCCCTTCCCCCGTGGTCAGTCTTCCCAAATATCGCCTCGGATTCACTTCTCTGCATGTCCTACCTTCCAGAAAGTGGTCGCTTTTCTGTTCATAGGATTGCTGCTATTCTTTTGTTCGATCTCCTGTTGAGTTTGTAGGTGTTCAGAATGGTTTGATAGCTATCTAGCTGAATTCCTGGGACCAGAGAAAATTTAGGTCTCCTACTCCTCCAACATCTTGCTCCTCTCCCCTAATTTTCTTTCTTTTTTTTTTATTATGTTAGTCACATACAGTACATCATTAGTTTTTGGTGTAATGTTCCATGATTCATTGTTTGCATATAACACCCAGTGCTCCATGCAATACATGCCCTCCTTAATACCCAATCACTGGGCTAACCCCGCTCCCCTCTAAAACCCTCAGTTTGTTTCCCAGAGTCCATAGTCTCTCATAGTTCGTCTCCCCCTCCGATTCCCCTCACCTTCATTTTTCCCTTCTTTCTCCTAATGTCCTCCATGCTATTCCTTATGTTCCACAAATAAGTGAAACCATATGATAATTGACTTTCTCCGCTTGACTGAAAGAAGTCAAGGAGAGGCACTTACCTTTTATCATTTCACCATGGCAGAGTGACTGACTTCTCTTGGTTCTGATTGTAAAAATACCCACCCCCCCAAGACTGACTGTCCTGCTTGCATCACATACCCACACCATGTGCAGTGGAAGCAGGATTCTATGATTCCTGGCCCCCTTTAAAGCCTCATTTTAGAGATGGGTAAGATGCACGTACCCAAAGGAGGGGCTGATAACATAGCTCTAGCTACTAGGAGAATGACGGGGTCAGAAGACTGCCCAGTTTGTGTCCACTACACCGTGACACACTTTTTTTTTTTTTAAGTCCTAAATATGATAGAGAACTAATGTAGAATCTCAATCCGTAAAGTGCTTCAATGAAATATTTCTCTTTATCCAAGTGCTAAAGGGACTAAATGAGTTAATGAGTGTAAATTATCTAGTATAGTACGCAGTAGGTGCTTGTCTTGGTTTGGATCCCCTGAGAAGCTGACTTTGAAACAAGGATTCAAGTGCAATTCATTTATTTAGGAAATGGAAGGATAACCAGTAGTGGAGTGCAGGAAGGAAGGCAGACAGTAAAGGCTGTTATTAAGCCACAACCACAGTGGTTGCCTGGAGCTTAAGCCCATGAGGAAACTCTTGGAAGCAGTACAAAACACATGCCTCAGAATTATCCTACCTGAGGGGCAAAGGAGTTGAGATATTTATACATTAACTCCTGAGAGTCATTGGCTAAGGGCTGTACCCAGGGGGTTCTCCTCAGCTCTGTTAGCCTGCTTGTCCATGTGGGCAGAGTAGCCTTCTGTGGGCCCAACCTGATCACAGAAGGTCCAAGGGGCATAGGCAGAGCCTGCAGTGCTTAATATGTTTTAGCTCCTCTCCAGACCCCTCCCTCCTTGCTGTTAGTTTAAAAGTCCCTTGAGTGTAAGAACCACATCTTATTTATCCTCAAATTTCCCACATCTCCTAGAACACTATTTAACACATAGTAATGGTCAGTGAATATTTATTCTTTGCTTAATTAATGATATTTTAGGGTATCTTTTTCCTAGTGATCTATTGGTTTTGCCTCCTTATATCTTGGATTTTCTGGGACAGGATGAATTTCCTGTCATTGCATTTTTATCCATTAAATATAATTGAACATGATCTGATTTTTATACTTTTGTAATACTTCTCATACAATTGCATTTACAAATAAATAAGAAAGTCTCTGTTAGACCACAGGTCCTGTATATATATCTCAACCTTATCTCTATAAGAAACTATCTCCAAATTGGGGGAATTTGGAGACTACTGGTGTGTAGATTCTTATTAGCTTCCTTGCCTGAATCAGCCTAGCCATCTGCCAGCAATAATAACTTACCTCTTGTGTGCTCAGCCTTATCCAGTCCTTGAGCCTTAAGAACCAGGCTTTGTGATGTATTGAGAACTCCCTTCCCTTGGGGATGAGGGGAGGCATTCCATTTTCCAGGTCAGACCACCTGTCTTCAAAAAGGAATTATCAGAGCTTCAGGCACTAGATAAGCAACCATCTGAACCTCCTCCTTTCCACATCACTATGCACAGGGCCAGTTTCCTCCCAGGACCCTTGTCTTGGAGCATGGCTCTGATCCCAGGTCAGTAATCGTGGACCCTAACTAATCTTAGTCACCTAATATTTTGGAACTCCTCTTCCCCTAGTTGCTATGTTTTACTTTTGAGAGTCCAACATCTACCCTAACTCAAAATCCATGTCACCTTAACTACCTCTTCCAAGAATTGTCCCTGCCTATAAGCCTGGCACCGTGCTTGTCTGTTCCGTCAGATAGGACTCATTAGAAACTGATGATGAAGTTTATTGTAACATTTCACTCTTGCGTGGTCATGCCTGGTCCTAGTCAGTCCATTTAACCCTCAGCTCTTGCCAGCTTTTGCTAGATTTCTATTCACCATTTCTTCCATTCTCCTTGTATTGGTCTTCCAGTATGCTTGGACCTGAAGGGCCATCAGTTACGTCATTTACTCTGGGACATTATCAGAGCAGGCTCTTTTTGTTTCCATTTCCTAGAGTTGGGATTCCATCTTGTTTTTCTTCCCTTAGACCACTGGTTACTGCTTTTTCTTCATCCCTGTAGATGGGAAAACCCAAGAGATGGGATTTGAAAAT
>NC_138379.1:86828059-86843161 GCF_054177405.1 Leptonychotes weddellii | reverse complement strand
AAAAAAAAAGAATAACTGGCATGAATGCCTTTTTCAGATCACAGGGTATGCAGACCAGTGTTCAGCTCTAGATGCCTCTACTGTGCCCTTTATAGCTTTCCTAACATGTGAATTCCTAAAGAATACCATCTCCACTTGGGGTTGGTGGCAAATAGGGATGGAGCTGTGTCCTGGGACTTGGTGTGGTACAGAACATTCCCTCTTGGACTTTCCTGTTGCTCAGAGTTTCCGATATTGCCTTTCTTCACCTTTCATCCCTTGAAGCTTTTCTTGAAACTGCTTTGTCCCTCCCTCCCTTCCTTTCTTTTTTTTTCTTTCTTTTTTAATTTTAAGAGATCAACCCTAGTTGTTTGTTTTCTCATGATCTTGGTACCTGTTTCTCTTTGAGTTCCCTTACTCTAGCTCTGAGCTACAATACAATCCTTGCTATTTCCAGAAGAGTTCAATTACCTTGGTGGTTTTGTTTGTTTCTCAAAGCATGCATGTATTTCTTGAAAAGCTTCCCAAGAATCAGTTGACATCTATAGAAGCCCAGAACATGGTGCCTCAAGTGGATTCTTTGCAAAGTCACCATCATAGTCTCCAGAGCTTTGGTCAATAAATAGCAAATCCAGGAGACCTAAATAATTATTTCTGGGATTGTATACTTGATCTTGAAATGGTCCTAGCTAGTGTCTTACTTGGAGTTTGAGAAGGAAGAAAGGAGGAACAGTCATACAATTTCCATTTAAATTGAGAATCTTTTCCCTGGAAACCCAGAGGCCTCTCTGCTGGCCTCCTGCTGTTTGCTTCCTTTTATGCGTCCTATTCGGAGGTGGCATGACTATTCCCTAAACATATACTGCAGCTCTTCCGGCAGATTCTCTCTTCTAGGAATGTCACGAATGAATTACCATGCGGTGTTGGCATGGGGCCTCAGCCAGCAGGAGCCAATTATTTTAAAAATTTCCAAGCAAATCAGATCAGTGTTTCACAAGTTACTAGCCAAGAAGCTTCAGAAAGTCGTGCATCATTCCTTTGCTATAATATGTGTTGCTGACCTAAATGTGTACAAATCTCATCATCTTGAGGTCCATACTCCTGGCTCTGGGGGTTTCGTTAGGACACTAGCTCACACCCATTTGCAGTAATCTAATTGGGTAATTTCACTTATCAAAACTATAAATGGATGTTTGATCAGATCAGATCATTAAATTTTCTAATTAGGCAGCACAGACTCCTTTTTGCCAGATGGATTGAGCTGCACCTATTTGTGACACAACTTCATCACACTTTGCCTTGCTGTCAAGGCCACGTTTCAGGGAGGAAATATGTTCTCTTGGCTAGATTAAACATACGCCGTCCAAACCTGGCATCTCCACCTAAGAGAAGGAGACTGCTGAATTGGAACATGTAAGAATGTATGTCATGGTTAAGATACATTAGCAACCAGCAAATGGGAAGATTCTGCCATGTTTGAATTGAATTCTTAACAAAACCGTTTGTTTATGGAAAGAATGGACTCTGCCTTCATTAGTTAGCACATCAGATGGATATTCAAAAATATTTAGTCTTAGGGATAAAAGAGTAAGCACAAGAATGATGGATTGCAGTGCCAGTTTTGTTGTTTATGTTTCTTGGAACTGTCAGGATGTTTGGAGATGGTTCTGTCTCCGAAGGACAGGTGCTCCCGAAAAGCACGGAGTTTAAAATGTCACTTACACACAACTCCAGGGATTTATGCCTCTTTCCATCACGTGTTTCTCCTGCTTTCTAATCTAAATCCTCTCTGGTAAAGTTTTATTGTTTCTTCTTATTCTCTTATCAAAAGAGAGAGAGTTCCCTCAGTCACCAATATCCACGCACAGTAGATCTTTTACTCACTGGGAAGTGCAGTGTATGGACCCAACAGATAAACATTTTTAAAAAACTCATAGTGAATACTTGAGAAATTTTAGTCCATACTTTTGTTTAAAACATGCTGTTTAGTTTGATTTTGTGGATGTTATTTTATAACAGGGTCTGGGGTATGTTATATAATTTCGTAGAATTATCATTGGAGGACATCAGTCTGAATCTGTTCTGATCTCCCAGCATACATCTCTGAATATGGACCACCACGTTGAGAAGGTTTTTTGTTATATTTCCTTCTCTCCTATAGGAGGAAAATATACTCCTATTAGTTGGGGTACTAATTTATGTTAATTTCAGTTATTTCGTAGCCTGTGGGTAGAAATGCATCATATTAATACTAAAGCTTAAATTTTGAAAGTCACCATATAATTGTATCTAAAATGTGTGGATAGATTTGTAGTTTCTTGCTCCTAGGAGTCTCCAGGAATTCTCCAGAGGTTGCCTCAAATGCGTCCAGCATTAACTCTGGTCCTCACTGGCCAAGTTAGCTTGCCCAGCACTCCTAAACCATTGGTGACAGCAGGGCCTTGTTCCAACCGTCCACACCATGGCTTCTTGTTCCAGAGCCCTGGGGCCTTCGTGCTACAAAGCTGTAAGTATATCACTGCTACCTCAGAGCAGTTCAACTTCTGGGTCACCCTAGGGAATAATGCTTTTTTTGGAAGAAAGAGGGTAGTAATATTACTTCTTTCTACATGTTTTCTCAAGTGAGGGCTTTGGTAGAATGTTGCTTTGGTCCCCTTGCTAGAGCTCCATGGCCCAGCTCTCTTCTTTGCCTTGACTCCCTTCACTTCTGTGCAGCCCAGGCCAATACTGTCCATCTTGTTGAGCTGGGTTGAATTCCCTTTGCTCCACCTCGGGCTGGCCCTGCAGGAGCTCCATAGAAGGCAGAGGATGCCCTTGATGTTGTCAAGGCCATGGCAGCTCCACAGTCTACCAGGAGGTGGACTATTACACTCAGTGGGGAGGGTGCTATGATTCAGACAGACGGCATGTCCCAGCTGGTGGCTCGGATCCCAAAGTGCTACCGAATTCTGTGAATCAGTCCTTTCAGTTCATATACACTGTCCCCTTTCTCCTGGAGGGCACACACAGCACCATGGTGGCTGGGATGGGCTGAGTTCCCACAACAGCTGCAAATGCATCTGCAGCCACCAGTTCCCCTCCTTCCTTTAGTCCTGAAGCTATGTCTGGCTCGCAGTGACAGCCTCCTTTCTCCTGGGCCCCATCTTCTTTCTCACTTCTGTTAGGAAATCCCCAGTGCATTGGATATCTGATGATCTCTTGCCTTCCATAGATGGGGGTCCAGTTGTTCCTAGGAAACTCTATAGCCCTCATTTAAATCAAGTGACAGGAGCAGAAGAGAGAGGAAAAAGCATTAATAGCCTCCACATGCCTGACACACTGGGCGTCATCTCTGCTCCCAGACCAAGGTTTTCTGCCTTCATCTAATAGAAAGAAACTTGTGTTTTTGCAGGCTGCCTTTTCAAGGGCTTGTTTTTAAGGGCCACAGAGTGGTGCCAAACTTTTTGACAGTTTTTGTTTGACATTTAAATTTTTAAAGCAGTTTTGTGGGGTTACAATTTACATACATACACATATTTAAATAACATAAATTGCACATATTTAAAGTGTATAGTTTGATAACTTTTGACGTCTATATATCCATGAAACCATAACCACAAATCAAGATAATGAACATATCTATCCCAACCTCAAAAGTTACTTCTGTGTCCTTTGAACTCTTTTTTATTGTCTGGCTACTTTCACTCAGCATAATTATTTTGAAATTCATCTATGTCACTGTATGTGTTAAGACTTCATTCCTTTTCATTGCAGAGTAATATTCCAAAGTATGAATATACCACAGCTTGTTTATGTAATCACACATTGATGGACATTTGGGCTGTTTCCAGTTTCAGGCTATTACAAATAAAACTGTTGTAAATATTCATGTACAAAGTCTTTGTATGGACATATGCATTCATTTAAATTGGATAAATACCTAGGACTTGAATAGCTGGGTCAAATGATAGGTATATATTTAATTTTTAAAGAAATTGCCAAACTGTTTTCCTAAGTGATTGCACTACTTTACAATCCCACCAGCAGTGATTGAGGGTTTCAATTCTCACACATCTTCACCAACACTTGGTATAATCATTCTTTTTAATATTTGTCATTCTAATGGGTAGATTTGCATGTTGCCCTGGTATTAATTTGCATTTTTCTGAAGTCCAATGACATCAAGCATCATTTTGTGTGCATTTTTGATATCTTTGTGTATTATTTGAAGAAGTGTCCACTTTACTCTTTTGACATTCATTCATTTACTAATTCATTCATTCATTTTCCTACTTATTATTTTTTAGAGAGAGAGAGCTGGGGGAGGCAAAGGGAGAGGGAAGACAAAATCTTTTTTTTTTTAAGATTTTATTTATTTATTTGACAGAAAGAGTGAGAGGGTACAAGCAAGGGGAAAGGCAGAGGCAGAGGTAGAGGGAAGAAGCATGAATTTCCCTGCTTGGCAGGGAGCCTGTTGTGGGACTCAATCCCAGGACTCTGGGATCATGATTTGAGCCAAAGGCAGATGCTTAGCTGACCGAGCCACCCAGGCGTCCCTCCAGGGAAGACAAAATCTTAAGCAGGTTCCACGCCCAGCATGGAGCCTGATGCGGGGTTCAATCTCATGTCCCTGAGATCATGATCTGAGCTGAAATCAAGAGTTGGTTGCTTAACCTCCTGAGCCACCCAGGTACCCCCTTAGTTCGTTTTGAGAGATCTTTATATATTCTGGATATAAGTCCTTTATCAGATATTTTACAAATATTTTCTTCCTGTCTGTGGTTTGTCTTTTCATTCTATTAACAGTATCTTTTGAAAAGCAGACCTTTTTAATTGTGATGAAGTCCAATTAATTTTTCCCATTTGGGATCATGTTTTTAGCATCCTATCTAAGAAATCTTTGTCTAACTCAAGATCGCAGATATTACCACCTATATTCTCTTCTAGAAATACTGTAGTTTCAGGTTTTATATTGGAAATCTATGCTGCATTTTGGGTTAATTTTTTTAAATACTGGGAAGTACGGATTGAAGTTCATTTTTCGTGGGGGAGAGGGCACATAGATACGCAATTACTCTAGTACCTTTTGTTAAAAAAAGACTACCTTTTCTCCACTGAGGTGTGTTGCACCTTTGTCAAAAATCAGGTATTTATATATGTAGGTATCTGTTTCTCAGTTGTCTCTTCAGTTTCATTGATCTATTTATCTTGACACCAATACCAAACTGTCTTGAAATCAGGTAGTGTTAGTTCTCACACTTTGTTTCTCTTTTTCAAAGTTCTATTTTATGTCCTTCGCATTTCCATAATAATTTTAGAACCAGCTTGCTGGGATATTGTCAGGATTGTATGAATCTATAGATCCATTTGGGTAGAATTAACATGATAACAATATTGAGTTGTTTGACCCATGATGTATATGTTATCTATCCATATAGTTAGGTTTTTACTTTCTCTCAACAATGTATTAGAATTTTCAGTGAATAAGTACTGCATATCTTTTGTTAGATTTCTTTCTAGGTATTTCATATTTTTATCCTATTGCACATGATATGACAATTTCAATGAATTCTAATAGCTCTTTTTGGGCATATTCCACTGTGTTTTCTACATAGATAATCATGTCATCTGCAAAAAAGGACAGTATTATCTCTTTCTTTCCAGTCTGGGTGCTTTTTATTTCTTTTTCTTACTGAAAGAGCCTCTATCATTGCCTTGTTCCTGATCTCAAGAGGGTAAGCATTCAGCCTTTTACTATTAAATATGATGTTAGGTGTTGGTTTTTCATAGTGTCATTATGGATTGACAAATTTTCTTTTATTTCCAGTTTGCTAAGAGTTTTTATCATGAATGGATGTTGGGTTTTGTCAATTGCTTCACCCACTGAAATGATCATATAAGGTTTTTTCCTTTGTTAATATAGTGTATTTATTTCAAATGATAAACCAACCTTGCATTTCTAGGACAAATCTCACTTGGTCGTGCCATAATAATTTTTTTTTATATCTTCTTGGATTTGGTTTGCTAATTTGTTTAAAATTTTTGCATTTGTGTTCATGAGAGACATGGGTCTGTTGTTTTCTTTTCTCCACAAGTCTTTATCTGATTTTGTTAGGGTACTGCTGACCTCATAGGATGAGTTGGAAAGTGTTTCTTCCTCTCCACTTTTTGGAAACATTTGGTATGATTCATAGGTAAAGCCATCTGGGCCTTTAGTTTTCTTTACTGAAATGTTTTTAATTGCAAATTCAATTTCTTTAATAGATATAGGGCTATTCAGGCTATTGCTTCTTGAGTAAACTTTGGTAAATTGTGTCTTTCAAAATTGTCCATTTCATGTAAGTTGTTGAATTTATTGGCATAAAGGTGTTCCTGATATTCCCTTATTATCCTTTTATTATCTGTAGAATTTGTACTGATGCAATTTCTCTCATTCCTGATATTGCTAATTTGGTTCTTGTCTTTTTTTCCTCATCAATTTGGCTGGAGGCTTTACTGATTTTTTTTCCCAGTTTTTCTGTTTTCTCATTCATTGATTTTCATTCTGATATTATTTATTTCCTTTATTCTTCTTCTTATAAGTGTAATTTGCTCTTCTTTTTCTACTTTCTTAAGATGGAAGTAGAAATCATGACTTGAGCCCTTCCTTTTTTCATAATATAGCCATTTAGTGCTATAAATTTCACCCAAGTGCTGCTTTAGCTTTGTCCCACAAATTTTAGTATATTGTGTTTTTTTCTCATTCAGTTCAAAATAATTTTAATTTTTCTTTTTTGACCCAGTATATTATTTAGTTTTCAAATATTTTGGGATTTTTCTCAGAGATCATTCTGTTATTGGTTTAAATTTAATTATATTATGCAAAAAGGTTAAAAGCAAAAAGGTTAAAAGTTAAGTTTATGTTCAAAAACATAATTCGTGTGGCTTGAATCCTTTAAAATTTTAAATTTGTTGAGACTTTTTTAATGACCCGGATTATAGTCTATTTTGGTAAGTGTTCCGTATTCATTTGAAGAAACTGTATTCTGCTCTTGTTGAATGCAATGTTCTATAATTGTCAGTTAGATCAAATTGGTTGATTGTGTTGTTCAGGTCTTCTGTACTCTTGCTTACTTTATTATTGAGAGATGAGATTGAAATCTCTGACTACAATTAGGGATTGGTTTACTGGTCCTTGTGGTTCTATCAGTTTTTGCTTCATGTATTTTGAAATTCTATTAGGTGCATAAGCATTTGGGATCATTATGTCCTCCTGATAAATTAACCCCATTACCATTACAAAATGACCTTCTTTATCCTTGGTAGTATTTTTTTTTTTTTGACGTTTACTTTTTCTAATACTAATATAACCACAATAACTGTCCTTTGATTAGTGCAAGTATTATTGATAGCATTATTTAGTGTTGATTAGTGGTATATTTTTTCATCCCTTTACTTTTAACCTTTTTGCATTTTACACTTAAATTGTGTTTCTTGTAGGCAGCATATGGTTAGGCCTTATTTTTATATCTAATCTGACAATCTCTGCCTTTTAATTTGGGTGCTTAGACCAGGAGTTGGCAAACTTTTTGGCCAGATAGTAAATATTTTAGGTTTCATGGGCTAAGGCTATGTGATCTTTGCTGTTCCTGCTGCTGCCTTCTCCTCCTTCTCCTTCTTTTAAATAATTCTTTAAAAATGTAAAGACCATTCTTAGCAGAGGTGTCTGGGTGGCTCAGTCGTTAAGTGTCTGCTTTCGGCTCAGGTCATGATCCCAGGGTCCTGGGATCGAGCCCCGTGTCAGGCTCCCTGATCAGCAGGAAGCCTGCTTCTCTCTCCCACTCCCCCGGCTTGTGTTCCCTCTCTCACTGTGTCTCTCTCTGTCAAATAAATAAAATCTTTAAAAAAAAAAAAGAGCATTCTTAGCTCAAGAGCCATACAAAATCAAGCTGCAGGGCAGATTTGGCCCATGGACCTCAGTTTGCGGACGTCTAGTTTAGACCACTCTATTTAATGTGATTGTTGATATTGTTAAGATAAAAATCTATGTCTTGCTCTTTTTTTCTCCTTGTACCATCTGTTTTTGTTGTTGTTCCCTTTCTCCACTTTTTATGTCTTCTTTTGGACTGAATTTTTTTTTTTAAGATTTTATTTATTTATTTAAGAGAGAGAGAATGAGAGAGAGCACATGAGAGGGGGGAGGGTCAGAGGGAGAAGCAGACTCCCTGCCTAGCAGGGAGCCCGATGCGGGACTCGATCCAGGGACTCCAGGATCATGACCTGAGCCGAAGGCAGTCGCTTAACCAACTGAGCCACCCAGGCGCCCCTGGACTGAATGTTTTTTGTAATTCCATTATATCTCATTTTTAGCTTATTGAAACTCGTTTTGTTATTTTAATGCTTGCCTTAGAGTTCATAATAAGTATCTTTAGCTAACACAGTCTAGCTTCAAGTGATACAATAAAACATCACTTATGAGAAACTTAAGGTAGTATACTTACATTTCTCCCCTCCCATTCTTTGGGCTATTGTTGCCATAAATTTTACTTTTACTATGTTATAAATTTATAACATTATTATGGTTTGGGTTTAAAACAGTTCTCTTTTAGATTTAAATAATTAGAAATTTCGTGTATTTGCCTATCTGGTTACCATTTCCAGTGCTCCTCTTTCTTTTGTATAGATCAGGATTTCCATCTGGTATCATTTTCCTTCTGCCTGAAGGATTTTCTTTAACATTTCTTGTAGTATGAGTCTGCTGATGATAAATTCTTCTAGCTTTGTATTTCTGAAAAAGTCCTTAATTTTATCTTTGGTTTTGAAAGATAGTTTTACTTGGTATAGAATTCTAGGTGACAGATTTTTTTTTTTTCTTACACTGTTTTAAAGATGCTCCACTCTCTTCTCCCTTCTGTTGATTCCGATGAGAAATCTGTCATTTTTACCTTTGCTTCTTGGTATGTAGTGTGTCTCCCCAACCCCCACCTCCAGGTTGCTTTAAAGGCTTTCTTTTTAGCACTGATTTTGAACAATTTGATTACAATGTGCCCTGATGTACATTTCTTCATGTTTGTTGTGCTTGGAGTTTATTGAGTTTCTTATATTTGTGGATCTTATAGTTTTCATCAGATTTGGGAAAAAATGGCTATTATTTTTCCAAATATTTTTTCTTTCATCTCCCTCCTTCAAGGACTCCAGTTAAATGCACAACTGTTGGAAATTATCTCACAGCTCACTTCATAAAATTCTTTTTTCTCCATGTGTTTCATTTTGGATAGTGTCTATTTCTATATCTTTATGTTTACTAATCTTTTCTTCTGCTATTTCTAATACACTGTTAATCCACTGTAGTTTATATCTCAGACATCATAGTTTTCATCTGTAGAAGTTTTATTTGGGTCTTTTTAATACCTCCCACGTTTCTACTTAACTTTTTGAACATATGGAAGTAAATTATAAGAACTGTTTTAATGTCCTTTTCTGCTAGCAGTATTGTAAATAATAATATTTTTGAGAGAGCCCATGTCCATATACTTGAGTTTGTTACTTTGTAACATATTATTTTAAAACTAAATGGCTCATGAATATGTGGAATTTAAGAAACAAGGCAGAGGATCATAGGGGAAGAGAGGAAAAAATGAAATAAGATGAAACCAGAGAGGGAAACAAACCATAAGAGACTCTTAATCTTAGGAAACAAACTGAGGGTTGCTGGAGGGGAGGAGGTTGGGGGGATGGGGTAACTGCGTGATGGACATTGGGGAGGGTGTGTGTTGTAATGGGCACTGGGTATTATATAAGACTGATGAATCACAGATCTGTACCCCTGTACCATATAACATACATTATACATTATACATAATGTATATGTCCAATTAATTAATTGAACTTAAAAAAAAAAACCTAAGTGGTTTTTAAAACATTTAATATATTCATGGATTATGTGAGTCAGGAATTCATACAGAGCACCGTGGAGTTGGCTTATCTGTCTTTCATGATGTCTTGCACTTGGGCTGAGGAGACTCTATGGCTGGCTGTGATTCAGTGGTTGAGGGGTAGAATCATATAGAGACATCTACACTGACATATTTAGCAGCTGATATTGGCTGTCATCTGAGAACTCATGTGGAGCTGTTAACCAGAGCATCTACATGTAGTTTCCCCCTATAGTCTGGGCTTTCCCACAGTGGCCTTAGGGTAGTTGGACTTCTTCCATCGTGTCCCAGTGTACAAAGTCAAAGCTATATCACCTTTTATGACCCAGCCTTGGAAGACACAAATTATTATTTCTGTTTTACTGTATTGGCTAAAAGAGTCACAATCTCACCAAGATCCAAGGGAAGGGAATTAGGTTCCATCTCTTGCTAGCATATCAGCAAGGTTACATTTTAGAAGTACATGTGAAATGTGAGATATTGTTTCAGTCACCTTTGGGAAATATTGTCTGCCTCTGGCCACAAAAATTTATGTCTATCTTCACTTGTATTCAGTCATTCCTTCCCCCAAGACCTTCAGAGTTTCATCCCATTGTGCCATCAGTTCAAAGTCTAAGATCTCTTTTTTTTATTATGTTCAGTTAGCCACTGTATAGTACACAATTAGTTTTTGATGTAGTGTTCAATGATTCATTAATTAAGTATAACACCCAGTGTTCATCACAACATGTGCCCTCCTCAAATCCAAGATCTTATCAACTAAATTAGGTCCAGGTGATAATGGGGGCTTCTTTGGTGCAATTCTTTTAGTATAGTTCTTCTTGCTTTAAGGATCTGTGACTTAGAAAGACAGTTATCTGTCTCCTCTCCCCACATACCCAGGTGAGACAAGTATAGGATAAAAGCTACTGTATTCCCATTCTCAAAGAGGAAAAGTGAAAGGCACATAGCAGTCACTGGTTCATAGCAATTCAAAAATCCAGCTAAGCACAGATTTGTTAGTTCCTTAGTTAGGACTCAGTCCTACTCCCTGGACTCATTCTCTAGGACTATTGACTTTGCCTTCTGGGCCCTTAGTTCCATGCTCTGTGTCATCCTTTCTGTACAGAAGCTTCCATGTTTGCAGCTAAGTAGGCTTCTCACACTGCTTGGTGCCCATAAAAGTTTAGGGATTCAAAGGCTTCTGTTCATTTTGTACTTTGTCTTTTTCAGTCTAAGCTGCTACAATTCTTTTAAAAAATTTTGTGGGCTTATTGTATATTAATGTATTTCATCCTTTAAACCCCATACTCACAAATGTCTTTGAGATGAGCTGTTTTTTTTTCACCTTGGGATGTGTTGAGGCTGCTATGAGACAGCATCCTTGAGACTTAGAAACCCCATTGTTGAACAGAGAAGAACTGCAAGGAATGCCCTTAAGATACTTAGAAGTCCTTTTGTCTATTTGAGAGAGTCTATGATACATCAGCTTTGATCTTTCTAAGGTTCTAAGAAAGAGTTTTACAATCACAGCCTTGGTTTGATATTTACCCTGAGATGTTTTCATATTTTAGCACCCTGGATTTGATCTTCACCTTAAGGCTTTTTCTGCTTTTGAAAATTTTCTTCTGTGAGAGAATAGAGATCATAGTTTTATTTTCAAACCCAAGAAGTCCTGGATCCTTTCTATTTCCTTTAAATTTTCTTTAGCACCGAATGGTTCCATTTATATGGATAAGAGAACTGATTTGGCACTTTGGCAATCTGTTCAGAAATCTCCTTAGCCAAATCCACCTGTTCATTAGGTTTATTTTTATTTTCCATGTCATTACAAAAACAGTTGCATTGTAAAAACAACAATGTTGCCAAACTTTCTGCCACTATATAACAAGGGTCATATTTTCCCCCCCCCTCAGCCTTGGTCTTTTTCTCAATGGCTCCTCATTTCATCTCTATTAAGCAAAGCAGTCACAGGACTTCCCAGATTCAAGGGGAAGGGAGTGATGGGGATAAGGCAAGGTCACACTATAGGACAGCAAGTGAGATAGGAGGTGCTATTGCAGCCACCTTTGAAAAATATAATGAGCTACATCACCTCTAACAATTTCAGTGCTTATGAACAAGTGGGATTTGCCACAAGGCACAAAAAGTCCACAAGAAGACACTATCATGGGATGAGACTAGTGAAGTCTGCTCTAAATTATGAGCAAAAATTGCATGATTGGGCTTGTCCCTACTGCATCTTCTAAGGATGCTGCTTCTCATAAGGTAGCATTATGGTGAAGGCAGAGGAGGAACAGTGAAGGGAATGGCAAGAGGTAGAGGCATCATGAGCCCCAGAGTGGCTACGATAGCAAGCTAGAACAGCCTTTGCTCACTTCTTTATTACTCAGTACCTCAGGGAGTCCACAGCTGTTGAATAAAGGGTCCTGAACTAGTAAACCAGTTCAGTAGAGATGTTTCATCTCCCCACATTTGCCCCTTACTTCTCTTTCATATTTCACTGCCCACTTTATTAATATTTCATCAGCACCAACTTTGTCCCATTTACTGTGCTTGGTACTGGGGCCTGTGAAAAATATGGTTCTTAGCCTAAATTAGCTCAGAGTGATGGGCAGAGATAAGCCTGTTAAAAAGCAATTTGAATACACCTGGGTAAATTCTAGGGAAGACTGGAAAACAGCTAAGGGAAGGTAGAAAGGTCAAGAAAAATTTAATTGAAGGGTAGGTGGCCAGAGTATTGTTGATATCTGAGTTAATTCATAAAAAATAAAAATCATTTTGCAGGTAGAAAAGTAGGCAATGTAAATAGTATTCTTGGCAGAAGGAATAACAATGCAAAAGCAGAGTAGCGAAAGAGCATGGCTTGTTTTAAAAAGAACGAGAATTTCAGTATGACTGGACCATAGGAGTCATAATGGAAAGGGAGAGATGAGGCTGCAGGGGGCTGGGGCTAGACTGCACTGGACCTTGTGCACTACTTTATAAATTCAATGTTTATGTTACAGGCATTGAGAGACCAGTGCAGGTCTGTAAGCAGGAAGTGAGCTGGATGGTAATATGGGAGTAGAGGGAAAGACTGGGTGGCAGAAAGACTCAAAGATACTGCAGTAGCTCAGGAGGGAGAAAAGCAAGCCCTGCACTAGGACAGTGACAACGTGGTTTCAGGGAAGACATCAGGTTCAGAAGCTTATTCTGAAGCATCTGGAGACCAACTGAATGTGAGGGGTAAAGTCATCAGGCTTGTAGCTTGGGAAACTCAGTGAACGGTGGTTCTATTAATTGAAACAGAGGATGTAGAGAAAGAAACAAGTTTCTGGAAAGATGGGGTAGAAGGATAGGGTTCAGTTTTGTGCCTGTTAGGTGTGTGGTGCATTTGGAATATTTGAAAAGAGATGTCCAAGACATAATTGGAAATATGGGCTCAGGGGTTGGGAGAGAGTTTGAAAATGAAAGGGAAGTTGAAATCATGAGTGTCTCATGTTTTGAACTATGCAGGTTTTGGGACTTGGGATTTGTTATTGTGCTAAAATAGAGCATGGCAACTACTGACAAGGCTTTGCTCAGTCAAAAACTGAGGAGCCTTTCATCATTTGAAAAGATCCAACATCTCTTCCTGGAGAACACTAAGAGAGGGCTTGGAGGCCAACTGGTAATGGGGGTCAATAGATGATTGGTGAACTGAATTGGGCCGAAAGCCCAGTTCCCTGATGGTCTGTCCCTGACTCAGCTTCTGATGTATTATTTATTAAAAGTACCCCAGTTACTTCCTAAAGGAAGAGATGGCTCAGATAGAAGACACATACACATTAAGGATGAATAAGAGAATCCAGCAATGAAAGAAGAAAATAATTTATCAGAAACCTTCAGCTAAGAATAATAATGACCACTGAGCACAAAACATAGCTGTGAGTTTACAGGCAGCCAAGGAAAGGAGGAAAACATGATGGGTTTATTAATTATCCCTTGAGTTCCTCCTTGAATTAAATGCTAGGGAAGCAGATTGTCCCATATATCAGGAGGGACGATCTGCTTCCCTAGCATTTAATTCAAGGAAAAAACTCAAGGAATAGTAATATGAAGAGTACCTTCCAAGCCTATCTTCTAAAAGACCAAATACTATTCTTTATATTGTTCTTTGATTGAAACTAAGCTCATAATGTTAAATCCTATTTTTCTGAAGATGTTTCTATGGAGAGCCGATGTAGTACTATTTACGCCTTGCAAATCCTTTCTTTTGCCTCCTCTACAGAAAGGCCAGTCAACTGATAGAGATGGGGAAGTTTTCAGGGACAGAGGTGCTTGGAGAACAGTACGGATTAGTGGATAAGAATAAAATTCAAGGAAAAGTAGAGAAAAAGCATTCTCAGATTGTGTTTAAGTGGTAGCTAGGAAGAAACAATTTCTGAGGTGACAACCCCTCCCCAAATCAGGAAGGAAAGTCAGTGGCTCCACGCGTTATCTGTAGCTTGGAGTTTCTTAGAGCTTTGTGGGAAAAAGGAAAAGCTGTGAGAGGATTAATTGCTTGATGCAGAATCAAGGAAAGGGAGTTTCCAGCAAGGCTTTGTCAGCCAAGAGTCCCTGTAGGTCAGGTGCTCTGCCCGGCGTAAAAGCACTGTGGAAAGCCACGGCTCCACAAAACAGGTATGCGCCAACCACTCCTGGAGTTTCGTTCAGTTCCTAGATCCTTACCCAGCATGGGGGAGGCCTGCCCCTGGGGTACAAATGTCAAATACGTCATATCTCCTGTGCCAGGTCCAGCTGGGAATGGCTCCCTCAACACTGTGTTTCCTCTGCCCAGTAGGAAAGAGTACATTACTGAACAGCCAGGTCTGCCGGAGATGTGGGAGCAGAATAATTAATAGAATTAATTCTTTTTGTGTGTGTGTGTGTGTGTCTTTTTTTTTTTAATTTTATTATGTTATGTTAGTCACCATACAATACATCATTAGTTTTTGATGTAGTGATCCACGATCCATTGTTTTCGTATAACACCCAGTGCTCCATGCAGTACATGCCCTCCTTAATACCCATCACCGGCTAACCAATCCCCCCCCCTCCCCTCTAAAACCCTGTTTGTTTCTCAGGTCCATAGTCTCTCATGGTTCATCTCTCCCTCCAATTCCCCCTGCCCATTTTTCCCTTCCTTCTCTTAATGTCCTCCATGTTATTCCTTATGTTCCACAAATAAGTGAAACCATATGATAATTGACTTTCTCTGCTTGACTTATTTCACTTAGCATAATCTCCT
>NC_138379.1:86798408-86827559 GCF_054177405.1 Leptonychotes weddellii | reverse complement strand
CTCCTCCTCCTAGTCATTCTGTTGATGGGTGTTTGAGGGAATGTATAGAGTCTAAATTATTGACCAGAACCCAAGCAAGATGCACCTGTTTTCTTGGGACCTTAGGGTTGCTGGTCTCTTGTTTTCCCAGCCTGTCTTCTGGGGGAGGGGCCTGCCGCGCTATTACTCAGGCAACCCTGTTTGGGCGGAGTTGCCCTGCGCCCCTGTGGCGGGGGATGGACTTAGTGGGAATCAGTCTTTGGGGCTTTTGTTCTCTGGCGCCTTTCCCTGGAGGCTTTCCGCATCTCTTCCGTGAGTCAGAGCAGAAGAGACCATTTCCAACCCTCTGCCTCAGAGCAGAGAGACCTCAGTCTGTTCTTCAGTAAGCTCTCCAGGCCACACCGTCTCTGTTTCTGTCCATGCTGCTATAAACTGCAGCGTCCTGGGTTGTGCGCCCCTCTGCAGTGCCCCCAGTCCTGCCTCCAGGTTGGGGCCCATCTCTGCCCTTTGTGCTTCTAAAACCACCAGCCGCTCTCAGTTTGCACGCGCGCGCGCGACTCCACCGCTTGGGGTTTCCACCCCGGGGACTGCAGTTCGCTCACTCGTGCACGACTCCACCACTTGGGGTCCTGTCCCAGGGACTTCAGTTCGCGTGTGCACGACTCCGCCACTCGGGGTTTCCACCCTGGAGGTTGCAGTTCACCGGCGGGACCCTGGTGTACCAGGTTTCCCTGTCAGAGGCTACAGTTCGGGTGCGTGCGACCGTGGCTCCGGGTTTCTGTCCGGGTGGCTGTGGTTCACGTGCGCACGACCCCGCCGGTCTGGTCCTCCAGCCCGGGGGCTGCCCTGAAGTCCTTTCCCAACGCTACTGGTCTGCGAGTCTGTGCCCGTCCGCAGTGCGCGAGGCTGTCACTCACCAGCGGTGTAGGATCCCCACGTCCAGGCACCCTCCCACTGCCGTTTATCCTCCGGTATCTGCCCACAGAATCACGGCTCCCCGCTTCGTACCTCGAAACCAACTGCCTGCGATATTCTGTTTGTAGAGATCCAGATCTTCTTACATCTCAGGCTGGTTTCATGGGTGCTCAGAGTGGTCTGGTAGATATCCAGCTCAATTCCTGGGACCAGTTGAAATAGGGTCCCCTACTCCTCCACCATCTTTCCCCCCCTCCCAGAATTAATTCTTATACTTAATATAATTGATATTCATATATTAATGGACTTAAATACAATTAATTGATATAATTAGTATTAACATAATTGTCATCATTGTTGGTATAATAGCAGAGGGGCGTTAACAACAGTTGCACATGGACTTTCTAGTTAGTACTTTCTATGAACTTAATTGTGTCCCCCTCCCCCGAGAATTCATATGTTGAAGCCCTAACCTCCAATGTACCTGTATTTGGAGATTGGGCCTTTAAGGAGGTAATTAATCGAGAGAACTGGTGTCCTTATAAGACATGCAGAGAAAAGACATGTGGAGGCACAGCAAGAAGGTAGTAGTCTGCAAGCTGGGAAGAGCAGCCTCATTGGAAACCAAACCCTGGCAACTAGATCTTGCTTGGACTTACGACCTCCAGAGCTGAGACATAGATTTCTGTTGTTTATGCCACCAGTCTGTGGTCTTCTGTCATGTCAGTCCCACGAGATGAAAGCAGTGGGTATCCAGTGGCAATTTACAATTTACATGGCCCGAAAAGAGCAACAGAAAAGTAAGAGTTGTAACTAACCCTAGAATCCCCCTCTGCAACTCCACCCATACCTTCTGAGTCAAAGGAAATAAATTGGATGGCCTGAGGTTGCTATTAATTTGCCTACTGGCTGTAATCCTAGTGTGTTACTTGGAAGGAACCACCTGTTGCTCCACTGTACACACTTCTGGGTGGTAAAACTTAAAATGTCTTTTTTTTTTTTTAAGATTTTATTTATTTATTTGAGAGAGAGAGAATGAGAGAGAGCACATGAGAGGGGGGAGGGTCAGAGGGAGAAGCAGACTCCCTGCTGAGCAGGGAGCCCGATGTGGGACTCGATCCCGGGACTCCAGGATCATGACCTGAGCCGAAGGCAGTCGCTTAACCAACTGAGCCACCCAGGCGCCCCTAAAATATGTCTTAAGATTTGTACACTCCAAGGTTTTATAAACTCAGACACTCTTGGTGTCCAGATAAGGTAAATGAGTGAAGCCAAAGACGTGTGTGGCAATGAGACATAGCAGGGATTGTGGTGACCTGGCAAGTGAAGGTCTTAGCCTAAAGCCATTCCAAGGTACATTTTGAAAAACACACTGTGTGTGGTGTGTGTGTGTATATGCATGTATGTGTGTGTGAATGTGGTATGTATGTGGTGCATTTATATGTGTATATGTGTATGTGCATGTGGTATGTATGTTATGTGTGGTGTGTGCATTTGTACGTGTGGTGTATATGTGGTGTGTGTGAGAGAGAGAAAGCTGGGGCAGAGGAGAGCTTGCACACACATCTGTGGCTGAATTCAGCCAGTAGGCAACCAACTTGCTATGTCTGAATGTAGGAAACAGTAGCTTGTATGGCCCTTGTGCAACACCTCCCAATATGTCAGCCGCATATTTTGCAATGAGAGTGAGGTGAGTGTTGCAGGTGCAAATGCTTGCTGGGGTTGATGAAGAGGAGTACCACACACCTTAGCTACCAAATGAAGAGGAAGCAATGGTGATATTTAGTGTGAGCCCTGAGGGAGTTGAACTATCATCCTCTCCCATGGAGGTCAACCCAGCTCTGCAAGGTGGCAGAAGCTTCTTATAGACAGAGCCAGGATTGTTCCAAAGAAACTGCTTGTATTTGTTCATAAAGTTGACTGGATTTTCAACAGGAATTTGAAGACTTCTAACCAACCATCTAATGTAACAGTAAGATGGCATTGACTTGGAAGGTTCCAAGTTCCTGCTTTTACTTTAATATTCCTGCTGAACACACTTAATTTTGGCCAGGACCTGGTCTTCCTGGGCCCACCAGGATGAGCTGGCTATGGAAGGACTCTGCAAGTAATGAAATGGATTGCCCTGTTGAATGGAGATATTCAATCGTGTCCATCTGGATGCTGAATAGCCTCTGCTGAATATGACCATTTGAATTTAGCACAGTTGATATTGAGCTGTTCTTTCTGAGAGTAATTGGCCACCTGGTTCATGGCCATGCCTCTAATGTCAGGGAGACTGTGTCATCCGTGCATTAAAAGCTACTTGTCTCCTAGTCTGGCAGCCAGCATCCTGAGTACCTAAGAGCTGAATTACACTTAGTCAATGTTGGTTACAAATCTGGAAAGCCAGGACCCAGCCCTGCTGTAGGTCACCTCAGGTTACTATTTGCTCAGTTAGAGCCCCCTCTCCTCCCAGAAACACTTAACTTAGCACTGTGGCCTTTGGGGAATTGACACCCGTCTCATTTTCCTATGTGAACCAGGAAGGGAAAGTGTCAGCTGTGAGGGAAAAATACCCACTAAATGTATACAAGCCGCCAGACTGAATGTGTTTCTGAACTTGGCATTATTTTAAAGGCTGAAGTTCAGAATTGCATCAGATAAAAGTTTGTTTAATTCTCAATTAGGAATTGTTTTTATGCAGTGTCAGTGGCATCAGGACTTTGATGAGCTGCGCTATTGATTGAAATGATGCCCTCATTGGGTGCTGATTGAGTGATCTTTTGATTCCCTCCCTATTAACATGCTAATGGTTAGGGGTGCAGCCCTTCTCAAAGGCGCCTGTTATTCCAAGGATGGATGTCTCTGACCTCGCACTGCACTGTTCTCCCAGGAGGCTGGGAGAGGAGGGGCGTCTAGGCCTCTTCAATGGCCTCATTAGCATATTGTAGCTCAACTCCCAAGGGTGATAAATTTAAAGAACATGGAACACAATTAGGAAGATTTTTAAGAGGTTTCAAATGGTGGGCGGGTTCTCAGAATGTCTGGGTCTCCATGTCAAGGGCATCTAAGTCAGTCCTGAGAACAGCTGGAGCCCAAAGGCCAGTGCCTCTCTGTGCGCCAAATTTACATAAGCTTTGAAGATATTTTTAGCTTCCTGCACTCACTCCTCTTAATATTCTCCTGCTTCTCTGTCGCACAAAAGGGAAGGCTGCAAGTTTAGGATTCTGGGCTTTTGGTCTTCAGAAGTTCTGATGTTGTTTTCTTTTTCATATCTTCTGGGGATAAGTAGAAGCAGAAATTGATGCAGAGCCATAAGCCTGCTGTACTTAAGGCCCTTATGTATGGGCAGTAGGGGATGGTGGGGTCACTCCTTTATGGGGGGATGTCTGTCACTTGGGATTACTTATTTTAAAATGAGATTAGCTGAGATGATATACATTTAAGTGCCTGGCACAGTACTAATAAATTTATTGCTTTCTTTTCTTCCCTCCCTCACGTGAAGTGGTCCAATTGGGCCTCTGAATCAAGGTTAAGGTGAAGGCCAAAGGAATCTTGGGAAGATAAATATCCATTAATATTCATCATTCATTCATGCATTCAACAAGCATTTATTGAGAAGTGATAGCATGCCAGGCATTGAGTTAGGTGGAATCCAAAATGATAAAATAAGACCTAGACCCTTTCTGTAGTCTAGGATTCTGAGCCTGTGGGTGTGCATGCACACACGTGTGTATGTGAGTGTGCATGCATATGAACAAGGGGCTAAAGGGGGCTTGTATAAGCTGTTACCTCATCAAAGTAACAGGTTCATAGTGTTTATTCATACCTCCTGTCCATGTAGATCAAAAGAGAACCAGAGATTTCTAGGGCTGAGAGCACTGCTCTGCCTTAAGAGCCCTGGGCATTGATCCTGATCCTGTCCCTGACCAGCTGTGTATTGTGGGCAAATCGTTGCACCCATGGCTAGTGGTAGGATGAAGTAGGCTGGCATTGGGAGATAAGCAGGAGAGGGTATGCCTTGCACAACTGTGTTCTCATTGTTCATTTTATGGGTTGAATCAAATAAGATGGGCAGAAATCTGCCCCAGGCTCTGAGCTGGAGCACTGCATGGGATGATCTCAAGCTTCTTACAGCTCCAGTGTTTAAAAATTCAAGAACACTAAACCTCCTGCCACTCTGCGCTATGAACCTTCCAGTCTACCATAATAAAAAATTACATGTGTTAAAGAATACAACAACATAAACCTTTAGAAAGAGAGGGATTTTGGGTGGCTCAGTTGGTTAAGCGACTGCCTTCGGCTCAAGTTATGATCCTGGAGTCCCGGGATCGAGTCCCACATCGGGCTCCCTGTTCAGCGGGGAGTCTGCTTCTCCCTCTGACCCTCCTCCCTCTCATGCTCTCTGTCTCTCATTCTCTCTGTTGCAAATAAATAAAATCTTAAAAAAAAAAAAAAGAGAGGGATTTTATTTCTAGGAGAGTGATTGCAGGCTCTTTGAGAAACTAGTTGGTGAAGCATCAAGTTACAAAGTTTGGGTGAACCGCTGATAGAATCTGCCCTGAATTTAGTGCTACAAGATCCAGAGCATCCAGTGACCTGGTTTTCCCATCCCTACGAAGTCAGGTCATGGGTCTCATCTCAGCTGATTTCTCTTCATATGTGCATTTGGTCATTGGACATGCTATGTACAAACACTGCATTGGATGCATGTTCCTTGATGAGGGAGACAGATGCAGGTGCTCCAGGAGATGCTCCATTTCTTATGCACCAGCTCCCTCCAAGGCCATCCTTACACTGTCCTCTGCCCTGAATTTGGGGAGCCAACCCTTCCAGGGGCCTTTGGGCAAGTCTGCCCCAGGAGCCTGGACTCATGGCAGGTACTACCATCCTGATTTCTAACAATAACTGGAATTTCAGGTCTTGGACATGGAAAAGACTGCCTCAGGAAAACATGGCCCCCAAAACCCTATTCATACCATCATGGCTCAGGAAATATAGTCCAGATAAGATAATCCTTGACGGTGGTCGGTAGAAGGGTCCAGTGGGGGCTGAATCTGTCCAGTCTGCTTGCCAGGCTGTGCATTCACATGAGGTCTGCTAGCAAGGAGTGCTTTTTCTAATTTTCACAAGGGAGTCATATAGGATAGCCTTCTCTCACCCTCTCAGTAAGTGAGAACAGAAGTAGAATCTTAGTAGAGAGTCCACAGATACTCCCCACTCCAAAGCCCACGTTCCGTACCTTTTCACCAGGCCCAGGTTGGACAGTACACAGGAAAGAATTGGAGGTCCACCAAAGTAGGTGGCAGAGGGCAGGGCTTAACTCCCGGCTACCTGCAGAGCTGTCATGGTCCCTGATCTAAGAGGGGCAGCACTACACATAGGCACACTAACAGATACACTAGCATGCACACAGAGACACACATACAGAGACCAGTAGACACAGGTGAACACAATCAGGATATACTCAATCCCATGTTTTTTCTATGGTAGACACTGGGATGCAGCACCCAGGTCGTCTTATAACAAAAGACTCAATTCCCCAGCTGATAGGAGTGCTGCCAGCCCTCAGCCTTTTGTGGATGGTCTTGCCAAAGTCACGTTTCCTTCCAAGGACAACTTGAACCCATTGACTGAAGGGGTTGCTAATACACACCTGGCCTCCTCGTCCCAGCTGGGGATAACCTCACAGGCCATCCCAGCTGTAGGGTAATGCATGTGAAGATGTTGCATAACCCTTGTTCTCTAAACTTTCATTTTCTGGCCTTGTCTTCCCAATGTCTTCATTCTTCTCTGCACTCTTCATCCTGACCCATTGGCCTTTTTAATACCATCATATCCCCAAGGCCTGATACAGCACCAGGCACATGGTCCATGCACAATAATCTGGTGTTCAGTACTTGAATGAAGAAGCTGGATGGCTGAGCACCAGGAGGGGACTGTAGAGGAGACGGCTGTAGGAAGGTCCAAGAAAGTCACTTTAAAGGTCCCTCCCAACCCAGACTATGATCTATGATTCTGAGAATTGATAGGCAGTTTTTTCTCAGAACAGGAGGAAGATATCCCCTCCATTCACGTCCACTCACTTCCTTCCCTCTCCTCACCATCCCCTTTTGCCTCTTCCTGCTCTTTCCTTCTCCCTGTCCCTGACCCCCAGTGCACAAATCTATGACTCCTGGGTCCTCTGGACTGCATTCCCACATATCTCATGGCTGTCTTTTTGTTCCCCCCTCCCTAGTTCAGCTCCTCCTAACAGCCTGTTGAGGTGTCTGGGCCTCCAGCCTGCCTCTCTCCCATGCATTACTCATACAGAAGCAGCACCTTCTCCCTAAGGGCAGTCCTGACCATCACCTCTCCTCCTCAGACCCTCCTCCCCTACATGATACGTAGCCCTTCAAGACCTTTCCAGCTTCTACTTGTTGACAGTCCGCTTGCACCCTGTGCAGGCAGTTCCCTATATATTCGTGATCTTCCACATCCCTACCCCTTTTCATTTATGTTCTCTGTGCTCAAAAAGCCGTCTCTCAACTTCCTTGCCCACCTGGTTACTCCCCCCTCTCCTCTAAGATTCCGATCAGCATGGTCTCACCCAAGCCCCAGGTCTGGCAGATGCTCCCAGCTTCCTTCTATCCCTCCACTCTACACTGTATTGTGCATATCACCTGCTGGGGTAGGGGCTAATTTTTTTGTATGTCCTAAGCACCTGGCATAGAGAAGAATCTCAATAAATGTGGCACAAATGAATGAGTGAATAATTATATAAATGCTCCTTCACCATTACCCTCTTTTGAGATTCCTCAGTGTGGGACAGATCAGTTGGATGGTGGCCTGCACCATACTACGGGAGGGCAGCAGGAGGGTAGGGAAAACTATTTTGCTACCCTGGATTTCCTTTCAGTGAGGGGAAACCAAGAATGTTTAAAAGACTCTCACTTTCCTTGACTTCTTATCCCTCACCTCTGAACAGTGACCTCAGGATCCACTTCCACCACTGATCTCTCTTTCTGGGCTGGAGTTGTGGAGAGAGAGCATCCAGGCAATAAACAATTGGAATTCCAACATTCCTTTCCCCTTTCCTCCCACTCACTTGCATCTCCTCTCTGGACCAGTTGCTGAGTATTCCCTCTGACTTGCATGACAAGAATTTTGTCATCTTAGTCACTCCAGTTTCTGCCTGATGACTGTAGATCATTTCAGACATTCTCTGAGCTCAGTTTGCAGTGCCCAGCAGGGAGGGCATCACTGAATCATTATGTAACATATTCCTTCTCTGAGCTTTCTATAGAAGACCAATTAAGCTTTCACTCCAGAAGCTGTAGAACTTCCAAGATGCCCAGGAAGGACAGGCTCTACCAGGGACATTCAGATGTCCACTCCTAGAGAAGCAGGGATAACCCAGGACCCCCTTAGAGGTATGGACAGAACCTCAAGAACTCCTCCTATCCATCACCTGGTCTCAACCTCCCTCAGTTTCCCACTCAAGGTTTTTGTTCCCTTCATAGTCTATTGATTGGATTTTTACTTTTATCTAATAGATATTCATGCTACAATTGCTTTCATCTTTGTTTTCTTATAAGAGTCACTTAGGGCAGCAACTATGCTTGAAAAAATCACAGATTTAGATTCATGATTCTTCCTTTTTCTCTTTCTGAGCCATACTGTGTGGCCTGCTGTTACTCAAGGACCATTTATTTTTGGAAGAATTAATTCATTCCCATGTATTACTGGTTAAATACTCATCAACCACCCCCAGGACCTATTTTCTCTGAATAAGGGAGCATAAGATTAAAGAACATGCTTCACTCCAAAGGCTTGCACCCTTAATGGTAGAATTGCAGACACTGGCATGCCCAAGATAATTTGGAGCAAAGTGGACTTCTATCAACTCTACATAGATGACCAAGTCAAGGTCTTAGAATGGTAGATCTGGAAGAGAAAGTTGATATTATCTAATCCCTCTTTTTCTTTTTGCAAATGAGGAAACTGAGGCCCAAAGAGACATTCACTTGGTCACTGGTAGTCAGCACTGAAACCCCGTCTTCTGTGTCCTACCCCAGTGCTCTTTCCACCATAAGAATTGTTACCTTTTCTTGAGCACATGCTACATGAGAAACATCATTCTCATCTTTATAAGTATGTATTAACTTATTTAATCTTGACAGTCCTCCCAGGAAAGTGCTGTTGTTATCCCTATTTCATAGAAGAGGCAGTGGAGGCCCAGAGAAGTTAAGAAAATTTCCCAAGGACGCAAGCGAAGAGCTGGCAGGGTGTCTGTTCTTGCTCACTCTGCCGTACTCACACACGCTTCTCAGCCATGTTTCAGCAGCTGCTTTGAAGCCCTGTTGTGGCTCCGGTTTTGCACCCCATTCCATTCTTTCATGCATCTGCGCTTTCTCACAACTAAAAATGCATCCCACATTTCCCACCCCACCCTTGCATTAAAGGCCACCAAGACCTCGTAGCAAACCCTCATTCCACACAGGAGGTGCCACTGTTCCCTGACAGACCCGCCTGCCTGCGTCCCTCTCATGTGGCTGCTTGTCACCAGGGCTGTTATTAAAGCCAGAAATAGGATCCCGAACTCTGTCGTCCTCCTCCAGACTTCTCGCCCAGGAAGCTCCCACATGTCTGTGATACCACAGCACTCCCCTCTCCTCCCATGATGTCATCCACACACCCCAGCACCCTGCCCTCCCCACATTTCCACCTGTCCCAGGCAGGAGACACAGACTATCTCACACACCCAATGTTCCTCGTGAGGCTCATGAGAAATAGTATCTTTCTCTGGTTGGGGTGAGGAATTGTCCTTCACCATCTGCCTCTGCCCCAAGGGGACAATCCATTCTGGCTATACACGTTGGCATAGCCTCTCCCCAGGAGAGAGGTGGGCCTTCTCACCCCACCCCCATCTGCTCTCCATCATGGAGCCAGAGCCAAGACCCTTCTACTCTGAAAACTCCCACACCCACATGACATCTCAACTCAGCTGTGTGTTTGGGGTATGTGGCTTTGTGTGTGTGTGGCCAGGGTGGGGACCTGTGGGGACTTCTGGGGACACAGAGTTGATTCATCATCAGGAACTCAGTTAAAAAAACAAAACAAAAAAACCCTAAGTTCCTGGCCACAGAATGGATGCTGGCACCAGGTCCAGATAGGCCTGTTGCCTCTCTCCCCACCTCCAGAGCATTGAGGGTCTGGTTGTGGTCTAGGCATCAAGAATGGTGAATAAATGGGCAAGGGTCCAGGGCTGTATTCGACACAAAAAAATGCACACTGACTTGACTATATCTTTTGGAAATGGGATCCACCGAGGCAGATAGGACTCCCTGTTCTTCAACGTTCCTTTTAGATGGTGTGGACTAGCTGCATTTATCAAGTGTCCCTTTGGTACTAGGTGCTGAGCCTAACATAAGGGAAAAGGGGTCACAAAATTTAGCCACATTATAACTCAGATGAGAGAGAAATGAGCTTTGTTGTCTATAACTAATCTGGTCATCTTTGCCAGAAAATGTGAGAAGGGTGGGAAAAAGTAGTCAAATGTCCAATCTGGTTTAGAATTTGAGCTCATTCAGTAATGCAATAGTCCTATTAGGAAATGCCAGTCTTCCAAACAAAAGATGCTCAGTCTCTCCTATTCACCCATCAACCCCCGTTTTCCTCCCCAAGAGGGAGGAAGGATGGAGGGGGCTTTATGCAACCTCATGGTGGAGGGGAGGTTGCAGGGCACCCTAGTTCCTTTGGTCTCCAGAGCCATGCCCTTCTCCTTCTGGCTGGTTTGTACCCTGCTAGCAATGTAAACCAATTCTGAGCTTGTGTAATTTATGATCTAGTTTCTTTCTTTGGATCTGGTCAGAGCCCATGTCTCTCTCCTTTCCCTGGTAGACTTACTGCACTTGATCTCTGCTGGTTGTGTGGGAACCCCCAAGGGTCCAGAAGGGTCTCACTCCCATTGTTGGGAGCCTACCCACAGCTTTCTCCCATGTCTGTGGTGACCTGCTATCAGGAACTCCACAGAGGCCCTCTGACTACTTCTTGTCCATGGCTCCACCACATAGGAACCAAGGGTGGCTCAGGAAAGCCCAGCTTTAGGACTTCTGCCTCTTACACTGTGGTCTGTTCCAGCTTGCAAGGTCTTTCATGTCTGTCTTGTCCAATGTCAGTAAACCCGTAAATGACAGGGATAGTGTCTTATTTTTCTTTTTATCAGTAGAATCTATTTCATCCCTGGACATACTGTAAGAGCTCAATAAATTTTTATTGAATGAATAAATGAAGCATGTTTAGCTGGACCTCAGACTATGAGGGCCACGCACTCAGCATCCTTTGGAGAAAATTAGTATCTCAGAGGGAGACGATAGATGTTGTTAGAACAATTGAAATAGGAGTCGACTATACTTTTGTTGAAAAATTGTGAGCCAAGAGCATTACAAACACATTTCTTCAACTAAATTTCACAACAATATTTTGAGGTAAGTGGGTGGGTTTCTACTTTTGTTACTATTTTTAAATTATTTATTTTTTAGAGAGTTGAGCCCATGAATGGGGGCAGGGAGGGGAGAGGTTGGGAAGAGAATCTTAAGCAGACCCCAAGCCCAGTGCAGAGCCTGTCATGGGGCTCAACCTTACAACCCGAGATCGTGACCTGAGCCAAAAAACTAAGAGCTGGATGCTTAACTGACTGAGCCACCCAGGTGCCCCAGTTATCATTATTTTATAGATGAGGAAACAGAGATTTAAGTAACTTGCCCAAGGTCACACAGCTGAAAGCTGGTAGAGCTTAGACTTGAAACCCATATCTGAAGCACTGAGCTCTCTCCTTTCAGCCTAGAAGCCTCGTCCTTTTGCTCCTAGGACTTCAGGAATTGTTGAAACTGAAAAACCCAAAGAGCAAGAAAAGTCTAATCTAATGGAGCCCAAGAATCAGCAGGAGCGCAAGTCCCAGTTTAGAAAGTAAAGAAGACACAAGTATATAAATACAAAGAGGAACTTCTGTAACCCAATGGCCTAAGGAAGGTCAAATAATTAATATATTCCAGCAGCTTCCATCCAATGAGACGGGTGAGACCTGCATGCTTCTGTGTCCCTTCAAATGTAGACAGACTGGGAACTCAGGATAATGGATCTTTGAACATGGCTAATGCAGGATGGAAAAAGCATCTTTCTCCTCTGGGGCTGGCAATGTAATTTCATACTAAATTTACTGTGGTTTATGTAATTCTTTTCATTCACACCAGAAGGAGTTTCTTTGCTGCTTCCCTTTTCAGAAACTTGGAGACCATACATCTTTGCAAAGTGGATTTTTAAAAATAAAACAGAAGAAAAGATTAAACCAGAGAAGCTCCCAAGTTTCCTGCCTTCTGCCTGGCCCAGCTTCCCATGCTTCTTCCTTTCCAGAATTGATGTGGTAAATGTTACGGCAGTCGCACTGGCTCTGAAAAGCCCAGGCCTTCCAAGAAAGCAATCTTCCTGGAGGAATTCTATAGCTCTCCCTCCTCTGCAGTGATTGGAGGGGCCAGAGGTAGTGGGTAGAGAAAGACAGAAAGAGAATTGCCCCATCACTGATTGTCAGGAGAATGATACCAGGTGACATAGAGTCCTGGATCTTCTCTCTGTGAGCCCCTCCTCTTTTTCTACTATCTCCTGAGCCACCTCTGATTCCTTCAAAGACCCTTGCCTGGCAGGCTCCAAAGCATCCAAACTCCTCCATCTCCTGGAATATTCCACCTCCTTTTGCTCCTTCATGAAGGCAGTCTAGAGCCAGGAGACTGAGCAGAGGAGGGGCAGGTCACACTCAGTAGTGCATCAGAGTCCTGGCAATGTTGGTTCTTTTAAAATCCTTACCCCTGTGGTCCCCAAACTGGGAATGCTGATCTTGAGCTGAACTTATAATAAAATCTTCCTTCAAATCCCACAAAACCCTTCCATAGGATCTTACTCCCGCCTTTTTTCTACCTCATCCCCTCCTAGCCCATCTCCTATCATCGCCCACCCCACCTGGGCACAGGGATGTCCTTTCTGCTTCTTTGCCACACCACGTTCTTTCCTGTCTTTGTGGTAAATGTCCCCTTGGAATGCTCTGCCCTCCACTCTTCATTTGGCTCGCTACTTCTCAAGCTTCAGGTGGAAACCTAATTGTCTTTTTGTGGGGGATGTCCTCCCCCCATCACACTTTCTAAAGCCAGTCCTGCTCCTCTTACTCTGTTCCCTCACCTTTCAAATTGTCTTCACGGCACTTTACACAATTGGTCGTGATTTCCTTTATGTGTGATTTGCCTATTGTCTGATTCCTCCACTGGAATGTTCTGCAATGTTCTCCAAGGGCAGAGACCATGTCTTTCTTTGTCCCTGCTAAATCTCCAGTGCCTAGCACTGAGCTCATACTCAGCAAACATTCATCAAATGAATCACTGAATTCCATTTGTCTGTTGTCGACATGGCTGCCTTGCCTATGGACTGCGAGCTCTTTATTTTTTTTAATTATTTGAGAGAGAGCACAAGTGGGGGGAGGGGCAGCAGGACAAGCAGACTCCCCACTGAACGGGGAGCCTGACACAGGGCTCGACCCCAGGACCCTGAGATTGTGACCCGAGCTGAAGGAGGACACTTAAACTGACTGAGCCACCCAGGCGCCCCTGGTCTGCGAGCTTCTTGAAAGCAGGGGCTTTCTTTCCTCTCTCCACCCTTAGCACATGGCACAGTGCCTAGAGTAGCGAAGACCCTCCACATATTTGTGAATGAATGAAATTGTCCCCCTCATTCCATATCAGACTTTTTCTGCTTGTAACTCCTGCAGATGAGTCCATCTGATCAGTAGAGACTGGGCAGGCAGAGCAGGCTGGGTAGGCAGCAGGCCACATGTGAGTGTCCAGTTACCAGGTAACATCAACTCCAGATGAGTTGGAAAGAAAATGATCATCAGAAACAGAGCCTATTGAATATTTCTCTGGCATTTATAATCATTGTTGTACAGCTGCACATAGTCCCTCTCTCATGCCTGCTCCAGAGAGCTAAGGTTGGCTGTTGGGTTTCCCTGCTCATTGCTGGGAAGGACTCTGGAGACCTTCTAGTATTACCCCAACCCCTCACCCTGCTCAGCCTCTCAACTCCTCCAGGAGCAGAGCCTGCAGTGCTGCACAGCCCTGTGTGTGTGTGGGGGGGGGGGTAACAATGTCTTGCCCAGGTGGAATCCTGTGACTTTACGCATTGTTCCCTACCCTCCTACCGAGGACCACCTTCTAAGGATGGTCCTGCTGATACATGAGATGGGTATTGGACCTTTCTGCCACTCCAACTAATTGTTCTACTCCAGTGACTCTAGCCCGTTTCTTTATCACTGCTCTTCTTCTTTCCCAAGGACTCTGGGCATCAGCCTATTCTCCTCCCTTCAAGGGGACCTCTGCCCACTCTAGCTGGCATGTTTTGCCCCAAGCCCAATAGAAAGTAGGATCTAGTCTCTCAAATTCCATCTGTTGTGTTTAATGTATCTTTCCCACCCCTGGAGTTGCAGAAGAGAGGAGGGATTATTCTGCTTTATTGACCAGAGGTGACCAAGAAACCAAAAATGGTGAGAATGCAGAATCCTATCTTTTTATTTGTCCTATGGTCCCTGTAACTCTGCCCCTCTTGCCAAGATGGTAACCGGGAGCCTCCTTGAGGATTCCTGTTTACTATCTTGTAATACTTCCCTTTCTTCTAACTTTTCCCTCTTAGCTCCTCACCCTAGAAGGCTTTGCCATTGGGTGTGCCCCAGTCTCAGGTGGGCAGCTTGCTTCTCCAAGCAGCTTTGAACTGGGGAGCAGCCAACTCCAGCCTTCATCCTAAGGAATGGCCCCACTGAAGGGATTTTCTTGGTGCCCCAGCCCTCCTGGGGTTAGCAGCCCTAGCCCCCAAATCATTATCACATTGCCATGGCCACAGATTCCTCCTGCCCACAGCTTCCCTCCAGCCACTCTCTAGCCCATCTGTGTCAGGAAGTCAGGAATAATGATTGCATTCATGCCATGAGGTAGCATTGTCATGGCAGATGACATGGTGCTCAAACTGTCTCTTATCTTCATAGGTTTGTTTCTTTCATAAAGTACCTCCTTTTTTAAAAAAATTGAGATATAATATGTTTCTTTAGTAGTCTGCTCAGGCTGCCATAACAAAATACCATAGATGGAGTGGCTTAACCAACGGACATTTAACTATTCTGGAGGACGGAAGTCCCAAGATCAAGGTGCCGGCTAGCCAATTTAGTTCCCGGTGAAGGCCCTTTTCCTAGGTTGCAGATGGCCATCTTCTTACTGTGTCTGTACTTGGCAGGGGGAAGAGAGAGAGAGAGATCTTCACATAAGGCACTAATCCAATCATGAGCACCCTACTCTCATGACTTCATCTAAATCTAATGACCGCCCCCCTCCCAAAGGCCCCATCTCTGATACCATCACACTGGAGGTGGTTAGGGCTTCAACATGAATTTGAGGGGGACACAGTGCCACCCATAGCAGTTTCCCAAAGAAAATGCATAGATGAAGCAGACTGTTGTTATTAGCAAGGGGAGTATCCCCTCACCCCCTTGCAGAGCTCAACAGAGCCCAGCTCCAGTAGAGAAGAAGACTCCTTTTGCTAGGCCCTGGCCAGAGTCAACAAAGAGCCACAACTGGGAGAGCCCCCAAAGTCTGCCTGATTCTCTTCCTTCTTAGTGGTCTTACTTGAGTCCCTGATTTTAGCCTCCAGTGGGAGAAATGGCAGATTCAACCCCACCTACGGCAGCTAGAGAAAAGGAGCAATAAAAGAGCCAGAGAGAATGTTTTCTCTGCTGTGAAGAGTAGAATGGCCTTGGCCTCTGAGCCTAGGTCTTCCTGGATCAGTGGTCCTGGGCCCTAAATCTGTGGAGAGGAGGAAGACCATCCCAGGGAGAGAAGGCCAGGAGCAAGCCCTGGTCAGGACAGACAGAAGAGAGACTACACTCAAATGCCTGGGTGTAGTACTTCTTTTGAAAGTTTCATCCCCATCTTTTTTTTTTTTTTTTTTTGAGAAAGCAGATGGAGCATGTGTGTATGTAGGGGGGAAGGGAGTTGGGAAGAGGGAGAGAGAAAATTTTAAGCAGGCTTCATTCAACACAGAGCCTAACATGGGGCTCGATCTCATAATCCTGAGATCATGACCTGAGCCAAAATCAAGAGTCAGATGTTTAACCGACTGAGCCACCCAGGCACACCAAAAGTTTTACCTTTTCAAACATGATTCAGTGCCTTTGAATCCGACCAATCCCAATCAGGGGTTGGGGGCACGTTGGAGCAAAGCCTAAGCTATCTGTGCTCTCCCTGGAAGCCCAGACTCTGCATCTATTTAAAGGAGTGTTACCCAGACTTCCCATTTGGTCATTTTCACCTCCCTTAACCTGGAGTGGCACAGTAAACATGTATTTGTAAACTCAAGATTGCCTTAGATCTTTTAGCAGCTGCATGTCACTGTTGATTTATTCTGAGTTCATGTATGTTCCACCAAACCCCAATTAGTTTCCCCATGAATTATTTTCAAGTCAGCTCTTTCCCACCCTAAAATTGTATAAATGATCATTTGCACCTACATTTGGGAGTTTAGATTTATTTCTGCTAAAGGTTATATGTTGATTTTGGCCCATCGTTGAAACCCATCAAAATTATTCTGAATTGTAATTTGCTGCACACAACACAAACTATTTCTGCCTTTTTCACTTAGATTTTCACTGCAGTGTCTCAAGAGTCGCTGTTCAAACTAAAAATGTCCTACTTAGCATTCATCCAGCTGCCTCCCTCACTTCTTCCAAAGCTAAACTCTCGCAGGAAGGCTTCCAAGATTAAAAGAGGGTAGAAATGAAGCTCTTTCCTTCTAGGACAAGGGGAAACTCCACAGAGCTTGGCTCTGAGTGGCCTGGGGCTACTCATGGCTTTCAAAGGGGAAGCTCCGTTCTTGGAAATAAAGAGCACAGAATGTGGAACTGCATAATGTTGAATGTGCTGCTTCTGGGGGAGAGAGAGGCCTTGTGCCTTCCGATGCCAGGTGCCCCAGTGGCCTGAAAGACCTACTCATCCCTGCCTCCATGCTAGCCCTCCTGGGCCAGTAGCCTCTTCCAGGGAGGGAAAGAAATTCTCCACGAGCCATCTCTGTGAGCTCCCAACCCCCAGCCCACAATCTGAAGAAGCAGCTGAAACCAAAGAACAACTAGGATATTCTGATTTAAAAAAGGCAGTATAGTTTGGAGGTCAAGTACTCAAAGCTGTGGGTTCACACACTGGCTCTGCCACTCATTCATGGCTTAGCCCCTGGGCAAATGCTTCTGCTTTATAACCCTCAGAGTTTTCTGTAAAATGAGACATTTTACAGTTCCTACCTCCAAAGGACAAAATGAGATAATGACTGTAAAGCATCTCATATAGGGCCCGTCCCAATGGAGGCGCTCCATAAATGAGAGTACCCATCACTGTTTATGGGTACTCTTTCCTTGGCTCATCTCTGATTAGAAACATGTGGGAAGTCTCTCTTATTGGCACCAATTTCCCACTTGATAGCATGCTGGCCACAGTGTATATTTAAAACAAATTTTATTAAAAGCATAAAAGATCAATAAGCATTATGTTCTGAAGCCAGTGAATTAGTGAGGTTAACTGAGCAGCCTTTCAGTGTCTAAGTGATAGCTTGAGTTGAATTCCATTTCAGTTATCTATTGCTCCATAAAACAGTAGACCAAACTTAGTGGCTTAAACAGCAAGGATTTACTCTTTCTCCATGATTCTGTGGGTTGGCCAGGCTCAGCTGGGCAGTTCTACTCCACATGGTGTTGGCCAGGGCCACTCACGCAGCTGCCTTCCACTGGGAGCTGGGATGGGCTGAAACTTCCTTGGTGGCTTCACTCACACCTGGTGCTTCAGCTGGGGTGGCTGGAACAGCTGGGCCTGGCGGGGCCATTCTTGCTTTCCATATGGCCTCTCTTCATCTGGTGGTTTAACATGACTTTCATTACATGTTGGCTGCATCCCAGGGGGGTGAAAATAGAAGCTGCAAGGCATCTTAGGGCCTAGGATTGGAAGTCTTGCAGCATCACTTCTGCTGCATTGTGTGGATCCGAGCACGTCTCAGGGTGAGCCTAGATTTAAGGGAAGAGAAAATAGACTCTACTTTCTGATGGGAAGAGTGGCACACATGTATGGAAATGGAAGGGATTGTAGGTAGACATTTTTGCAAATAACCTCCCACCTTCTGTTGCTCCAGTTTCTATTCCAGCCCCCTTTGTATGGACCTGCAAGCAAGTGCTGCCTGGAGGAACCTGCTGTCAGCCCTGGCAGCCTTCATCTTCTCAGTCTCACTGGCGACTCCTCCTAATGTTCTTTGGTCCTCCCAGTACCATTTGCCTCCTTACCATGGCTTCTCATGCTCATGTAGGCTGTGAATAATGGTGGTCATTCTTTCCAAGCATATTCTTCCAAACTGGTGCTTTTCCAACATATTTTTAAAGGAAATATTTTGACCTGACAATGCTTGAGATCATGATGGAATGATGTTGGAGACAGTGACAGAAAATAGGGGGTTCTATGTACTTTTGACCTTCTCTTGTGGAAAAGTATACATATAAGGTGCTAGGCTAAGGACCTCCCCCCTACTCCTTGAGACCCAGCTTCTGTTTCCTGTCCCTGGGCAGGCAGTCTCAGACAAGAAAGAAAAATGTGTCTCCTCACAGCCCCAGGACTGGGGCTCAAGAGATCCAATGTCCCACCTCTAGTGTATAGAGTGGCTAAAGCTTCGTGCCTCCTCCTAAATGGGCTCACTTCCATGTCTCCACAAGGAGTATGCAGTTCCTTTCTTCATAGACTGCTTCCAATAATAATTTTCTATTAATTATTAATATATAATAAATATAATTAAGAATTTTTATGATGGTATGAATAATAAAACAAAAGCATATCCCCAAGTTTCTGTGTGCCAGGCATTATGCTAGGTGTTTTCTATGTAATATTATTGAAAACTCACGCATTCCTAGTAACTTGCCAAGGTGACATAGCTCATGGCCAGGAAGTGGCCAAACTTGGCTTCAAACCCAGGTCAGGATAACCTTAGAGGCAATGCCTTCTCCACCAGACTAAGCTGGGGTTTTCATTTCATGTAGAAGTTCCTTCACCAGTGCCAAATGCCACTTTCATCCCAGGTAAAACAGGGCCTGCAGCTGCTGCTAACATCAGCACACCCCGCAGGCTGCCTAGTTGCAAAGATGGCACGGTGGGGGATGCTCTGGACCCAGGCTCTAACTAAACAGAGCACAGTTCCCCTGGGAGAAGGTTTGGAGCCAGGAACACAGAGGAGGGAGAGAGGAGCAGTGACAAGGCAGGCAGAATGCCTTGGGAATGGGGTGGATTAGTCAGGGTTCTTTAGAACTAGTGGGATATTTATAAAAGATTTATTATGAGGAATTGGCTCGTGATTATGAGGCTGAGAAGTCCCACGACTTGCCATCTGCAAGCTGGAGACCCAGGGAAGACAGTGGTGTAACTCAGTCTGAGTTGGAAGGCCTGAGAGCCAAGGGAGCCGATGTTATAAATCCCAGTCTGAGGGCAAGAGAAAATGAGATTAGATGCCCCAGCTCAAGTAGTGAGGCAGGGAAAAGAGGGGTGAATCCCTCCTTTCTCTGCTGTTTGTTCTATTCAGACCCTCCACGGATTGGATGGTGCCCATTCACATTGGGAGGGCTATCTGCTTTACAAGTCCACTGATACAAATGCTCATCTCACCAGAAACATCCTCACAGATAGACTCAAATAATGTTTAATCTGGGCACCCCATAGCTAGTCAAGTTGACACACAGAATCAACTATCACCCCTGGGGGCTTTGGGTAAATTAGGAGGTACAGATGCCTCCTAGAGCTCCCTCTGGCTCCTCTTAGTGGCACCCTCCCCAGCTGTGGAAGGAGGTGGCATTATCTTCCCAGTGTCTACACAGGGGCTTCAGGTCTACACAGTCTCCTCCTCCTACTTCCCTGGCGCCTCCAGCCACTGTGCTTCTGGGAAACTCCCTGGGCTGGAGTTCTGGGTCCAGGCTATAAAGAGACCACCATAGTAATTAGCCTCATCTACTGCCACGTCTTCCAAACCACCAGAGCCTTCTGTGCAGCTCTGATTCTGGCTTCTCTGGCAGCTGCTATCAAAGTAAGTTTTTGTGTTTAACTCACCACCAGCACAGCAACTCTGAAATGAAGCAGACCTAGCTAGTTTGATATCCACTTTGCATGGCAAACTACACTTTTGCTTGGGTGGATCCTGACACTAAAGTTCCCTGTTACAATCTTTTTTTTTGATGGGGTGGGGGGTGGATCGGTAATACCACTCAGTCTAAAGAACAATAACAAATGGATGGATGCCTACCCAGAAGGCGATCTCTCTGGGGTCCTTAGAGTCTCTGTCACCAATCCTATCTCTCTTTTGGTTTCTAACTACTTATTGCTGAATGTAACACATATATAGAAAGTGACTTAAAACAAAAATGTATAGCTTAGTTAATTATCACAAAGCAAACATCCACAGAACCACCATCCAAATAAAAATGGAACAATTTTTGTCCCCCCAGAGGTAACCACTAGCCAGATTTTTATGGTAATCACTTGCATTTATTTAGTTTATCACCTGATTATGCATCTCTTGATACTGCAGTTTTTAGAGTGAAAAATGAAATCATACCGTATACTTTTGTATTAGGCTTGTTCAATGTTATATTTATGATACACACATTGTAGCTGGAATTCATTTATTTTCATTGTGGTATCAATTTTTTTGTATGAAAATACCACAAATTAGTTAACTATTCTATTGATGGATAGTTGGGTAGTTCCTAGTTTGGGGCTATAAGGAACACAGCTGTCCTAACCGTTACTGAACACACCTATTGGTGTCCCTTTGGAATTGCTGGGTATATATGTATGCTTAACTTCGGAAGAAATGCCAAAGTGTTCTCCCAAGGAATTATAACCACCTTCACTGCCACAGGTACTGTATGAGGGTTCTCTTGCTCCACATCTTTGCCAATACTTATTGTGGTCATTTCTTTAAATGTGAGTTATTGGCAGTATGCTGTTTGACTTCAATTGGCCTATTTTTCCATTTCACCAATCACTAATGAGGTCAACTCCCTCTTCATGTATTCCGTGGGCAATCTAATACCCTTTTTTGTGATGTTCCAGTTGGTGATTCTTGCCCATTTTCCATCAAGATTTGTCCACCTTGTCTTTACCAATTCATAAGGTATCTTTTTACGTTGTGGATACGAGGCATTTATCAGTTATATGTGTTGTGGAGTCTTTGCCCACATATGCTTGCTTTTTCATTTTCTTGATCATGTCTTTTGTTAAACAGAAGCTCTTAATTTAATGTGGTCCAATTCATCAATCTTTTCCTTTATTCCTGATGCCTTTTTTGTGTCTTGCTCTAGTAAGACACAAAGTCATGAAAATATTCTATATTTTCTTTAAGAAACCCTATAATTTTGTTTTCATCTGTAAGGTATATGTCTTTCACATCCATCTGATAATGATGTATTTATGTACAGTGTGAAGTAGGGGGTGAAGTTTAAAATGTTTTCCTATATTCAATTAATATAGGAAATTATTTATTGAAAAAAATCTTTCCCTCTGCAGTGGCACCCTTGTCAAAAGTGAAGTGCCTCTCTGTTTGTGGGTTGTAGGCTAGAGAGCTATTCTGTTCCATTGGTCTATTTGTTTGTCCTTGCATTAATTCCTCACTGTTATTAACTAGTATGGTTTCATAAGTCTTTTTAAAAAATTTTAAAATTTGAGTAGAGTTGACATACAATGTTACATTATTTTCAGGTGTACAACATAGTGATTCAGCTTCTCAGTACATTATGCTATACTCACCATAAGTGTAGCTACCATAAATCTTGCTTTATTGTAGAGCAATTCTTCCCACCTTGTTCTTTTTTCTGTCTTGATCTTTCCTGTTTACTATAAATTTTAAAACCAGCTTATCAGGATCCACCAAAAAAGCTTTTGAATTTTGGTTTGGATTCCCCTGATTCATCACACAAATTTGGAAGGAAGGAACTGTCATCTTTATAATGTTGAGTCTTCCAGTTAATGAGAATGGAAGATTCCCCCACCCCTTTTATTTATTTAGGTCTCCTTTCATTTCCTTTAATAATATTTCAGAGGTCTTTATATAACTTATTTCAGAGGTTTTATATAACTTTTGTTAGATTTATTCCTAGACACATGATTTTTTAAATGATACTGTAAATGGGGATCTTTAAAATTTTTTTATTTTCTAACTACTTCCTTTTGCTAGATAGAAATCAGTTGATTTTTTTTTGTCTTGACCTTGTATCTGTGAACCTGCTAAGAATTTGTAGGTTCTTATGATTTTTCTAGATACACAAGAAGACTTATTTTTTCCTTTCTAATTCCTATGCCTTTTTTTTTCCCCCTTGACTTATGTTCTAGCAAGGGCCTCCAGTCCATATTGACTAGGAGTGCTTGGCCAACTAATTGTGCTGTTCAAATCTTTCAATCTTTACATCTAAAGGAAAGTTTTCAACATTTTATCATTAAGCCTCGGGCTTATAGATTTACTTTATCAGGCTAAGTTCCCTTCTTTTCCTACTTTGCTAAGTGATGTTTGTTTATTTTATGATGAGTGGATGTTGACTTTTATTGCTTTTTATTTATCTATCAAGATTATCATACAAATCTTTTGTTCTGTTAGTGTTAATTAGGTTGATTGAAGTTTGAATGTTAAACTAACTTTGCTTTCCTGGAATAAATCCAACTTGCTCTGATGCATAATTCTTTTATACATTGCTGATTCCATCTGCTAATATTGTGTTTCGGATTTTGCTTCTATATTCTGAGTGAAATAGTGGACTATAGTTTTCCTTTCTCATTATGTTCTTCTCAAGTTAGTGTTAAGATTATGTTGTTCTCATAAAACAAGTCAAGAAGCATTGCCTTTCCTTTATTCCCTGGAAGAATTTGTATAGTATTGACATTTTTTTAAATTAAACATTTGGCAGAATTCACCATTGAAGCTACTAGGGTCTGGGAACATTTTCTTTTCTGGAGATTTTCAATTCCATTTTTAATTTCTTAAACAATTATGTAATTCTCAATTGTTTTCTTGTGTCAATTTTTGTACGTTGTGTTTCTCCTAGAATTTGTCCATTTCATCAAATTTTCAAGCTTTATTGGCATAAAGCTATTCATAATAATCCTCGTAACATCTCTTTAATGTGTATATGATATGTCAGGATGTCATCTTCATTCCTGACATTGGAATCTTCTTTCTTTTTTTCTTAAAGCTTTGTCCAGAATTTATCAAATGTGTAACTCTTTTCAAAGACCAGCTTTTGGTTCTGTTTGTCCTCTCCATTTTAGGTTTCTTTTGATTCCATTAATTTTTGTAATTTCCATTTATTCTTAATTATTTTCTTCCTCTTTCTCAGGTTTTAATTTTCTGTGTTTTTTTTTTTTTTTCTAATCTGTTGGGATGATTACTTACTGGTTTCTTTTATTCCTTTCTTATTTTCTAATAAATGAATTTAAGCTATAAAATTTCCTTTAAGCATGGTTTTAGCTGCATTTTACAAGTTTTGGCTAGGTCACATTCTTATTATCTTGCAATTAAAATATGTTCTAATTTTGGTTGTGATTAATTTTTGACCTATAGATTATTTGGACATGTATTTGAAAAATACATATAGCAAGTTTTGTTATTTTTTCACAGTTGATTTCTGGCTTAACTCCTCTGTGGTCAGAATATGGATTCACAGTTTTGATCTTTGAAATTTATTGAGACTTGTTTTGTAGCCCAACATACAATCGATTTTGTAAGTGTCTCACAAACTCTGGATAATTATTTGTATTCTTCAGCTTGGGGGTATAGTGTTCCATTTGTCCATTAGGTTAAATCTACACTTTGTGTTGTTAAAATATCACGTATTCTTCTTGATTTGGGGAGGCTGCTTTTTGATCAATTACTGAAAGAAGTGACTTCAACTCTGATTGTGATTTATCTGTGTCTCCTCTTAGTTGCTTTAACTACTTTGAGGACAGGAGCATAAATAGTTTCAATTGGCTATTTTCTATCTGGTGAACTGAAACCTTTATCATTACAAAATTTTTCTCTTTTTTCCCTAGTAATTTCTTTAGCCATGTTGTCTGATAATAATAATATAGTTCCACTAGCTTCTCTTTGGTTAAAATTTGCATAGGTTACTTTTTTCCTTTTACTTTCAATCTTTCTGTAGCTTATGTTTTAGATGTGTCTCTTATAAATGGCAAATCATTGGAACTTTAAAAATCCAGTCTGACAAATCTTTGTCTCTTAACTGAGGCATCTGGCATATCTACATGTAATACATGGTCGCTGGATTTGGGTTTAAATCTACTATTTTACCATATGTTTTCTAGTTCCTTGCCTGCTCTACCTTTTGGGTTTCCTATTTTCTTGCTGACTTTTGGATAGGTTTTTGAAGGTATCATTAAAAAGAAAACACTGTACAGTGTACACAGTGAAGTGTACAGTTCCATGGATTTTGACAGTTTACACCCATGTAACTTCCACCTAAATCAAGACAGAGAACATTTCTGTCATCCCAGGAAGTTCCTTCATGTCTCTTAGCTGCCAGTCTCCTAGCTCCCCCTCCCATTCTACCTGTAGCTTTTTTTTTTTTAAATTTCTATCAACATAATTTTGCTTGTTCTTGAGCTTCACTTGAATGCTGTTCTTCTGTGTCTGGCTACTTTCACTTGACACAGTGTTTCTGAGATTTATTCATGTTTGGGGTATATTAGTAGCTTGTTTCTGTTGCTGAGCAATATCCCATTGTATGACTGTGTCATAATTTGTTTATCCATTCTCATGTTGATGGACATTTGGGTTGCTCCCTGTTTGGAGTTACTATGAATAAAGCTGCTATTAACTTTTGTCTACAAGTGTTTTTGTGAACATATGACTTTATTTCTCTTGGGTGAATACTTAGAAGTGGAATGTCTAGGTCATAGGACATGTGTATGTTTAACTTTATAAGAAGCTGCTAAACAGTTTTCTAAAATGTTTGAAGTATTTTATATTCATTTTATATTCCCTCTAGCAATACATGAAAGTTCCCATGGCTCCACATTCTTATCAATATTTGATATTGTCACTCTTCAATTTTAGCCATTCTAGTGGGTATACACTGGTATCTCATTGTGGTTTTAATCTGCGTATCCCTGACTACTAATGATGTTGAATATCTTTGTATATGGTTACTGGCCATTTGTGTACCTTCTTTCCTGAAGGACTGTTCAAGTCTTTTGTTCGATTTCTAAACTGGGTTGTTTGTCATTTCATTTTTGAGTTGTAGAAGTTTTTTATGTAGTCTTTATACAAGTCCTTTGTCATGTATACATAAAATATGTAAGATGCATATATATAGGGGCACCTGGGTGGCTCAGTCATTAAGCATCTGCCTCCGGCTCAGGTCATGATCCCGGCTCAGGTCACGATCCCAGGGTCCTGGGATCAGCCCTGCATCGGGCTCCCTGCTCAGCAGGAAGCCTGCTTCTCCCTCCCCCCACTCCCCCTGCTTGTGTTCCCTTTCTCGCTGTGTCTCTTTCTGTCAAATAAATAAATAAATCTTAAAAAAAAGATGCATATATATATACATACATATGTATGTAATATGAATGTTTTCTCAATTTGTGGCTTGCCTTTACATTTTCATTTTTTAAAATTTCCAGTATAATTAACATACAGTGTTATTACTAGTTTCAGGTATACAATATAGTGATTCAACGGTTCTATATATTACTCAGTGCTCATCATGATAAGTGTACTCTTAATCCTCTTCACCTATTTCACCCATCCCCCCACTCACCTCCCCTCTGGTGAGCATCAGTTTGTTCTCTATAGTTAAGAGTCTGTTTGTTTCTATTCTCTCTTTTTTTCCTTTGTTCATTTGTTTTGTTTCTTAAATTCCATATATGAGTGAAATCATAGGGTATTTGTCTTTTTCTGACTTATTTCACTTAGCATTATACTTTCTAGATCTATTCAGGTTGTGGCAAATGGCGAAATTTCTTTTTTATGGCTGAATAATATTGATTACATATATGAATGCTACTTCTTTATCCATTCATCTATGGATGAACACTTGGGTTGCTTCCATAATTTGGCTATTGTAAATCATGCTGCAGTAAACATAAGAGTGCATAGATCTTTTTGAATCAGTGTTTTCATATTCCTTGGGTAAATACCCAGTAGTAGAATTACTGGATCATATGGTAATTCTATTTTTAATTTTTTCAGAAAACTCCATACTCTTTTCCATTGTGGCCATACCAGTTTGCATTCCCACCAACAGTGCATGAGGGTTCCTTTTTCTCCATCCTTGTCAACACTTGTTTTTCATGTTTTTTATTTTAGCCATTTTTACAGGTGTGAGGTGATAGCTCATTGTAGTTTTGATTTCCATTTTCCTGGTGATGAATGATGTTGAGCATCTTTCCATGTGTCTGTTGCCCATCTGTATGTCTTCTTTAGAGAAATATCTCTTCATGTCTTCTGCCCTTTTTTAAATTGGATTCTTCTGGGGGAGGGGGGTTTGGTGTTGAGTTGTTTAAGTTCTTTATATATTTTGGATACTAACCCTTTATTGGATATGTCATTTGCAAATATCTTTTCCCATTCAGTAGGTTGTCTTTTAGTTTTGTTGATTGTTTCCTTTGCTGTGCAGAAGCTCTTCATTTTGATGTAGTCAGACTAGTTTATTTTTGCTTTTGTTTTCCTTGACTCAGGAGACATATCTAGAAGGATGTTGCTACAGCCAATGTCAGAGAGATTACTGTCTGTGCTCATTTTTAGGATTTTCATGGTTTCAGGTCTCACATTTAGGTCTTTAATCTGTTTTGAATTTATTTGTGTGTATGATGTAAAAAAGTGGTCTGATTTCATTCTTTAGCATGTAGCTGTCTAGTTTTCCCAGCACCATTTGTTGAAAAGACAACATTGCATATTCTTGCCTCCTTTGTCAAAAATTAATTGACAATATAGTAGTGGGTTTATTTCTGGGCTCTCTATTCTGTTCTATTGGTCTGTGTGTCTATTTTTTTGCCAGTACCATACTGTTTTGATTACTACATCTTTCTACTATATCTTGAAATCTGTAATTGTGATACCTCATTTTGTTCTTCTTTTTCAATTGCTTGTCTATTCAGGGTCTTTTGTAGTTCTGTACAAATTTTAGGATTATTTGTTCTAGTTCTATGAAAGATGCTGTTGGTATTTTGATAGGGATTACATTAAATCTGTAGATTGCTTGGGGTAGGGTGGACATTTTAGCAGTATTTGTTCTTTGGTCTATGAGCATAGAATATCTTTCCATTTGTATCATCTTCGATTTCTTTCATCAGTTTTTATAATTTTCAGAGTAGAGGTCTTTTACCTCCTTAAGTTTATTCCTATGTATCTTATTGTTTTGGGTACAATTATAAATAGGACTGTTTTCTTAATTTCTCTTTCTGCTACTTCATTATTAGTGTATAGAAAGGTCATAGGACATGTGTATGTTTAACTATAATATAAGTTAATAGAAAAGACAAAACATAATAAAATAAAAATTAAAAAAAAAAAGAATGCTCTGGAATAAGCCAGGCCACATGCAAGCAATTGATTGTCCTGACACCAGTATGCAGTGAGCAAGCCCAAACTAGCCATGCAGAGGTTATGTGCAAGGAGAGGTGCCTGACAAGCCACAGCTACTGCAGCAGTATGGAGTTTTCTGAAAAAATTAAAAATAGGATTACCACATGATCCAGTAATTCTACTACTGGGTATTTACCCAAGGAATATGAAAACACTGATTCAAAAAGATCTATGCACTCTTATGTTTACTGCAGCATGATTTACAATAGCCAAATTATGGAAGCAACCCAAGTGTTCATCCATAGATGAATGGATAAAGAAGTAGCATTCATATATGTAATCAATATTATTCAGCCATAAAAAAGAAATTTCGCCATTTGCCACAACCTGAATAGATCTAGAAAGTATAATGCTAAGTGAAATAAGTCAGAAAAAGACAAATACCCTATGACAAATACCCAAAATACAGATTTCTGTATTTTGATTTTGCATCCTGAAATCTTACTGAATTCATATATCAGTTCTTGTAGTTTTTTGGTGGAGTCTTTAGGGTTTTCTATATATAGTATCATGTAATCTGCAAATAGAGAAATTTTCCTTCTTCTTACTAATTTGGATGCTTTTTATTTCTTTTTCTTGTCAAATTGCTGTAGCTAGGATTTCCAGTACTATGTTGAATAAAAGTGGTGAGAGTGAACATCCTTGTCTTATTCCTGACCTTAGGGGGAAAAGCTCTCAGTTTTTTTCCACTGGGTATGATATTAGCTGTGGGTTTTTCATATATGGCTTTGTTATGTTGAGGTACGTTCCCTCTAAACTTTACTACTTTGTTGAGGGTTTTTATCATGAATGGATGTTGTATTTTATCAAATGCTTTTTTTGTATCTATTGAAATGAGCCTTTAATTTATTGTGTCTTTGATTTAGCAGAAAGAGAAAGTCAGATTTATCATTTTTTTCTTTCATGGTATTGCTTTTAAGTCTTGTCTTAGAAATCTACCTACAACCAGATCACAAAAATATTGTCCTATGTTTTCCTTTAGAAAGTTTATAGTTTTAGCTTTTATATTTCAGTCTGTGATCTATCTCAGATTAAATTTTGTGCATTACACAAATTAAATTTTGTGTTATGAATCAATGCTAAATATTTGTCTAAATGGATAGTCAGTTGCTCCAGTATCATATGTTAAAAAGACTATACTTGTCTTGCACCTTTGTCAAAAGTCAGTCAAATGTAAATATATGGGTCTATTTCTGGACTGTGTATTCTGTTCTGAGTTTCATGTGTATTATGATGCCAATAGAATACTGTCTTCGTTACTGTCACTTTGTCTTGAAAACAGTCCTGTGTAGATTATTACAGCTTAAATCTTGGAAATTGGCAAGTCCTCTTCCATTAAGAAGTGGAGTCTGTTTATCCATCTCTTGAATTTGTGTGGACCTTTGGCTGCTTTGACAAATATCATATGGCAAATATCATGTGGAAGTGTTTCTATGTGACTTCTGAGACAAGGTCAGAAGAAGTCTTGTAACTTTTGTCTTGGTCTCTTAGAATGCTCTGGAGTAACTATGGAAAGAGCCAAGATGTCCATCAACAGACGAATGGATAAAGAAGATGTGGTGTATATAT
>NC_138379.1:86790502-86798308 GCF_054177405.1 Leptonychotes weddellii | reverse complement strand
TATATATACAATGGAATATTATGCAGCCACCAAAAAACTGAAATCTTGCCATTTGCAATGATGTGGATGGAACTAGAGGGTATTATGCTAAGCAAAATAAGTCAATCAGAGAAAGACAAGTATCATATGATCTCACTGATCTGAGGAATTCTTAATCTCAAGAAACAAACTGAGGGTTGCTGGAGTGGTGGGGGTGGGAGGGATGGGGTAGCTGGTGATAGACATTGGAGAGGGTATGTGCTATGGTGAGCGCTGTGAATTGTGTAAGACTGATGAATCACAGACCTGCACCTCTGAAACAAATAATAAATTATATGTTAAAAAAAAAGATAGTAGGAAGGGAAAAATGAAGGGGGGAAATCAGAGGGGGAGATGAACTGTGAGAGACTATGGACTCTGAGAAACAAACTGAGGGTTTTAGAGTGGAGGGGGTGGAGGGATGGGTTAGCCCAGTAATGGGTATTAAGGAGGGCACATATTGAATGGAGCACTGGGTGTTATATGCAAACAATGAATCATGGAACACTACATCAAAAACTAATGATATAATGTATGGTAACTAACAAAACATAATAAAATAAAAATTAAAAAAAAAAAAAAGAATGGTCTGGAATAAGCCAGGCCACATGCAAGCAATTGATTGTCCTGACACCAGTATGCAGTGAGCAAGCCCAAACTAGCCATGCAGAGGTTATGTGCAAGGAGAGGTGCCTGACAAGCCACAGCTACTGCAGCTGTCTCAGCCCAGACCTCATACAGATGATTGGAGTAATCTTCAGGCAACTTTAGCCCTAGCCACACCTGACTGCAACTTCAAGAAAGATCCTGAGCAAGAACAGCTTAGCGGAGCCCACAGAGCTATGCAAGATACTAAATTGTTATTTGGATGCACCTAGGTTTGGCATAGTTTGTAAAAATAGAAATTGATACCTAGGACAGTAGAGCATTAAAAAAAGTATGGGTTCTAAGAATCAGAAAGACCTGGGGACCCACATTCTGCTTATGACTGTGTAAACACCAATCAAGTTACCAGGCTGAAGGCTAAGCAATTTATATACAATGTATTTCATCATTTAATATTTCCTTAAGCACCTACTGAAGACAGGGAGTATGCTTAGGAGATACAAATATGAATACAATGCAGCTCTTCCTCAAGGAATTTATAGAGCACAGAGGGGGGTGGGTGGGAATAGACATGTTCAATATGAAGGTAGCTGATGAAATCACTTTCTGTCAGTAGCAGTTGCTATATGGTGAATTGTAAGAAAAATAACTTTGCTAATCTGAATTCACACTAGACTGATATGCACAAAACATCAGATAATGAGTATGTCATAGCCCATCTGGCTTCCCTTTTGTACTGGCTGCTGGGAAGGTCAGAACTGAAGGTGAGATTCAATCCCAGGAGTTTCTGTTTCCTCTCTCCTCCTTCAACATGATTTCCAATTTTCTATTTCTAATTTAGAATTGTCTCATTGTAATGTCTCAAATTCTTTTGGGGAGTGAGTTGGGGTGAAATTATGAATAAAATGAATATCAGAAAGCTAAGTGATCGATTCAAGTTGAAATCATAGCTTGGGATCCATCTGAGTTGTTCCATTTCTTGTTTTTGTTGTTGAGACAGTTCCTGCGGAACATGTTCTTACTAGGACTGTAACCACCACAACTATTGATTCTACTACTGCTAATAGCCCTAGCTGACATTTATGGAGCATGGTATACTAGGCACTGTGCTAAGTGCTTAAATGAATCATTCCGTTTCATTTTTGCAATCATCCTGTGATATAGGTGTTATTACTATCCCAGTTTTAGAGACAAGGAAACTGAGACTAGGAGAGGTCAAGTTGCTTGTCCAGGTAACGCTGATGGCCAAGTCAGAGGCAGTTCCACTCCAGAGCCCGTGGGCTGCAGCATTAGGTTTTTGGTGCACATGGGTCCATGGAAAAGGTGGCTGAATGGACTTTCATGATGACCCAATCTGGCCTAACCCTCTTCTTTATTCAAAGGCTTTACCTGGCAAGGCCCAAGGATTCTTAGAGTCCCACAGGGGATGTATTAACCAAGATCCTCCTCATATTCACTGTTTCCTGTACATGGAATCCCATCTTCATAAACATTTATATTCCCGGACCCTGAATCCAAGTCAAGTATTCATAAAATAGATTGCATTTGTGTTCATAGTGACTAGTTCATAGGAAACTAGAGAATAGACAAAAGAGAGAAGTTAAATTCTGGCAATTATTTCAAAATGTTTGATGAGTTACAGTAATGTTCAAAGCATACATCCTTGGCATCATTAAAGTCCCCTTCCTTAAAAACTCAAAGCGATATATCTCTAGTGGAAAAAAAAAAAAAAAGGATGGTATAGTGGGAAAGAGAGAGAGAGGAGGCCCTGGAATCTGATGGCTTCTACCAATCAGTGAGGAACCCTGGCAGGTGTGAATCCTCTGTGGGCTCCGGTTTCCTCATTTGCAGACATACCGCATTTTATTGCACTTCACAGATATTGCTTTTTTTTTTTTACACAAATGGAAGGTTTATGACAAGCATGCATCAAGCAAGTCTACATGCACCATTTTTCCAACAGCATTTGCTCACTTTGTGTCTCTGTGTCACATTTTGGTAATTCTTTTTTTTTTCTTTTTTTTAAAGATTTTATTTTATTTATTTGACAGAGAGAGAGAGCAGGAACACAAGCAGGGGGAGTGGGAGAGGGAGAAGCAGACTTCCCGCCGAGCAGGGAGCCCGATGTGGGACTCGATCCCAGGACCCTGGGATCATGACCTGAGCTGAAGGCAGACGCTTAACAACTGAGCCACCCAGGCACCCCATTTTGGTAATTCTTAAAATATTTCATACTTTTTCATTATTATTTGTTATGGCAATTTGTGATACATCATCATGGCTAGCTGAAAGCTCAGATGATGGTTAGTCATTTTTTTTTAGCAATAGAATATTTTTTAATTAAGGTATATAGGTTTTTTTAGACATAACCCTTGTGTAATTAATAGACTATGGTGTAGTGTAAACATAACTTTTATATGTACTGGGAAACCAAAATACTCATTTGACTCCCTTTATTGAGATAGTCACTTTATTGTGGTGGTCTGGAACTGAACCCAAAATATCTCCAAGGTATGCCTGTATGAAATGACAGTAGAACTTGCTGATAGTGTTGCTATGAGAATTAAATAAGATAATACATATGCTGCACTTTGTCTGGATGTGATAAATATTAAGTACTATAATTATGCTGAGTGCTGAGTCTCAGCAGGGAAAATGGGGCACACCCTTATGCTTGGTGTGGTGGACAGATGAGGGATGGCAGGAGGGGTGAGGGGCCTGAGGGAGTGAATGCAGCTGACAGTGTTGGGCCCTGGGGGGCTGGCACCTCACAAGCGATGAGTGGGCTATCATATTCCAAATCGAAAGTGATTTTGGTAACATATAATAGTGGTTTTCTCTTTTTAAAAAGTCTATGCTTGTCAAATAAATTATATGTGTGTCAATCCTCTAGCAACTTCATCTAGAATTTGTGCTGATTTTGTCTCTGTGATTAGTTGGAATGCTATTAGTTTGATATTGTGTACCACTTCCAATTTTAGAACTTCTACAAATTTGTTACAAAGCCCCCCCCCCTTTTTTTTTTGCTCCAACTGTCATACTGAGGCAACTGAGATAACTCAATATTTAATTATATATCTGGCTACTAGGGTGTTTAATGGTAAAGGGGAAGTGGTATGTGGTATCTAATTTGTTATCTAGTTTTCAGGTCCTAAGACACTCGTGGGCCTCATTTCCTTGGCTCCAAGGGGAAGTAGAGATTAGCTGCCCCACCTGCACCCAGAGGGCCAGTGTGAAGGAATGGATAGTGAGCCGGCCCATGAGTGCATACATGGGTTCTGTCCTGCTTGACTCTCTCTGGCTGAATGACTTTGGGCACATCCCTTCCCTTCTCTGAGCTTCAGTTGGTCTCCCTTTCTGTAAAACAGGAAGGTTAGAATTCCTGATTTAACATATTCCCTAAACCCTACAACTTAGGGTTTTGGTGTTCATTTGTGGATGAGTCTGGCCCAGCTGGGCAAGCTGTCTGCTCCATCAGGGAGATTTGGAAGCACTTCTGGAAGGAGAAAATGTGCAGCTTGAATGGTGGTGGAGAAATGTCTTGGAGAATAAGCAGGGCTTGGCATTATAGTCAGATAGCACAGGCTGGGAGTGAGTGGCAGGTGGGCCTGGGAAGGCACTCAGTAGGAAGAGCAGCTGGGGGAGGGGCAGAAGGAAGGAGGAGAATGAAATAGAGAAGATACCATAGCAGAATGCCTATAAGCAAAATGCTCCAGTGTCCTCAGAAGGTATCTTGGATTGACCCACAGCATGAGAGTGGCCCAGATACTGAGGGACATTGAGAGGGAAAGGTGATGTGGCCTTAAATCAAAGGGTGGAGGTGAGGCGGTAGGCAGTCATAAGAGGCAGGACCACAAGTGTGTTTAGCATGGCTTTGAGCAAGTGGTTTCTTTCCCCCATTTGGTGTCTATACAATGAAGCAGACAATGCTCTAGGACTCCAGTGTCCACCTTGGGAGAGCTTGGGGCCATTGCCAGGAAAATGAGGTGATGCAGTGAGTGAATGGCACATTACCTGGCTTTGGAAAATTTTTAACAAATGGTCTCTATTTTTGTTATTTGGGCATAAAAAGCCCATAGTAATAAAGGAGAGAGATATTTGGAACTATGTCTGGAGCCTTAAGGACCCTAGGAGTGCAGGTTTACTGGAGTCAGGGAGTGGAACATTTTTCTACAGGTCAAAAGCACAGCCTGTGATAGGTGCTGTGGATCCTGAGGCCCCCAGGCCAGAAGAGGAACAGCGCCAATACCCGGGACTGAATGTCCTGCCTGCCAGTGTTTGGGGAGCCGGAGTAAACTCTAATTTAAAGAGAGTAAAACAGTGTGAATATGTTGCACACCTAAATGGGTGGAGTAGGATTCATACCCTTATGTCAGTTAACCCAATATATGGTGTTTCTATGTGTAAAGAAGGAACAGATAAATCCAGAAATGATGAACTTCAGAGAGAAAGAATAAAATTTCGATTTGAGTTTCATACAATAAGAGATGAAAAAGGCAAATTCCTTACAAATAACTATGTGGCCCACTTAACCCTCTCTTTCATAGGTGATCCTTGGGGCCTTGGATTTGGGAAGTCAGGGCCTTGGAGGAGCAGATTTTTTCCTCACTAGAGCAATAAGCTAAGCTCCAAACTGTCCCCTGTGTGTGGAATGGAACTGATGTGTCCCCAGTCTCCAGGTTCACTTGAGGTAATCTCCCTCACCCACTTGTGCTGGGCTCACCCTGCCAGTTCCCACCTTAACTACACTAAGACCTCAGGAGACAAACACACACTGCCCAGACCCTCCAGCATCAGGTCTGAACCTATGGATTCAAATAACAATGTATCAAGGCCCGCTGGGTGGACAGAGGACAGCTGGGGACAAGGGAGAGAGCTTGAGTATAAAAGAAACTGAACATGGCAAGACTTACTCTGTAAGGAAGGAGGTAACTACAATGCGTAGGGAGAGATGAACAAACTGGGACCAAGGAAAGTTCACGTCTCACTTGGGAGGCACAGGGAGGAGGGCTATAGACAAGCATCAGAACTAACATCGAGGTCTGAGAAGCCAGAGACCACAGTGGATCTTAGTAGTAGGCATGCTTCACTGAGCATCCCTTGGCTCCAGGTCCTGGGGACCATGAAGACATAGACCTTTCATCCTAGGAGGTCACCTCTGATGGTTTCAGACTGTGCTCCTTAGGGCCTTGGAGTTCCCTGGAGGTATCCTTGGATCTCTTGTGAAGGTGGGAGAGAAAGGGCAAGGGGTAAGCTTTTGGGGGAAGAGAGGCTGAAATGAAATCCAGACCCGCCTCTACCTGGATTCAGTGGAGCTGCTTCAACCTTATCTTTTTAGTATATTGTGGCTTTAGATACATTTTATTTGGGGGGAAGTTCCCCTTTTTTTCTTTTTTTTAAGAAAAAGATTTTAAAATTAGTCTGGCAATAGGGACATATGATAAAATCCAACAAAAGGCCTTTCACTTCATCTATTTCAAGGCAGCTGGCAAGCTGACACTCAATAGGAAAAATGACCCATCAGCTAAGGCACAGAGCACCCCTGGCTGATGCATTTAGCTAGAGAACACCACTGAGGACCACGATGATGCTGTGTGGTTGGAAGGGACTCTGGGGTCATTGGCTGTTCTCCAAAGCAGGTCTAGGTTTCCTGCCAGTCAGAAGGAAAGGAAGAATGCTAGAGAGGGGGCATGCTTTCCCATTGTTGAACCTTTACTGCAACCTGAGAAGTTCCCAACACTCTTACCTGTTCCACATACTTCATCAAGGGCCTTGTGCTAATTTCTCCAGGTTCATTTTCTACTTCACTCCTTGCATTTGACACTCTAACACCACCAAACTGAGTTTCTCACCCACAGTATGCCATTTTTAAATTACTTACTTACTTAACTTACTTGCTGTTTATTCTTAATACCTGGAATTCCCTTTACTACTCTCTGTTCTGGTAATTTATTCCAGCTCAGACATTGCCTCTTCCAAGAAGTTTTCCATTTTCGTTTATATAAAGTTCTTTGGGTTCTACTTCTTTGCCTTGAGTTAATTTGAATTTATTACCTACCTATCAACTGGAATCTCTTTACCCCTTAAAAATTGAAGTGAAATTAATTTCTCCTCACATTCCATGACCTGTAGGAAGTTAAAGCCATTCCCAAGATGTTTGCCAATTCTTGGGAGAGTAGGAGAGAAGTGAGTTGTGATATTACATTACTATTGCTCTAGCTTCTGGCTTATACATTTCCTTAGTTTATGCTGGTTATTTATATTCTAATCATGTGCATGAAATTTCCAGTTTACAGATATTGACCCATACTTGGAACTCAACATCTTTCCCTGATTTCCAAAAGATACAAGATATGAAACCCTAGAAAAGACAAGTCTAATTTATAGTGACAGAAAGCAAATCAGTGCTTGTCTAGGGCTGGGAGTAGTACAAGAGCTATAAGGAGACTTTGGGGATGATGGAAATGATCTTCATCTTGACTGTGGTAATGGTTACACAGACATATAAATTTATCAGATCTAAATTGTCTACTGTATATTGAGTGATGCACCAGCTCTCCTGAATACAGTGTTCAAATGTAAAATAGTTCTTGCCTATCAGAGGCTCATAGAATAATGGGGGAGACAGCTAAACAGATAATCCTAGCAGTATGATTCATGCTAAGAGACATAGGGACCACTGGAAGTTCTGTAAAGGTGGTGCTTAATTCTCTTTGGGAAATCAGGGAAGGCTCCCTGGAAGAGTTGATTGATTGATTGATTGATTTTAATTTTCAGTTAGCCAGCATATAGTACATCATAAGTTTTTGAGTTGATTTTTAAAAAATTTTTTTTGTTACGTTAATCGCCATACATTATATCATTAGTTTTTTGATGTAGTGTTCCATGATTCATTGTTTGTGTATAACACCCAGTGCTCCATGCAGAACGTGCCCTCTTTAATACCCATCACCAGGCTAACCCATCCTCCCACCCCCCTCCCCACTAGAACCCTCAGTTTGTTTTTCAGAGTCCATCATCTCTCATGGTTCATCTCCCCCTCCGATTCCCCCCCCTTCATTCTTCCCCTCCTGCTATCTTCTTTTTTTCTTTAATTTTTTATTGTTATGTTAATCACCATACATTACATCATTAGTTTTTGATGTAGTGTTCATGATTCATTGTGTATAACACCCAGTGCTC
>NC_138379.1:86750495-86790002 GCF_054177405.1 Leptonychotes weddellii | reverse complement strand
TGAGAGGAGACGAAATCCAGGTCTCCTACTCCTCCGCCATCTTGCTCCGCCCGAACAGCATTCTACTTTTCAAACGTTCCACTTAAATTGTCAACCAAGCCTGTACTTTCTGTAGCCCACTGTTATTTCTAGCCACGGCTGTATTAAAGAATATGGAACATGTTTCCACACATGTAATAAATCATTTAAAATTAGAAAAAGAGGGGTGCCTGGGTGGCTCAGTCATTAAGCATCTGCCTTCAGCTCAGGTCATGATCCCAGGGTCCTGGGATCGAGCCCCGCATTGGGCTCCCTGCTCGGCGGGAAGCCTGCTTCTCCCTCTCCCACTCCCCGTTTGTGTTCCCTCTCTCGCTGTGTCTCTCTCTGTCAAATAAATAAATAAAATCTTTTAAAAAAATTGCGAAAAGAGTTCAAGTTTGCTGGGTAAAACATCAAAATACAGAGATCAATACAATTTGTACACAGTAGTAACCATTCAGTTAATGAAAGGTAATGGGCCCCTGAGTGGCTCAGTCAGTTGAACCACCGACTCTTGATTTCAGCTCAGGTCATGATCTCAGGGTCATGGGATCAAGCCCCACATAGGGCTCTGTGCTTAGCAGGGAATCTGCTTCCCCTCTCCTTCCCCTTCTGCCCCTCCCCCTACTCATGTGTTTTCTCTCTCAAATAAATAAATCTTTTCTAAAAAAAGGTAACAGAATAATCTCATTGTTAATAGCAAAACGACTATAAAGTTACCTAGAAATAAATATGACAAAAGAGGGATAAGATCTATGGAGAAATATTTATAATTGTTATTGATGGACAAAAAAGGAGCCTTGAGTAAAAGAAGAGACATAATACTTCTGTTATGGGTCAAATTGTTATCTCAAAAAAAAATATGTTGAGATCCTTATCCCAAGTACCTTAGGATGTGAACGTACAGGACCATTACAAGTGTAATTAAAATGAAGGCATACTGGGGAAAAAAAAAAAAGATGAGGGCATACTGGAGTAGGGTGGGCCCTTAATCCAATATGATTGGTTTACTTAGGAAAGAGAGAACTTGACATATGATAGATGTGGAATTATTAATATGAAGGAAATATGTGAATTACTTAGTAAATGAGGTTGAGACAATTTATGATACCTGGTAAAAGACATATGCATACAACCTAAACTATATCATTCAAAGCCATTAGGAGAAAATATGGTAGATTATTTTTAAAAACCTTTGCATGAGGAGGGATTTTATTAGCCCACACATACAATTTTTTTAAAAAAGATAAAATTGAAATTTAAAACTTCTCTCTGACAAAAGATGCTACAAAATTTTAAAATATGAGCAGACAGGGAGGAAATATTTATGACACATAAAATAAGTAGAAGAATAGTATCCAACATATAACGAATTTTTACTAATCAATAAGATAGCCAAATCTTCAGAAGTCATTAAATGACTGGAATATACAATTTATAGAAGAAATATATGCATTGAGACTAAACTCAATAGTAATCAGGGAAATTTGAATTTAAAAAAAGATAACCATTTCACCCATAAGATTATAAAAATTTTAAAGTATGAGGCTATAAAACTTTGGGGTGTGATATTATTAGTTTTCTGTTATTCCCATAACAAATCACCACAAATTTGGTGGCTTAAAATAACACCAAATTATTATTATCTTACAGTTCTGGAGGTCACAAGTCTAATATAGTTTTCACTGAACTAAATCAAGGTGTTGGCAGGTCTGCATTTTAAGGTTGTAAGGGAGATAATTTCCTTTTAGGGGAGATGGTTGCTTTTCCAGGTCCAGAAGCCTCTCCCTGATCTTTGCATAGCTTCTCCATTTCAGTACTAGCAACAGAGTGTCAAATTCTTCTCATGCTGACATTACTCTCTCAACACAGCCAGGAAAGATTCTCCTCTTTTAAGGACTCATGTGATTAGATTTGGTCCACCTGGATAATCCAGGCTCTCTCCCCATCCTAAAGATAGCTGATTAGCAACCTTAATTGCATCTGCAACCTTATTTTGGTTTTATTGCAGAGAGAGAGAGAGAGAGTGTGTGTCAAAATCAAGATAACGAACATAACCACCACCTCCAAAAGGTTTCTTGTGCTCTTTTGTAATGCTTTTCTCCTACCCCTCCCACTCCTGCCCCTCCCCTCTTTGAACAACCACTGATCTGCTTTTAGTCACTGTAGTGTAGTTTGCATTTTCTAGAATTTTATATAGATGGAATCATGCAGTATGTAATCTTTTTTGTCTGACTTCTTTGACATAAAACTATTTTGTGATTCATCATGTGTGAATCAATAGTTCATTCCTTTTTAATGTTGAGTAGTTTTCCATGGAAGACCAGAATTTGTTTATGCATTCTTATGTTGATGGACATTTGGGTTGTTTCCATTTTTTGACCACTGTAAATAAAGCTTCTGTGATTATCTGTGTACAAGCCTTTGTATGGACATAAACTTTCATCTCTAGGAGCAAAATGACTGGATCATATGGTAGGTACATTATTAACTTTTTTTAAGTGTTTATTTTAACTCCAGTTAGCAGACAGTGTTATAGTAGTTTCAGGTGTACAATATAGTGGTTCTGCAAATTCCACACAACACCTGGTGCTTGTCATGACAAGTGCCTTCCTTAATCCCTATCACCTATTAAACCCATCCTCCCACCCACCTCTGCTCTGGTAACCATCCAGTTCTCTATGGTTAAAAGTCTGTTTCTTGGTTTGTCTCTTTTCTTTTTGCTCCTGTGTTGTTTCTTAAGTTCCACATATGAGGGAAATCAAATGGTATTTGTCTTTCTCTGACTGACTTATTTCACTTAGCATAATACTCTTTAGATCCATCCATGTCATTGCAAATGGCAAGATTTCATTCTTTTTATGGATAAATAATATATATATACCACATCTTTATCCGTTCATCAATCAATGAACACTTGGGCTGCTTCCATATCTCGGCTATTGTAAATAATGCTGCTATAAACATGGGGGTGCATGTATCCCTTTGAATTAGTGTTTTTGTATTTTGGTGGTAAATACCCAATAGTATGATTACTGGATCGTAGGGTAGTTTTAACTTTTTGAGGAAACTCCATACCATTTTCCACAGTGGCTGCAGCAGTTTACATTCCCTCCAACAGTGCATGAGGGTTTCTTTTTCTCCATATCCTCACCAACACTTGTTCTTTCTTGTGGTTTTGATTTTAGCCATTCTGACAGGTGTGAGGTGGTATCACATTGCAGTTTTGCTTTGCAATTCCCTGATAAGTTATGATGAGTGTCTGTCTTTTCATGTGTCTGTTGGCCATCTGGAAGTCTTTGGAGAAATCTCTGTTCATGTCTCCTGCCCATTTTTAATTGGATTATTTGTTTATTGGGTGTTGAGTTTTATAAGTTCTTTAGATATCTTGGATACTAAACCTTTATCAGAGATGTCATTTGCAAATACCTTCTCAAGTTCAGTAGGTTGTCTTTTAGTTTTGTTGATTGTTTCCTTTGCTGTGCAGAAGCTTTTTATGTTGATGTAGTCACAATAGTTTATTTTTGCTTTTGTTTCCCTTGCCTCAGGAGACATATCTAGAAACAAGTTACTATGGCCGACGTCAGAGAAGTTACTGCCTATGCTCCCTTCTAGGATTTTTATGGTTTCAGGTCTCAAATTTAGGTCTTTAATCCATTTTGAAATTATTTTTGTGTAGGGTATAGGAAAGTGGTCCAGTTTTGCATGTTGCTGTCCATTTTTCCCAATACCATTTGTTGAAGAGACCATCTTTTTCTCATTGGATATTCTTTTATATGGTTAACTTTTTTTTTCTGAATCATATCATTGTTTTACTTTGGAAGGACTGGAACAGTGTACTATCTCATTTTGGATGTTTTGCAGATAGGATATGAAGTATATAACTTTCCAATAACTTCAATTAAAACATCTCAAAAGAATTGGTATATTAAGTCAATAAAATTGGAAGATTTACTTTATACTGTGAAAATAGTAGAGCATAATTCTATGATATTTTAGTATGCTATTAATTGGACTCCAGTTGACTTTTTTTTTTTAAGATTTTATTTATTTATTTGACAAAGAAATAGCAAGAGCAGGAGCACAAGCAGGGGGAGTGGGGGAGGGAGAAGCAGGCTTCCCACTGAGAACAGGAAGCCCGATGCGGAGCTCCATCCCAGGACCCTGGGATCATGACCTGAGCCGAAGGCAGACTCTTAACGACTGAGCCACCGAGGCGCCCCTCCAGTTGACTTTTTAAGGAGTTTCCAAACAGTCTTTCAAAATGATTGTATAATTTTACATTCACACCAGATGTAAATGAGAAGTCTAGTTCCTCCACATCCTTAGAAACACTTGGTATACATGGTGTGGTCAGTCTTTTTAATTTTAACCACTCAAATAGATGTGAACCTCATTGTAGTTTTAATTTGTATTTCCCTAATGACCAATATGTTGACTTGAATCTTTTGAAATCTATTCAAATTTGTTTTATGGTCCAGAATACACTCTGTCTTTGTAAATGTTTCATGTGCACTTGAATGTGTATTCTATTTTTGTTGGCTGGAGTGTTCTATAAATGTTAGGTTGAGGTGCTTGATAATACTAACTTTCTTATATTCTATCAACTTGGGAGGGGTATGAGATTTCGCATTACATTTGCAGATTTGCCTGTAATTCTTTCAATTTTGGATTCATATATTTTAAAATTCTGCTATTAGACACATACATGTTAAATACTATGTAAATTGACCCATTTATAATGATAAAATGACCTATTTTGTTTTTTTACCCCTGTTAATACTCTTTGCAGTGAGTGAAGTCTACTTTATCTACTAATATAGCTATTCGATTTCTCTTTTGATTAGTGTTCACATGATAATTCTTTTCTGTAAAATAATAATGAATAAATAATAGGTTATTTTAAACCTATTTTTCTCATTATATTTAAAGTCATTTTCTAGTTAGCAGCATATTATTTGGTCTTTTCATCTGATCTAACACTTTCTGCTTTTTTTTTTTTTGAAGTATAATTGACACACAATGTTACATTAGTTGCAGGTGTACAACATAGTGATTGCCTGTCTCTATATGTTATGCTATGCTCACCGTAAGTATAGCTACCATCTGTCACTGTACAATGCTATTACAATATCATTGACTATATTCTCTATTCTGTACTCTCTCTGCCTTTCAGTTGGAGTTTTTAGGCCTCACTTAATGTGATTATTGATATAGTTAAGTTTAAATCTACAATCCTGGTATTTGTTTTCTATTTATCCCATCTGTTGCATTTTTTTTCTTTTTCTTCTTTTAGAGACTTCTTTTGATTTAATTATTTTTTATTACTCTATATCTTTTATTGGCTTTTTAGCTATAACTATTTTGTTATTATAGTGGTTGCTTTAGGGTTAATAATACACACTTCTAATTTAGCTTAGTATACCTGCAAGTGATAGTATACCACTTCCCTTATAGCATAAGAACCTTCCAATGCTATACTTCCATTTCTCCCCTCCTAAATATTGTGCTCTTTTGTCATGTTTTACCTCTGTATATGTTAGAAACTGCTCACTATATTATCATTGCTATTGTTTATTTTTTATTTTTATTTTATGCAGTTTATTTTGTTATTTAAATTCAATTAGCCAACATATAGTACATTATTAGTTTCAGATGTAGTGTTCAATAATTTATCAGTTGCATATAACACCAATCCTCTGTGCTGTTTCTTATATTCCACATATGAGTGAAACCATATGATAATTGTCTTGCTCTGATTGACTTATTTCGCTCAGCATAATACCCTCCAGCTCCATCCACATTGATGTAAATGGTAAGATTTCATCCTTTCTGATGGCTGAGTAATATTCCATTTTATATATGGACCACATCTTCTTTATTCATTCGTCTGTTGATGGACATCTCAGCTCTTTCCATAGTTTGCTATTGTGGACATTGCTGCTATGAACTTTGGGGTGCAGGTGCCCCTTCAGATCACTGCATTTGTATCTTTGGGGTAAATGCCTATAGTAGTGCAATTGCTGGGTCATAGTTGTTGTTTAAACAGTTATCTTTTTAAATTTTATTTTTTAAAATTCTGGTATAATTAACATACAGTGTTATATTAGTTTGAGATATACAGTATAGTGATTCAGTAATTCTATGCATTATTCAGTTAATTATCTTTTAAAAAGATTTTCATAATAAGGAAAAAATCCTCTGTGTTTACCCATGAGGTTATTATTTCTGTTGTTCTTCATTCCTTTGTGTAAATACAGATTTCCATCTGGTACCATTTTCCTTCTTCCTGAAAGACGACCTTTAACATTTCATGTAGTACATATCAGCTGTTGGTGAATTCTTTCAGCTTTTGAATGATTGGAAATGTTTTTATTTTGCCTTCATGTTGGAAAGATATTTTCACCCAGTGCTTTAAAGATGTTGCTCCAATGTCTTCTCGCTTGCATTGTTTTCTTCAAAACACTTGACATATTTTTATCTGTTTCTTTGTACACAGGTATCTTTTTCCTCTAACTGCTTTTATGATTCTCCTTTTATCAATAGTTTTGCACAATTGGCTTATGATGTGCCTTGGTGCTATTGTCTCCATGTTTCCTGTGCTTGAGTCTCACTGAGTTGCTTGGATCTATAGTTCATAGTTTTTATCAAATTTGGAAAAAATCTGACCATTATTTCTTCAGATATTTTTTATCCCACACCTCTCCTTTGGAGACTCCAGTTCTTTCAATTACATGTATGTTAGGCTACTCAGAGTTGTCCTACATTTCAGTAATGCCTTGTTCACATTATTATAGTCCTTTTCTGTTTGTGTTCCATTTTGATAGTTTTATTGCTAGTCTTTAAGTACACTAATATTTTATTCTGCAATTTCTAATTTGCCATTAACCTCATCTGGTGTATTTTTTATCTAATAGATTTATACAGGTTTGATTTGAGTCTTAGATAAATGTTCATTTACACAGGTTTGATTTGGGTCTTCACTCGTGGAATTTAAGAAACAAAACAGATGAACCTAGGGGAAGGGAAGGAAAAATAAAATAAGACGAAAATAGAGAGGGAGGTAAATCATATGAGACTCTTAACTATAGGAAACAAACTGAGGGGGTGGGCCTGGGTGGCTCAATTGGTTAAGTGTCTGCCTTCAGCTCAGGTCATGATCCCGGAGTCTTGGGATTGAGCCCCACATCAGGCTCTCTGCTCAGTGGGGAGTCTGCTTCTCCCTTGTACCCCACTTGTTCTCTCTCTCTCTCCTAAGTAAAATCTTAAGAAAAATAAAGGAAACAAACTGAAGGTTGCTGGAGGGGAGGTGGGTGAGGGGATGAAGTAACTGAGTGATGGACATTAAGGAGGGCACATGATGTAATGAGCACTAGGTGTTATATGCAAATGATGACTCACTAAATTCTACCTCTGAAACTAATAATAAGGTATATGTTAATTAAATTGAATTAAATAATTTTTTTAAAAAGCTGCTATAAATATCCAAGTGCTAGGTTTTTGTGTGGACGTAAGTTTTCAACTCCTTTGAGTAAATACCAACTTGCATAATTGCTGGATCATATGATAAGAACATGTTTAATTTTGTAAGACACCACCAAAGTGTCTTCCAAAGTGGCTGTACCACTTTGCATTTCTACCAGCAATGATTGAGAGTTCCTGTTGCTCCACATTCTTGCCAATATTTGATGTTGTCAGTGTTCTGGATTTTGGTCATTCTAATAGTTGTATAGTGGTATCTCCTTGTGTTTTAATTTACATTTCCCTGATGACACAAAATATGGGTGCCGATAACTTTTTATTGAAAGCCAGACATTGTGAATTTTACCTTGTTGGATGCCAAATATTTCCAGATCTCTATAAATGTTCTTGATTTTTTCCCCCTAGTTTGCAGTTAAGCTACTTGGACACAGATTAATGCTTTCTGGTCTTGCTTTTAAGATTTGTTAGATGGGACTGGAGTAGCATTTAATTTAAAGATAGTCCCCGGTAATGAAGCAAGACTCTTCCTGAATATTCAACCCAGTGGCCCATGAATTATAAGACTTTGCAGTGTGGTTAGGGGGAGCTGATACTATTGTAAGCCCTGTATGATCACTAGGCACTGTCCCTCCTAATCCTTTTGGGGGTGCTTTCCCTGGCCTGTGATAGTTTCCTCATATGCATATACTGATCACCTCTATGCTGAGGACTCAGGTGGGGCCTCTGCAGATCTCCAGAGTTCTCTCTCTGTGTAGCTTGTTCCTCTCCTTGGCTCTGCCCTGTGAACTCTGGCTGTTTTTGTACCCAAGACACTCTGCTTCATTTCCTCAAATCAGAGAGTTCTCTGCTTGAGTCATCATGCTGTAGCTTGGAATGCTTTCAAGGCAGTAAGCTGGGGCAGTCTTTGGGCTCAACTCATTTGTTTACTGTCTCTCAGGGATGACTCCCTTCATTGTCTGATGTTTAGTGTCTTAAAAATTACCATTTCAGGGACGCCTGGGTGGCTCAGTCAGTTATGTGGCTGCCTTCAGCTCAGGTCCTGATCCCAGGGTCCTGGGATGGAGTCCCGCATTGGGCTCCTTGCTCAGCGGGGAGCCTGCTTCTCCCTCTGCCTGCCACTCCCCCTGCTTGTGCTCTCTCTCTCTCTCTGACAAATAAATAAATAAAATCTTTAAAAAAATAAAAATAGCGTGCCTGGGTGGCTCAGTTGGTTAAGTGACTGCCTTCGGCTCAGGTCATGATGATGGAGTCCCGCATCGGGCTCCCTGCTCAGCAGGGAGTCTGCTTCTCCCTCTGACCCTCCCCCCTCTCATGTGCTCTCTCTCATTCTCTCTCTCTCAAATAAATAAAAAAATCCTTAAAAAAACAAATAAAAAATAAAAATAAAATAAATTACCACTTCATACAGTTTTTCTCATATTTAGTTGTTTCAGGAGGGAAGGTAAATCTAGTCCATGGCACTTTATCGTGGCTGGAAGCACAAGTCTCTCTGTTCTACTTTTAATAGGAAAAAAATGTAGTCAGTTTAAATGTACCAACAATATGCAGCTGGGTAGGTGAAATGTAGCATGTTGAGATCATACTGTATCAGTTAAATGGGATGAAAGACATCCATTTTTATCAATATAAAAGTATAATAATGAGAGAAAAAGTCAAGCTGTGGCATGATATTTACACTATGATCCTATATAGGTAAATTTAAAACCACATAAAACAATATTTTTATTATTATGGATATAAATATATGTTTGGCAAATAGGACAAGTGAAATGAAAGGATATATGTCAAATGAATTGTGGGGGATGCCACTGGAATGGTCAACAAAGGGTATTTCTTTTCTTCAACCATAACAACAACGATGAAAAGATTTCAAGAAAATATGACATAATATTCCCACCTCCCTTGGGAAATAGACTATGCACACTAAGAGTCCAGCTACATAAAGGAGTGAAGTGTTATGCCAGAGCAGAAGTATGTTTGTTAAGTAGGATGGGAGATTTGCCCAAGAGTTGAGAATCAGATTAGAAAAGGGTCAAGGGTCTTGTTTTGAAGGAGCTTTTGTGTGGAACCCTGCTTTGTTTTGTTTTACAAAACAAAGGCAGAGGGAGAAGCAGGCTCCCTGCTGAGTATATGTTGCAGATCAGTAAGAGGAGTAACATTTAGTAAAGATGCTATTTATCTCTCATTGATAAAATACCGATTGTCATTGTCCAATAATAGTCTCTTTAAAATCTGAGGTGTTGGGCCGGGCGGGGGGGTGGGGGAGCTCCTGGATGGCTCAGTCAGTTAAGCATCTGCCTTCAGGTTGGGTCATGATCTCAGAGTCCTGGGATGGAGCCCTGAGTTGGGCTCCTGCTCAGTGGGGAGTCTGCTTCTCCCTTTCCCTCTGCCCCGCCCCCTGCTTGTGCACACACTCTCTCTCTCTCAAATAAATAAAATCTTAAAAATAAAATAAAATCTGAGGTGGGTTTGGAGAGGTTGATGGAGATGGGGCTTAAGGCTGCCCAAGCTATCTTTTGGCATTGCCACTGACTACAGGTGAATCAAGTGTCTGGGAGCACCAAAAACAGGAGAAGAGGCACCAGAGAGTCCTATATGACTAGAGTTTTGATTGGAAATGGAAAGGCAGAAAGAATAAGAGCTATTTGAAGATTCGCAGGTAGCAACAGTAGAATACTTCATTCTTTTGGTGCTTGGTTCCCTTCCCTTCAGCTCACAGGGAGACAGACTTGAGTGAGACACCCAACACAAAGTGGGCAAGAAATGCCCCCAGACAGGGAGAGAGAACCCAGAGGAAACAAGGTTATTTTGACCTCATCACAGATAATTCGAGTTGTGGGCATTCCAAAGGGTAAGAGGTGGGAAGGCCTCTAACTGAGGCTAAATATTCTTTTTATTCCTTGTTTTCTAACCACAGTGCAAAGTTTTATGCTGAGGTTGGTGGTGTCTAATTAGACAATGTGAGCCTGAGGCTAAACATGAAATGGATCCCTAACAACCAGCATCATCTTGGTGAAATGTAGAAACCACCAGCTAGTGAGAAGAGTTTTATTTTTATAAGCTACCCCACAATTTCAGGAACCGAGATCATTGAGACTGTAATGAGTTAACTAATTCCATCTATATTGATTGAGTGCCCATTCCCACCACTCCGTGTCTGGGAAGCATTATGACTTTATGGTAAAGAAAACATTTGAACATTTGGTACCACGAGCTGACTTTTCTTGGTGTTTTGCCAAGGAGGTGTCAGTATGGATCAGGAAGCTGGTGAATGTCATGCCAAGTTTTTGGGTAAGGGGAAAACATGCCCTGTTTTTTACCTTAAAGCCTTTGCCTACGGTTTCCCAACAGCTTTCTTAGAAAAATTATCTTTGTGTAAAGACAGAGCTATGAGCAGAAGCAGCTACAAGATTCCGTAAGGCCTGCTCTCCCTTTGAAAATCAGTTACCTACCTTGCCACACCACGCCACGCCAGTGTGGTGGGCAGAAATAGGGCTGTCAGGATTTCTGTCACCCATCAGGATTTCCCTGCCCTTGCACCCTCTCATTCTTTGGTAATTCCAAACTCCTTCTTATACCTCCTAAATGGTCTGGGAGTCCACAGAGGATGTCTCACCAGTCTCACAAGGCTTCCACAGGCTGGACCTCTTGATCCCTCTGAGGTGGGTCAGACATTTTCTTCATGGCCTTCATCTAGAACTGCTGCTAGAGTCCACTTCCATCCAGGCGGGATGAAGGCCTCTACAGCTTCCACTGGTCCAAGGTGGCAGTAGCCCCATGTCCCATCCTACCGTGCTACCAATACCTCTCTAAGCCCAGGGCAGATATTAGTGAACTGTGTTTCATAATCATTATCATCATCACCATCTTCCTGACTTCCTCTCTTACATCTGGCTCTGTACCCCAGAGCTCAGGCGTGAATTCCAGGGAACAGATGCAGACCTGGGCTCAGACTCACTCTGCTCTTTGATTCCATAAGAGTCATCTCCTCATATCCCCTGAGCCTCCTTGTTTTAGGATGAAGTCTCCCCCCAAGAGGTTCTTGGTTTCTCATAAGCAGACCCCTGATGGCCTTGAGGACCCTTCAAGATGCCTAGATAGGCCCAAATCCTGAGTGGAACATAATTGAACATGATGCTCAATTGTTCAATTGTTAAAATCCTTTAACAAGAAAGGTACTTACTGGGGAGGGGGTGAGGTGGGTTTTGAGACTGAGGAAAAGAATGATGCTTGGACTTGACAAGAAATAGTTGAAGCTAGAGGAAATGCCAGGGCCAGGCCAGTCTGAGGTGGGAAGGGAAAGGGCCACTGGGTGAGGAAGCTGACAGGACTGATTCCAGAAGCCAATCATAGGGTGTGAAGATTTCAGTAGGCTTATACCCCCATCTCTTCCCCTTCCTTGTCCTCTGTCTACCAGAGATGTCCTCACTGTGCCTATCAAATCTGACCCTTTCCCCTTACTACCACGTTCTCCTCCAGACTCCTCCTTCCAATCCAAATTTCCATTGCTTCTGCACCTCCCAGAAGCTTGCCATCATGGAAGAAAGCTAGTTGATTAATACTCTCTACAGTGTTAATGACTAAAGAAGCACTAAAATATTTCCCCTCTGGTGGGAGGCATGGGGGGAGTGGCTCTAGGGGGAGCCAGTTTGGGCCAGTGGTACTCCCAAGCAGATGCTTGGAAGCTCAGATCTGCCCACCCGTGAGCCCCATCCTCCAGCAAGACCCACCCTCAGACTCTGAGAGTCCTGCTCCCCATTGTGGGCATCCACGCTGAGAATAGTTTTAGGGGATTATACAAAGCTGATCGCACTCTCCAAGAAAGCCTATAAATGTTGTTATTTATTTCCTTAAATAACACCTCTCATACATCCTAAGTGCTTTGGAAATATACAGAAACAACACAGCAGGTTCTGGGGGCCCAAGTGATTCTTTATTTTTAAAAAAGTTTTTTATTCCTATTAGCTGCTTGTAATAACCCATTGGAAGCCAAAAATGCAGTCAGCTTCCTTGGTGAATTAGCTGCATCACCTGCTATACCATGTGGAATGCCATGTTCAATACTAGGCCTGCTTAAGTTTTTTGGGTTGACCACAGTGTTGTGTAGGGCTTAGGGATCTGGGGAAAACAATGTTAAATCCACCTCTTATTGGCCATGATATCTCTGCCCAAATAAAGAGCCTCTTTCCCTTCTGGGGGTCCCCGTCCCCAGGTTTTGCCTTGGATGATTGGAATATGAAACCCTTCATTCTCTTGGAGAGTATCTGGTGGTGATGATTTTTTAGAACTTTTCTAAAAGTATGAGAAAACAAGAAGGAAGTGACTATTTCTAGAAAGCCTTTCTTACCCACTCACTGGAGCTAAAATGGGGATGATGTGGTCTACCTCACACAATGGGCTTGTAAGGATGACGACATACGTAAATAAATAGTCAAGCACAGGACTTGGCACAGAGCAGGTGCTCACTCCCCCCTATGCCTCCTACCAGAGGGGAAATATTTTAGTGCTATACTCTGCATTCTTTCATTCCACAGCTCTCACCATCAGTTCACACTTGAGCCTCTGCCCATGGACAATCTTTCTCTCTTTCCTTCTGTGGTGGCCATGAGAATGTGCCTCGGTCCCTGACCAAGGGTTTTCGCTGCTGCACGTTGGAATCCATAGCCACCTTTGCATCAAGGCCATGCTTCCATGGGCTGCTCCTGACTGCTGATGGTGTGTGGCTGGGATACTCAGGCAGACCTCTGCCTGGAAGACGGGATAACCTTTTGTCAGCCAGCTGTGGCTCAAGGACCCTCACTGGCTTGACTGTACCTTCCCTGGACAGCAAAGCAAGCTAGACTAGGCTACTTCCCATCTTCTTTCTTTCTCCTTCACTGGGGCCAGACCTGAATAGAATCTGACAGATCTCCTTGGCTCGTCCAGCTGCTTCCCTATTTCCTCCCCCATAGACATTCCTTTGATGAAGTCCACTCACAATAATGCCACCTTGGCGTTTGCTTCTCAGAGGACCTGGACTAACCTCCTGTCCCCTCTTCATTTATCCTGTAGACTAACCCAGCCTCTGGGGCTGAGTCCTCCCTGGGGCTTCCTCAGCAACCAGCATGACCAAGGTGCAGGAACTAGCAGAGGTGCAGGGAGACACCTCTGGGAGGAGAAGGAGTGGGAAACTGAGGAAAGGGGGTGCCCTTTGCTGAGGGAAGAGTTTACTGGGAATATCTACTTATCGATGAAGTTTTATTCCAGAGCTGATAACATCAAAGAGCATTTTTAGTCTTTCTGTGTGCCAGGCACTGGGCTGAGAACTTGACTTGCATTATCTTACTTCATCCTTACCACAACCCTGTGGACAGTTACTACCCACATTTTACAGATGAGGAAAGCAAGGCAGATTCATTATTGCCTAAGGTGCCACAGCCAACATAGAAGTTGTGGAGCCAGCTTGGAAGTTGGGCCTGTCTGAGCTCTGTGCCTGTGATCCTGGAGAGTGTGTGATGACCTGGAGCAGAGGCCCTGGCAGGCTCCGGGGCTGTGGGACTAAGAGCAAATGGAAGGGTAGGCAGCTAGACCACAGCCTGGGCATGGTCCACCACACCTTGTGGGGCCAGCTTCTTCCCAGCGATGGGGAAGGACCTGGGCTTGGCAAGGGCCTTGCACCCACAAGGAAAGCATCAGCTTTAGGGTAAGGGGTACAAAGAAGGGGGAAGGCACTGGGAAAGGGGCAGTGGGATGTGTTGAGGAACATTGAATGTCATCCTGAATTAGATCATAAGAAGCAAGTACTTTTTAAAAGCAATTGTGATCTGTAGGTCAAGCTGCCCAGTGATTCGGAGGCTGTCTGCCTCACCACCCCTGCTTGGGGAATGGGGACTGCTGTGAGGGACAATGGTCTGGCCTCTGTTGTCTACGAGAGGGCGCAGCTACCCAGCCATTGGCTGGGACCAGCCTGGCTATCTTTAGCCCCTCAGCCTGGGTGTGCCCAGCAACTGAGGAAAGAGTGGGCCCAAATCCCAGCAGAACACTTGCAAGTTGTGTGACGTCAGAGGAGTCACTAACCCTCTTAGCTTTAGTCCTTGCCTGTAACATAGAAATAATGCCAGTACCTTGGCACTCACTTATTGTGAGGTCTAAATGAAGTCATCTCTGTGCAGGGTCTGGCACACAGTGAGTGCTCAAGCATGCTAACTTTTTATCATTTATTGTTTGTTTTCACTATTAACATCTGCCTGAGAGAGTAATAGCAGGAACTTCAAAGTGAAAGGAAAGAAAGTCTGGCCTCCTTCCAGAGAGCTGCGGAGATTGCCCCCCAATGTTGAGTGTCCCCTCTTCCTTTGGGGCCTCCCGGGCAGTTCAGTACAGCTATGGGATGAGTTCAGGCCAACAATGGTGTGGGCAGGAGTGGGGCACGCCGTCAGAACCTCCCCCATGTGACCCTCTGCCTCCTCTTTCCATCTTGGGGTGACCCTGCTGGAGACGGTAAGGAGCTGGGCCCAACACGAATGTGTGGCACACGTTCCCACCCGCCCGCACCGATCGCTGCGGACTGCTAGGTGAGGGAGAAGTACCCTATTATGTTAAGCCGCTGAGAGTGTGAGGTTGTTTGCCAGAGTCATAGCACACGCTCACTTTCACACTCAGCCAGACCTCGGTGAGGTTAGAACTGTGGCTTTGGACCATCTAGCAGTTTAGTGAAATATGGAGTGACAGGAAACAGTCACTCAAGTCCTCAGCTCAGACATTCACAGGTGGCTCACTGCTCCCTAGTACTGGGTTAAGAAAATGCCCCCACACCTTCCTGGGGACCCAGGAGCCAGCAGTCCTAGAAAAGCCCTCAGAGGGGCCTGGAAAGACCACTCGGTCTCAGTCTCCTGGGCCTCAAGCCTCGGGCCAGTCAGACCTGCAGTGACTCTCGAGTCTCTGCTGGCTCAGCATTTTGGGGAGAGAGTGTCACTGAACCTCCAGGTCACGTGAGTGCACCCGAGTGTCTGAATGTGTCTGTGCCAATAAGTGGGGGCTGCATCTAAGCTGCTTTACAAATATTTATTTATAGATTTTTTTTTTCCCTAAACAGCTGTAGTGCAGGGGGTGTAGTCAGGGAGAGCCACAGCTGATCTCCATATTGCTGGGAGTCCACGGCCAGGGTGCAGGTCTGAAGCCCCTTCAGCGATGGCTAGGTTCTCTGTTCTCTCTCTCTCTCTCTTCCTTCAGCCTGGGGCATCTTCACAAGTGCTGACCCAGGGAATGCTCTTGCCACCACCCACTGGACACTGTTAGAGATGAAAGGTACCTCCCTGGGTGGTGGGCTCCCTGGAAGTGCAGACAGGGAGAAGGGAAGGAGGGAAGAAGTGAAGTGGGGGAGGAGAGGAGAGAAGAGTGCTTACCCTATATCCATATCCCCTTCTGGGGCCACATTCAAGGTATTGGGACCCTAGACCAAACAGACCTCAACTACTTTTCAAAGCTTACACTGGCCTCTTCCCTGGGTCCATTCTTCCAAGGATAGACTTCACACCAGAGTGCACACCCCTAGGCCTAAGGGTTGATCAAAGGGTGGCTGTTGAGGGGGTAGAAGTGCTCATGGATGGAATTTGAACTTGTGGTCTGGGGAATCCACCCCTATGTGCATGAAATCCCTGGTGGTCTGGGTTGGAGTCAGGGTGTAAAGAGAAAGGGTCTGGCAGGGGGATTCTTTTTTGTTGTTAAGATTTTATATATTTGAGCGAGAGAGCATGAGCAAGGGGAGAGGCAGAGGGAGAGCAAGAAGCAGACTCCCCACTGAGCAGGGAGCCCGACGCAGGGCTCAATCCCAGGACCCTGGGATCCTGACCTAAGCCGAAGGCAGACACTTAAACCGACTGAGCCACCCAGATACCCCTGGCAGGGGGATTCTGTACTTCTGCTTCAGGCTTTGCAAATTTTAGGGAAGGGAGTGCATACAGATCTAGGGTTGAGCATCTGTCTGCATGCTACCCACCTTCTACCAACTTTCTTGTCTGTCTATCTCTCTCTCTCTCTTCCTTCAGCCTGGGGCATCTTCGCAAGTGCTGACCCAGGGAATGCTCTTGCCACCACTGGACAGTGTCAGAGATGTCAAGTCAGGGCAAAGGCACTGGCCTGAGGCTGCCAGTTAACTAGCACAGATGGACAAGGACAGACCCACACACCAGCCAGCTTGCATGCATTCATCAGCAGTTCTGGCTGGTGAGGACTCCCAATTGGGTTACAGGATCAGGAGCTTCAAGGCATTCAAGGCTAGCTCTTCCAGACTGCAGGGCTGGACTCAGCTCCCCCAGCCTTGCTAGACAGACACCGTAGGGACCTTCCAGTGACCCTGGGCTTGGAAACTCAAGCTCCCAGATCCCAAAAGGCAGCCCATTAATTTAGTTATTTGGATTGCAAGAAGCAGAGACTCAATTAGGGTTCCTCAAGTAATACAGGGTTTGTCGTAAGGATGCCCATGGGAATAAAAAAAATGAGAACCTCAGCCACAAAGCCAGGCCTCCCATGTGCTCTTGAGAACCTTCTGTCTGGAGAAGCTAAACAAACAAGCTGTGGACAACGCCGACTCCAAGGTGAGCCAGGCCTGTGGGAGGCTGAGGCTAGAAGGCCCTTCAGAGCCCACTGGTTCTGGGACTCATCAGCGGCACCAGGGCATAGTTGCCAGGGTGTCCCGGCACCTCTGTATGCATTTCCCTCTTTTCATGTCCATCCACTTCTCTTCCTGCTGCCACTGGGCTTTCCTGCTCTTTGCTCTGTTTTCCTTCTATCTCATGGCTGTTGTTTACTCAGAACTTTGGCCCACCTATGGCTTATCATGGTCTTCCTCCCAGCCTCTTAACCTTATGATCCTCAGCCTCAGTGTTCACTGCTAACTGCCCAATTCTTCCCATATTGCTCTAAGTCATTTATCCTGGGGGAGAATTTATCATAAGTTGGCCATTGGCCAGTCTATAGATTGGCTACCTTTGGGTCAGATGCCTATCACTCAGCTGTAGTCAGTTGAGGGGATGTTGCATTATAGAAACCATGACTCCTTACGGGTTGTGGGAGCACAGGTTCCTGAGGCAGAGAAGACACCATAACTGATCTGTCCAGAACAGTGAGGAAGAGTATGGGAGCCAAGGGCCCTTCTCAGGGCTCTCTGGCTTGCTCCCCTGTTCTGTTCTCTCCCACACAGCCCCCCACCTCCTTCTGTCTGTGAGGGCTCTGAGTCATCTGCATGGAAGGAGGGTACCAGTGAGGAGACTCCTGAGGAGCACTGGTGGTCCACATCAAATCCAAACCTCTGACCCTGTCACCATTCTTTCCATTCTCCTCCTGGTCTTTCTATTCTCTGAATATAAGCCACTCAGTTCACTTAATTTCTTTTTTAAACAACAAAATCAACAATACTCCAGTAAATATTTAATGAGTAGCTTCTATAGTAAAGTCTGTCTACTCAGCACTGGAATTTAATCTGAAGCTGGAAGAAAATCAGAGCATGTGCATATTTATCGCAATTAAGTTTGACTCTTTACTTTCATATACATCATCTTATTTGATCTTATTAGCACCATAGTAGAGTCACTAGGGAGGAGACTACCATTATACTCCATTTTGTGGATGAAGAGACTAAAGTTCAGGGAGGCCCAATGACCTGCCTGAGGCCCCATGGGGAGTAATAGGGGACTCAGTACAAGGACGTGGGTTGCAGCGCCTCCCTCTTGAAGCCTTATAGCATCCCTTGTCCTATGGGATGAAAGCCACTTTATGGCTAGGTTCCTTTCCTGTGCTGTTCATATCTTCATATACATGGTTTGCCATAACATTTCTGCTTTTGATCCCAGATCTCTAAGGGGTATCATCTCTTCTTGGTGGATGGATATGGTGCCTGATGTGTCTTTTCCTAGTGCTGATTTCCCAGGAGGGACCGTAACTTCTTCCCAGTACCCAGGGAATGATCTTCCTTTCTGTCCATGTGCTCCTCAGGCCAGCTCTTTCCTGACCATTGTCCTGGACTCAGGCTCTACCAGCTTCAGTCCCTGGGGAATCGCCACTGTTCCTCTACTCAGAAGGCGTTCCTCACTCCCAGGCCCCTGCTTTCTGGGAGCTCTATTCCTAAACTCCAGGGCTACTGAGCTGGCCCATTCTCACACTTCCAAGCAGCAGGCAGGGCTAGACTCCATATGCTTTTATACTGGGGATCCAGGTTGTGGACCCAGCCCACAACTGGTCATTTGCATCATGGGATTCCCGCTCCTCCTAAAGTCGAAGGAGAAACTTGGCAAATCAAGAACCACAGAGAATCTGAGCCAGGTTCTAGGACAGAAGATAGGAAAGGCAGAGTCTATGGGAAATTTTCTTTAATTGTTTTATGGGATGGGGGAGAATGTAAAGGAGGAAGCTGGAGCTCAGCCTGCCTTGGAGTGGGGGGAAAGCAGGTGGAGAAGCGCCCCATAATCATTCTGGTGGGAAGTCGGGAAAGCTGTGGTTCTAGCTTATTGCTGCCCTAATAGACCAGGGTAGAGAGAGCCATGCAGAAAAGAATGAGCGCTGTGTGTATGTGTACAAGCAAGGGATTGCTGATGCCTTTGAATTTCCTGAGCATTGGCTGACATTCCAGGCATCCACGTGCTATCAGGGTTTCCTTTTAACTCCATAAGAGTCTGTTTCCTGGCCTTCGGTGAGGGTAAGATAGAGGTTGATGTCTCTCTTATGTAACTGTTCAAGGTGAATGTTCCCATTGGTGGGAGGTTCTGCTCTATGCAGTCATCCCAGGGACTCAAGTTCCTTCCATCTTGTTTGGCCAGTATCTTCTAAAGCAGTGGTTCCTAAACTTGGTTGCACATCAAGTCCAGTGACATGCAAGTTTGAGGACGGTTGTTGTAGGGCATTGCTCTAGTCTACTTGGTTGGAAATGGATCACAGGTATTCACAGGCCTGAAAATCGCATGTATAGCTTTCTCTGACATTGTGTTAGTGAGAATTTGGTCACGGTGTATAAATCTTCAATTATAATACTGTGTGAAAAGTGCTATGATCCTACTAGAACCCGGAGGAGGAGCCTCTAAGTCAGCTGTGGGAAATCAGAGAGGCCTTCTTGGAGGCCATGACCCTTTGTAGCTGCATATGACTTTGGGTTAGCTTGGTTTGTTTAACTTCTAGCTTTGGCCTCTTCATCCAAAAGACAGAGCTAATAACTGAAATTGCCATAGAGAGTTGTGAGGATTGTGCACAATGAGTCTTGCAAAGTACTTAGCACAGTGCCTGCCCTTAGCACCAAATAAATATAAACTCTTCTGTTACGTTATTTTCTGGGGTAGGCAAGGACTGTGGACATTGGAAGCCTTTATGGGGCTGAGTTACAACCAGGTGTAGGGCTGGATTTTAGCATCTTCCCTTTGGTCAGTTAGTGAATATGATGTAGGCTGCCTGATATAGATGCCTGGCAAAAGCTGGTGGTGGTGGTAGGTGTGTGTGTGTGTGTGTGTGTGTGTGTGTGTCCGTCCATCCGTCCGTCCGTCCCTCTGGCCCAGAATCTGATAGAGATTGTCTAGCTTGGCTGGGGCCCTTCTCCCTGCCTGCATAAATGCTGCCAAAGAGGGGTGGAGAGCAAAGGGGGTGCCTGCAGAGGGCATCTTGAACCCATGCTGCCCCTATGTCTGGGCAGGCCCAGCAGAAGCTAGCTGGCATTTTCTAGCTCTGGCTTCATTTTCAATGAGACTCATTGCTGAACTTCTCCTAAATCTTTGTTCTCTCTCTCTCTCTGTCTCTCTCTGTGTCTCTCTGTCTCTTTCTTTCATTTGCGGCCCCAGACAAATGTGCCTCTATGTTTTCCGTGGTATCTGTGCTGTTCTCTCCTTGCAGAGCTGCTGGGTCTAATAGTACCTTTTAATTCTCAGCTTTCTCTCAGTTCTAAGATCTCTCTCCCTTTCTTCACTGAAATGAAAGTTAAAAAAAAAAATCAAGATTGCATATGATGTAAAGAAGAGGAAGGCTCAGGCGAATAGGGGGCAGAGTTCAGGGATCACTATGCATTCCCTGAGTTTTAAAGGTAGAAACAGGAACTCTGGGAGTCCTCAGGACCTGGGGCGGAGGTATGGAACTGACCCACCCTGCTGAGCAGCTAGAAATTTCAGTCGGGAGATCTGCAGGTGTCAGTTCCAGGGGGAGCAACCAAAAGAATGTGGGGCACTTTGGGTCATACTGTCCAGCCCAGTTTGCTGCTCCCTACGTCCACACAGACCTGGTTTTAGAGGGTTTTTTGGTCCTTAAGGATTTTCAGAGGCGCTGAGAGGCCTCAGCCCCTGCTGCTGCCTCTGACAGATAAGAAGACGGTTTCCCTTCTGCCTCCACTCTTCTTCCTCCCCAGTCAAAGTGCCTCCCTAACTGCAATTGCCATGGTGCTAGTAATAGCCACAGATGCATTAGTGGCCCTCCTCTGGGTCACAGCCCCCTCTCCACAGCTCTGTCCCTCTCCCCAACACCTGCCTGTCAGCCCCTCGCAGATAGTAGGCTTCAAACATTCACAAACCAGGGGAAGAGAAATTGGGGGTGGGTGGGTGAGGAGCAAGATCATCTATCTCTGTCTGTCACAGCCCTCTCTAAACCAAATACAGAAATACAAATTGTGTTTCCTCTCACCATCTGTGGTCTCAGCAGCCAGCTCCGTGAGGAGGGAAAGCAAGGGAGGAGAAAGGCAGACAGGCACAGCCAGCCGGCCCAGGGACGGGGCCCCTGCATGCCTGCTGTGGGCTCCCCATTCACTCTGCATTGGGGCAGTCTCCCAGATTTTCCAGCAGAGGGATCACCTCCCCTTGTAAAATCACCCTTGTTTGAAATTTCTGTTGGGTAGGCAGGGAGTTGTGTATAAAGACATGAGCCTTCATGGAGCTTAGAGTCTGATCGGGGAGGTGAGCACACAACAGAAACATGTGCCCAAGGGAGGTGCATGGTGTTACGGCATCTTGGGGTGGAGGGGTCAGAACCAGGGAAGGGGTCAGAGGAATTTGCCCAAAGGAAGTGACAACCATTCTGAGGCTGGAGGGGCCAGGACAAGATAGCTAGACAGAAGTACATGGTTAAAAAGCCTCTGAACACGGGGTGTGGTTGCTTGGCTTGGGGGGTGGGAGAATAGTTAGGGGGTGTTACAGCAGTCTGGCAAGAGAGGGTGGTGGCCTGGAGCAGGTGGATGGTCTAGGAACCAAAAGAGGAGAGGAAGGTGAGAAGCCCTTGGGGAGCCGAACAGTAAGACTTGATGAATGACCAGTGTAAGGGGTAAGACAGGGAGACCCAAGTGGATGGTGGGCATGACTGTGTAGATGAAAGTCATTCTTTGAGAACCACAGTGTGGGGTAGGTTTGGGTGTGGGGACAGTCATGGGTCAGAGATGATGCTTTTGGTTTTGGCCACATTAAGACTGAGTTGCCTGTGGAAAGCCTGGTGGAGTTAGTGCATAGTTAGATGAATACAAGCCAAGAGCACTTGGTTGTTCGAGAAGGCAGACATGGGGTCAGTTCATGTGTACCTTTGGATTTGTAATTTCAGTGTATGTCTCTCTTGAGAGTCCCTGACATACCAGGTCAGGGTCCGGTGCCTCTTCTGGTGTTCCCACACCTCCCTCCTTCCCCTGCCTTAGCACACCCTTCCATGTGGCTAGAAGGCTGTAAGTTTGGGTTTAGTGGTCTGTTCCCTTACGAGACTGTAAGGTGCACAGACACAAGGGTCTTGCTGTATCCCCATCACCTATTACATAAAGTTCTTTCTAGTGAGTTTCTGAATGAACAAATTTGTGAATGAATGAATGAATGAATGATCTTGTCAATGGGGTATATATCTCTGAGGGACAGAAATTATGTCAAAGCTACCAACATCCTATCTCTACCTGTACTTCTACAGAAGTTTCCTGACTAGTCTGTATCTCCTCCCCTGACCATCTGCAATCTGTTCTCCCCTCAACACTCAGAACTTTTAAAGATATAAGAGGAGTCCCATGACTCCCCTCAGAACTCTGTGAGGTTTTTCATAGCCCTGAGGATAAAAACAAAACTCTCAACAAAGCACATCAGGCTCTGTGTGCCCCAGCCCCAACTGCCTCTCCAGTCTTGGGCCATGCCATGCCCCCCGCCGCTCATCTCTCTCACCCTGCACCTACCATGCGGGACATCCTTCCTGCCTCCAACCATTTGCACATACTGTTCTCTCTGCCTGCAAAAAGGCTCCCTCTCTCCTGGCTAGGTTCACCTTTCAGGTCTTTGCTGGTCCCACATCCTAAATTCCACATCATCCCTCTTTTTCTGTCTCCTAGTACCCTGTTCTTTTCCTTCACAAGCCATCAGAGAAGTGAATAATAGCATGCATCTGTTCACTTGTCTCAAGCCTGTCCTTACCTTGCACTGTAAGCTTCCTATCCACCTGACATCTATGACAGGCACATACCAGGATTCACTACCCAATGAATGAATGAATGAATGAATGAATGAATGAGTGAGTGAGTGAATACCTCAGTGAAAAGAGGCCAGGTCAGCCATGTTGTACTAGGGAGACAGCGGCCTGACCAGTGCAGGTACTTGGAAGAGGTGAAGACCTGTCACCCATTCAGTCTGCAGTACTCCATTTATGTACTTAAACATTTACTGAGTGCCAGCTACATGCCTGGGGCTGCACGAGACAGTGGTCACTCAACCAGGGACGGAACACACAAGGTCTCTGGCCCTTTGAAGCTTATATTCTAATATCTAGAGGATAGATACTAGAGGGATATCTATCACAGAGGAAGGATACAGATAATAAGTAAACAAAATTGTTAAGGGTTTGGGTTAACATGCTGAAGGGAAAAACAGGATGCTGGGCTGAAGAACATTGTTTCCAGAGTGGGGGGTTGGAGCCTTGCTGGCTGGGGAATTTGGGGGCCACATTGAAGCTACCGTAGGGAGCAGCTGATCTCCCTCCTGTTCTTGCCGCCCACCTCAGCTGGCTCTGACAGTCCCCGTTTGTAGGACGGATTGGGGACAGAAGGTGTAGCAGCCCCTGGCCTCAGCCAATGGTTTCCAGAGTCCATGGGCTTGATCCCTTTCTGATTTGTGAGGAGCAGAGGCTGGGGCTGGGGGTAAACTGTGAGAGAAAACAGCACCTCTTTACACCTCAATCTCTTCTCTGTGCCCCTCTTTTACCTCTTTGATGACATATGAAGAACTGATATATTTAGGTGGGCCGTAAGGGCAAAAAAGTTCTCCAAATCAGAGGCAGGTATTTTGTGAGTTTGACTACAGAACCGGAACTGACAGACGGGCAGACAGATCTGCTGGGCAGCCTGAAGAGAATCATGCACCTGTCCTCCATTCTCCCTTCCCTGCTGCGTCCACCTGTCCCCACCGCCCTGTGCAGGCTTCCGTGCCACCTCCCTCAGTGGAGACGGGAGAGCGGAAATGGACCCAAGGGAGACAGGAAGGTGTGAGTAGTAAGAGTAGCCCACTGGCCAGCAAGAACAGGCAGCCACCTCATGGCCATCGCTGTCGGGTCTGGGAAGGGAGGCAGCACAGTGTGGTAGGGATCCTTGGGGCACAGCTCAAGCTACCTAGTCCCTCTGGGCTTCAGTTCCCTCCCTGGAAAACCTCAGTGATGACACAAATAGCAAGGTTCATTGAGTCCTTTCCAGGACTGGTGCCACTTTAGGACATTATATGGGTTCTCACAGCAGTCCTGGGACGTGGGGCCAGTCCTCCCTATAACTCTGTGAGGGACCCGGTCTCATAGAGTTTAAGGCGTCTGTCTAGCATCACCTAGTTGGCAGGCAGAAGGAGTCAAGATACTGATCTAGGCAGTCTGGCTCCAGAGCCTGTACCCTTAACACAGAATGCCTCCCTCATTGGGGTGTGTGAGGGAGAATTGAACTGAGCCACTGCAAGTCAAAGCCCTGATGAACAAATAGAGGCCCCTCCTTGCATTGACCATGGTCAAAAGTATTTCCCCCTCTGCCCTCCAACACTGTCCAAATTTTCTTCCTTATAGATTCGTTCCTTGGGTTTGGCCATAACTGGCTTAGGAATAGGGATCCTGAAACATTTTTACTCATGGACTCCCTAAAAGAAATTAGAAAAACCATGTATTGCCTTGCATATTTTAAAGTTGACATTTAAAATTCTATTATAAGTTTATATAGTTTTATAAGGTGATATTTCCAGGTTATTATAAATATTACCATTTTATAATAAAATGGCTAATTCACTCTGTCACATGTGTCAGAAGGAAACTAAACACTACAGCACTTTGATATATACCCTCATTTACTTAAAAATAACAACAACAATAGGAAAACTTAGCCTTTCTTTAACAGCCAGGAATTTTACTTTTTTCTCCTTAAATTCCTTTTTGCTTCCTTGTAGAATATTACTATAATATTACATTCTTATGCCTTAAAGAGTTTCATTCATTATCCTATCATATATACATTAAAACTAATTTTTATTTATTTATTTATTTTTTAAAGATTCTTTTTTTTTTTTTAAGATTTTATTTATTTATTTGAGAGAGAGAGAATGAGAGAGAGCACATCAGATGGGGGAGGGTCAGAGGGAGAAGCAGACCCCCCGCCGAGCAAGGAGCCTGATGCGGGACTCGATCCAGGGACTCCAGGATCATGACCTGAGCCGAAGGCAGTTGCCCAACCAACTGAGCCACCCAGGCGCCCACATTAAAACCAATTTTTAAAAAATTCTTTGACATAAGGCTCTAGATCATATATTGTTCTTTGCATTGAAATATTATTATAATAATTAGTATTGTAGAATCAATCAAAATAAAATACATATATAAAAATTTTAGAGAAAATATTAAATAGACAAAGCAAAATGTTTTAGAAAATTATCTCTTAATGAGAGACAAGGACTTCTTTTTACAATTAATTTGTGTGTCCATGTGCGAATATTAATGATACAACACTAATAACAGAAGGAGAGGTGTTGAGTCACCAGTAAGTGGGAGACTTACCATTACATACTTATTAATGATTGTTGTAACAGCATTATTTACAATAAGGTCCACAATATATTTTTATTAAATTAATCTGAATCTCATAAGCTTTTGGTAGGAAGGAATAAATGAGCAGAAAAGAGGCTGATAACAGGAAGGAGATTCTGCTCAAGTGAAAAATGAATATGGATACACCTCTAATATATGCTCCTATGACTTGAAGGTGTAGTATTGAGCAGTTGGAAGGAAGCATGGGACTTTTCACCCTCACCTCCTTGCAATCATGCAAAATATGTAACTGAGACATGGATGAGCCATGGATGAATAGGCATCACTCACCACTGTCTCTCATGCTACTGAGAATTGTGAAAATGCAGACTGTATGCCACTTTCCAGCCAGCTTTTTATCAGTCCTAAACATTCACATTTTAAGCTATCTACTGCCTTGCCATGAATTTGTTACCTGGATGAAATAAAGCTGCCTTAATATTTCTTACTGATGCTCTCACTGCTCTTAGCTGGTGGGCTCATCCCTCAGGAGCTGGAGGATGGAAGAGGTAAGAATTTTAAACTAAAACTCATCATTCCCATCAGCCCATGAATTCAGAACATCCCAAAATGCCTTACCTTATCCTTAAGAGAAATGAATGTACAACAAGGACAGATGAGAGCATCCCAAAAATTTATGGATGCTTTGAATTTACGGGGGTTTCATAGACACTAACTGGAGCAGATAGGTACTTGGAGTGGCCCTTTAAATCTGCATTTCATGCTCTTATTTGGAGAGGATGGAAATCTAACAGCTACATTATGGGTTCTCTCTTATGCATAGGATTGGGAATGTAGTTAATTTCTGCTACTTGATGCACTTGTGTGAAATTTGGAAGGTAGTAGTGAGGCAAAAGTGTCCTTCCTGGGGCATCTAATGGTCTCCCCTGGTCAGGAAGGTCAGGATTTTCCTGCAGCAGATTCCGTGTTTACTCTCCAACTTTTTGTGTGTCAAGAAACAGTCATGGCACTGGCAATTTCTTGACCTCCCTTTTTAATTCTTGGGTCATAGATTTGGGCTCCCACATCCAGTTTCCTGGTGTGCAGGGTCTGCTTGGGCCAGGATGGAGCGCCCGTCCCAGAAAAGCATTGTTCCAGGATCAGCTCAGAGAAGTTCCCTGAGGAAAAGTTCCCTACTGCTCTAGAAATCACTCCAAGGGACCTAGTCTAGAATCTGCACTTGGCAGCCTTTCTATTGATTTTTGTAAGTCTCCTTGCTCCTTGCTCTAAGTCCCTTCTTATTTAAAATACTTTTCTAGGTTCTGTTTCCTGCACTAAACCCTGACTGGTATATTGATATTTTGAATTATGTCTTTTCTTGATGCTCTGGAGTTTTTTTTTTAATTTTATTTTATTATGTTATATTTATTATATTAATTTTATTTTATTATTTGTTATGTTATATATTTTATTATGTTATAAAATAAAATAAATTTATTTTATTGTTATTTTATTTTATTTTATTATTTTATTATGTTATTTTATTATGTATAGTCACCATACAATACATCATTAGTTTTTGATGTGGTGATCCACGATTCATTGTTTTTGTTTAACACCCAGTGCTCCATGCAGTACGTGCCCTCCTTAATACCCATCACCGGGCTAACCCATCCCCCCCCGCCAAAACCCTCAGTTTGTTTCTCAGAGTCCATAGTCTTTTATGGTTCATCTCTCCCTCCGATTTCCCCCCTTCATTTTTCCCTTCCTTCTCCTAATGTCCTCCATGCTATTCCTTATGTTCCACAAATAAGTGAAACCATATGATAATTGATTTTTCTCTGCTTGACTTATTTCACTTAGCATAATCTCCTCCAGTCCCACCCATGTTGATGTAAAAGTTGGGTATTCATCCTTTCTGATGGCTGAGTAATATTCCATTGTATATATGGACCACATCTTCTTTATTCATTCATCTGTTGAAGGGCATCTCAGCTCTTTCCACAGTTTGGCTATTGTGGACATTGCTGCTATGAACATTGGGATGTATAGGGCCCTTCTTTTCACTACATCAGTGTCTTTGGGGTAAATACCCAGGTGTGCAATTGCTGGGTCATAGGGTAGCTCTATATTTAATTTTTTGAGGCACCTCCACACTGTTTTCCAAAGTGGCTGTACCAACTTGCATTCCCACCAACAGTGTAAGAGGGTTCCTCTTTCTCCACAACCTCTCCAACATTTGTTGTTTCTTGCCCTGTCAATTTTTGCCATTCTAAGTGGTGTAAGGTGGTATCTCAATGTGGTTTTGATTTGAATTTCCCTGATGGCTAATGATAGTGAACATTTTTTCATGTGTCTATTAGCCATTTGTATGTCTTCTTCAGAGAAGTGTCTGTTCATGTCTTCTGCCCATTTTTTGACTTGATTACTTGTTTTTTGGGTGTTGAGTTTTCTGGAATTTTTTAGTTTTGCACAAATCATGCATTATAGTAGGACTTAGAACAACAGAGAGGAATGCTTTTCTTTTGTAAAATGGGGGGAAAGGCGATTATGAAATGGAAGGTGGGAAGGTTGAAACAACGTGATGTCTTAACAGGAGACGTGTTGCTGTTCCAGGTTGTTCTAGGAAAGAGGGTGTTGGAGGTTGTGGAAATGGAAATTTGTTCCCTTCAATGTACCCATGTTCACAATCCCTTTGGAAGATCTCCATATACTTCTAGATTACCCTAGTTTGGAGACTTGGTGCTCTCTAAATAACTCTCTAGAAATTTTTACAGGGCCCTCAGCTGTCAGTCATGAACCCTCCAGTGTACATTGGTGGGCCCATGCGGTTTCTGAGGGACAAATGGCTGTGGTTTTGGGTTAGGGGTTTGGAGGAGGCAGGGAGTGATGGTAGAGTTGGACTATACAGATATGATTATGGAGAAATCAGAGGGTGACTAGTGGCAGATAGAGAGGCTCTAATGCAACTTTGATCCGAATTGTATTTGGCGAGTTAATTAGTTTATGGCCATGTTTAACATCCATCCAGTGCTCAGGACATAGTAGTGCTCCGTGAGAGTGTGTTCAGTGAATGAAGGAACAGTTCCAAAGATTGGGGGATGCACTTAATGGTGTAAGGCCAGTGCTACCCATTTAAAAACAACTTTTAGAAGACATTTAATGAGAGACAGCCTAGTGTACTGGAAATGCTGGCTTTGGACCCCAAGATCCAATCCCAGGCTGGCTTATAAATTGTGTGGCACTGGGGAGTTGCTTAACTTCACGGAACTTTTCCTTCCGTAGATAAAAAGGAGATTACAAAGATATGAGAGTCATGGGGTGGTTGTGAGAGTAAATGAAACAATGTAGGTGGAAGAAATACTTAGTAATTGGAAGGCACAATATAAATAATATAATCTTATTCAAAAATGTATATCTTATCATGTACCTTCTGTTTTTAAATTATATGTGCTATTTGAAGTTAGTAGAAGATGTTGATATGTAATTGTTTAAGCAGGCTCTTATTTTTATAGAAAGCAAGATTCAACAAAAAAGCAATTCTTTGTCTCTACTGAGACCAAAAAAAAAAAAAAAAAGCACATGTTGGCTGAAGTTAGAGTAAGGAGGATTGAGGATTGATCAAAAAAAAAAAAATCTTGACATGAATGTTATAGAGCTTGGGGCAGGTGACAAAGAAGCCCGCTGGCTTCTTCCCTGACAGCCAGGAGTCTTGCCAGGGTGCAGGAGAATGAAGCAGAGGACCCCTCAGCGGCCCTTTTACCCCCAGGCTCCTTGCACAAAAGGTCAAGGCTGTTTCCCCTGCTGGTGGTCAGAGCTAGTTCCTTAGTTCTAGCTTCCCTCCTTCATCATTCAGCATTTTAATGCATGGCACTCCCTCCTCTCCAGTGACCGGTGTAATTAAACGATTCAGTGTTTGACACAGGTGGACATCAGAGCTGTTGGCTCTCTGTGGAGAAATATATGCTAATGGTTGATGGCTTTAAAAGTTTATAAAAGTCAGTGGCCGAGGCTCCGTCTGGCCAGGTTTTGGGGAACAGAGGCAAAGTGGTAGCCCCTAAAGTACACACTCATCTCCTGGCTCACCCAGTGGAAGACAGAAAGATGGACAGACAGGCATGTGGGCACGCCAGCACCTGTCATTTCAACTTATTTGCATCTTCAAAAAACAACTGAGAGTAATGTTAAGATTAGAGCGCACTAAAGGCAGTTGGAGTTGAGGAAATTAGTTGAATGCTTCCTCAGTAATTGTTGGTGAGGATGTGAAGGGTTTGCTGTACCTGAGAGAAGCTGATAATAAACAACTCAGGGATCCAGAAATAAACACCCAGCTCTTCTCTTTCTTCTGTCTCTCAGAGGCACCTTTGCATGTCTGTGTCTTTTTTTTCCCTGCTCTTTCATTTTTTCCTAAAGACAGAAGCAAAGGTGACCACTGACACCCACTGACCTCTGACATAAGGGAGACCTGGGCTGGCAACAGATCTTGTGGCATTTACTGATCGTCTGAGCCAGGGAGGCCCTGTCCTGGGCTGGAGGAGCAGATGTGGGCCCTGCCCCTTTGGGTGGTAAGGTATGCACGTAAATAACTAGAAGTCAAGATAGAAAGCGATCAGAGAGGCAAGAACAAAACCAGAGAGACTTTGTACCGGCAGTATTCTCTGAACTGAGCCTGGATGGGTGAGGATAGTTTGGGCATCACAGTCTTGAGCATAACACAGAGTGAGCCAATGAGTGGCTTCATTTGGGTGGATCCTAGGTTGCATAAAATAGAAATAAGGCTATAATAAAAGAGGAAAATTGAGGCATGGGGGCCTTGAATGCCTGGCTAAGTCATGATTAAGGATTTATTGCTGGGCCTTGTGGGGGGGCGTTGAAGGATTCTGAGCACAAGTGGCCGATATAGAACTGGCCTTCGGGAGGGATTCCGTGGCAGCAGGTCTAGGAGGGCTTGAAGAGAAGAGAGGGAGAAAAGGAGTGATGACAGCCTGGCATGGGGTGTGGGGTTGGACACAGAGTAATCTATCCAAGGACGAGGCGGACAGTCTCAGCTGCTACCAGAATGTTAGACCACCTCTAGAACTGGAGGATCCCAGCTGCCCACAGCGTGAAGTGTCTACCTCCTAGCCAGTTCTCCAAGCCCCCCGCCATCATCTCCAACCGACCTTCCACTTCTTCCCTCGTGTCTGTGTTTTAGCAATATAGTTCCCTCAGCATGCATCACTTCAGGTCTGGCATGGACTCTCTCACCTCCGTGCTCTGAGCTAACTGCATTTCCAGCCTTCTGTCCCACCCCAGTCTCTGGGTCTATGACGATCCCACCTCCAAACGTTAAGACAGATGAGTAGAGATACCCGACAACCCCAAGGGATGAGGCCTTAAATTCTGGTTCTGGAATCCTCTGGGGAAAGGAATATAGAATATACGCATGTGTGTAGCATGGGAAGGGCAGTCTAGAAAGCTGAGCTCATTCCCATGGGGACAGAGCCTGAAGAGTAAGGCTTGTGTTTGCTTTGCCTTCTCCCTTCCCCTCCACCCATCCCAAATAGATTGTTCATAATGTTGTGCTGACAGGAACTGCAGCTCATCACTGTTGGGTTTCAGCAGATGATAAAGTGACAGGAAGATTGTACCACGTTCTCCAAAAAGGCCCCCTGGGGACAATGTTGAGTGAGGGTGATTGATTTGGTTAGATTGTGATGTGTTATTTAGGGAGAAGACAGAGGAGTGAGAAGAATGGAGGAAAAGAGAAGGGGAGGAGAGAAAGGTAGTAGAGAGGGAGGAGCCCCCTCTCCTCACATGGATGCAGGCTCTGTTGGGGTTGGAGTTCACTCACCCACAACTGATCAAAAGGGCGAGGGTGTGGTCAGCCAGCAGTTCCCAAGAGACCTTGGAGAAAGAGGGAGTACATGTCTCCCTTCGTGAGTGGTAGTAATTGTTCTAGGAGGTTCGAATGGAGGCAGCTATCTCTATGGAACCTGCTGCCCTGAAAGGCTAATGCATGGAGTGGGGATCAGGTGAGCTCCAGCTTCAAATGAGAAATCAAGTGCACTGAGATGAAGCTGGCCTAGAGGGGCAAAGGTCTGGGAAATACCCATTCTTCGTGGGCCAGGAAAGCAGGTGCCTGGCACAGGGAAGCATCTGCAGAGTAGAACGCCATGGTGGGAGTAGGGAATCAAGTCTTCTTGGAAGCCCTGGCCTCCTCTGGCCGTTATAGAGGGTGTTGAGAACTGCTCCAATTAGGATTCAGCCAGGAGGGTGGTGGTGGTGGGGAGAGTAAATATCCTTGGGAAGGGGTACGTGGGTATCAGTGCCCACTGAGTAGCCCCAGATGGGGGGTTTTATTAGGTGCATTTCTTTCCCTCCCAACACATACTTCAGAAGCTGTTGTCTGAAGAGAGGTGGCTGATGCAAAAGTCTTGCTCAGAGGACAGTTTCATCCCACTGTGCGTCTTAAACAGAGGCTGTATTTTAAGTCACCTGGGGAGAGACTCAGTTTCGTGAGAAAGGAAGAAAATCACTGCACGAGATGAAGTGAGATCCTGGAAGGGATGGGGGCTGGTGCTGGGAACACTTCCCTGGGATCCTTTTAGAATCACCAAGCATCCTGGCTGTAAGGACTGGGTCAGAGGGATGGCAGAGGGTGGGACAAAATGGTCCCCTCTTGCAGGAGTGGAGCTTCTTCTTGTGTCTCCTCTAGATTCTTAAATATTATTCTTGAGAACAACATCAGCCCCCGGGTCTCTCTGGTGAGGGAGAGAGAACAATGTCATTTTGTAAGGGGGAAACTTCGTTTCCACAGACCTGCTCCCGGGTAGTAGTGATGACAGAGGATAGTCAAGACCTAGAAGGGACTGAGGTTAAACTCATGACCCAGGGAGGGTGTGGACCACACTTCCAAAGAGAAGGTCCAGAGGGTGAGAAGATTTACTGAGGGAGAGAAATAAGGAAGTGAAGCAGGAAGGCCAGCACAGGTTGGAGATTTCTGGGGAAAGAGTTGGAAAAGAGGGATACAGAAAAATGGAAAAAGTCATCCTTCCTTCAAGACACTTTAGTACTATCTGCAAAAAATTACTATAATAAATATATATCTGTTATGGCTGCAAATGTGAATGGTGCCCCCTAGAGTTGTGCAGTGTACAACCTGCATCTCTGTATATTGCAACTTTGCTGCTGTTGAATATTGTAGGACCTTGTAGAGACATACTAGTAAACAGGGATTTTTAGAATGTTTTTCTCTGTGTGATGTGATATATGTTCCCCTTTACCATCTCCTCAAGAACCTTTAGGGGAAAAAAAATTACACTGCTATTTCACAGCTTTTGGAGTTAGATTTGTTTTTCTTTTTAATGTGGCACTGTATGAAACCAGGCCTTAAGGCTGCAGCGGTATGGCTGAGATATATTTGGATGACACTCATTTGCGCACACAGCTAACAGGATGTGCACTCCAAGACTGATGATGGCTTGGCTCAATGTCACAGTAATCAGTCTCTAAAGTACAAGCTCTTTCTTCTGCTAGGGAGGCAACGGGGCAAGGGGGTGCTTCTGGTCCTACAGGATCTCTTATCTACCATTTCAATGTCTGAAGCTAAATCACAGGGAACAGAAATCACAATGAGGTTCTCTGCCCACTGGGGAAGTTGGTCCAAGACTGGGTTGTTAATACAAAGATAGAGGATCTGAATTACAGAGTGAAAGTGAGTGCTGGGGGTCTTGAAACCAGAAAAGCTGCAAACTGGGTGGGCAGGAGGTGCTTGAAGGATTCTGGAGCCATTAGCTGATGCCTGTGGTGATCTTCTGAACAATCCCAGCATGGACATGTGTGGGTTACTCTCATTTAAAGAGGCTTTTCAGGGACAGACATGCAGAGGAGAGCAGCATGGCTGTGCCTGGCCCCCTCACTCCCACTGGGCCTGCTTTGCTGCCGCAGAACTCCTTGGAGGTTTGCTGGGGGGGCAGGCTGACTGGAAGTACTCTGGGAGTAGATGTAATGAGGAAAGGCAGCAGTGCTCAGGGTGGGTTGAGAGCATCAGCCTGCTGGAGGCTGGCCCAAGTTGTAGTCCCTGAACTCTGCGACCTTTCACCCTTGGCCTCCCGTTCTCCTACATGAGGCAAGGAAGAGGGGGGCACTGGGGAAGGGGTCAGAACTATGAATCTCACCAGCTGGCGAAGCGGGATTATTGTCACATAATAAATCCAGGGCCAGGCATGTTTATGAGGCTCTCAGAAGCTGCAGGAACAATATCATTTAGAAAACATTTATGCTCACAAGGCGAAGGCAATCCCTCCCTCCCCCCACCCTTTATTTATGAAGCATGCCGGGTAATTAAGTGAGAGCTGGGAAGGGAGGAGGTTGGGAGAAGATGACCCCTAAATAATCCTGCCTGGTGAAGCCACCATCTGGGCTGTTGTGCCAGAGAGATTGTCCCCATATGGCCAGATAGTTTATGAGCAGTGCATGGATCTGAGGGCTGAGTAAGAAATAGCCAAGAAATGTAAATGGACCCACACAGGCATGATCTGAGCTCCTGGAAGGAACCATGTCTTATTCATTAATAGATCCCTGGCACCCAGCACAGTGCCTGGCATATGATAGCTGTTGAATGCATGTTGTTGAATAAATTCATTCACCCATTTATTCCAAACAATTTAATGAGTGCTACCATGTGCCAGATAATGTGCTCATTTGCACTGCTTTGTAACAATGAGAAATAGCAGACAAAGCCACTGCCTCCATGGAGCTTCCAGTCCAACAGACAAATCAGGCACTGAAGAAATAATGATTCCAGTGATCATTTCACTGTGCTTGACTTATCTTTCCCCACCAACTACAGTTAAGGAAAAAGGGTGGGGGTGGGGGGTAGGGAGAAGAACGAAAAATTAGAGGTAATTAGGTGTAGTGCCTTGCAAAGCCAAGTTATTAACAGGGAGCTTGAGAACTAAAGGTCAGAACAAAGGATCATTCTTCTAGCATAAAAAGGTTCAAAAGTTTTGTTGGCAGAAGGGCTGTGAATTGTGTGTAGGCCCAGAGAAGGTTTTAGCTGGTTAACCCTCACAGGACTTGATCTCTGATATGTCTGCATGTTTGCTTGCTTTTATTATCTCAGAGTGACCAAGAAAAGGGTAACCCGAGGTCAGAGCCTGTTGCCACCCAGAGTCATCAACCAGCTGGATGTTCTTGTTCCCATCCCCCACCTTACGACTCAAACTGTCCTCCTCCTCATCCCCCACCTCACTTGCAACAGAAACTGGTGAGCCAGTCCTCACCTGGGACCTGAAGATTCTTGGGCATCAGGAAGGGTGTTTCCACCTGAGGGGCTGGAGCCACATCGCTGGGTGATGTAGTCTTTTGGTTTTTAGGATGGCACTCCAGTCTTGGACCACTGAGCTGACACAAAAGTACTCTAGTAGATTTCAAAATATATGTCTCCATATGTAAAGAACATTTAACTCTAAGAACACTCATTAAACCTGTGAAGTATACACCCACAGGAAACAGTTTGCCCACTCTCACAATGTGTACTTGGGAGTGCAGGTCTGCGTCTTCACACACATGTGGATGTGTTGGTTACCATGAGCAAGAACCAGTGAGGAGAACTCAGAGCCTTGGTTCTATATGAGTGACTTAGAGACTGGGGAAGTTTCCTGCAAGATGCCCTCCCCTCCCCATGTGCACATCCGGAGGTAAAATGTATCTCCTCCTCCCTTGGACCTGGCTGGACTCACTGACTTCCTTGATCAACAGAAGGAAGCACATGTGATCTCAGGCACTTCAGCTAAGTCATAGAAGCCTTGCAGCTTTCCTCTGTGCCTCTTTGAATGCTCGCTTTTGAACCTCCCCTCAGGAGGACCAGTCTTGAAAGCCATGCTGTGAAAAGCATGCAGAGGTCTTGGAGGATGAAACATGCTGTGCAGAGATAGGGGCCACTTTGTCAGGAGGCACCAGCCATGGGAGTAAGGAAGTCATCTGAAAAGTGGGTCCTGCCTCATATGGTACCTACAAGGTTTGGAAATCTAGAATTCCTAAAGCATACAATTGCCAGCTAGGTAAAATTGTTGTTTCAAGTCAGTGTGTTTTAGGGCAGTTTGTTGTGCAGCAATAGAAAACCGGAAAGAGACCCACTAAATAGGAGGTCTTTTTGCTAGAGTCCTGACTCATATTAGAACCTAGTAAGCTTTGAGCAGACTCAGTTCAGCCTGAGGCTTCTCTGTGGAGAAGGGATTTCACCAGAGCCATTCCCAGTGCTAGAAGAACAGAGGCCAACTCCTCTAGCTCATACCCTGCTGGCCCTGGCCATTAATGCTCCTCCAGGCTCACCCAGAGCCTCCACTCCCTTGTCTCTGCAACCAGCATGCTCAAAGCGCCAGGCTATCCTGGCACTTAGGTGCCTCCAGCCACTGCTGAGTGAGCCCTGGAGGAGGGTAAGGGGTCCTGTGAGTACGGGATGCCAGGCTCAGTGCCAGATGGAAGGAGACATCTGGAGAGACAAACAGGGGCAAGAGGATGATAGGCTATCTCAGCAGGCAGGGGCTGGGGAAGGTAGGGGGCACCAAAATTCACTCAGTAGGTATGGCCTCAGAGGAAAGTATTTTATGCTATTAAGTAGTACCAAATTGAGCTTTATGAGTGAAGTAGAGTCTATCTTTAAGACTTAAAAAAGACATTTACTGCCAATTTCTGCTTAGTGCTTTACTTATGCTATTAAGCTTCCATTTCATGCACAGATGAATTACGCAGAGAGCGCTATAGCTTAGTTTCAGCAGGCAAACAGTGGCCAGGCTAGCGCCTCCTTATTACTGTGGTGTCAGTGAACAAAAGGATGTTGGATGCAGTTCTGGCAGATTAACAAATTAGCTCTGCTGCGATTACCTATGTGTAGCCATACTGTCAGGGAGATTCTCAAACTCCAGGATTGAGAGGTAGAGGGAGGAAGCTGGCAGCTCTCTGGGCCACCCCAACTTTACTGGCTCCTCAGTAAGTTCCCAGGGACTGTGTTGTTTTTAAGGCACAGAAGAAGCAGAGATGAGGGGTTTCTCTCTCAGAAGCATCCCCCATCCTCAGTTTCACAGTATCTGAGTAGCAGCCCATCGATTACAAGTAAGAGGGCAGATCCCACCAGAACCTCTGATTCCTTAAGGAACCACTTCAAGCCATTCCGCAGAAGCTTGGGGCACGTGTCTACCCTTCTCTGCTATTGGGGATACTTTCAGAATTACAAAGATAGACCTTTTACGTCTATTGCAACTAAGCAGCTTGTCCTCAGCTTTCAAGTAACGTTGTAGGATGGAAAACCTGCTCGACCTTTCACCCATCTTACTCAACAGTTCCCCTAGATCCTTCTTTATCTTACTAGCTCTGACTTGAGAAAAGGTAGCTTTCTGATTCAGTTTTAGTGGCTCCAAATCTCTTTCCCTGGGGGCTTGCCGCACCATCAGAGATTCTATTATTTGAGAATTCGTGCTCTAAATGAAGGTGTTGCCTCTCCAGGAATCCTCTGTGAAATTGTAAATAACCCCAACTGTGGAACCATGTGAAGCCTTATTACCCATTAATGTTCCTGTCCTTCTCATCAGTTGGGGCTCCCACTTGCCCATAGCCCCATAGAAACACATAACTCATGTATTTCCCTGATTTACAGCATCCAAGCTGCTCTCTCAACCTCCACCAGCTTTGTCCTCTGCTTCCCAAATGGTACCGAATACTTCTGGCTTCTGACCTCATGATGCTCTTTCCCTATTCTTGGCTGTACATCACATCTCTGATTTACCATTTGCCTTCTTTCTCAACCACAGTTCAGAGATTTCCCCCCAGGTGCTCTGCTCTAGGCCGTCCTGGGGTAAACAGCCAGCTGGTTCCCTGGGAAGGTGCGCTCCGAATACTTCCCACATTTGCCAGGTCCTTCACAGAGCAGGAGAGCCAACACCTAAGGATTGCTTAGTAGGGCTCTAAGGAAAGAGTGGAGCACTGTGGAAAACGCCTTGCTGGGCAGCTACCAGACAGAGCTTTGGGGGCTGTTTCAGGGGTTTGAGTGTCATCACTAGGTGGGCTAGGCTGGGAGAGAAAGTGAAGATAGAACTCAAAAGCAACCTCCCCCTCTGCACAACCAGCCCATTTTATTATCATCCTGGCTCATAGCCCATGGTTCCTATTTATTTGTAAATCCCAGGACACTGAATCAGAGAGGGTCACAGTTGGAAGGAATATTTTTCTTGCAAGGCCAGAGAGGTAAAGGGCTTTGACCAAGATCACAGAGCCATTGAGTGGCAAAAACTGGATTCTGCCATCCGTGCCCTCCTCCCTGTTTGGTTAGGACAGCATCATTTCCAGAGAGCGATTCATGCAGAATTCAAAGTCCACAGTGCCTCTGAGATATAACAGTGACTGCACGGGAGCGTAGCCTGGGCTGCCTACCCAGACCACACCCAGAAGGCAGAAGGAACTGGATTCTGCCAATGGCTATGAACCAGTTTACCTAACAGTAGGGATGGGGACAGTTCCTTTATTCTCTGTGTGATTTCTGTCTTGCTCAAAACAGTCCATGAAGCATTTCCAGCTAGGCAACCCCTGGGGAATCTGAGTTGGATTATGAGCATTTATCCATCTACCTAATAAACATTTTTGGGTATCAACAGTGTGGCTGACTCTGTACTGGATATTGAAGATCAAACAGTGAACAAGGCAGAAAAGGTATCTGCCCTCAAAGACCTTGCAGTTTAATGAAGGATTTAGAGGAATCAGATATTACGCAGATCAACTTAGTGCTATGATGTGGAGAAGTTCAGAATGTTATATAGGAGATGGTGACCCGTATAATTTATTGTCCAAGATACTTAGGAGAATGTGCTATATTAATGATTATGTGAGTACAGCATATGCTAACCAGGACCATTCTGGACAAACTGGGACATCTGGTCACTCTAGTCATGGAAATAAAGAGGAGGATTTTTTTTTTAATTTAATTTTATTATGTTAATCACCATACATTACATCATTAGTTTTTGATGTAGTGTTCCATGGTTCATTATTTGCATATAACACCCAGTGCTCCATTCAATACATGCCCTCTTTAATACCCATCACCAGGCTAACCCATCCCCCCACCCCCCTCCCCTCTAGAACCCTCAGTTTGTTTCTCAGAGTCCATAGCCTCTCATGGTTCGTCTCCCCCTCCCCCCCTTCATTTTTCCCTTCCTACTATCTTCTTCTTCTTCTTTTTTAACATATAATGTATTATTTGTTTCAGAGGTACAGGTCTGTGATTCATCAGTCTTACACAATTCACAGTGCTCACCATAGCACATACCCTCCCCAATGTCTATCACCCAGCCACCCCATCCTTCCCACCCCCCACCACTCCAGCAACCCTGTTAGTTTCCTGAGATTAAGAATTCTTCTTTATCCATTCATCTGTTGATGGACATCTTGGCTCTTTCCGTAGTTTGGCTATTGTGGACATTGCTGCTATAAACATTGGGGTGCATGTATCCCTTCGGATCACCACATTTGTATCTCTGGGGTAAATACCCAGTAGTGCAATTGCTGGGTCGTACGGTAGCTCTATTTTCAACTTTTTGAGGAACCTCCATACTGTTTTCCAGAGTGGCTGCACCAGCTTGCATTCCCACCAACAGTGTAGGAGGGTTCCCCTTTCTCCGCATCCTCGCCAACATCTGTCATTTCCTGACTTGTTCATTTTAGCCATTCTGACTGGTGTGAGGTGGTATCTCATTGAGGTTTTAATTTGGATTTCCCTGATCCCGAGTGATGTTGAGCACTTTTTCATGTGTTTGTTGGCCATTTGGATGTCATCTTTGGAAAAATGTCTGTTCATGTCTTCTGCCCATTTCTTGATGGGATTATTTGTTCTTTGGGGATTGAGTTTGATAAGTTCTTTATAGATTTTGGATACTAGCCCTTTATCTGATATGTCATTTGCAAATATCTTCTGCCATTCTGTTGGTTGTCTTTTGGTTTTGTTGACTGTTTCTTTTGCTGTGCAAAAGCTTTTTGTCTTGATGAAGTCCCAATAGTTCATTTTTGCCCTTGCTTCCCTTGCTTTGGCGATGTTTC
>NC_138379.1:86612030-86749995 GCF_054177405.1 Leptonychotes weddellii | reverse complement strand
ATTGAGGAGGGCACGTTCTGCATGGAGCACTGGGTGTTATGCACAAACAATGAATCGTGGAACACTTCATCTAGAACTAATGATGTAATGTATGGGGATTAACATAAGAATAAAAAAAAAAGATAACCATTTATTGATCATCAACAAATGCTAGCTATTGGAGTGAGTGCTTTACACAGATGATTCCATTCAGCCTTCTTAACATCTGATGCAGGTGCCATTCTCCCCATTTTATGGCTGTGGATACTGAGAGATAGAGCCTCCATATTGCCCACCTTCAGCTTGTAAGTGACAGGGCCAGAATTTGATCCGCAAATTCTCTGAAACCAGTTAAACTGTGCACCTCTGCACCCAACACGCTACTACATTCTGGAAATACTCAGAAGTGAAGTCATCAAGGATTTCACCATGCATGGACTGCTCCTGAGTAGGGTGGAAGCCAACCTGAAGGGAGAGACTCCAGTGGCTTTGTCAGATTGGGATTGGAAGTTTTGTGGGAGCATTGCCCATTTTAGAAGCCAGCTTGCTCTTTGGAGTCTCCCCCTCCCCCCCAGTTCACTCAGGCCCTCCATCAACTTGTCACTCCATTGACAGGGACAATGGAGACCTGCTTGCCCTTCAGAGCCCAGGGTTTGTGCTAGATCAGTGACTGATTTCTCCCATCTCCCACCTCAATCCGTGCCCATCTGAGAATGAAGAGATACATCATGAGTCTTAACAAGAGAGATTGCTCAACCAGGAGCCTGGCAGTAAGTGCTGGGTAGAGCAGGGGAGAGGAGAGTGAGACTTACCACACAGGGGAATGTAGCTGCATGTGGTTTGATATTACAATCCAAATCCAACCTTCCATCACTCTACACAGGGGACCTGCTTCTCCCTTTGAGGAGCCACTTGCCATCAGTGATGCTTTGCTGAGAAGTGAGCCTGCCCCCTCTGCCAATTTAGTGAAGACAGTGACATCCAGATGCCCAGCCCAGGAGGCCCAGAAGACCCCCGGGTTTGGCTGAGTCTCAGCTCCTGCCAGTGCTACCGACATGTGGGCTTAGTGCAGCCCTCAGGCTTAGAAATGAGAAATGCTGCCTTAGGTCAAAAGAAGTGCTTTTGAAGTCTCAGCTTTCATCTCCCGGTGCTCCCCCAACCAGAAGTGACAGGGAGGAATAAAATGCAATTTATTCACCAGCCCAGGAGGCTCATTTCCAAGCACAATAGCCATGCCAGGCAGTGGGCCTTCCCCAGATGAGACGAAAGAGAAGAAAGGAAAACCAAAGAAAAAAGAAAAGCGTCTGAAGAGAATCAGGCCATTAGAGGAGGGCTTTACAGGATGACCTGCTGGGCCACAAAGGAAGCCAGGGGCTCTGTTTGGTGCCTGAGATACCTCTGCCCAGGCCTGTCTGGCATATGAAAATGGCACCCTTGGGGAGAACAGCCCTTGAGTGATGTTAGAAATAAGGCAACGGGTAAGACATAAGGCCACGGGTGGGAATAAGGTCACCAGTTAGGAATAAGACCACAGGTGCTGGACCTGGAAAGAATCAGGGCAGCCCCAGGGCACCACCTGAGGTAGTGGGAGAGTTGGGGGCACAAGGATATGGGCATTTTCGGGCCACTTCTCATGAGGCTGGGAGGTTCTTCTGGAGCCACTCTCAAGGCTGCAGAGAGCAGTCACTTCCCTTCTCTGAGCCTCTGTCTGCTTCTTTGCAAAAAAGAGAAAATATCTACTTCATCCTGTTGGTTTAGGATGAAAGGGAAGAACACATGTAGAAAATACCAAAGTGGTACCATTCAAAGGGCATTCAAGACCTGTTTTGGCTGGCCCCTCTTTCTAGAAAGCCCTACCCCATCTTGTTCTTATTTCCTGGGCAAACGTAGAATCCATCCTTCCCATCTCTGCTTTGGCTTCTGTATGAAGCCTTCCCTAATTCTTCCAGACAATCATGACTTCATTCATGTTATCATTATGTCTGTTAGAGCATCTATCACACTGGATAGAGGGACACTACACTCATATTTTGGCCAAACAACAAATGTGAAAATCAATATGGGGCCAAAGCCAAATATCACCATCATAAAAGTGACCTTCCAGAATTCAGGAATAAATTTGAAATATTATACCAAATAATTATCATTACAATTGTTTAATTAAAATTGTTAGTGGTTAAATTTCAGAAGTTTGGTGTTATAGTTCAGAACGATCACTGTATGATCCCAGTGCAGGCATGAAACTCTGATGGATGCTCATTTCCAACAGAGATCAGTAGGAGACCGGAATATTTGGGGTGTGCTTTGGTTGTTCCCAGTACATTTTTTTTCTTTCCTATGCATGTTTTTATTATATCTTGACAGAAGAAGGTTAATCATGGATATTGTTGCACATGATTTTTGAGGTTTTTCTCTTCACAGAATCCTGAGATTGACATACTACTCTGAATTCAACCTCTAAAATGTGGAGAATTTGCAAATAGGAAAAACTCATGATCTAAGTGGCATTTACAAGTGAAGCAGTAAATACAGATTTTAATGGTTATTTTGTTCAGTGTTATGAATGCTAATACACCAAAACAATTCTGCAAAAAATAAGAATTATGATATAATCTAATCTCTATCTTCAGCTTGTATTACTATTTAAATTTTTACAAATATTTCTATGTTCAGAAAAGATATAAAATTCTTCCCAAAGTTATCTAGCCAACACACTTTCTGTCTCCTTTTTATTTAACCCTTTGAAAGCTCTGAATAATGTTTTGCACACAAAAATTAACAGCTTTCAAAATGAGCATGAATTTTTGCACCATTTTAATCTTTCAGTAATGAATATAGATTTATTCCTGAACTGACATTGATAGAATTTGAGCATATCAAATACAGGAGATTTTTTTTTTCCAGTTTGATTCTCATATGTTTGATTACCTCTATACCCATATTTCAAAGAGAATGTTTAAATAAAAACAAACCTTAATGGAGTACTCTATATTATTGATATTGCTATGCTGATTTTGTATGTTAGGAACCTATGTGATTAGTTATACAAAAGTCTAAGAATGTCAGAAATGAGCGGACATTGAATTCCCAGCCTTCCAAAGGCCTGTGCCTACATCGGACCCGCACCGCAGACTGTGGCCAGGGCCCAACCTCAGTGCCTGGCGCTGCCTGAGGCTGCAGCATTACAAGGGCCCTCCTGGCATTGTCTCTGTGGAGGGGGTGTCCAGGGACACAGCGCTGTTCCATTCTCCTCATGTCCTCTGTTTTGGACCAGAGCTTCATTCAACTTCTTTGCATACAATCGTTGGCCACTCCCCCCCACCCCCCCCCCCACACCAGACTGCAGCGACATTTATGATGTCTTTAATAATGTCAGAGGTCTTCTACACTTCCTAATTGCCTTCTTTCTACTCTGTGGTTCCTCCCCCATCTCCTGGAATGTACCTTGAATGACAGGAGAGCTCACGTTGTAACATCCTGCATAATGCTCTGGTCTCACTGCAGTCCAACCACCATCTCTGGACACCTTTGGTCAGCCATTAAGTATTACTGTTGTTTTCAGGGACACAAAAGAACAGGCTGGAAGAACATCAAAACCAAGTACACAGCACACATGGCCGATCATTAGCTGAGGGTGTTTGCAGTGTACTGATAAGCCAAGACGCACAGAAAGGTCTTGAGAAGTTTTCATTGGTTGAGAGCCTATGAGAACTTCCATAATATAAAATATATATTTAACAGCTGAGTACTGCAGTGCTGCTATATATAAATATAGCAGGGAGCATTAAACAAGCAATGCATCTCTGGTAATTATCTGTTTGCATATGTCTTTGTCTCCAACAGACTGGGAGTTTTTTGAGTTACAGGGCCAAGCCTCTCTATATGCTCAGCTTTTAAAGTAGAACCTGCTATATCACAGCATCTTAATCAACATGAGATGAATGATTGAATGAACAAGTGGGGAACTTGTCAAAGGGAACCACAATTCCCCCTCTCCAGCCCCCTAGGCACCTGCTCCAGTTCTGCCCTGGAGATCCAGCTGCCTGGTTGGTGGGGCAGGAGTGCTAAAGACTGCAGGGACCCAGGGTGGAAGGAGCGTGGCTGGACACAGAAAGGAAGGAATTGGATGCTGATCCTCTCACCCAGTTCAGAGGGGAAAGAGAGTGAAGCAGCCTGTTCCTGGTTGTTTCTGATTCTATTTAAAATAGCTCAGCCTCAGTCTGGGACCCCCCCCGCCCCCCCGCAAGAGCCCCTACATCTCCTTGCCATTGGTTCATACTGAGCACTGGGCTGGGCTGGGCTCTGAGTCCCTGGGACCATGCAAGTGGCAGGCACCACACTGAGCACTGGGGGTGCAAGAGGCCAGGATGTGTGACCTCCTCTTGATGGCTCATGGTGAGTGGATACATAGGTGTGAGCCATGCTCTCCCCCCCACCACCGACCTATGCCTCTCCTGGCTGCGCTATCCTCCTGCTCTGCTCTCCCATCTCTCAACGGACTCTCCTAGACCCTCCTATATTTAACTCTCTAAGGCTCATTAAGTACAAAATCCCTAACTTTACCACCAGACCAATTCAGAGGAGTTCGTTTTTGGCTACAGTTATTCTTTCTTTTGAGTATTAATTTCCTTTAGCACTTGCCCTATTAATCACTTTAACAATGAAATTAAGACAATTATTTTAATGAGGTAATGGGTGATAAAGAGCGGGAGATACACATTTATTACACAGTAGGCCAGAACGTCTTGATAAAAGTCAGCCTTGTCAATAATATATAAGGTGGGGATGTGCTTCAGGAGGGTCAGGCTGAGGCCCGTTCTGTCTTACTGGTTTAAAGACGCCTGTTTCTGTCAGTGTTGCTGCCTCTTTGCTTTCAGGCCCCATAATGTGGAGTGCCAGTCACGGAGAGTGACGGGCTGTTATTTTCCTCTGGAGTCCGGCCGCAGCTCTGGAGGCTGCTGTCCAGGGGTGCTGGTTCCAGCCCTTTCCCTCTGGAAAAAAGCCTTCCTTCCCCATTGCCTTCATCATCTTCTCTTCATCCCCTTCTTCCACTCCTTCAGCTTCTGCTCTCCCTCTCTTCCTGCTTCTTCCCTTCTCTCCTGACCTTTCCTCCTATTCTTACCCCCACCTAGCCAGGGAGGACCACAGTACGTTTTTCATTTCATACCTTGCCTTGTTGTAGTTGTGTTTTTAATCTATTCCAAGATGCCTCTTTAAAGTCTCAGACATCTCCCACTTGTCCTTGTTTATTCTCTTCCTGTCGACAAAGGAGTTATTGTCCCCATGGAGTTGTGGGTCACTAGGTTCAGGGAGCAGGGGGCATGCTAGGTCACAGTGAGCAGAGCTGCCACAGAACCCAGGGGTCCTGGCCTCCATCACCTCTTGCATCAGTTGTGAGTGACCAAAGCTAGGAGCATCTCTTGCTTCCTTGCCTTACCCAGCCCATCCTCATTCAGTCCTCTTATTGGCTGGAATTCATACAGAAGTTTTTGTGTAGAGGAGAGACCCATTCCTTTGGCTTAAAAGAAGTGGATCCAACCATTCCACTCCTGGGCGTGTCCTCAAAAGAACTGAAAGCAGGGAACCAAATGGAAACAGATATTGGTACACCCATGTTGATAGCAGCTTTATTCACAATAGCCGAAAGGTGGAAACGACCCAAGTCTCCATCCTGGTGGGTAAACAAAGTGTGGTATATGCATATGATGGAGTGTTATTCAGCCATAAAAAGAAGTGAAATTCTGATACATGCTATGATGTGGACGAGCCTTGAAGACATTATGCTAAATGAAATCAAACACAAAAGGACAACTATCGTATGATTCCACTTAGATGAGGTACCTTGAATAGGCAAATTCATAGAGACAGAAAGGAGACTAGTGGTTACTAGGGCTGGAAAAAGGGGGAAATAAGAGTTATAGCTTAATGAGTACAGAGTTTCTATTTGGGACGATGAAAAAGTTCTGGAAATGGATAGTTGTAATGGTTGTACAACATTATGAATGGACTTCATGCCACTGAATTAAATGTACACTTAAAAATTGTTCAAAGTAAGGGATGCCTGGGTGGCTCAGTTGGTTAGGCATCCGACTCTTGATTTTGGCTCAGGTCACGATCTCAGGGTTGTGTGATTGAGCCCGGCATCAGGCTCCGCGCTGGGTGTGGAACCTGCTTGAGATTCCCTCTCTCCCTCTCCCTCTGTCCCTCCCCCCAACTCTGCTCTCTATCTCAAAAAAAAAAGATTGTTACAAGTAAAATTTGATGTTATTCTTTATTTTGCTACAATAACAAAGTGGGGGGAAAGGCAGAAAAGGAAAGGAAATTTAAAAAGTAGTTTCTAGGTATTTTAAACTTTTTGATTATGGAGTATACCGCATATTCAGGAGGTGTGTGCATCTTGATTTATCACAAAGCCAACTTTGCAGTAACCACTTTGTGGGTCAAGAAATAGAGTATGCCCAGCCCCTAGACATCCTGAATTCCCCCACCCCAGTACCTTCTCCCTCTAACCCCAACTTCTGAAAGATCACCACTCTCCTGACTTTTGTAGTAATGATTCCTTTGTTTTGTTTTAGGGTTTTCCCGTCTCCACATCCAACCGTAAGTATTATAGTTTATGTTTGCTAATTGTTTTTAACTTCATATGAACAAAGTCATGTGTGCTTTTGTGTTGTAGTTTCTTACACACTCAACATTTATTTGAGATTCATACATGCATTTATGTAAAGCTGCAGTTTATTTTCGTTGCCCTATAATATTCCATTGTGTGGATATTAGGCAACATATGTATCTGTGGTGCTGTTGATGGGTGTGTGGCTGGTTTCTGTTTTGGGGCTATTGTGCTCTGAACATTCTTGAACATGAGTGCTCATAAATGTGAGTTTATAACTAGATGGGAGTTCATAGGACACAGGCTATTTGAATTTAAGAGACTGTCTCCCAAAGTGATTATATCAATTTCTACATCTACCAATAATGAATGAGAGGGAACTCTTTTTAGAGTGCTTGCTTATAGCCCAGGAACTATGGGGAGAAAGGAAGGAAAGCACCCATCAAGGGAATCAATACTAAGGTAGACACAGTCAGTGCTTACCCCGATGCCCCGGGATCCTTCCTACCATTTACATGCACCCCTTCCCCAGCTCTGGTAATTTTTGCTTTATTTTTGCCCTCCCTGACTCTCCCTGAGGCCAGCCTTGTGGCTCTGTGCCCATCGGTGCAGACTGCTGACTGTGCCTGGCAGGTCAGCACCCCCCACACCCATCTCCTGCACCATGCTGCCCCTTACGCCCCGTAAGGGGGTTTATACTCAGCTCTTGTTCCAGTCCTGACAAACTTTGAGGCATCCTGTACACCCCAGAGATGTCCTACGGAACTGAAGCCACTGTCCAGGGAGTCTGCCTGAAATCACACACGTGGTGACTTTTCTGCCTTCCTTGTCCTGCTCCCCTCACTTCCTTCACTTTTTCCTGAGAGCCTTTCCCTAATAAATCACTTGCAAAATAATCTTTGTCTCAGGATCTGCTTCTGAGGCATCCAACCTAAGAAAGGCACCCAGACCTATGACAACCCAAGTGTGTTATCTCAGACAAACCTTCCCTTCTGTGAGCCTCTGTTTCCACCTATTACAAAAGAATTGAGTTACTGATTCCAAAGATCCAAAATTCCATTGTGGTATAAAATTATGATGATGTGCGGGCCACCCAGCCCAAACATGACCACTGAGGAAGAGTAAGTCTAACCAAGATCCCAACTTCTCAGAAAGACCTCTCAAACCTCCTCCCCTCAATCCCTGCATCCTCATGGAGGCCCCCAGACCCATGTGTGTCCATGAGCACAGGCACATGCGTGCTGACTGGGGGGTGAGAGGTGTTAGGCAGACCAGTATTGTAGGGAAAAACTGGAAGCAGACTCAGGGAAGCTGATGGGAAAAGAGTGAGAGTTTAACGTGCTGGTGTGCATGGCAGATGTGAGCTAGTATGCCATAAAGCCCGGCCTGTGATGCGACTCCAGCTATTGTGAGGACAGGGGGCCCTTTCTGGATCCTCTGCCTTGGCCCGAACGCCATTTGCAGGCAAATACATGGATAAAGCACTTTCACACAGCCAGGGCCTCTCAGCCCCACAGCTGCCTCCCAAGGTGGTGTGTCTGTGCCTTTCAAACTCAGGAAAAAACTAAGATCAGAAAGGTTAAGAGACTTACCCAAGGTCTCAAGGCCAGTACATGAAAGAGTTGAGTCTGAAACCTGAGCCTCATGACTCTAGGTCCCAGAAAAAGAGAAGAGTTAGGTAGAGGACTCCGCAGAGCAAAAGTTAACATTTATTGAGAGTTTACTGAGGGGCCCAGTGCCTGTATGACCTCACTTAGGCCCCCAAGATGGGTCCCCTTCTCATATCTGCTTTACAAACAAGGGGTATAAAAGGCTTAGTCACTTGAAGCCACATGGCTGGCCGGTGGAAGAGGAGGGATGCATGCATCATGCCTGCTCAGGCTTTTTCCTCCTCCTTAGCTGGTCTCACGAGATTCCCGCATAGGGCCTCCAGTGTGAGCTGAAGGAGGAGCTCTGAGGCAAGCAGAGGGTGCCATGGGGGTCTGGGTTACGATTTAGGCAGCTTTCTTGTCCTCCCTGGCCCTGCTTGTCCTCAGTCCCTGACACACCACTTCCCTCTTACAGTGGATTGCTGCTGGGCCTGCCTGACTTCATGATAGACAAGCCACAGAGGTCCGTTCCAGGCACATCAGCCCCTGATGTCCCATGGTCAGGCATTCCATTTCTAAAGACCTCACATCACACCAGGAGGTAGTTTTCAAAAGGCATGTGCTGCCGACGGCAGGGTCTTGCTTCAGAAGCCCGGGGGCCTGAATTGTGATTCTGCCCCTGGGACTTGCCCCGAACCCCATGTGGCATCTTTTCCTATCGCTGACACTTCCAACAGGTGCGTTCCAAATGGCAGGCAGCTTGCACTGCAATCCAGACCTGTTGCAGAGCCCTTTTCCTGCTCTGGGTCACTTGAAGCTGGCAGCCTTTTGTGTTATCTGGCATATGGGCCAGGGCAGTTTGGAATATGTTGTTTCCAGAACCCAAAGACGCCAAAAATGGTGTTTTGCTTCCATTATTATGACAGGAGTTTCAAGATTCAATCATTTGTCTTTTAGTTTGAAGGAGCTATCTGAGCACTGCCCCTAAAACTTTTATGGATTTGGCAGGCCCCTGGGTCTTCCCAGGGTTTATCTCTCACCCTCCGGGGCCCATGTATTATGCCAAGACCTCCAGGGATTCTTCAGGAAGGGCATGACCTTAGCCAAAGCAGTTCTGTGCAGCTGAGCAGACCCTAAAGCTGCTGACAGCCGGGGGCTGACTGCTGGCCATGTTCGCCATAGGTGGGCCCTAGTTCTGTCTTAAAAGGGGATTACAGGTGGCCCAGTGCTGTTTCTACCCCCCATGTGTAACTCATTGGTCCTCAGGACAATAATCCCTCACAATGGCATGTTTCCATTTAGCTGGTGAGAAATGGAGGTTTTCGAAGTTAATAAGCAGTGGAGTCAGGCAATCTGAGTGCAGAATGCACCACAGAAACCATCCAGGACAGTCTGGTTCCAGTACACGTTGGCGAAATGGTAGCTCACTATTATCGTCATTTGCTAACTAATTAGATGGTACAGTACTGAAATGTGACTGCCTATTCGAGGAGGAAGCATTGGTTTTGCTCTTAGACAAGGCACTGTAGAATAAAAATGGATCCTGGGTCATGGAGAAGCACAAGCCCAGGGCTGGGACGCTTGCCGGTACCAGCTGCAGAGGACAAGGTTCCCCTGCATCTTTTCCCAGGCTCAGACCCCTGGGTTTAGGGGTCCATCCCCAAAGTGAAAGCATGGCCTCTCTGTGTCCTTTACTCAGGTCTGTATGTTCATTGCCATGGGAAGAATGAGTTAAGAATCTCTTAGCCTTGGCAGGCTGACCTCAGGATGTACAGTGGCTCCTCTCCTGCGTGGTACTCTGCCAGGGCCCGTCCTGAAAGTGAGTCTCCTCTGGATGGGGGAAGGTCCCGGCACACACAGTCACTGTGCCTTACGAGCGCCAGGCAGGGATCCAGCACCCAGCAAACCTCCAGACAGGGTGTGTTTGTCTCCCTGGGTGGGAGCCCAGCCATCTCTCTGCTCCGCCCACACACCCACTCCTACTTCCCCTGGCCCCGTGCCCACTCTTGCCCACTCCTCCTCTGTCTCGCACCCAGAGGCGATTCGGAGGTGCAGGCATTTTTTTCATGAAGGAAACAGCCCCCTCCGTCTGCTGCCTCCCGGGGTCGATAAGAGAGGGGATGCTCAGCCAGGCCTGGAGTCAGCCAAGGTGATGAGACGTCTCTCTGTAACAGCCATCATGATGTAACTAGGCTGAGCCTGCTCGGACCTCCTCCCCATTAGGAGAGGCGATAGGTGGACGGCTGGTCTAGTAAGGACCACCTTGCTGTCTGGGCCCTGACCTGACTTCCAGGCTGACTTCATTAGCAACAACAACTGCTTGTATTTATCGAGAGCTTACTATTTGCCAAGTATTAAGCAAAGCATTTTATAAGCACTGCCTCACATAATCTTCATAACAATTTGGTGATGTACATACTACCATAATGTCCATTTTATAGATATAGTCAAATTAATCATATCAGATACTTAGTGTGCCACGTACTGCTCTGAGTTACTGATATATCCTCATAACAACCCTATCAGGTAGGTACTATGATAATTTCCATTTTATGTGTGAAGAGATAGGCACAAAGATAATAACCTGCCCAAGGTCACATGGCAAGTATCTGCTGTAGAGTTCACCCTCTTTACTACCATGCTGTATTGACTCTCACTGTGCCCACCCCTGAGATTCCTGGCAACTTGTCCAAAGCCTCACCCACCCACTCTCCAAAGGTCAGTGTTTGAACCCTGCTTAGCCCGACTCTACAGACAGTGCTCTTACCAACACATTACTCTCTTTCATTTGGGTAAGAAATGTGAACTCACAGCCTAGAAATCCAGCCACATAGGCTGGAGAAGAAACACTTTGCTGTTGGGGCCTATCCCAGCAGCCCCTACCCTCCTCGCCCTAGGCCCTATGTGGAGAACAGACTCAATCAATCAAGCAAACCAACCCAAGTTCACAAGCCCAGGGTTGAAAGGAAATGTAGCTACAGGCAGAAGAGATTGGAATTCACATCTAAAATCCCTCCCACAGCTGAGAAACCAACAATCTGGAATATTGTGGGAAGTAAGGCTGAATTCTCATCCAGGCTCTACTAGGATTGGAGAGTGCAGCTCTGCCATTTCCCTCAGCCATGTTCTATCGGCACTGTTATCTGTACTCCCAGCAGACAGCATGCCTTTGAAGGCATGTCTGGTTCCGTTCACAGGCACCAAGATAAAGACAGTCTCCCTTCCCGCAGTGGCTGGATGTCACTGTCAGGAGCTCTCGAATATAACTCCGGTTACTAAAATAAATGATTAGGGAGCTTTCTCTCTCCTACTCTGAGCGCTCCATTAAGCAAATGAAATAGAAGCATTCAGACACACTCCCTTTTTCCTTTCCCTCTTGTGATTAACTGCATAATAAAAATGATATTACATGAGCATAAATTTCAAAGAAGCCCATCTAACTGACAAACCATGCAAAGGACAACAGCAAACAAAGGTCATATATTTTAGGTGACCTCAGTGTCCTGTCGGATCCATTCCCTATTCCTGTTCTGAGCCCCTGTGGGTCTTCTCAGACACTCCTTCCCCATCCTACTCCACAGCCTCAATCTTCATTGGAGGCATTGGTGGCTCATGTCTCTGGAAGAGCCAGGTTACCTTCAGACTCTGATCTCTTACTGGTTCCCCAGTCAGGCACCATTGCCACCCTGCAGGAAATTTTAATGGGCTCTGCCTGAGACAGCCTTTGTCTAGAAATTACCTTGTGTTCTGATGGCAGGAGGAAACATGGCTCAGTTTGCCAGAATACCTGGTCAGATGTTTTCCTGTCCACCTAGGGTCTTCTGATTACTGCCAAGCCCTCAGCTCTTGCTGAGCGTTCTAACCTCTTGACAGTTCAGCCCCCGGGTTTGGCAAATTCTTTCACTCTGCCCTTGCCTTCCTGGGTCCTGGCTTCCTGCTTGCTTTGACCTGTGGTCAGTCTCTCATGTCTACCCAGCTCTTTGGGTCCTCACTCTACCTGGCATGAGGTGAGTGTGATGTGAGGCAAAGTGAGCTCCCAGCTCCCAGAATCTTTGGAGCAAAATGCTTCCAGCAATAACTCCCTGTTTCTGTAAACATAAACCTCAGGCCCACTAAAGAATCCTCCCTATACTTTCTTCTTAGTTATTGGAGAAGGTGCACACAGAAATACTTAAACATGTAAACTTACCCACACAGACTTATGTATGTAATCATATACACACATAAACATTCATGCACACCCAGATTTACATATATGGGTTCACACATGAAAACACATATGTAAACATAACTACTTACATAAATCCACAAAGAGTGACATAAAATACACACACACACATACTTTCATACATATATACACATTAGTAATGAAAACTAAATGAGAATTTGCCTACTATCTTATTTATGTGTGTAAATTCTGTGCCTAGCCCAGTGCCAGGAATAAAATAAGTGCTTAATGAATCTGTTTTTAGTAAATGAAAAAGAGGCACATATCTGACCTCCTGTGTAAGCCACATGAGTAGCTAGAGAAACTCACCCAGTTCTCCAAAGCCCAAGTCAGGGTCCCTGGGACTGGGAAATCAAGCTGCTGCCCCACAGAGGACATGAAATTCCAGGTGGTATGGCAGGAAAGTGTCCTGACTGACGTTTTCCCTGACCCTGTTGAGGTCCTGGTCTGGGTGGAGCCCAAATGTTCCTCCACACCTAGGCTGGCAGAGAAGCATCTGCCCAGGAAGGCCCTGCCCACTGCTGGCATCCCTGGTCCTTTGCCCTCTACCAGGACCCATCCCCAAATCCTCATACTGCAGGAAATGCTGTTTTGATATTTGCACGGAGCATTTCCTGTTTTTCTTTATTTCTCAAACTCTACGACAGATTTCTCAGGAGCCATGTCATGCTTACCCGGCTACCCTCCACCTCCCCACAATATGTCGACTGCATGGAATTAGGGAGGCTTCCTCCCCACCAAGACACGCTGCCTCCCAGCCTCGCTAGTCACCAGGCTGTGAGTCACCAGAAAGAGAAGGAACCTCCACTGCCTCTGGGCTCCTGCCTCCTCCCGCTCCTCACACTTGAACACACGCCTCCTCACCCTCCCAGCATCGCTCCCTCTGCTCACGCGGGAGGCACACGGCCAACTGATGTTGGTCATATGTCAGCTTAGGCAGGGTGGCTCATACCCGGTCTCTCGTTTAACCCTCACAGCGGACCTCTGTGATGAGAATTTGTATCCCCATTTTATAGATGCCAAAACCAGCCTTTGGAAAGCCCAAGTTCATGTGGCTCATAAGAGCAACATTCTAACGTACGTCTGTCTGGCTCCCTGCATTCTGTCAGCCTGAACCAGGGTGTCTCCTATAGAGTGGTGTGTTTGGATCTGCCTAACCTATTAGCCAGAAAACACAGGCGCTAATTCAGTGTGGGGCCAACTTGAGCCTCAGTTTCTTCGTCATGAGGCTGGGCTCTTCCATTCCTGATGGCCTTCACAGACCTGTTTATAAGAAGGGCTGCCTTATTCAGTTGTGCAGTTTGTAGCCTGCACAAAGGGGCCCAGTTGGGGTGTGGAACTCCAGTCCAGACTGCTCTGGCCAAACTCCACACTGGCCCCAGGGGGGTGTCTCTGTCTAATGCACATAGAAGCTCAGTGGAGGCTGGGATGTTCCAGTTTTTAGAAACAAGGAAAGTCAAGATGCCCTGCAAAGCTTGCAGGAAGAGAAGTCTTACTGCAGTGAAAGCTGCAGGCATTCCAAGCTGCCCACAGAGGCTCCAGTGTTTGCAGGTAGCCTCCTGGCTCCTGCCCAGGCGCTCTGATGGAAACGGAACGAACTGCAGAAAGAAGGAGTCGTTGGGGGCTGGCTCATTTCTGGGTTTCCACATTGAATGAGGGGCATAGGGATGGGGACAAGGAAGGAGGATGCTGGCTAGCACATTATTTGGAGGACTGCATTTCAATAATTAAAAAAAAAAAGTTTGTAAGAATCTCCCTTGCCAGGTAGAAAGTCAGAAATGTGCCATGCAGTGGAAGTACCCTTCTGGGCCAACCGAGGGAGCAGAACTGAGGTGGAAATAACAGGTAGGCAGCAGTCTGAAACGAACTTGATTTTCTGGGTAAAATGTGACATACCTGCATCTCTTTCCAGCTTCACCTCCATGTCTATCATCCCTCACTCCCTATGGTCCAGCCGCGTTGGCCTTTCCTGTCTTCTGTCTCCCCTTCCTCCTTCTCTGGCTAACTCGTACTTAGCCTTTATCATCTTTAAGCCCCAAATTAATGCAGGCATCCCCACCCCATTAAACACATGTATGAAACCTGTACTTTTTCACTGCCTGGCCGGGGTCAAAAATGTCTACCAGCTGACAGCACTCTGCCTCTTAGATGGAAAGTCCTCTGCTTAGGGAAACACTTAATGCTCAGCTTGAGGCAAAAGGTGAGGCTCTCAGGGCGTTGACAGGAGCCTATGCAACCGACAGAGAGGAGCAAAACTGTTCTGTGTGAGATGAGAACAATTTGTATTTCTCTAAAATAAGAAGCAAATATGGGGAGGAGTCAGCCAGGTGCTATGAAGTTGGGGCCAGCTCTGAGTAGGATATGGGGTAGGGTGGTGAGTGACATTCCTCAGTGCTGGGAAATCTGGAGGACATTTTAAGAAAGTGAATGCTTGATGTACAATTTGATCCTATTTGGACTGCTATGATATAAACCCCTTCTCTGATACCTCCTTCCCACAAAAATCTGTAGGTAGGTCTAACAACCCACAAGTTATCTTATATAAGCAGAATTCTCTTTTTTCAGCTTCATTGAGGTATAATTGACAAATAAAATAAGATCTTTAAAGTGTACAACATTATGATTTGATATACATAAACATGAAAAGATTCACCCGATTGAGTTAATTAACACATCCATTCCCACATGTATTTACCTTTAGGGGTGGGGGGGAGGATAAGAACATTCAAGTTCTACTTTCTTAGAAAATTTTAATTATGCAATACAGTGTTATCAGCTGTAGTCACCATGTTATACACTAGATCCTCAGACCTTGTTTATCTTGTAACTGAAAGTTCTGTATCCTTTTACCATCCACTCCCTAGCTCCTACCTTCCAGTCCTCAAAACCACTTTTCTACCCTTGTTTTTCTGAGTTCAAAGTTTTTTTTTTTTAGATGCCACATATAGTGATACCGTACAGTATTTGTCTTTCCTTGTCTGGCTTATTTCATTAGCATGATGCCCTCCAGGTTCATTTATATTGTCGCAAAGCGCAGGATTTCCTTCAACGCTGAATAATTTACATTGTATATGTTTACCACATCTTTATCCACTCAACCACTGACTGACGCTTAGGTTGTTTCACTTCTTGGCTATTGTGAATAATGCTGCAATGAATATGGGAGTACAGATATCTGTTTGAGAAGTTGTTTTCATTTCCCTTGTCTATATACCCAGAAGTGGAGTTGCTGAATCATAGGTGATAGCACTATTTTTAATTTCTTGAGGAGCCTCTGTAGTGTTTTCCAAAGTGGCTGCACCAGTTTGCATTCCCACCAACAGTGCACAAGGGTTCTCTTTTCTCCATATTCTTGACAGTTTGTTATCTCTTGTATTTTTGATAATAGCCATCCTAACAGGTATGAGATGATACCTCATTGTGGTTTTGGTTTGCATTTCCCTGATAATTAGTCACTTCCAGTGACTAATTTCATGTACTTGTTGGCCATTTATATGTCTTCTTTGGAAAAATGTCTATTCAGGTCCTTTGCCCGTTTTAAAATTGGGTTATTTGGTTTTTTGCTATTGGGTTGTATGAGTTCTTTATATATTTTGTGTATTAACCCTCATCATATATATGATATTTTCTCCCCATTCTACAGGTTGCCTTTAATTTTGTTGATGGTTTCCTTTGCTGAGTAGAAGCTTTTTAGTTTGATATAGTCCCACTTATTTATTTTTGTTTTCATTGCCTTTGCTTAGATTCAAATCCACAAAATCATTGTAAAGACCGATGTTGAGAAGCTTGTCCCCTATGTTTTCTTAGGAGTTTTATGGTTTCAGGATTTATGTTCAATTCTTTAATCCACTTTGAGTTGCTTTTTTCTTTAAAGTTGCTTCAAGTTTTTATTTAAATTCCAGTTAATTAATATACAGTATAATATTAGCTTCAGATGTAGAATTTAGTGATTCATCACTTACATACAACACCTAGTGCTCATCACCAGCACATTTTGAGTTGATTTTTGTATATGGTGTAAGATGGGATACGGTTTCATTCTTTTTCCTGTTTTTCCAGCACCATTTATTGAAAGATTTTCCTTTCCCCATTGTTTATTTTTGGCTCCTTTGTCAAAAATGAATTGACCGTATAAGCATGGGTTAATTTCTGGGCTCTCTATTCTATCTTACTGATCTCTGTATTTGTTTTTTATGCCAATAACATACTGTTTTGGTAATTATAGCTTTTTAATATAATTGGAAATCAGGAAATGTGATGCCTCCAACTTTGTTCTTTTTCAGGATTGCTTTGGCTATTCAGAATCTTTGCAGTTCCATACAAATTTTAGGGCTTTTTTTTTTCTATTTCTATGGAATGTACCTGAACATAAAAATGGTCATAAATGAGAAGCCCACAGCTAATTTTTTATAGGGATTGCATTAAATCTGTAGCATGAAATATCTGTCAGTTCATTTGTGCCTTCCTCAGTTTCTTTCACCAATGTCTTATAATTTTCATTGTACAGGTCTTTCACCTCCTTGGTAAATTCATTCCTAGGTATGAATGCAATTTTGATGGAATTGTAAATGGATCATTTTTTAAATTTCTCTTTCATCTTTCAATATTAGTACATAGAAATGCAACAGATTTTTGTATTTTGGTTTTGTATCCTGCAACTTTGCTGAATACATTTATTCTAGCAGTTTTTTTGGTGGAGTCTTTAGGGTTTTCTATATATACTATCATGTTATTTGCAAATAGTGACAGTTTTACTTCTTCCTTTCCAATGTGCATGTCTTTCTTTCTTTTTTCTTGCTCTTTTTCTTACTGCTCTGGCTAGCACTTCCAATACTATGTTGAATAAAAGTGGGGGAGTAGGCATCCTTGTCTTGTTCCTGATCTTAATGGAAAAGCCTTAAGCTTTTTGCTGGTGAGTATGATGTTAGCTATGGGCTTCTCATTTATGACCATTTTTATGTTGAGATATATTTACTCTATACCCAGTTGCTTAGAGTGTCTATCATGAAAAGATGTTTAATTTTCTCAAAGGCTTTTTCTGCATCTGTTGAAATGACCATATGATTTTTATCCTTCATTTTGTTAATGTAGTGTATCACATTGATTGATTTGTGAATGTTGGACCATCCTTGTATCCCTGGAATAAATTCCACTCGATCATGGTGTATGATCCTTTCAACGTATTGTTGAATTTGGTTTGCTAATACTTTGAGAATTTTTACATCTATGTTTATTAGGGATATTAGCCTGTAATTTTCTTTACTTGTGTTGTCCTTATCTGGCTTTGGTATAAAAGTAATGCTGGTCTTGTAAAATGATTTTGGAAGTGTTCTCTCCTTTTCTTCAGTTTGATTCAGAAGGATTGGCATTGGTTCTTCTTTAGATGTTTGGTTGAATTCACTGGTAAAGCCATCTGGTCCTGGACTTTTCTTTGTTTGAAGGTTTTTTGTTTTTTTTTTTTAAAGATTTTATTTATTTTTGAGAGAGAGAGAGAGAGAACAAGTGGGGGGAGGGGCAGAGGGAGAAACAGGCTTCCTGCTGAGCAGGGAGCCCGATGTGGGACTTGATCCCAGGACTCTGGGATCATGACCCAAGCCGAAGGCAGACGCTTAACCGACTGAGCCACCCAGGTGCCCTGTTTGAAGGTTTTTGATTTCTGATTCAGTCTCTTTACTAGTAATCTGTCTGTTCATATTTTTTATTTCTTTATGATTTAGTCTCAGTAGGTTGTGTCTTTCTAGGAATTTATCCATTTCTTCTAGGTTGTTCAATTTTTTGGCACATAATTGGTCACAGTAGTCTCTTATGATACTTTGTATTTGTGTGACATCAGTTGGGATGTTTCCTCTTTCCTTCCTAATATTATTTATGTGAGTCTTCTCTCTTTTTTTTCTTAGTAAGTCTAGGTGAAGGTTTGTCTATTTTGTTTATCTTTAAAAAAAACCCAGCTCTTAGTTTCGTTGATATTTTCTATTGTCTTATAGTTTCTATTTCATTAATTACTGCTCCAGCTTTTGTTATTTCCTTGCTTCTACTAATTTTGGGCTTAATTTGTTCTTTTTCATAGGTCCCTGAGGTGTGAACCTAGGTGCTTTATTTGAGATCTTCCTTTTTTCTTAATGTAGGTATTTATGGCTATAAACTTCCCTCTTCTTCTTCCCTTCTTGTGATTTCTGGTTTCATCCTTCATGGTCAGAAACGATGCTTGATATGATTTCAGTCTTCTTAAATTTGTTAAGACTTGCTTTATGGTCTAACATATTATCTATCCTGGAGGATGTTCCATGTGTGCTTGAGAAGAATTTATATTCTGTTGCTGTTGGGCAGAATGTTCTGTATTTATCTATTAGATCCATCTAATCTAACATGTAGTTTAAGTTCAATGTTTCCCTATTGATTTTCTGTCTGGATGATCTATCCATTGTTGAAAGTGGGGTACTAAAGTCTCCTACTGTTATTGTATTGCTATCTATTTCTCCCTTCAGATCTGTTAATATTTACTTTATGTATTTAGTTATTTCTATGTTGGGTACATAAATATTTTTAAATCTTACATCCTTTTGATGAATTGATCCCTCTCATTATATAATGACCTTCTCTGTCTCTTGTTACAGTCCTTGGTTAAAATCCATTTTGTTGATATGAATATAGCTATCCCTGCTTTATTTGGGTCTCTATTAGCATGGGATGTCTTTTTCCATCTCTTCACTTTCAATCTATGTGTGCTCTTAAAGCTGAAGTGAGTTTCTTATAGGCAGCATATAATTGGGTATTTTTTGTTAAGTCTATTTAGCAATTCTGTATCTTTTGATTGGAGAATTTAGTCCATTTACATTTAAAGTAATTATTGATAGGCATGGACTTACTACTACCATTTTATTCATTGTTTTCTGGTAGGTTGTTTTATAATTCCTTTGTTCCTTTCTTCCTCTCTTGCTCTCTTCCTTTCTGATTTGATGGTTTTCTGTAGAGGAGTGCTTTGGTTCCTTTCTCTTTATCTTTTGTATATGTACTATAGGCTCTTGCTTTGTGATTACCATGAAGTTTACATAAAACATTTTCTATTTATAACATCTATTTTAGGCCAACAGCTTAACTTATAATGTACCCAGAAACTACATTTTTACACTTCCCCCTATGCACATTTTATGCTTTTCATGTCAGAATTTAAATCTTTGTATATTAGGTATCCTTTAACAAATTATTGTAGTAAAAGTAGGGTTTTCTTGGAAATTGAGAATGAGGATGAGTTTTACATCTGGATGATACAGTGTGGAACAACAACAGCATATATAAAAGAATTAGGTGATCCATGCACTAAGGAAGCAGGACTTTGGCTCCAAAGTTGACCATAAGAACTTAAGACACCTCCCCACATACACACACACAAGGAATCCTGGAGAAGGAAGAAAGTGGTTTGGGGACATGAACTGATTTTATCTAGATTGTGGGCATTCCCAGCTGACATGGGACTTAAATCACATTAATGATTATTGTAATTAAATATTTGTGTTATCACATATTAAGTATTTGCTTCTTCCCCTTGCAGTCACAATGACAAGAACTGTTTGTGTCCTATTTTTACTGGTGGGTCCTTAGCATGTTATTATATGTTTGGCATAGCCTGTGATCAATTACTATTTATTGGATGGGTTGGTGGATGGATGGATGAGTGGATGGGTGGATATCATATCATTAAGAGGTGATAGCACTAGGTGAGGCAGTAGAGAAAATGTGGTGGAAGTGGTTAAGACCATTTAAGAGAGGGGCTCCTGGTTGGCTCAGTTGGTTGGGCATATGACTCTTGATTTTGGCTTGGGTCATGGTTTTGGGGTTGTAGGATGGAGCCCCACATCAGGCACTGCACTCAGCACGGAGTCTGTTTGTCCCTGTTCCTCTGCTTCTCCCCACTCCCTGCTCATGCTCTCTCTCTCTTAAATAAATGAGTGAATAAAGTCTAAAAAAAAAAAAAAAAAGAAGAACCATTGAGAGAATAAGGGTGATAAAATTGAATATTCCATCTAGCCCAAGACTTCCTGATACATGGGGCGGTGGGATTGCAGCAGATATTCCTGTGTGGACACAGGAAGGAGAATGGGGCTGGGTCCTTCCAAGAGCAAGAAGGTAGCATCTTCTTGTACCCCCTTCAGGGTAGGGGGTAAATTTTCCTATGTGATGAGTAGGTAAGTAGACCCTTCATAATGAAATTCCTAGGCATTTGAAACCTCCTTCCAAAATTCAGGGTCCTTTGAATAACTAATTAATACTAGCTATATTTTTTTCAAGTTCTAATTTTGTGGCAAGCACAAAATGCTAAGCATTTTACATGGACTAGTTCACTTATTCTTCACGACAAAAGTCCTGAGGGTAGATGATATTACTGCTACTCAACAAACAAGAAAGCTGGGGCTCAATGTGGTTAACTTGCCCAAAATCAGGTGCCAAGACTGGAACACAGGTCAGTTTGACTTTCAAGCCCATGCTCTTCACCACTTAAGGATTCCTAGACCTTTCCCAACATCCTTTCCTGTATCACATATTCACCCAGACAGCACACGCCACCCTCTGCTGGTGTGCAGGGGAAGGGTGATAAGCCACTGGCATAGATGCCGAGTCTGGGCAAAACTCTGAGTATGTCTCATGCCTCAGAGGTAGGCCCAGACCCTTGCTGGATTCTTGATGCTGGAGGAAGGCCCTGTGCTTTGTGGAAGCATTCTCCTGGAAGATAGCTCTCTGAGCTTAGGCTGCAGCCCCACTCTACCTAGGCCTCCTCTAACTGTCAAAAGGCCAGGAAGTTGGGGGTCAGTTCCCCAGATCAGCCATTTCTGGAAAGCTTCTAGGTTTAAATTGCTGACAGATAAGCTAACCATGTCTCCCAGGTTTTCCGCACGACTGTGCTTCCATGAAACCCGTTAACTGCTCCTTTCACTTTGATCAAAGCCCTCTGGGGCACAGGAGAGGAAGGGGAGGAGAAGGGTCTGGATTCCAGGGCTGAGACTCTTTGGAAAGTGGCCAGCTCTGCCTGCTGAGTGAGGGGAAGGCAGCATGCATGCCTGACCTTAGAGCCCTGGGACAAGGGTGGGAGGTGGGCGGCTGGAGCCAAGTGCTGACCCTAGATGTCCCTCTAGCTCCAGTGTCCAGCGTCCTGGCCCTGCTCTGCAGTTTCTGCTCAGAAGGGTGGACCTTATCAGCAGGACCTGTGGGGGTGGGCCAGTGAGCTGCAGTCCTGAGGCAGTTTGCACACTGAATAATTTGCTCAGCCCAACAGCACCTCAGGTGGATTCTTGCTTGAAGCCTGCTGCTAGGCATTTGAAAGGTTTTCCCAGGAACCTGGGGCTCAGGAGCCTTCCACAGCCAACCAAGGGAGAGGAATGGCTTCGAGGTGGCTCCCTTAGGAAATAAAAAGTCCTCCCGAGCTGTCAGGCTATACAAAATTAGAAAAGGGGAAGGCCATGGGATTACTTAGAGAAATAAGTTGGGGGGTGGTAAGAGAGAAAAACGTGGCCTTTGAGAGTCTTGGATCAGCAGGTAAGAGGTCAGTCCAGAAGAAACCAGTCATTTCCCTTTATCCCTGATGGAGTGTGGGGTCCTCCTCCTCCTAAGACTTCAGGGAGGAGTCATGTCATCCCCTTCCAGCATGGGGCTTATTGAAAGCCAGCTGGCCAGGGGTCCAGGGATACCACAAGACACTGTTTCAACTTCACAGTCCCAGCCTGTCAGTGACAGGGCATGCAACAGCCTCAGGAAATCTAGAGCTGTTAGAGCTGGGGTCCTCTGGAATATGGCCTGAGCTGGGGTCAGTGTTAAATCTCCGTGCCCCTGGAGCACATCGGCAGAAGAGAGGCTCTGCCTGGATTGGTTTATCACCATCCAATATCCCCTATAATCTGGCAATCCCACTCGTGGGTATATATCCAAAGGAAATGAAGTCAGGATCTTAGGGAGATGTCTGTATTCCCAGGTTCACTGCAGTATTATTTTACAATAACCAAGATATGGCAGCAACCTCAGTGTCCATTGATAGATGAATGGATAAAGAAATACTGAGATAGACAATGGAATATATGACATATATAATATATATAATGGAATATTATTTATTCCCTTAACATTTAATGTTATTTTAATACTTAATATTATTATTCCTTTAAAAAGAAGGAAATAGTGCCATTTGCATCAATGTGGATTAGCCTAGAGGATGTTACACTCAGTGAAATACAAATGCTGCATAATCTTACTTATGTAATCTTACTTACAATATGTGGAGCCTAAAAAAGCCAAATTCATAGAAGCAAAGAGTGGAGTGGTAATTACCAGGGTCAGGGGGAAATGAGATGATCAAAAAGTACAGTTTCACTCATGTATGACAAGTGCTTTCTGGAGACCTAATAATGTATAGCAACATGACTATAGTTCACGGTACTGTATCGTATACTTGGATTTTGCCTAGAGTAAATCTTAGGTTTTCCTACCTCACACACATACAAAATGGTAACCGTGAGGTGATGGATATGTTAATTAGCTTGATTGTGGGAATCATTACGCAACGTATATGTATATCAAAACATCACATTGTATACCTTAAATATATACAATTTTTATTTAAAAAAATTTAAAAATAAATTAAAACACAACAATGAAAACAAAACCAAAGTCCTGCCACCCCTGAGGCCAGTCATCTCTGGCTCAGGTACAAGTCCCTAGTCTGATCAGCTGTGGCCAGGCTTCCTCTGCATGCTTAGGCACAAGACCCGGAGACATTATACAGAAGGATTTTCTGGGCCTCCCCTCAGAAGCAGGCACTTCCCAGATAGCCCCCTCTAAACTGAAGAATGAAAATCTGAGTCCTCTCTGGGAGGTGCTGCTTTTACCCCCAGACTCTTTGCTAGAAGAGCAAAGGCATTGCTGTCTCATGACATTGTGACACATCCTGTAGGGTCCTGCCACAGAAAGTCCAAAGATGACTTCTTATTTCTTTTTTTTTTTTTTTTCTTACCATCTACTTACTTCCATCCATAATCCTGGGGCAACTGCCCCAAGGACTGAGTCCAACTTTGGTCTCACCCACACCAACTTATTATAATTCAAAAAAAACATATTTATAGCAAACCTTCCTGATCCAATTAAAGGCATTTTCAAAGAACATATAGCCCAGTGAGGCGCTAAACTGCTTCTTAATTGCTCCAAAGGAATGTTTTCAAGCTCCAGACCCATCAACACCTTCTGTAATCTTTGCTTTCAGCCCACACTTGTGGATACAACCAGAAAGTTCTCAGTTCCTTTTGGGAGCTCTACGCCACACTGTACATGCATTTGTTCATTTCTTGCACCAAATTAATGACACCTTCCTGAAGCGGAGACATGACTCAACTCCAGGAAAGCAGCCAGAGGTTTTCAGAGCCACAAGAACTCTATTTCACTCGTGTTCTTCTCCAGCTATGACCTGGGTCAGAGATAAAGGCGCTAAAGCTCTATTTTGCTTTTCTTGTTAAGAGATGGGAGGTGGGAAGAGGGGGAGGGAAAGCACGGCCCCCAAAGGACCTTCATAGTTGTCAAGTGCAAAGGGAGGCACATAAGTCAACCTCTGGGCCAGGTGCCTCACCCCACCCACACTGCCACATGCCCCCAAAGACTGCATTGCTCTGGCCACGTGGGTTTTGGTAAACACAGGCTGGCATAAGAGAGGGATCTCTGGGTATACTGACTTCAGAGTCAGAGACCATTTTTATCATGAGCTGGGTGGTCCAGGCAAATGTTCTGCCTACTCTGTGCCCCAGTCCCTGATCTGTGAAGTGGGGCCACCACACTCACTGTGTAGGGCTGCTCTGAAGATTAGTTTCTTACCGACAGTCCCACAGCACACCCCAGAGTTGTTTGGAGTAAGGGTACAGCAGCTCTAATGGAGTCCTCTCCCCTCAGTTTTATATGAAACTTAGTTAAATTGAATAATGTATTTGTCCTTTTCTTTTCTTTTCTTTTCTTTTCTTTTCTTTTCTTTTCTTTTCTTTTCTTTTCTTTTCGATAGAGAGTGCATGCACGAGACATGGCAGGGACAGAGGGAGAGAAGAGAAAGAATCTTAAGTAGGTTCCACACCCAGCGTGGAGCCTGACATGGGGCTCAATCCCACAACCCTGAGATCATGACCTGAGCTGAAATCAAGAGTCAGATGCTTAACTGACTGAGCCACCCAGGTGCCCCTGAACAATGTATTTGTCTTTAAATGAGAAAATCTGAGAGGCATTGGGAGGAAGGTGGGGGGAAGAGCTGGGAAGAGCAGGGCTTAGTTAGAGGTGGAGTTCATGAGCTCTTGGATTGCTTGTTGGTTCATCTGTTTGGTACCAGAGTGCCAGAACCCTTTCTTCCCCCAGTGTCTGGCCTTTTGGCTGCAGGTGGAAAGGAAGGGGGTCTAATAGAGGATAAGGACAGGTAAAGTCCAAGAAAGGCCTAGGAGGAGGAAGGCCACACGGATCATTGTGGAAGCCCAGTGTTTACTACCCTGGCCAGGAGAGGATGGCTGGTCCCTGACTGAATCCAGAAGCCATGCTAGAGGAGCAGGAGGGAAGGCCCAGCTTCTCCATCCTAGGCAGCCGTCTCTGCTATCCCCAAAGGCCAAATGAGGTGATAAAACCATAACATTATGGGACGTGTGAACTCCTAGGACTCAGAGCTGACCTGGGAGACAAAGAACTTAAGACATAGTAGGCTCAGAAGAGAGGCAATCTCTAAAGTACATTTTGTTCTCAGGTGATGGTTTTAAAAGAAGAGACATGCATCAGTACATTAAGGCCTGCCTGCCACACCTTGTCATGGATTGTGGTCTCATCTTTCCTGCAACAAATGCATCATGTTCTTCTAGTCAGCTCCTCCCAGAAGATACAAAGTCAGAAGAGATCTGGGTTCACAGGACATGGGCTTTTTCTTTGTTGTGTGAGCCTCACCATTCAGTCTACTGCTCTAGGCAGGGCCCTTCCTGTCTCTTCTGGGTTAAAGTATATACAAGGTGCCAGGTATTTCACTTGGAAAGTTCTAGGACCACTCATGAGCTACACTCTGAAAGCCTGCCCTATGGCCTGCCAAGTAGATTTAGTTTAAAAATAACTCCTTACAGCTCTGGTTGACAGCAATTTGTGGAATTAAGATGGTGTCAGAGACAATTTTATGAAAGCGAGTGTTGTCCCTGGTGATTGTGTTTCCTGAAAGATGAGTGGATAACTCACCACAGGACATTCTATTAGCCTACATTACCCTCCCTCAAGCCAAACAAAATAGACCCCTGTTTTTCTCTAAGACAGGTCTCATTTTCAGAGCTGACAAAACTGTTCTCACTGGGCCCAGAGATCAAAATGTGTGTCCAGCTGGGATGAAGAATGACACTGACATGGACTGAAATTTTCCTTAAACCGAACTCCCTGCTCCCAAAAAGCACACTGCTGGTCATCAGCCATGAGGCCCTTTCCAAGTACCCAACAGAGCTGCTGCCATGAATTTCCCCTCAGTCAGCTTATACCCTCAGTGAACCTCTGAATCAATTAGGGATTTTTCAGTATTACCTGGCCCAAGGAAACCCTAACTAACTTAAAGAAGAAGGAAATTTATTGGCTTGTATAAGGAGGAAGCCCAAGTCTAGGGCAGGCTTCAAGCACAGTTTGATATAAGGGCTCAAATGATGTCATAGGAGCTCAGTCTCTTCATCTCTCAGCTGGGAATTATACTCTCAATGTTAGCTTCGTCCTCAGCAGGTTTTCTTCTGACTACAACCACATGGCTGCCACAGTTCTAGACTTTGTACCATCATAACTCCAAATCCACAGGTAAAGACAGTGTATCTTTTTGATGCAAAAGTCCTGATTTATTTGGATTGTTCCAGCTAAAGTTGTGGACCCATATCTGAACCAAATATTGTAGACTAGAGAAAGTGATGCCCTGATGAGCAGATGGGTGGCCCTGGGTGTAAAATCAGAGCCCTTTAAAACCCCAAGGATTGGTGGCGGGGATGGGGTCTATTGGAGTCTCTGCTGGGGGTTGCATTCAGAGGCATGTAGTAAAAGCCCCACCACAAGAGGTTTGTTCTTCTTCCATCATGAGATGTCCAGAGGTAGTCCAGGAAGCAGCCAAGAGCGCAGGTTCCTTCCAGACCCCTGCTACACCAACATAATTTGAAGCTCTCATCCTCTCGGCTTACAAGAATGGCTGCTTTTGGGGTGCCTGGGTGGCTCAGTCATTAGGCATCTGCCTTGGGCTCAGGTTATGATCCCAGGGTCCTGGGATCGAGCCCCGCATCGGGCTCCCTGCTCGGCGGGAAGCCTGCTTCTCCCTCTCCCCCTGCTTGTGTTCCCTCTCTCGCTGTGTCTCTCTCTGTCAAAAAATTAAACAAAATCTTAAAAAAAAAAAAAAAAGAATGGCTGCTCTTACAATCCAGGCATCCCAGACACTTTCCAGGCATGAAGAAGCGGGGAGAGGGCAAAGGAGAAAGTCTAGTGCCAGCTGAGTCTATTATTTATCAGGGAAAGCAACCTTCCATAAGATTTCTCCTTCTATCCTATCTGCCAAATCATATGATCATATGAGCACTCTTAGCTTCAGGACAGTCTAGAGAGGTCTTTTTTACTTAGAAACAAACTTGGGATTCTGATAATAGAGAAAAAGAGGAAAATAGATATTCGGTATATCAACTAACAATGTCAGCCAGTTACCTGCTATGCAGTCAAAAACAAAAAACTGTCCGCTAAAGCATTTGTCACCTATTGTGTCCAGTTCCCCTTTCCCAACCAAAAATCTACTTTTTAGTTCCTGACTCTGAGAAGGATAATCAGCTCCTGTTTGGTGGTTTGGAGCTGAGCATCCCTGGGGTCATCTCCAGAAGCACCACAAGCTACCTATTCAGCATCCATAAAGGTGCCACAGCCATTCTTGGCAGATGGTTTTAATCTTTCTTTAAGTCCAAAGAAACTCAGAACTGATGAAAGTTGGTTTTTAAATATTTTAAAAGAATATTCTTTTTTAAAAAATTGTATAATGTAGCACATATTTTAAAAATTGTTCCGGAATTATAATTTTGGGAGAATGGTATTAGAAAAATGTATGTGTACATCCTTATGTATATGGGGATATATTAAGTATTAGTACAAATCTTTCGCATCTTAACTGAATGTGCTGTCTCACTCTTAGTCCTGGGAAGCCTGAAGAAGTCCATTATTTCAGCAGAACTGAGCAGGGATTACCCTGGAGGAGGAGCTGGGGTGGGCTGTCTGAGACCCGAAGGGAATGCCTTCGGCTTCTAGAGCAAGGGCAGTTCTGCAACGGCAGTAGGTAGAACAGCCACTCCCCTACCACATGTGGTCTTAGGGAATATCAGCAGCACAAGCAAAGCAGGAGGGTTATTTCAAGTTGTTTTAAAGACCACAAATTATTAGTGTTTTTTCTTCTACTTCATGGAATCAGAAGTTCACAGAAATGTTGGAGCTAGAAATAAGCTTAGTGGTCATCTGGCCTGACCCCTTCGATTTTCACTGGTTCCTTGTGCAAATCTCTTCATGTAACCTTATTGTATAAAAGACTTCATCATCTAGAGAAATCAGTGGGATCCACAACTCCCTATGTATTTTGAGATGTAGATCACAAACCTGACCATGATTTGGATGGAAAGGATGGTTTGAAAAGGGGGAAGAGAGAGGGATCTGAAACATACTGCTTCACTGGTTGTCATGGCTGGCAATCTCTTTATCAATTGGATTCTTTTTTAGCTTTATACTTTGTCATGATTTCAGACTTATAGAAAAGATGCAAAATTAGTACAAATAATTCCCATCTACTCTTCACCCAGATTCCACACATGGTGACATTTTACCACATTTGCTTTCAATAGCTAGATAGATAATTTTTTTTCCTCTACATTTGGGCTGCAGATATGCCACTTTATCCTTTCAGTGTGTATTGGCTAAAAATAAGGACATTCTCTTATAACATAGTATAATAAGTTCTCATATTAACATAGTACAATAATCAAAATTAGGAAGTTAGCATTATAGCAATACTAGTAACTAATTCACAGACTTTATTCAAAATCTCCCATTATTCTAATAGTGCTTTCTATGGGTAAAGAAAATCCCGGATCATGGGTTACATTCAGTTGTCATGATGTCTCTTTATCACTTTGAGTCTGGAATAGTCCCTAAGTCTTCCTTTATCTTTCTTGACATTGGCAGTTTGGATCAACATGGTCTAGTTACCTTGTAGAATTTCTGAATAATTTTGTTGTTGTTGTTGTTGTCAAAAATAAAATTTTATTATTTGGATGTTCCAGTGTACAATTTATGAAGATATTGCCAACATTTTCCATTCTCAAATCCTCATCAACACACGGATAAAATGCAGGCAACATTGTAATGCACTGCTCATTGGAATACCAAGTACAAGGAGGGCTATTAGAAGCAATAAAAATATATTTGCTATTAAACTCAGAAAAAGCACTCTTTATGGGCACTTAATGAGGATCCCTATCCATAAGATCTAACATCTCATCATATGGAATTCACCCATAAAAATCGTCAATAACAATAGCCTGCCGACCACTATAACCACCCCACCATTTACCTATAGGCTTGTAATACACACTTCAACCACTAGAGACACATTTCAGCAGCAGAACAGGACTTGCCCACTCCCAAGGGACCAACTGTTACAAGTGACGTAAAAAAATCCCACTCCTTGGAAATCCCAGCTGTTAGGACAAAGTCACAGAAACCACACCCACAACTTAATAAAAGACAGACACCTCGTTAGCCAGATGCTGCAGATCACCACCACTCTCACGAAGTAACTCCACAGTGGACTCGAGATCTGTGCTCTTCCCAGGATTACAAGGTGCGCCACATTCTTCCGATACTCCATCCTTAGAACAAAACCTTTAACAGTCCTCGTCAGTCCTGGGTGCATGCTCACAGTGAGCCCTGTGAAAGCCAGACACCTTCTTGAGAGCACTCAGCCTCTCGTGCCTATCCTAGCAGATAGAGGGTGCTGCTCTCCCCGACTTTTTTTTTTTAATTTTATTTTATCATGTTATGTTAGTCACCATACGATACATCATTAGTTTTTGATGTGGTGATCCACAATCCATTGTTTTCGTATAACACCCAGTGCTCCATGCAGTACGTGCCCTCCTTAATACCCATCACCGGGCTAACCCATCCCCCCACCCCCCTCCCCTCTAAAACCCTGTTTGTTTCTCAGAGTCCATAGTCTCTCATGGTTCATCTCTCCCTCCGATTTCCCCCCCTTCATTTTTCCCTTCCTTCTCCTAATGTCCTCCATGCTAATTTTTAAGGCTATTTAAAAATTCTATCCTTATCATGAAGGAGAAGAATGCTATGACTTTCTCTTTGTGATTAATGCTAATGAGTCCAGTCACCATAGGATTCCCATCCCATTGCAAGGAAGATAGAACACTTAGGTATTCACCTGGGCCCCAGTTTGGGGTAAATGGGTCTAAATCCACTAATGGTTGAGTAGAGCTTAAACCCTTTCAGAAGATGTGATCCCTTGGGGAGGATCTATATTGGCATCCCTCAAGATCTAGGATATTGCTCATTTGCAACAACTGACTATGGGCCTTTTTTTTTCACCATGGCTGGTTGTCGCAAATGAAGGATTGTTTTGTTATTCACTCAAACCTAATTAAAGCCAAGGTTAGCAGGGCATCGGCCAGCATCCGATGTCTTCCCTCTTGTCTTCCTCATCCCATCACCAGTCAACATGATTCATTGGCTTTTAGTGCATTAGGCAAATTTGCTCTAATTGTGGAGGGGAAGGAGCAAGGGGCCCATGGCTCCACCCAGGCGCTACACCATTGCCTTCCTGTAAGTCACACAGACTCCAAGAAAGGGGCTTAAATTGCCTTTATTGATTTGTCAGCCTCTAATAGATCATTTCTCACTGAACAAAGGACAGGACCCTCAAAGAGAATTCTTCCTCCTCCTCCAGTCCTCATCATGGGTCTTGTTTCAGTGGGAAGAGTCTCTGAGGGGTTAATGACATGTTGGAGAGAATTAAAATGCCAACATCAATTCTCCCAAAGATGCAGCTGAGAGGGGCCCAGTGGGGCTTGTTTCCACCTGTGACTGCTCCAAACTAGACTTCTTGATCCCAAAATTAAGCATAGAGAAGCAACCCTCAGGATTCTAATTTCCTTCCATGTGGGATCTCCTAAGATGAGCATACTGTGATTTCATATCTAGTCCTTTGGAGCAGCTCCTTTTCTTACGCCCCTTGGAAGGAGGATGAAGTATAGTGGTAGCCATGTTACAGAATCCCACACAGAAGGGCAGCCAGCCAATAGTTCTCTAGCACCAGTCTTTAACTCACATTACATATCCAATAAATTTTTAAATATTTCTTATACACTGACTGTGTGCCAGGAACTTCACTCAGTCCTTTGCAAGATGGAGCCTTAAAGCTCAACGTGCTTGTAGAGACAGCTACAAATAACCACACAACACAATGTGATAAGTTTTATAATAGAATTTGTACAATATATGTAAAAGACTCTGAGGCATTAGGAGGAAGGGGATGGAAGGGAAGGCCAGGTTAGTCTTCCCGTGTGCCTGGAAGGATGGGTTCATGTGGCAGACAGACTGGGGTTGGCCTTTGCAACCCACACAGTTAACTAGGTGCAGCCCTGTTCTGTTCAGTTTGATTGTGTTTGTGTCCTGGAAGCACCTCCCTCCTCTAGATGGTAAGCACCTTGAGGGCAGGAATCTTGCCTTACATTTGGGGAGTTCCTCCCAGTACTCAGCCAGGTGCTAATCACACAGGAGCTCCTCAGGGAATCCTAGGGGGATAATTAAATCCAGCAGATCACACAGCTGTGAGGAACATGTGGCCAGCTATTGAATGAAGGCCTCTGTAAGGACTCAGGAGTCTGGCGGGGGCAGGGGGCAGGTGAAACTCTGGTCAGAGTGTCAACACCATAACCCAGGATATCCCTTTAACACAACATTATGTCCACTACCTTTATAGTGAAAACACTTCTGTGGCCTCAAAAAAACCCAAGATTAAGTCACATTTTTTTTTTCTAGCAACATTTGCTACAAAAACTACCAATATAACACAATTACTTAGACAGTTTTTTTGGAATTCACTGTTCACTGACAGAATGTAACCTGGAGTTAAAACTAACGAGAACCCCATTGGTTATAGATGGGAATAGTGTTACAGGGCTGTGATTTAGGCTCTCTGCTCAGTAAGGAAGGTAGGGGTTTAGGGGAAAAAGAGGAAAGGAGGAAGGCATAGAGAGGAAGGGGAGAAGGATGGGGGGGGCTGTTGCTGGGAAAGGATGGCTTTTTGCAAGAATTTTCTCTGTGTTGCTTTGCTTTTCACTTCCTTCAGAGGAGCCTTTTGCTGTCAGGGAGGCTTGGCTCAGCCTTTATTATGGGTTTTCCTTTCCACTATCATTTTTATTTTTTATCTCGAAGTCTCACAATGTTGGCTCCACTCAAGGGGTTCCTAGAGGAGACAGAGTGGCCAAGGGTCAAAGCATCTCTGGTGCAGGAGCTCAGAGAACGGTCTCCTGTAGAAGCTGTGACTGTGAGGCCATGGCCCCCTTCCTGCACACCTGGAAACAGAGGCTTGCGTCCAGGCTTCCAAAGACTGGGAGGCCCCTAGGGCATCAAGGACCCAGAGCACTGTTAAATTATCACTGCAACTTTCATTCGGAGGTGGTGGGCAAAGCAAACCAGCCAAATGGGAAAATAGTTTGACTTCAGGGCCCCACAGTAGAACAGCCGGCTTGCTGGTGGGTGTGGATGCATGGAGACAGCTGGGTGCAAATTCACAACCAGAGAAAATTCTTCAGGATTTTCAACTTATTTTTTCCCCCCTCCAACAATGAATAGGGAGAACCCCGGACTGTGGTAAAAAAATAGCTCACACTCTCCCTCAAACCTGTCTGGCTTGAGTTTGTGGAAGAGGCTTGAGGGGGAAAGTCACATTTGAAAATGGAATTTATTTTGAGCCAGTGATGGTGACAGGAGGCAGCTTTCCAGAATAAAAACCCTCTTCATCTTTTTTTTAATTACTTCCCACCCCCCACCCCCCAAAACACACTATTCCTCAATGCTTTTCTTAGTGAAAAGCTAGAGGTAAACCAGAACAATCACCTTTGTAAGGGGAGCAGGTTTCTGGAGCAGTTCTGCTGAGGCACGGGCTGAGATGGGTGAGGCCAGCCCCGTCTAGTTCCTACTGGTGGCGTGAACTTGCCACCATCTAACCTAAGGGGGTTTCCTCAGCTCTAACTCGGGGCTGCACCAGCTGTGTGCAGATAAAGTCTGAAGACGGCTCTGAAGTTTCTCCATAAACTGAAGCCCTATAGGCGAGGAAGGCGTTGGTATTAAGGAGCTGCATAAGGCCTCCCATGGCCAAGAAAGCTGTCAGTGAGAACTGGGAACACCCCTCCCTCAGCAACACCACAGGGGTGAGAGCGAAGGAACAGCTGCTGGCTCTGTTGGAGGAGCTCATGGGGAGAAATGAGAGTCCTCAGCATCACAGACAAACAGAATTGCCTCGGAGTCCTACACGGGTCTCCCCACCCACTTGGAATCGCAGAGGGCTGACCAGGCAAAGGGGACGAACCAGTTTCACAGAGAGGTAAACTGAGACCTGAGGGGGCAACCCCTTCCATGCAGCCACATTGAGGCTCACCCAGAGCAATGCCAAGCTTGGCCTCCCTCACAATCCCCTCAACACCAGGGTCAATGCAAGCCTGACCCCAGTTAGCCTCCAGCCTGAAAGGTCATTGGCCTGAGTAGTGAAAGCAGGTCAGTGCCCCAGGAGAGCTGCTGTAAGCCACCACTCTGAAAGGACAGCTAGTCTCCTGGCTGCAAGGACCTCGCCTCAGCTCCCAGAGGAAGGGGGCTGATTGCTGAGGCCTGCTCACCCCTGAGCAAGGCTGAGAGCCCTTCAAGCAGAGCAAGTTTTGCGCATGGGATCCCTACCGACTCGTGGTGTGGAACCAGTGAACATGGAATGAAAAACTCTAATTCCCTTCACTGGGGTGGGGGTGGAGTCCTAGGAAAACCCCACTGCCTGGAGCCGGCATAAAGCAGTGTTCTGAGTGAATTAGGTGTCCCCAGATCCTTCCCTCGTTCCCTGAAACCTCACTGAGAAAGGCCTGAGTTAAGAGTGTTAGTAGCTCAAGGCTCAAAACACAGGCCACAGGGCCTTTTGCACACCTCTCCAGAGATGCCTGCCCATGGCCTGCAGCAGCCTGCCCCTGAAACCAGCCTGACGATGTCACCACAGTGAGGTCACACTCTGGAGTCCCTTGTCCCTGTGGCCGGGATGCAGATCATTCATTCTGATACAGCACTGACCCAGAACTCGGGCTCAACTCCCACTATCCAGCAAGGGCCACCAGGAGGCCACACACCCTGAAGTTTTGCTGGAACACTGCCACACCCTGTAGTTCCTATTGGCTTCTTTCTTGCTAGAAGGACAGAGTGGAATAGCTGCTACAAAGACCATATGGCCTGCAAAACTGAAGGTGTTTACCGTCTGGCCCCGTTATTGGAAAATTCTGCCACTCCTGCCTCACATAATTATCTTATTGAAGCCTAACAATTACACCGTGGACGAGGTTTTATCACCTCTGCTTCGAGGGGTAGAAGCTGAAGACCAGGAAGTAGCTTGCTAGTAAGTGGCAGAGTCTGTATCAAACTTAAGTGTATCGGCTCCAGAGCCCAGGTTGGTCATACGTATAACCCTGCCCGTCTGTAGGCACAGCCAGTCGATGGGCAGGATGTTAGTAGTGTAGGAAAAGTCATCTTCCCCCAATGGTTCAGCCAGATTTGGAACCATATTGTTGAATAAGGACTAGGTTAGGTCTGTGTCACTCCCAGCCTTTCCCTCAGGACCCTGATCACAGGAGTGGCTCTTAAGATCTTCCTGGCTAGAGCTTGCAGCTTGTGAATAAACCTGAAACCCAGAGGAACCAGGCAGGCCTAGAGCAGGCCCTGGCCAGGCCAGCCATGGTTACCATGACAACGGAGTCATTTCCATTACAAACCCTGCAACAGGCTTCCAGAAGGTGATTAATGGCTGACCTCTGGGGGCTGGGAACTCTCTCTCTCTCTCTCTGGGGGTGAGGGGGTATCCCTTTCAGTCTGTGCCACACTTGGGCTAGCCACTTCTCTACCCCCCAGCCCCCGAATTGGGAGGTTGAGGTGGATTTTCTAGTTGGGGTGTAAATGCTAAAATACCCCATCCCCTGTCACCTAAATCCTAAAAGTCAGCCCAAGAAGCGCCTTGTAAAAATCTTGCTCCAGCCTTGAGCTGAGACAGCCTAGCCCAGGAAACTCAAGGGCAGACAAAGGAAAACAAGAAGCCAAGGGAAGGAGTGCAAGCCTGTAAACTGGTTCATTCTTGCTGGGTAAATGGCACCCACTCCCCAAAGGGAAAAGGTACAAAAAGAATTCAGTGAAGCAAGAAGCAGGTAGTAAAAGGCAGGGAATCCTACCTCCTTTGAGCCCAGAGAAAAGCCTTTTCTACAGACTCAAGAAGAGGGGGTGGAGAAGGGTGGGCCGCCTGCCAAAGCAATGACCCATGCTGTGAAGCTGAGGAGACTCAGAGGTCCCCATGTCCCCTCGATCACCGCCAATTGATGGGGGGCCGACTCCACTGCCTGCCAAAGGAGGGGTGAGCTGGGTTTTACACCTCAACCTTGGGGTGTCTGTTGCAGGGCCATTCTGGGCTCATTCATTGACAGTTTTTCTCTCTGCTGACATTTGGGTGGCTCTGTTTTTGTTTGGCCATTTTCATTGCTGATGAGTCACTCCCCGTCCAGCCGGCTGGGGGCGGTCAGGCATTCGCTGTGTGGGTACCAGAATCCAGCATGGGGCGCGGATCAGTTTCATCCTTTCTGCTGAGTTAGTGTGATTCTGGAGTTAAAATGGGAAGTTTCTGTGAGAGAGAAGAGAGGCACCTCACTTCTCTGGAGTCTGAGCACATTGGTGTGATGTGAACTTCAGGAAGAGACTACCTGCCCTCATTCTGCCCCCAACCCCTTTGGGAAAGTGGAACCAGGGAAAATCATCTCCCCTGTGACACCTCTACCACCACTAAAACTATCCCTGAGCCTTTGCTGGCATCCCACAGCGAGGCCAAGACCAGAAACTCTCCAAGCAAAGTGTTGTGGATTAGAATCTAGGTCCACAGAATCCGTCCTACAAGAAACCTAACTACTTTTTCTACAACTGAGATGATTTTTGATTTTGAGCTCCCATTCTGTGGCAGGGAGTCAGCCCCAGTTAATTCCAAGGCTCCCGTTTTTCACTTTATGGGAGGCTGCCTCTAATCTGGGGAGGGGCTAGCTGGTGCCCTTGCATGGAGTGGGGACAAGAGTGATGATTCCATTCTCAGAGTCCTCTAGCCCCTCTGGCAGCCACCCACACATGTCCTTGTCCTGTCTGGACTGCAGCTCTCAGGCCACGCTGGTCACGGCTGGGTCTTCCTCTCCCCAGCCACACAGGCTCTCCAGGCTCCCCGGCTTCACTGAGCCGTATGCCCACAGCTCTCAGCTGTACACCAGACATTCTGCTTTGTGGGGACCCAGGGAGGCGGCCTCTCCAAACACCTGGATACTTCACAGAAGGTTTTTCTGCTCCCATGACAGGCTAGGTCCTCTGGAACTCCAGAAATTACCACTTTCCTCTCAGTGGGAAAGGGGACACAAGTTACTCTCTCCTTGGATCCTTACAGTTATCTGGAAGTTCTACTATTGCACAACCCCATCTCTGGACTCAGCCTGGAGTGTGGGGCAGGGTACATACTCCTTCCTTGATGTGCTCACCAGGAACTAACCTGGTTCCCCAGCTCTCCTCCTTTCCTCTAGCCTATCTGGATACATCTTGATTCTAGGGGGTGGGGCTTCATGGACTCTGATGGCTTTCATATTGCTCCACATCTTCTGATTTTGTCCTTGGTTCTCTCTGTTCTGCTTTGAGGGCTCAGCTTTTGAAACACAAAATATAAGAATTGCTCTCTGGACTTACGTTACTCCCTCAGTGCCTTGCTTGCCATCCCCCACCAGGGGAAGTGTGAGATACAAGAAGTACTTGAAAAAAACACATCAGCCAATATTCCCAAATATTATCCTGCTACACTGTGCTTGCAGGGGCCTCTCTGGACCTGCACTCACAGCCGTAGAGCTGGTTTGGGCCCATCACCGCCTCACTCCGTGGAAGTCAAACTTTGCCCAAGATTTCCTTAAGTTCTCAGACGTCCTATGTTCTCTTGGTCACTTCCAACTCCAAGCGGTGTTTGCCAAGAATTAGTTCGTCTGTGACCATCCTGCTGGTCACACCCCCGTCCCCTCCTTCCCATCTCCATGCCAACGCCATCAGCTACAGCCTTGGGTGTACAGGGCCTGCTTTCAGGAGGACATTATGGTTGTAAAGCACAATCATTTCTTTTCTTTGCAAAATAAACACAAAATACCTGTTCAGTATGGCTGTTAGAAATAAGAAGATAGATGCAGTCCCCATTGGAGACTGGTAGAAAAATTGCCTACGGCTGCAACCGTTATTATGTGTGTGTTATCTACGTGTTACCCTCGTTGAGACTACCTGTAGCCTGGTTTTAATATCAGCCTGATTTTCCCCGCTAGTAATGTGTGTCTCTTCTCCTTCAGTCAGTGTGTCTTGAGGGAATAGAGATTAATATTAATATTAGCTTAAGTAGCAAATGGTTAGGATAATGTATGGCAAAACAAAATATAATGATTTCCAAATAATCGACAGAGCTCTTTCTTTTCCATTTATTATCGGGAAGAGACTATCTTTATCCTAAGATGCTCCACATGGGTAGGGGATGGGCTAGATGGGTGATGGGGATTAAGGAGGGTGCTTGTTGAGATGAGCATGGGGTGTCCTATCTAAGTGATGAATCACTGAATTCTACCCCGGAAATCGATATTGCACTGTATGTTAACTAACAAAAAGTAAATATACAAAATAAAAATAAAACAAAGATGCTCCTTCCTGAAACTGAGGTGACACTGGAGCTTGGGAAAGCAGCCCTGTGCTGACACCATGATGGGCCATGCTGGGCCTCCCTGCCTCTGGCCTGTCTGGTAACTGCAGTCTCCTTCCCTGGCTTCCTGCATGTCAGGGCCTCATCATCTCAGGGCCCCTGCCCTCCATGGGCCCCTGCCCTCCGTCCTCCCCTGCCCCTTCCCCATGCCAGACCGCACCTGTTCTGCATTCACTCCTCCTTCCCCAGGCCCTCCTCACAGCCCAGAAGCTGATAAACCGCACTAACGTGATAATAGATGATAATCAGTTAATGTGTTACCCCTTTTTGGTAACATTTGCATTTTTACAGGGTCTTTCTGAAGAAAAATCATTCTTAACAACAACATGACTGGGACGGGAGAATCTCAGCACCTGCGTCTGCAGGGCCTAAGGAATTATATTTGTGACAAGAGGGGTTTTGATTCCTCAAATCACAGCTCTGTTCCCGGGAAGGGAGTGAGAACAAGAGGCTTCTTAGCTAAGGGGCTTTTGGGCAAAAGGCCCTGAGATGCAGGCCTAGGACAGAAAATCACTCTCACCTCAGAGAGAAGGAAGAGATACCCCCCCCCTGGAGACACAAATTACCCAAAATAGAAAGGGGGTGGGACAGAGGAAACCCCAGTAGAAGAGAAGTGACATTTCTGGGCCATGTAGGTGCCTGCCCCTGCACACAGGACGATGGCAAACGCTCCTCACAGAGACTGCTTCCAGGGGTAATACTGCATTAAACAGACCGATTCCATGCAGCTGGCAGCCAGCTGCCTGGGTTGGGGTAGGGGGTCGGGGGAGCAGTACGGGAGGTGCGGAGACATGCTGCAGGATTGCACAGTTGCCAGAGTCCTGGGAGCCCACCTCTGAGCCACAACAGCTTCTCCATGGTCATGGGTGTTCTTCCTTAGAGCTGGCCACATTGCAGGGCCACTGGGACCACCGTCCCGACCTCCCTCGAGCAGGCCACACTGCCTTCTGCATTAGGACCGGGCTGGCTGGAGACTGGGCATTGGTGCGTGGATGCCGCATCTTAGCCCGGACCCTGCCAACCTCCTCTTGCCTCTTTGAAGACCCACCATCTCACTCCTCGATGGTATTCCCGGTTTTAGCGAAACTCTCCTCCCACTCCCTTCCCACGGCTCTGCCTCAGTCCCAGGGAGAACCCAGGCTCCTGGGGCTCAGACATGACCCTGACTAACCCCAAGCCTCCCACCCTGAGCACTCTCCTTTCTGGGGGATTCAAAACAAGCAGCTGCCCACAGCAGAGTTGCCCCTGCTGCCAAGCATTTGGCTGGCATGAACAGAGCACAGGCCTGGTTGCAGCTCAAAATAAATTCCACTTCCGTAAAATAATTCTGAGAGCTGCCGGCTGGCCATGTTGGCAGGGACAGCAGGAGCCTGACTACCACAGAGGAGGAAGGGCCTGCCAGGCTGCTGCTGCAGGACCATCCTGCACCCATGGCTCCTGGGGCCATCGGTCCCTCAGGCAGGGGGTTAAGCACCATCTAATGCAGATGCCTCCTCCAGAGGCCAGGCCACCTGGGTTACCTGTATACCTACACTAGCCTCATGGGCTCAGCACAAGTGGACCCACTGGCCTCTTCTCCAGATTCTGAGAGAGACTTACGATGGGGAGGCTAGAAACCGAGCTCTACTGAGGGCCCCAAATACATACTTGGCTTACACAGGAAGTACACAGAGCAGGCAGCACATCCCCGACCTTCCCGTCTGCCATCTTGACCCGGGAAATTCTCACGGGCAAGGTCTGTGTGTTCTCTATGATCCCCACCATGCCAAGCAGGGGAGGGATCAGAATCGGTCCTGGTGCTTCCAGGGCAGGGAGATTGACACCAACAGGTAAAAGTTACAGGTAAGAGGAGTTCAGCTCTATTGAAAGAACTTTCAAACAGGCAATTCTATCTAAAAATAATGGGCTATCTTGGGAGCTAATGAGATCACTGTCCCTAGAGGTATTCAAGCAGAGGCTCAAAAGCCACCTGCAAGAAATAGAATAGTCGGCAAACCCTAGCGGATGGTTGGTGAGTTGACTTCTAATGGTTGTTTAAAGACGTAGTGCATGTAAAAGCCTTCTGATTGGAGGAAAGAATATTGATTGAGTATTGTTACCCCACTTAAAATCACCACATTGCATGGGGAGGGATGGAAAGGTAAATTAACATTTATTGAAAATCCTTTATGTCCTGGACACATTACCTTTAATCTTCACAAGTGTATGAGGCAGGATTTATTATTCCTGTTTTACAGTGAGAAAAACAGATTTCAGAGATGCTAAGAACCTTGCCCCAAATCACATTGTGTAAGCAGGCAGCACAGAAGGTGGGGGTCAGCTCTAGTGGCGGTCCAGCTGCACAACAGCCCACTTCCTCTGAAGAAGCTAACGTTGCCTCCCCTCTGTACCACCCTCCTGGAGCCGCATCCTCCTCTTTCTTCCACGACGAGTGGATTGTGCACTGGCCAGTCTGACCCGCCAGAATCTGTCACTGAAGCAGACTCATCAGGCAGGATCTTGGTAGGGGGCGGGGGGGGGGGCAGGCACAGTTAAGGAAGTCTACTCGTCCAGGCTGAGCACGTGGGACCTTTGCAGGGTTGATGAGAGCCTGTGTACTTTTCACCATAGCTGCTGCAGTGAGAGCCGTGATGGCAGGTGTCAGGGAAGCTGCCACTCTGGCAGTTTACAGGCAAATTGCAGTATTGTTTACAGCAGCCCGAGCATCCCTAGGGCGATCTGAGACCCAGCAATGCGGCAGCTTCCCTAGCAGGAAATTGCCAGGGTGGCCAGTGATGTGGGGCTCTGGTTGGTTCTGGGATAGGGAGACCAGCACGGTCTGTGGGGAGAGGGGTCAGAGGAGGATCAAAGGGCCAGCAGACCGTGCTGCAGGTGGGATACCTTACTGGCTTAGATGATTGCTGGTGGAAACATGGCTTTGTGCAGTCAACAGCACTCCTGCCTGGTGTGATCTAAACTCTTCCTTTAGTTGACCTTGCTCTCTCCATCTACTTTAACCCCATGGGGAAACTGAGGCAAGCCAGAGCTGAGAAAGATGCAAGTGTTAGCTCTGAGCTGGACTGTGTAGGCCCAAGTCTTGTGGAAGCTAGTACTTATGGATCTCTCTGCTCCTTGCTTCATTGAAAGAAGCCCAAGGTGGCAGAGAGAGTCCTACCATTCTCAGCAGAAGCAGCCAGACTTGTTGGGGAGGGAGAAGCAGCCAGGGCAGAGCCTGGGGAAGCAGCCAAACTTGCTGGGGAAGGAGAGCAACAGGGCAGAGGCTGGGGAAGTCTGCTGGAGCCCAGCCATGAGAACCTGGCTTCTCTAGCCCCACTTGGTGTACTTTTATACCTGGGCTTGCTAAGACCTTCACTGCAGGGAAACTACCCAGGGACTGTCCCTTCACCTGCCAACTCCTCCCTAGCTGCTTCCCTGTAGCCTCCATAGGGTTCATGCCCACTGGGTCGCCTCTCTGTGGGTATCTCCCTCAGGGCTCCTGGCCCAGCCTCACTGTGGTCACTCTTCAGGGAAGGTGAAGCCAGGAGATCCTAAAGCGGTGAGCACTGAGCCTAAACAAAGAATTCACTCATTCTAGCTGATGCTCAGAATCAGAAGCCTTTGGAGTTTGCTGCTTAGGAGATGGTTAACATCCAGCCACTCCAAGTCAGGGCCTGACACTGGCTCAGAGCGGTGACCTGGCAGGGATGGGGCTAGGTTCCTGAAGAAAGGTGCTGACAGCAAACAGCCTTTCATCTGCCCAACAGCTGCTCCTTCTGCTCCCTTGAAGTGTCCTGAAATGGGACATAGACCTGAGGCGCTGGCCAAGGCGGGGACTGCAGTATTTCCAAGTGAAATCCTGTCCTGTGGACAGGAAATGTGACCATTCATTTGCTAAACTTGTCAGCCCATAACTGAGCTTCCTGTGTGCATTTCCACCCAGCAGGGACAAGGCAGGGGGGTGAGCAAGCTGGTTAGAAGTAGGGACACGAATTCATAATCAGGATTTACCAGATCCTCTTAGAGGGAGTCAGCATTTATGTGGCAATGAGATTATTTACAGAGCTATGAGCGATAGCTGGTCAAAGAGACTTGAAAAGCAAGAGAAGGGAGCAGAGGGGTGGAAACCTCCAGAGGCCTTGTTTTTGGAGCCAATGGACAAACAATTTTCAGACCACAGCAGACATCACAACTGAATTCATATATCCTTCAGTAACTACTAGCGTCATATATTAGCTCTGAATCTTACAGTTTGAATTGAGGAGATAATGGTTTCTAGAATAAAAGAAATAAGATTTGTGCTTTGTTTGTAGCTGACAATTTTTTTCTTCCTTCCCCTATGTGAAAATCAGGTGATACTGAAAATTCAAGCCCCTCAAAACAGAAGGAACAAAGCAGACTCTGCAGGTGGCCCTGGCCTGGCAGAGCAGCAGAAGCTGAAATCAGAGGGGGGCTCCAGGGCCAAAGAGGTGTGGAGCCCCATGTCACAGGGTGCTTCCATCAGGCCCAGGGTGGGGACCTCGGAGAGCTCCACATGCCCACCCTAGCTCCTCCCGCCGGAGGCGCCGGAGGATCTTGCTTGTTTTCAGGGCAAACCTTGCCTGTGTCCCAAGAAGGCAGGGCGAGCAGAGTTGGGGGTGTAGGAAGAAAGTGCACTTTGCTGTTTATCAGCTAAGCACTGGTGTCTGAAAGTCTCAAACTGAAGGCATCAATATTTCAAACATTCATATGCTGGAGAGTATTTCCCCTTTTGTCACATTTCTGGCCAATTGATTTCCCCTGGCCACAAACTTGCTGCTTTTAGAACATCATTAATAACAAATCGACTCTGGGCGCCTGGGTGGCTCAGATGGTTAAGCGTCTGCCTTCGGCTCAGGTCGTGATCCCGGAGCCCTGGGATCGAGTCCCGCATCGGGCTCCCCGCTCTGCGGGAGGTCTGCTTCTCCCTCTGCCTCTCTCTCTCTCTCTCTCATGAATAAGTAAATAAAATCTTTAAAAAAAAAAAAATAACAAATCGACTCTGGTAGAATCTGCCCTGGGAGGGGGCATTGGCTGGGAAAGGTCCCTGACCTTGTTTCCTCTGAGAAGAGGGGCTCTGGTCAGTCACAGCTGCATGAGGACTGGGAGGCTTGCTTTGGTAGCAGAGGGACCGACCAGGGAGCAGGGAAACAAGTGGACTACCCTATGCCTCCCTAGTCAATTGCCAGAACCCTTGGATAGGGTTACTGGGAGAGAGAGAGGGGCAACATGGAGGTCTAGAACAAGAATACAGGGTCCAAACCCATCTCTAGTCTCCTCCTTACCCTCTGTCCTCCCCCACAGGGTCCTATCTCTGGAGGCTTCCAAGTCTGTCCCAAAGCCCCATGAGATGAATACCACTCAGGGGTCTGGAATTAGCTAAATAGCTGGCAACTCACAGTGCCACCTGGGGCTCCTGCCTCAGACCCCTGCACCTTCCTACTCAGGCCAGTGAAGTGACGCCAGCCTCTCTTCTCTGAGCCCATCTGTGGCAGCACTTCCTGACCCTGCTGGCCCCCGGAGCCCAGGTGTCCTCTCTTCCTTTTCCAGTGATTCTCTCACCCCTCCGCTCCACCCCCACAGCGCCTGGCTCTCAAGACAGGGCCTGGGATGGGTGCTCACAAAGTATAAATGACAGAGAAAATGTTCTTACAACAGTCTGACATTCCTGCTCCTATCTCCAGAGTGGCAAGCACTAACATCAGCCAAGATCGGGCCTCCCAGTGGGCTCAGGTCTGCTGATCACACGGCAGAGGCCTCTCTGCTCCCACCCAGTCCCGTGGCTTATATCCCTGGAAATCTCTTGGTTGTCCTGATACCGATTTGGCTTTGGAAAGGAATCAGTAAGAAATACACACGCCGCAGGCCTGAAATAGAATCTGCCGTTTGCAGTTGTTTTCCACTGGCTGGGCTCAATTTGAACATGGCTACCCCAGGACAGGGCCTCCGGGGTCCAGAGATGCCTGCTGTAGGCCAGTCTTCATCTTACAAGACCACAGGGGCCCAGCGACAGTGGGCAGGTTGTCACAGTGTTTTACGGGCAGGATAAATATTTGTGTTATATTCGCATGCACAGCATGGAGCCTGAGCCCACTTTATGGCCAAGCCTGGGGAGATTGGAAGGTTGTGCTGAGCCAGCTACAGGGAAATGTACTTTCCTGGTAGCTTTCCAAGAAAATAGTTTGGGCTTGAGGATTAAGGAAATTGTGGTCCTGGATGGGCAGAGGCTGAAGCCATAGATCTCCCCAGTCCAGCATCCCCTCCCAAATGGGCTGACCCTGTGCACCTCAGGATCACAGCATGTGCTAGACCATGACTCCCCACGGATCCCCGGGAATTGTCTTGTCCTTGAATGGATGTTAGAGCTTCAGAGAACTTGATAGTTTATCTAGTCTAGCTGGATCAACTGAGGTTGGAGAGGTTCACTATCTGGCCTAAGATCACCTAGCTGATAGTGATTTTGTTTCCATGGATCCCTTCCTACTTGGAATCTTCGAGAAAGCCTTCTTTTTCTAAACTTCAGACCTTTTTTTTTTTTTTCGTCTCTAGAAGGGATCAGACTTGGAGGGATGTCCTGCCTTGGGCAGAAGAGTACAGCTGGTGAAGTTTTTCATCCATATCCTACATTCCCTGTTCTACATTTCCTACCTACATTTTCACATTTCCCCACTCTTTGCCTAGAAAGAAACTGACTTTTGTTAAGCACCTAACATAAACCAAGTTGTTTTCAATTTACAGCAACTCTATAAGGTGGGGGTTATTATTCCCATTGCAAATGTAACCACTGTGTTGAATAAACAAGACCCATGAGGTATATAGTCAAAAGGCAAATTTGTGTTTGTTTGCCACTATCCCTTTAAACTGGCTAGTCTTTTTCCTTGACACTGGGTAAAATCTCTGACTTTTTTGCTCATTCTTAGAGACTATAAGTCACTTTACATCACCAACATAGTATCTAGATTCAATAATGTAAGGTGTCCAGTTCAATAGAATATTCCACACATCAGTCTTTATACAAAGATATATTAATTGGGATATTATAGGTTTCTGCTGTGCTAACAAACAACTCTAAAAGTTCAGCAATTCATGCATAGGTTTTACTTCTCACTCTTTCAGAGTTCACTGGAGGTCAGGAGACTCCCCTCCTCCCCCCCCCCCCAGGCCACAGCTGTCTTCCATATGGGGACTCTGTCACTTTGTCTTGTGGTTCCATGTTCCACAGGGAAAGAGAGAGCCTAGGGAATCATACAGGGGCTTTTCTGTGCTCAGTGAGATGTGACACACATCACTTCCAACCCCATTTCCTTCCCCAGAACTAATCGTATTGTTTCACCTAACTTCAGGGAAGGAAGAAAAGTGAAGAGAAACCAGTGAATACAAGACCTTGTCTGTCAGTAAAAATAACCCTTCACCCACTCCCACCTCAACTTCAGTGGGCTCCTGCCACAGGGTAAGGGGCAGAGAGGAGGGGGTGACATGAGCTTCTTTATTCTTTCTCACAGACTTCCCCTCTGTTCAACTGCTTCTGACCCCTCTGGTGTTGGAGCGATGGGAGGAAGGGGAGGTAAGAAGAGCAGGGAACTTTTCTGACAGGTACAATAGTAAAAGGGCTTCAAGAGCTCTAGGTCTGGAAGATGTCTAAAGCCTCCTTCCTTCCCAATGGGTGCTGTCATGGCTTGTCAGAGGCCCCACTGGGAACAACAGACAACATTTGCCATGACCCAGGCTCTATGTTGCCTTCCCACTGGCCACCCCTCCCCAGGCCCTGGTTTTCAGATGGCCCACTCCACACAGATGCTCCCTTTTGGATTTCCACTGCACCCCCTTGGGCAAGGCTTAAAATGGATTTGGGCCAGTTCTCTCCCTGTTGGGGTCTAGAGGGGCAGAGGGGCCATAGAAAACATTATTGCCTCTTCTGCCCTGATAAACCCCAGTCCTAATACAGCAGCAATCCTCCTTAGCTTCTCAGCCACAGCAGCTGGCTTTCAGGCCATGGTGCCTTTAAAGTTTCATGGGCAGGAGTCAGACACCAGCCTCCTGGGTCCCTCTAACTGCAGGGGGAAATATGAAGCTCTCCGAGTGATGCTTTCTTGTGACTTGATGTGCAGGAAAAGTGTTCCACCCTTTCCTTTTATGGGGAAGGGAAGTTCCAAACAGGGCTCACCTCAGAGGCATTCTCTTTTATAAAACCCTCTCTTGATTTCCAACAATTTGACAATAAAGGATTGAAACTAGTTCTGAATCAGGCATTAGAAGGAAGCCAAAACTGGGAAAGTATATCATTATTTAAAACTCCCATTAAGACTCTGTGGTGTGTGTGGGGGGGTGCTAATTTCAGGAAGTGACTGAGTAGTTGTAAGTACCCAAAATTAATTGATGGTTTGAAGGAAGAAATAGAGTGTAGGTAGCACTGCGTCATAAACCTATCGTTGGAGAAGAGGAAGACTAATAATTCTCATGATTCCTCATACCACAGGACAGAAAAGTAATAGTTCAAGTTGTGTATGATGAAATCTAATGCTGTGGCATAATTTTTTCTCATCGATTGGTTCCCACCCTACCTCCAGTGATTTATAGGAATAACAGGGAGGGAGCGCTCACTGCAGGATGGCCAGGGCTGGGGAGGTTTATGTGCAATACTGGCTTCCAGAGTTAATAGATTTTCAATTATGGTCTATGGAATAGTATTATGCTCCTGGAGTCAGCAAGCCTGATCCCACTCTTAGCTCACCAGATCCCGTCTACCACTCCAAAATAGACATTTGAGCAAGCTGGGAAAAGCTCCTACCCCAGTCAGTATCCTGGGATATATCTGGCTGGAGGGAGTCTAAGTCCCATATTCCATCAATAGAAACTAATGACCCCAAACTACTCATTCCCTTATCCCTGAAGCTGAAAATCTGGAAAAGATATGGCACACACAACCAGAATTATACCTACTCTACCCAGAGTACTGTGGTAGCCCAGCAGAGATTTGATCCAAGAAACAGTCTAGAATAGGAGACAGGAGATCACAACAGAAGGAATGGCTGAGAGTCTAACCAGGAAGGAAACACTCAAAGAAGTCCTCGGGGTCAGGAATCAGAAGAACAAGAAGGCATCAACGTTTAACAAAGAAATCCCCAGTTCAGGCCACAACTACTTCATCATTATTGTATCCTTAGCATCTAGCACATTGTTTGACACAAACAAGCACTCATATTTATTAAATAAATGAATGAAACAAGCTTGTGGAGTCTGCGACAGGTCTAGCAGGGACCTTTACCACACTGAATATTTACCTGTTCTTCCACCTCTCCAGCCCCCTGCCACTAAATGGGGCCAGTGACTGGGCTAGGCCAGCAGACTATGAGTAGAAGTGATGTAAGACATTTAAAGATTGGTACACAATTCTCCAGCCATCATTTTCCTTGTAGTGGTGACTGTGGGAGTTGCATGTTCCAAATGATATAGTTCAAGACGTAGGGACTTTTATCAACTTGTGTTCTTTAATGCCCAAGTGGAACAGACCTCCTTCCTCCCCTCCTAACCACTGCTGAATAGGTAATGTGAGTGAGAAATAAACCTGTGTTTTCCTTAGCCAATCCTGAATAAATATAACACACTAGATTTACCAATTTACTTTGTCAGCTTGGGCTTCTATAACAATGGGCTTAAACAACAGACATTTATTTCTCACAGTTCTGGAGGCTCAGAAGTCCGAGATCAAGGTGCCAGCATGTTTGGTGTCTGGTAAGGACCTGCTCCCTGGGCTGTAGGTGGCCGTCTTCTTGCTGTGTGCTCCCATGTCATTTCCTTGGTGTGCACTCAGAGAAAGGGAGCTCTGGTGTCTCTCTCTCTTCTTATGAGTACACAAATCCCATTATGGGGGTTTCACCTTCATGAATTGGAGGTTAGGGCTTCAATATATGAATTTGGGGGGAACACAGATATTTAGCTTATAGCACCAGTTCAGTCCAGTAGTTTCCTTACAACCCTCTTTTCTCACCCTCTTGCAAAAAGGCCTCTTTCTTTGAACATTATGTCATCAGGTTCATCATCCTTTAACTCTCTTATTCGTCCTCCGCCTTCCTTTCACAGCCCTCGTTCATTACAGAATTTATTAGCTGGCTCAAAAATTTCTTTTTCTCTTCAGCTCCTGCCATCATTTGTTTCACATATATATCAACTATCTGTCCCAAGTCTTAGCTTCAGAAATTCTTGACATCATCAACGCCGACAATGTTCATGTCCAGTACCTTCAACCAACCCTCCTATGGACACATTCTAGACGCTACCATCACATGACTCTTCCACCTTTGGATATGCAAATTCCAGTAGCCCAATTTTCTTTCCCCTCCTTCTCTCCCACCACAATGTTGTTAGACCTCATTTAGGCCTCTAATCCTTCAAGTCCAACCTATGTATCTGCCTCCTCTACAGTACCCTAAGCTCTCTGAAGTCAGGGCTGTGTCCTATTCCTCTCTATGTTCTCAGCACTTGTCACAGTGCATGGCCCGGGGAGTCATGCAGAAGATATTCATGAAAAATGAATGAGCAAAGTGGCTGCCCCTGCATACCCAGTGGTGGTTCCCCACAGCCTCTTAAAGATGTTTTTGGTAAATGACACAGATTCCCCTCAAAAGCATCTGGACAGAAACCAAAAGATCAGATGCCTCCATCCCTAGTTACCTATGTGGTCTTGGACAAATCCCTTGACCCTTCCCTGAATCTCAGCTTCCTTTTGTCTTTTTTTTTTTTTTTTCCCTTTTTGGTTGAATGGTTAATGGGAATAAGATGAAATCATGAATGTGAAAATGATTTTATTTTATTTTATTTTTTTTAAAGATTTTATTTATTTGACAGAGAGAGACACAGCGAGAGAGGGAACACAAGCAGGCGGAGAGGGAGAGGGAGAAGCAGATCCCCCGCAGAGCAGGGAGCCCGATGCGGGACTCGATCCCAGGACCCTGGGATCATGACCTGAGCCGAAGGCAGACGCTTAATGACTGAGCCATCCAGGCACCTGTGAAAATGATTTTAAAGTGTAAAGAACTCTACAGTCATATTAGAATCATTATGAAAATACCAATGGATTTCCTGTCCCTCAGCATGTACTGACTTATCAGATTCATACTCTTCCTTATGGAGGAAAAGCTGTGAAAATGTGAGGGAATCAAGTACCCAAAGCCAAAGATGAAACATCAGGTCCTGAGATCCGTGCAACCTGCTTCTTTCAGCTTTCCATATTCCTTCATTTACCAAACATTCATTGACTTTCTACTATTTTCAGTTACTCAGTATGGCACAGGCTTTGCCCTTATGGAGTTCAGTCTTTCCATGGGAACAGATGAGTAAACGACTAATTACAACCAGTGTGATAAAAGCAAAACAGGAGTAAGTGCTAGATGTTGGAGTGGAGGAAGCCCTAATTCTCTCTGAGGAGGGAGGAACATAGAGGATCCTAAGAGTAGGGGCCCATGCTCTCCGCAGCTACTCGGGATCAGCTTTCCTGCGGACAGTGATGAGGCCAGGTTCTGGAGGAAACAGGTGTATGGAGAAAGAATTAAACACAACTGGCTTTGAGCCCCTTTCCTTACCTCCTCCCCAGACTGTGCTCCTTGCTCAGGGACTACCCGGACACAGCCACAGAAGTCGCAGGTGTGGGTACAGTTATTCATCCCGAGCACCCTTCGAGGTACAGGGCCACCACTGCCTCTCTGTGAGTCATAGCCAGACCTCTGAGACCAAATCCCGCATTCTTCTCACCATGTCACTGCCCGTCATACCTGGAAAAGATGTCACGGCAGAGCCTAAGAGGGAGGATGAAGGCCTCCCACAGCATCTGTAATTGGCTTCAGAGCTTTAGGGTAGAGTGACTGTCCAGGTGACCAGCCTACCTCCAATCAGAATCCTTCCTATACCAGTGGCTTCCCGCAGTGCAGGCCAAACTGATCTATACCTCATTACATCAGATTCCCCAGCCTCTTGCAGCACAAATTAAATGCTACATGCACCAGAGCAGCTCAGAAGCACTGCATTCCCAGTTGGCCAGGCAGGTTGGGGATGACAGGGAGAGTTGAAATGACTCCCAGTGGTGACAACCTGACAGAGCAGGTGGACCTGGAGAATCTGCTGCATAGCACACAGCCTGTCCTCCCCATCTCAAGGGGCTTGGTTCTTCCTCCCTGGATCTTTAGGGGCTTTGGAGCCACCCCAAGCATGGCCCATTCACTCCACTTCTTCCTGGACAGCAGACCCAGTCATCATACTGCCAACAGAGTTCCAGAGCATAGTTTGAGCAAACAGTTGGGGCTTTTTTAGTAACCCATGGATAAAAGAGATTGGGGCTTCAAAGCTAACCTCTTTCTTTACTCTTATCCTGACCTCCTAGGTGGGTGTCTCTGTCTCTCTCCTCAAGTGTTCGTGGATGTTGGGGGAGGGCAGTAGGGGGTGGAGGGTTGGGAATATCCAGATGTAACTTCTGATAGCAAAGTTAGCATTTTCAGTTACTTTCTACTCATTTCTCCCCTTACCTTTTATACTTGTAACTATGAAAACTCCTAATAAATGTCCATTTAGATACACAAGCAGGACAATTTGGGTAACAAAAGATAGTAAATTTTCATTAACCCCATGCTCTGCTTCCTCTTATGCCTTTCCCTAACCACTGGCTTCCCAGTTTACATGGGTGGCATTCATAGCTTGGCTTAGAAGAGACCACATTATCAAAATCCACTGTGAACCCACCATCTCGGAGCCCTCTCGGTGTATGTGACCGTGTCTGGATTGAGAGAGAAATGTCCCTGTTTGCAGGTGGGGCATCAGATGCAATGCCTCAGGAAAACCCAAGGGGTCAACTTTCTAGAATTCAGGGAGGTTTAAGGTGTGGGAGTAAACACACTCCTTTTTCATCCCCAGGAAGAGGATGACCCAGACAAAAGTAATTATACTGTAATAGTGACCTCCACAAAGCTTAGAATCAGGGAGTCCATGCATCTAAATATTGCCATGTTTCTCACAAATAACATACCCCAGGATAGGGCATGGGGTCTCTAAGCTTCAGCATAAACATTATACATTTTCCTCTCTTACCAGCTTTACTGGATGGCACCTGATTCAGAACATTATTTTTATACTCAAACAAATATCTATTATGAGGAGAATGCAAAATTCCCAAAATGCAAAATGCATTTTTACAATACTCCACAAGGTTAAGAGGAATTTTGTGCGTGTAGCAGTCAGCTTCAGACTACAGACAGCCCTTTCATTCTCCAGTAGGACTATTTCACTAAGAAGTTGAGAGGTTCTACCCAGCAGTTCCTACCATCATGGAGTCTGACACTTGGTATTAGGGTTAATCTTTTCCAAGGATCTATTGGAATCATTCCTCAGCATCTTGGCATACCCAACTATGAGCCACTTTTAAGATGAGTCTGGTTCAAAGCCTGCCACTCCAGAATGCCGAAGAGGAAACTGACACCACCTGAGATATGAAGCTCCTCTTTCCCGGCCTGTAGTGACCCCAGGATACTCTCAGACACACCTCACCAAGCTTCTAATTGAAAGGCTGAGTTCTGAGAAGATGTAATTGCCCCTAAATGCCTGAATGTCACCCACTAAATTGGGAAAACCCAATCATACTCATTTGAAGGGGCCCAGCATGGAGCCAAGAACAGAATCAATATTCATTTTCTTTCCACTGAAAAGAAATGACAAATGAAGTTGTCCAACAGGGCAACCTTTCAACTTGAGCAACACTGATTTATTGGATGTTTGGCAGGTGGGCCTGAATCCCTAGGCCTGACTTCCTTCCCCATGCCCTCCCTTGTCCTTCTTATTCCCCACACTTCTGGCAAAGGAGACTGTGACCTATCCCTGCAGATATTTCCAATAGCACCGGGGCCTTAGTTGAGGCTGAGTTGAGGTTTCTGACTCTCAGGACTGATTGAGGCCCAGGGACAAACTGTCTGGATCAGGGTCAAATCTGAGGCAAGAAGGCCTCATGCCTTTCCCTGTCCTCTGTAGTACAGCAAGAAAAAGAAAAGCCAGAAGAACCACCGTACCCTCAATAAAAACCTCAGGTGGAAATTTTTAGGTCAAGTCTAACATGGCATTAGACACACTTAGTATTAATGCAAATCCTGGGCTCAAAACAAGGTACTTTTTCACTTCTGTTTTTCACACAGTTCCTCCCCTTTTCACTTCTTTTGTGCAGAGGGAGAGGGCTCTCTGTTTAGCCCCCAGATAAAGCACATGAAGGGGTTGAAAATATGCCACCCTGAAATATGCTGCGTTAGCATGTTGATTATTTTGAACCGAAGGTGCTTGAGAAACAGCAGGTGCAGAAAGGTCTCTGACCTCCCTCCTACCTAAAAGCAAAACACGACATTTCCCATGAGAAAGTGCTCCCTACACCAGGAAGAGAAGACCATTCTTATCACCAGAGACTGGGAGTTAATGCTGAAATGGATCTGCACGAACAGACCTACAAAGTAACCTTGATCTTCCATTAGCTTCCCCACAGATCTTGTAGTCACTGTCCCACAGCTTACCGCCCCCCACCAGAAGCTTAAATTCCTTTTCCTTTGTCTTGTCACTTCTCCACAAATGGATGGTTCTTTAAGAAGGCATATAAGCTCTGGGTCGCAACCACTTCTTTGCATCTTCATTTTTCCTATGAAATATTAAAATTTTTCCCATAAATAGTAAAGATATTAAATGTGTATGCTTTTCTCCTATTAATCTGTCTTATGTCAGCTTAAATCTCAGGCCAGCCACAGAACCTAGGAGAGTACTAGAAAAAAGTATTTCCTCCTCCACATACGTCTGGATCCTTCTAGAACCAGGTTTAAGCACCCGGATGCTCCCTGTTCCTTTTTGCATCCAGGAAGCTGAGGCAGGCCTACACCCTGTGCCATGGCTGCTCACATGTGTCCTCATGGAGGCCAGCCCAGTGTCTCTCTTTTCTTCTCTCTCTGCAGGCGAGGGCAAGTGGAATTTGTGTCTGGGATTTGGTTTTGGGATTTGGCTCCAGCCACAGTCTCCAATCGGTTTTTGCCACTGCCATGCTGTTTAATAAAGTGGTACTTCTCTTCCCATTTGGTTATTGTTCTTTGTGCACATACCCCATCTGTCAGCTTCCTAGAGGGGAGGAGGTGAGTGACTCCCTGGATCCTAACAGTGACCGTCACTAACAGGAGAACCTGGACAGAATGACAGAGATCACACAAAGCTTCCACTTGCGCTTAGTGTGTGCTACTTAGCAACTGTGGCAAGGTCCATTTGGCTAGTATTCGCATTTATCAAATGTGGAGTCTCAGTGCTCAGAGATTCAAAGTCAAGTGATGATGACCAAAGCAGCTAGTCAGTGGCAGAGCAAGGCTTGGGGTCCAGGCTCTGGAAGCAGGATATACAGTGGAAAGGATGCAGGCTCTGGAGTCAGGCCGACCGCTATTTGAGTGCCAGCTTTGCAGCTGCATTGCCTTCTGATTCATTCTTTGTGTATGTAGGGGGTGTGGGGAGGGTCTCCCTGACCTTGTACCTCAGCTCCCACATGGCTTCTCATCCCCCTCTGCTGCTGCTGCCTGTAGACCCTCCCCTTCCTGCAGTGCCAGCCTCATTTCTCCCAAGACCTTCTCTCTGGATCAGAGGATGAATTCAGGATCAGCCCAAGGGAGAGGAGCTTTACAGGAATACCCATCTGGTCCTCATAAAGAGCTAGGGGAGGGGGTGGTGGTGAGGGGGTGTGGATCTGGGATCCTCCCCATCAGCCCCTGCAGCAGGGACCCTTCCCCTTCCCCAGTCTCCATTGTTAGGCAAACAAAGTCCTTGGTTCTAGGGTGGATTGCATGCAAATTGAATTAAGTCTCCATCTGTTAGTTTATTCATTGCTGAGTTTTGTTTTTGTTTTTTTTTTTTCTTTTTTTCCTTTTTGGACTCTCCACGTTTCATACTTGCTAATGAGCAGATCAAATAGCATCAGGGGCTGTGGGCAGGAGACAGCTCTGCTCTGCTGGGAGCCCCAGTATGCTCTCTGACACCTCCCAGAGATACCCCTCCCCTCCTGTCCTCTCTTTGGATTCCTGCTGCCTCAGCCCTCCTAGGAAAAGTGCCCAAGCTGTTGATTCAAAATAGATATTCATTTGCATGGAATTAGCATGTTGCTCTTTTAAAGTTCAGTTCCGCCAACAGCCCCACCATCCCAGGTCCTCAGTCTAGGATGTGGTAAGGGTGTCCGGCTTGGGGGAGTGATGTGGAGCATATGTCCTGGTCCTTCAGGACAGTGGTCTCTAGAGCTCCAGTCCTCAGTGGCAGCCTCTGAGGTCTGCTGTTTGCTTGCAGGAGGCAGGGAGGCACCTTTGAGGCAGGTGCCTCTGGCCTTCACCCAGGCTCTGTCACGGTGCTAGAAATGCCTGCCATCAGTCTCTGTGGAACATTTGGTTGGTGGGAGAGAGAGGAGGATGTAAGAGCCCTACAGCATCTGTGAAAATACCACAACAATAAAAATAATGAAAATAATAAAGCCACCATTTATTGACCTTCCATTTTAATTCTAACACTTATCAAAATGTTTAAACAGTATCATATTGTTGGGACTCTTTCAAGTGCAAGTATCTGAAAACGTAAGTCTAATAGACAAACAAAAAAGGGGCAGGAAGGGAATGTTGTTTTATGTAACTAAACAAATCCAAATCCAGGGTTCTAGATGTCAGGCCCTTCTAGATTGAACAACTCAAACGTTGTCATCTGGACTTGGTCTCTCTCCCTCTCTAAGCTCTGCTGTCCCCGGTCTGGAATCACTGTGAGGCTGCGTTCCTCAATTGGTAGGTCCCAGCAGCTCCAGACTTAAGTCAAGGAGAAAATGAAAAACCTTCTCTTTCCCGATGACTTGAACGCACGTCTGCCACCGGATTTTTATTGGCAGAGATTGAGTCACATGACCCCCCCCATGAACCGATCACTGTAGCGGGAGGCGCAATGCCCATTAGCCGGAGCCGAGTGTGCGTGCCCGGGGAGAACCAGTGTGGCATCAGTGCCCCCTACCCTTTCAAAATTCCAGGCCTGTGTATCAGGGCAGGGGATTCTCATGAGAAAATTGGGTTCCTGTTACACAAAGAGGAATAGACACTGGGGGGCAAAAATAATATCCATTGCAGATACCATGCCCCTTTATAGGGGAAGAAAAATGGCCAGAAGGTACATCATTTTTCCTGGGGTCACATAGCTAGTAAACTGCTGGTATTCAAATCTAGAGTTAATTATCTCCAAGCCACATGCTGCCTGTCACCCTTCCTCCTACATTGAGTTTCAAGAGGGAAGGGAGAGGAGTTAGAAGCGGAGAAATGTATACAACAGAAAAACTGTGCTGACGTAATGGAGAGCGAGCTTCCCAAATGCCCGGATGTACTGCAAAAACGTCACGGGAGAAGAGGAAACCCCTTAATCCATTGGAAATGACCTCATGATGGAAATCATTTTATATTCTAGAGCAAGAAGGGATCTCAGGAGATTTCAGATAATCTGGGCTGACATGAACCACCTGGCACAGTGCCTTCTCATCCCGCCCTACGTGCCCCTCCATGGGTACCAAAGACCACGTGTTATCTGGGTGCGGCAGTACTTCTCTGCCTTGAAGAGGTGCATGTGTGTCTGTTAACCTATGAGAAAAAAATTAGGGAATTGACTGTTACAATCTTCTGTGCTTCTGTTACTGTCTTGGCCACTAATTTCCCATAAATATCCCCAATATTGTTAATGCCCAGTGCTGCCTTAGCTGAGTAATTCAGTGGGAGCTGGTGCTCCTTCAACCTTGTCTCTGCCATATTCCCCCGTGCATTTCTCAGGGTTCTTTGATCGCAAGCGACAGAAACCTCCTCTGGGTAACTTAAGTTGAAGGGTCTGGGATAGTTACAGAATTGACAGAAAATCTGAGCAAATAGGCTACAGGAAGGACAGAAAGCAAGACCACTCCAGGGATACAAGAGGTTAAGAGTTGGGCACCCAGCTGAGCAGGCAAATTAGAGTGGATTTAACCTGCTCTCTCTGCTCATCAAGCCTTGCCTCTCTGTGCAAGGTTTTGTCTGCCTAAAGAAAGGTGACTTTTTCTTTGCTCAAAGATACCTCAATTCCCTTAGCTGTGTGCCTTTTGTAGATATCACAAAGGCTAGCAGTGGCCCTGGAACTAATAAACAATCTTCTCAGGTTGCTGCCATGAAAAATACATCAGCTCCAACAATTTCTGACCTTGTATAATTCTACTCACAGTTCAGATTCGGAGAGATTGGCTAGCCCCCAGGTTGTGGTTAGTCTGTGCTGGGTTGCCCTCCAGCCCTGGTCCAAGTCTTCCTTAGTTGCTGTCAGGACTACTCGCTTCTGGTGGGGGCCTGTCATGCCCAAACACACTGCAACCTCTGGGGGTGGTGGGACACAGGCTTAACCCTTATCAGGACTGGGTCGCGGGGGGCTGCTGATGGCGAAAGCCTGGGGTCAGGTTCCACCTAGTTTCACCTTCGTTCTTTCATGCATTGACGGAGTGCTTCCTTCCATGCTGTGGGACATCAGTGGGTTGTCCACCTTTCAAAACTATTTGGTGCCACCACAGGGTCCAGAGGCTTCACAGGAAAGGAATGTGAACAGATGGCGTAAGTTGGGCAATAAGGTGGTGAGGGTGTAGAAAGGACATGGGGAGAGAGTAAGCAAGTGTTGAGTGGAAGGGGATTTGTGTGTTCTCAAAGGCTGCTAGGCAACGCCAGTGGGTCAGTGGCTACCCGCCGCACTGGAAGAACCTCTTGTCACCACTGTGAGGGAGGCCAGTGCCCAGAATTGCAGGTACTTGCCTCCGGGAGGTGCACAAGACACATTGTTGAGAATGTTGAAAAAAAAATAACAACAACAACAAAAACAACAACATAGCATCTCTATTTTTATTTAATTTTTCAAGTAAATAATAATCAAAATTTAAAATCTATTATTAACTTAAGTTTAAATTTGCTTAAGTACATTTTATTTATTAAAAGAAAGAGAGAGAGATTGGTTAGCTTGATCCCCTGAGAGACAGTCTCATGGAGACCTCATAGGACCAGGAGTCAGAGGATGGAGTGGGAGGAGGCAGAGGCCCCCAAAGGAAAATTGGCATTATTTATCAAAAGAAGGGACAACATTGCTGTGCAAACAAAACCAACAGGTGTCCACCTCATCCCACAAGCTGAAAAGGAAGCAAGTGTTCTCCCTTACTTAATACGGTCATGTTACCAAACCACAGAAGCAATCATGCACATTGAATTCCTTGTGGATGGCGCCCCCTGGAGTTGTGCAATGTGGAAGACTTATCTCTTCCCTACCTACTTCCTGCCTTACCCGTCTTTCCAGGTAGAACATATACAGGGCTGGAGTTGATATATTGTCAGTCCTTTTGCTGATGTGTCAGGTAGATCTCTCAGCCCAGCATGATGTAGGTGGATCCCAGTTTATGACTCTTCCTGTCTTTTTCTTTCTTATCACCCAAGGAAAGGAAGCCTAGGTTTTCAGAAGAAGTTGGCCCCACTTGGATGATCCCTCCCCCACCCTTTAAATTCCCCAATCTGTATCCCACATTCCTCCCTCTGAAAACCACCCCTGCCCCACTGAAGGAAGCTGTCTGCTTCTCCTTTGCTTCTGTGTCTTGCAAACTTAGAGCCTTTACTTGAATAGAATGCTAATGAAGGTTTTGCTCTAGTTGTAAGAAGAATGGAAGTGGTGAGTGCTCTAATTTCAGTTCATTGTTCTAGACTGATTTCCTTACTAGTTATATTAGAAACAAACACCCTAAATTGAGTGCTATTTTTCCCCCAGTCTGACCTCACCTGAAAAAAGCAGAACCTTTCTTTCTATGTGTCTTTAACCTTGGCTCCTTGCAAAAAAATTACCTGTGAATTACTGTGCTAAGCAGCTTTTGACCCCTTCCTGAGCCTGGCTTACATTATAAGAGCCATCCCATTAGCCCTAAGTGGCTGTGCCTGAGCCATCTGGGATGGCAGAAACCAGGTCCTATTAGATTCCTGCCAATCCTCAAATCTCTTTTCTGATAGAAGCAGGCAGGGGTTGGTCTCAGTTCATCACTATACATTTTTTGTTTTATTTAATTCTGGTCCACCCTGCTCTTGATTCTCCCAACTATTAACCTTGCTATTCATTTCTATTTCTGCCCTTTGCTTGACTTTTAGACTTACTTCATGACACTGCTTTTGTACCTGCTTCCTTGGTATCTCTCCACAACTTTCTGTTTTTCTCTTCCACTTGGCCTGCTGCTGGCGGTCCAGATATAATTGTGGGGATCTTGTCACATTAGGGAGCTGTCTAGAAAGCAGAGAAAAGTGATAGAGGAAAATGAAACAAAAGACAGGTATGTTTTGATGAAAGCCAGTTTCCTGGAAATGCGAGTTTGATGAGGGAGGGCCACAGCAGGGGCCCTGGCCGCTCTTGACCAGACTGATGGTATTGGTGGAATGGGAGAGAAGGGCTAGTGCTGGCAGCAGGGAGAACTGGGAAAGTCGATTTCAGGGCACAGGGCAGGCTGTGCCTAACCCGGTCTAACCAGCAAGATCCCCATGTGCCAGCAACCTATCCAGGACTCAACTTCCACCACAACACGGGCCCAGCAAGAAGAGCCCTGGGCCGGAAGAGAACGAGCTGAAGTACCAGGCCAGGGTGGACCCAGGCAGTAGGCAGACAGTAGGCAGCCCACCAGTATCACTGCCAGGTCCAGCACCTCCATGTCATTTCCAAGCCAGGAGACACAGAGGAGGAATTCTAGAGTTCTGCTGCCACCAGTGGATCTTCCCAGCGTAATCCCACAGGATCTAGGTTGGGGAGTGGAGGAACTGGAAGAACAGGGAGGATCTGTGTATTAACTGTGGGAATTTGGGCAAGTTACTTAACCCCTCTGAGACTCACTCTCCTTCATCTGCAAAATGAGGGTCATGATAGAACCAACCACATGTGGTTACCTGGTTACTGTGACACATAACGTAACGTCTAGCGTATAACTCTGTGCCTGGCGCATAGCAAGTGCTCAAAAAAACAAAACAAAACCAAGCAAAACACCACCAAAACCCAAAAAACACCCTGATCTTTCCTGGCCTTATTCCTTTCCTCTCTTCCAGCCTATGTTGAGAGGAGGGGATGTGATTAAGGCAGGAAATGTGGAACAAATTAAATCTTTTTAGCGTATCTTTAACCTGAAGTTTTTGCTTTTTGATTCAAGGAAACATGAAAAGAAAAGGGGCTTCTTTGGGATGCTAGCTGTCTTTTTTTTTTTCCTCCAAGAGGAGAGCATCACAAAGACTTGCAGCAGCTAGAGCACTGAGCCAGTGAGCCTGGACCAGAGGAATGGTGCTTCCTGCTCACTGCAGCGGGAACCGGCCACAGAGACAGATCTCGTTAATGCTAATGGCCTTTGTGCAGCTAATTAGCACCATATCACACTCAATATTTACCCTTGTGTGCCTACAAAGTTCCACTTTCTCCTTGGGAAGCAAGCTGTTTCTCTACCTGACTCATGGCGAGGAAAATCCCTGATGCCAGCAACACTTCATCTCTTCCTGGATGTGCAAGCTGGAGGGTAGAGGGGGGCCGCCCCCCAGGAGGGGGCTACAGAGCTCCTGATTCCCATTCCAGCCCTAGGTGGAGCACTGGGCAGCTGGAGGCCTTGCCCACTGAGGGCGCCGTTTTCATGATTCAGCCAAACAGCTGTCAGCCCCAGGTGTCCTCTCCACAACCGCCTTGTGCTGGCAGCACAGAGATGGACAAGGTGCGGGCTCTGCTCTGGAGTGTGCGCGCGCGCACTGACTTGCCACCCTGTGATAATGAAAGAGCACGGAGCTGGGTGTAGGGGAAGGAACACTGAGGCTGGACCAGCTGAGTCAAGAAGAGCTTCGCAGAGGGGGAATCACAGAGCCATCCAAGCACCAGGAACCCTGAGCAGCAGCCCCGCCTCCACTAGAGAACTTTGGCTCCCTTAGCCCCTTGCCCCTCCTCTGAAGCAACAGACTTGGAGGCTGAGGGAGTATCACAGCTCTGAGTCCTTGTCCTGCGTGGAGGCATGCAGGCAGAGATGCTGCCTCTGGACCCTGTGTTTTGGAGACAGCAGACTCATAATGGCTCCATTAGCAGGGACCGGGGCCACTTCCCTTAGAGGCATCAGCCGGCCCCCAACTTGCCACCTGGCTCCACAGTTAGCTCCAGTGTTAACTGCACAGATGACCATGGGCCAGTGGTTTCTCAGCGTACCCCAAGAGATGTGCCATGACTGAATGTTGTCCCCCCTCCCCTGAAATTCACATATTGAAACCCAATCCCTGATGTGGGACCTTTGGGAGGTGGTTAAGTCATGAGGGTGGAGCCCTCACAAATGGGATTAGGGCCCTTAAGAAAGGGACCCCAGAGATGTCCCTCACCCTCTTTCTACTGCATGAGGATACAAGAGCAGGAGGCAGTCCACAACCCAGAAGAGAGCCTTCACCAGAACCCAACCCTGCTGGCACCCTGACCTCAGACTTAGAGCTTCAAAGTATGAGAAATAAATTTCCGTGGTTTATAAGCCACTCAGTCTGTGTGCTTTGTTATAACAGCCCGAACTAAAACAAGATGCTGGCTCAAAACAAACCCTTCCACCCTGTGAAGTGGTTGCTTGGCCAGTGCCCAGTCCCGAAATGCATCGGAATCCCTGCCTGCCCCCAGCCATGTCCAAACATAAAGTGGGCCTGGTCCATGCAGAGCACTGGGAGAGAGCCTGAGCCCACCGCCTGCCCCCCAGGGAGCTCAGGAGGGTTGGATGGCCCGTGCTTGAGAGGAGGAGCTGAGACTGGAGGAGGACCTCTTTCTTGCAGGTGGCCTCTTATCAAACCTCGGGAGCTGCCCACACCCCGACACACATGCACGCACGCACGCACACACACTACAGCCCCTTCCTACAGCTCTGTTCACCAGAGTGCCACTGAGAGCTGTGTGGGAGGGCTTGTTCGGCAAGGCCCTGCACATGGGCTCCCTGACATCCATTCTCTTAGGGCTAAAGGATTGCAGAGCAAGCTGCAGCATCAGAAAAGGACCCGGTGTCGGCCACTATCTTATGTGTCGTGCTGTAGCCGAGTCTATGCAAGAACAATACAGGAGGGGGTGGCTCTGGCTTGTCCCCAGCAGAGCGTTTTCACAGCGTTCAAAGGCTGGAGCTTGCCCACAGAGTTGAGTTAGACTGCGGAAGAATGCCTGGCCCCATGGAACTGGCTTCTAAGCAGGCATGGCCACTGCGCAGTCAGCTCCAAGCTGGGGTGTGCTTCTGGCCTCTGCTTCCCAGAAGCTGCTTCCATGTGACGGCACCAGCTTTCCGTCTCTTTTCCTCTCATTCTCCCCCCAGGAGAGCCTGAGGGCATTGTTTCAGGACAAAACTAGACAGTCAAGACAGAAACAGCCCTGGTACCAGTGCAAATTCTGCCCCAGTAAGTCCCAGCCTGTCACCACTGACCTGGCCTGCATATACCCAGACTTATGGCTGCCAAACACTAAGGCCTGGCCAGTCTTGATCTGGAGATGGTTCCCCTACATATTATACATATAATTGCCCCTACACACACACACACACACACACACACACACACACGTACACGTGGCCTCCCAGGGAAATGCCCCAGCTGCTCAGAAAAGAGAAATGCACATATTTTTCAAATGTCAGAGCCAGGAAGAAATCTAAAAGCCATCTAGCTTAGCATCCTCTTGACAGATGGCTAGAACTGAGACCTCAAGAGGAGAATTGCCCTGCCTAAAGTTGTCCAGCATTGTCAGCCACATACTCTGGCCTCCTGACTCCTAGGACAGTGGTCTTCCTGGACCATCAACTGCACCCTGGCCTCTACCATCAGTGAGCACAGCACGAGCTCCTGCTCAGATTCCTCCCTCTGCTGCAGAGCTGGTCAGAAGCTGAAAAACTGAGAGGAGGGGCTTCAAGCATTAGCCTCCATGTGAAGTGGCAGGGCTGTGTGGTGTGACAGTTGGGAGCTCAGCTCTGGCAGCTGCCCACCCAGGTCTGAATTCCAGTTCAATGACTAAGGAATTATACAGCCTCCCTGGGCCTCACTTTCATCCTCTGCTAAATGAAATAGTAATACAACCTACCTCACAAATTGTTATGTGGATTAAATGAGTTAATATAGATTAAAGAAACTGGTACAGAGTAAGTGCTATATGAATCCAGGCTCTTATTATCATCAGAGTATTTATTATAAATGCATATTCCAGGCCCCATCCTAGAGGCTCTGATTCAGTACATCCGCACTGGGAACCAGGAACCCGCCTTTCAGCAAAAACTCCTCATGGTTTTAGTGGGTGCCTGTGTGTGTGTGTGTGTGTGTGTGTGTGTTTTGGGGGTGGGGGGAGAGTGATCTAAGGACCATATTAGAGAAACTCAGCTTTCAAGGTTGAGGAAGTGTGTATTAACCCCACACTGGTCTGTAAAAGGGCTTTGATGACCCTGTGTGCCCTTTTGTATGAATCCCTAGATCCATATTTCTCCAAGTTTGCTCCTTCCTGGTATGGCTTGCTAAAAGATTCATCCTCACGTCCCATCTGTCACCTGCTGCTAACAACTCTTGGGCTCAGGCAGCAGATTTTCCACAGCTCCCCTCTTGGTGATCTGCAGGTTCCTGACATTCGAGTCACTGACAAAGAACAGGTTTCCCAGGCGGCTCAGCCCAGAATATTGGAATGCTGACCGCTGCAGGTCCTGGGGACTGAGACTGCCAGGGAGGGGGCCTGGGCTGCCCTTCACTTCCCTCCACCTCACCCACTCAAGGCTACCACTCCACTGATCTTGGTCCCAGCCTGGGTGGCATTTCCATGGCGGCCCCTCATTTCCTGCCAAGAACAGAGCTGACCTCTCTGACCCACTGGCTCTCTGCCCAGCTGGGCAATAGGCAGCATCCTTGAAGACCGCTTTGCCCTCTTCCTTCCAGGACTGAGAGGCTGTGCTGAGGAGGGAGGAAGGGGACCAAGGCACCAATGAGGGGGCTGCAGGGACCATGATTGGGAGCAGCCAGGAAGACAGTCCCCAGCCCAGACAGCCCCTCCCACCCTGCCAAGACCTCTGTGTACTCCCGCAAAGATAATTCAGTTACCAGGAATGCAGACTGGAGAGATAACCTGATTTAGAAGCTGAAACCCTTTGAGCTGAGGAGGGAGGCTGGGGTGCAGGAAGGCAGGGGCAGCAGACAGAGAAAGGGGTGTTGGGTGGAAAAGTGGATGTCTGCCTGGAAAGGATGACTCTGGAGTCTGGTGTGGGGACCCTCAATCCATCCAGGGGCTCAGCCCTTAAATCCTCTGTGAATTCACTTTTTTTTCTAGAGTTCAGAGAGCCACCATCTGGCTTATACAGCCATCCAGGGAGGAGATACACTGAGAAACATATAAAGTGTCAGGGAATAAAGAAACCTTTTCTGAGGCATAATATGAGTCATTGATCACCAACTACTCTCAGAACAAGTTATTTCAGTGTGATCTGTCATCTGTGGAAGCTGGTGGTGGGGCTGCTGTGGGACCCGCTGGGGAGAAGGGCTGCAGAGGTGCTCTGGGTCAAGGTCGGAGGCCTGGGGACCATTCCCCCTCCTTTTCTTTCACACCTGAGAGCCAATGCCCCTGGGCAACGTCCAGGGAGCCATCCTCCCTCCACCCAGCTAGGGTCTGGGTCTCCTCTTTGCCTTTCTCACATTTTCATGTCCCAGGAGCGCCCCTCTAGTCTCCTTCCATCCCCCTGCATCTTCAGAGGGAGATGCTCCACGGAAAGCAGATCGGCTGGCCCCTGGAAAGGAAAGGAAGAGACTAAGGATCTCAGAAAGTAGCTCCCTTCATTTATCTCTGTCTGCCTCTTCTCTTGGCATAGGGAAATTCTTCTCTGCAAATCATTTGTCTTTTTTACAACCTGCGTATTCTATGTCAGATAGATGCAAGACATTGAAGAAGCGAGGCCAGACCCAGAGCAGTTCCTCGGACGTATTAGGCTAGATTTGTAGACTGGAGGACAGAGCAGGGACCCGCCCACACCCGAGATGCCATCCCCACCAGAAATGCCAGACCCGCTGTGGGACGGCTGTACCCCGCCCTGGGGAACAGCTGCCTTCTGGAAGCTCGTGCATTAACTAGGCAGTGGCCAGGCCAGCGATGAAGGAGTTAATGGACAGCACACTGCTACCCGTCCCCCTCCCTTCTCCCACTGGACTCAGATGAATAACCAGTCAGTAAGATGACCCCAATGGAAGAAGTCCAGAATTATCCACTCTGATCCCTGGGGTGTTTGTACTCCTCTCAGCACAAATCAAATCACTCAGTGAGGGTGGGGCTGGGGAGGGAGTCCAGGGGAGCCAGCTTCCAACCCTTCACAGGCTGGGCAGGGACCAGCCCAGGGCAGGACCCCCCACCCCAGGGGCCTGAGACCCAGGAGTTTGATAGATGAGAGTCCTCTGACCCACCTGGCCCCCGTTGGTCTAGAATCTCTGTATTTTTTCCCTGAGAATGTGTTCGCTTTCCAGAAAAGTTGTACCTTGGCTTTCACTAGCTCAGTAAGACAATGAGGAGCCTCCTCGGGGTTACCTTAGCTGTCCCAGAGGAGATGAGCTAACTAGGAGGAAGGTAAGGATTGACAATGCACCAAAAAAATGCTGAACCCAGACCACCCCAGAGTCTGACAGGAACCAGAGACCTCCCGCCTCTCCCTCCATGGGAGGACCCACTTAGCTGGTCTCGGCTGTCTCCTCTCCCCGCCCTCTCCCTGCCCCCAGCTCCTGCCCAGTGGGCCTCCCCCAACACCCCACAGGGTCTGCTGTCTGAGGCTTTGTGCTCTTGAAAGGCCTGCAGATTTATAGGCCTCAGCTGCAGCCTCTACCCCTGTCCTTCCACCCCCTCGCAACCACTGAACCACCCTCCTGAATCCCTGTCTCCTGGCTACATCCAGGGGTGTCTGACTCCTTCTTCAGGCAGGAGTGCAGCCTTCTTGGGGCCATGCTTGTGACCTGTTAGTAGCTCAGAGGGGCCTGTCCATGAGAAAAACACAGAAATGTCCATTTAATTATAGCCCTCAGCTGTCTTTCTAGAATATTCTGCTCTGTAATAGTCCTCAGGCTAAACCTGCACTCAGGAAACCCTGCGTCCCCACATCAATTCAGCAAGTGTCCCCGATCCAGGGACAATATAAGCAAAGTCAAATAAAGTTGTGGAGATGTAGACGAGTTGCTTATGTGGAGAGAGACAATGGCTGGAGGTGGAAATGTGGTGTCATGAAAAAAGCCTCAGACTTGCACTGAGTCCTGGGTCCTGGCCCTTGGATCATTAACTAGGCATGGGCGCCAGGCCAGAGGCACACTTCTTTTGAGCTAGGTGAAGGCTGGGTTATGTCACTGACTGCTGAGGTCTCTCAGAGGATGTTAGAGAGCTGCCTTGGAAGCTAGAGGCATCCTTCACATAATCATTGAAGAGTAATGGGTTTAGAAGGCAAGGTGAAAATGGGCTAGGAAATGAGAGAGCCACAAGGTGAGCCAGGAGCTGGGAGCTAGAAGCAAGCCCAGGAAGCAGTGGTATACCCATGAGGCCCAGAGTCTCAAGAGGTCCAGCAGGAGGGTGGGTCCCGGGGAAGAGCTCGGTGGGTGATGGGCCAGAGCAAGGTCAGAGACTAGGGAGCCCAACAGGTGCCTTGGGCTCCTCCCATTGGAGTCTGGCTGAGTCCTACCTGGTCTGTCTGAGCTGAGTGTGTGATTCAGCTCTTAGCTGCACTGGGGGACAGAGCAGTGGGGCATCATAGAAAGAGCACAGTGGTCCCTAGACCCCCTGGATGGCTGGACACTCTTGAGCAGGTTGTTGAAGCTCCTTGAGCCCCAGCTGACTCATCTGCAAAATGTCTCTAATGGAACTTGGCCTCTGATCCTCAGAGCAACAGGTGATGTGCCCCTCAAATGGTCTTCAGCACCCAATGGTAGTTCCCTTGTATAGATTATCACTCTAATATAATTTATTTTATGTAGTATCCTAAATATTATGAATAATATCATGAAAACAATGCTCACTTCTCAGGGTAACCATTCGTAGGGGGGCCTAGAGCAATGCTCAATCCCAACTCCAAATTCCCCTGCCCCCAAGACTGTCAGCTCTGTGCATCTACCTCGCCCCTTCCTCTCTGGGCCCAGGAAGACTGAGCCCACGGGTGAGCCCAGCAGTGGATGCAGCAATGAGAATCGGGGAAAGACAGAGACAGGCAGAAGCACCGGTGTGTCTTAGGATCATTCACATGAATATCTGCTTAGATGCTGAGGGTAAAAAGATTAATGTGAAAATCTCATCCCAAGAAGATAGTAGCTATACATCAGCAATGCCTTAAAGATTAGATACTTATTGTAGATTTGGGGGAAATGTAACGTGCCAATTTAGGAATCACAGCTCCGAGAGCAAGAGATGAGACAGAAATCTCTGTCTTCGTCACACAGCCAACCCCAATTATGGCTCATATTTCGGGCTGGGCCCCCATGAGGGAAGTGGGGCTCAGCTGGCACAGAGAGTGGGCCTGATCTGGGAGCCCAGCCTTGCCAGAACAAAGAGGAAGGGGGAAGCTGACCTGTCCATCTGTACCTCCAAGAAGGGACAGTTGCAAGGGCAGCCGGTGGGTGCTGGCAGAGGGAAGGCTTTGCTGGGCAGCCAGGGGAGCTAAAAGTACTTCAGTTGAAAGAAAAATGTCCTTATCCACCTAACTATTCTTCAGGACCAGGCAGAGAAATTGACAGTGTTGATTCATTTAGCTCAGCAGTATTCAGGTCAAAATCAATCTCGTCAAAAATCCATCACCCACACTCAATAAGTCAGAAAAGGGATACAGGCTCCCCGGGAATCAATCACACCCCAACAGGGAGCAGCTGAAAACAGGTCTATCATGGCCTCTGATGGAGGCTTCCATTACTCAATGTGGTGTTTCCTGAATGCACCCTGGGGAACCCCTCCCAAGGTCATAGGCACTAGCCAAACCCCTAGCAGCAGCCAGAACTGAGACAGCCCAAGAGCGGGTGGTCAGTCTCTCTACAGCCAGACAGAAGTTTCTAGAGCCTCAGTGCAGATTTATATATGCTTACTTTTCAGAGGATCAATACTTAGCTGACTGGCATGGCCCTGCAGAAGTAATTTCACCCCTTCCTCAACTTCAGGAATCACTGTCACTTACCGCTCCTGCTGTCCTCAAATCTTTGTGGCTGCCTCACATCTGTAGGAAAGGGAAAGAAAGAACAGCTTAGCAGTTCTCTACTGTACAGAGGTCAAGAAAAGCAGAGTGGCCTCTGCAGAGCTCCCCTGACCTTAGGACCTCCTACAAGACATATACAAGGCAAGACTTGCCACCCTCTTTGTTCCCAGGTCAGAAGCCAGCATCCTCCAAGACAGGCATTATGGCAACAGTGACTCCCCCAGAGTCAAAGGAGGCATATAAATGGGGCCACAGAAAGTTCCTCAAGAGCCAGATGGTGGACAGGGGTGGGTCCCATTTGTACTGTTCACTGGATGTGTGTGCTTGAGCTCGTTCTTAAACTTCTGCACATCTCACTTTTCTCATATATAAAATAAAAATCATTAAACCGTCTCAGGACGGTTGATGATTCAATGAGACTCTACATGTGAAGAACTGCCCTTCAGACAGCACTCAAGGGTGAAAACTCTTGTCAGACAAAGGTCCCTTCCAGCACCGAGACTTTTCCTCTACTCCCATCTTTCCCCCACAAACAACTTCTAGAAAGGGTTCATGTGATTCATTCCTTCATTCATTTATTCACTCAGAAAATATTTATTGACCATCAATTATTCTACACCTGTTGTAAGTGCTGGACAGATGGTGTACACATGAGGGGTCAGATAAACTACAATCAAATCAGATAATCACAAATAATAATAAATGGCCCAAAGATAAGAAAGAGGGGGTAAACAAGAGTAGCTGAGTTGGCATGGAGGCTATTTAAGTTTGAGTCACAGAAATCCTCCATGAGGAGGGGACATTTGAGTGGAACCCCAAATGGTATAGAGGACTTGGCCACATGGCAGTCTGGAAGGAGGACCTTCTAAGCAGTGAGAATGTGGAGGGTTGACAGGGACTGCAGAGAGGAACAGCACAGAGAGTCTGGTGGAATGGAGGAGGATCTCCAGGGCCTGGGGCTTTAGTCCCTGCCTAGGGAAGAAAGAGGGACCTGCCCCAGGAGCCCACTGCAGGAAACAAAGGGCAATTCCAGAGGGGTCCCAGACAGGACACAGGGCTGAGGGGCACTACCCCTCCCTCCCTCACCACCATGCACCTGCTTCAAGAATGATGAGAGAACCAGTCAAGGGAGCTGTGAGGAAGCAGGTGATGATCTCAATTTCACAGCTGGGTGGGTTGGGGCCATGCCAAGGGAGTTAGTTTCTGGGACAGCAAAGAAGCTCCAACTTCTCTGTCTTTCTATCTGGTTCATCCAGTCAGGTGGTCAGGATGAATCCAGCCTGACAATCCAGGCTCCAGTGCCCGTACCCCAGACCCCCTTACTGCACTGCGCCTGCACCTCCTCAGGCGCCCTGGTTCCCAGCCCACGCCTCAGGCTTCCAGGCCCACAGGCTCACCAAGACGGCCACTTTTTCAGACACATATAATATTCATAATGGTAGCTGCCACTTATTGGGTGCTTTCTTGGGGCTGGACACGGACTCTCAATTAGTCTTAGCCAACCTTGGGAGGTGGGTACTGTTATTCCCATTTCACAGATGAAGAAACTGGGATTCAGAAAGGTTAATTTGTCTGACGCTTTGCAGCTAATGAGCAACAGAGCCAGGATTCCAACCAGCTATGTCTCAACACAGGACTGCAAATTTCATACTCTAAACTACTTATATTAATTCTGAGGATAAACTAATCACCACGTGCTGCCTACAGCAGTTGGAGAGGGGGAGGAGGAGCTGACCCCCAATCCCCTCAGCAGAGGGCAAATGGATGGTACACTCTGCAGGAATGAATGGGCCCTGAGTCTCACACTGAGGCACCCAGTCATAAAAGCACTATTAGATGATGTCTTCCTTCCCCTTAGGGGCTGTACCAATCCTCTTTCTCCCAGGGCAGACTCTGCTGTCCAGCTGGGCATGAGAAAGTCTTCCAACACCTGATATCAAGTAGACTGTCCCTTACTCTTCCCACAAAGACAGATAGAACTATTGGGGAAAAAAATAGAACAGAAAATTGAGGTGTTTCCCCAAGGGCTGGAAAGGTTACCAGGTTCTAAAACTGGATCTGCATCCACCTCCAAAAAGGGAGACAGGCCATCTTCATTAGGCCAGCCCATCCATCCTGGGGCAACGTGGCACCCCCAGAGTCACTCCTCTTAACCTTGGCTCCTTCCTCAGTCCCCAGGAGTTAAGTACATTCCATCAGGTGCCCCACAGACTTCCTGGACCAATTCCCACTGCCTTTTGTGTAGCGCACTCTGTTTGTAAGCTCCTAACCCTGCATTCTTTCTGTAAGCCTGAGAACTTTCCTTTTAGACCTAGGGGTGCCTCTCATCTGCAGCCACTCACTTTTGCCTGGGATACCCCTGCTTATCTCCAGGGCAGCAGCAAGGGTTGTACCAGTCTCTCTTACCTGCCTGTCTTAGAGCTCAGACCCTCATGGGGTGAGCACCTGCCTTCTGGAATCTGGGAATCAGATGAATGCTCCTAGAGCCCTAAGGAAACCTGAGCATGGGGTGTGCTAACAGTCAGCATGCTTGGGACTGCAGGTTTCAGAAAAATCAGAATAAAACTGTTTTAAACCAGTGCTTTTCAGGCTTTAATGTGCACACGAGTCACCTGGGGGACCCTTTTGAAATGCAATTTCTGATGCAATAGGTCAGGATGAAACCTGAGATTCTGCATGTCTTGCAAGCTCCCAGGTGATGCTGATGCTCCTGGTCTAGCACTCACACTTTGAGTAACAAGGATTTAAGTTTAAACCTCAATGGCAGGTATTGTTTATTTATCAGAAGCCTAGAGATAGGTGACTCCAGGATTGACTCTGTTAGGAAGACAAAAGGGGAATGACCTGAAAGCAGGCAGCCAACAGCAGCTACACAGTCAGGTACAAACCATCTCATACCCCATTGCTGGGCCTCCAACCCCCTTAGCCCTTCTCTTGGCAGAGTGGGGCTGAAGGGAAGATGCAAGCACCGTGCAATCATTAATGTCCTCTCAGAAAAAGGAAGTGGTCCTTCCCTTGTATCTTACTCCTACAAGTGTAGGGGGACCACACGTGGGAAGGCACAGAAAAGCATTTAAAACAGTAAAATGACACAGGAATGCAAGCCCTTGTGGTGGGAACAGCAATTGGTTCCACTCCTGGTCCCCTGAGATGCGGGGAGACATGGGACCAGAAAGAATGCCCTCCCCACTGCCGTCCCCCTAGCCAGATGACCTCTGTGACTTTGCTGGGGATTTTCCCTGCCCCTAATTCTCTCCCTCTTTGTCGATTGTGACTGCCCAGCGATCAGCTGACGCTGCTGGCAGGGCTGGGTGGGCTGGCATGAGGTGTCTGCTGGAGGAGAAAGAGCTGTTTGTGTGGAGGAGGGATTCCTGCCCCTCAGTGGTGAGAAGTCAAAGAGCCAGAGGCCGCAGGGTACACCGTGTCCTCTGTGGAAGAGCCAGGACCTGGGTTGGGCACTGCCTCTGCAGCCTGGTACCTTCACACACTATTCCTTTCCCCTGGAGATGCTCTTCTCAACGAGCCTCAAGCCCAGCATCTGGCTCCTTTTCAGCTTCAATGGCACCTCTGCGGAGAGGCCTTCCTTGGCCCTCAAATCTAAAGCAGCAACCCCAACCCCGCCTCTTCCACCCCCACCCATTGCTCTCTGGGACAACAGCTGTTTTCTCTTCCTCTAACTCACTACAATTGGTAATGATTTGCCCGTTTATTGTCAATCGATGTGAACCTCCACGAGGGACCGTGTCTGTCCTGCTGTCACCGCCTACTCAACACAGGGCCTGGCACATCGTGTTCACACAGCCAGTACCTGTGGAATGAATGAAAGTAGGAGCAAATGAATGCCCTCCAAGAAGCTGTTTTCTGTCTCTGGAATGGAAGAATCAGAGTAAACTTTTAAATGAAGCAAAAGAAATTCAGTTTAACTACAAGAGTTGAACTTTCTAGAGAACCTCTGGAGGGGGCAAGCAAACAGTGTGACCACATACCTGTCTATCGTTCAGAGGGAGCGGGGAGGAGGCCTGCCTCAAACCAGGAAATGGTTACACTGCTTTTTGAAAGGTTCTTCTGCCCAAGGAAGACAGGACCCTGGTGTTACCCCATCCCCATCGCCCCCTTCATCCCCATTGCCTCCATCACCCCCATCGCCCCCATCTTGCACAGCAGTCAATACATTGCTTCTTAGGTTAGCTCTTCTGATTCTTTCTGCTTTCAGAAACCCCATTAGTTTTTTTTAGGGGGATGGGAGGGACAGGATCAGGAGCTGGGATCTTGGGCTCTGGGTCCCGGTCCACTGGGCCATGTGATGAGTGGGAAATTGACTGGAATGCTAAAACCATGACCCAGAACAGCAAACTCATTCCCTGGAAAGACTGGAGCTTGCTGGCAGAGTGGAGCTGAGGGAAGCGCCAATCACTCATGACTGGACTGAAGTTCACTTAAGCTGTCCTAATGGCAGCTTGAAAAGGTCCCCAATGCATCCTGCCTGGTCCAGGGCGACAGGAATAACCACCCATGCCAGCGAGCGCAGAGGAGATCAATCAAGCAAGTCTCAGAGAAACGCAATCAGCTGTCCTCGCCCATCCCTGCTCATTCTGAGGGGCATGCAGGGACAGCCACTTCATGATTTCATGGGATCCCATCTGAGGATCATGGTATTAAGCTGTGCCAATAGCACTACAGAAAATGAGAGCTGGAGGAAGGGGTGAGGAGGAGGAGGAGAGCACAGTGACCTAGTGGAAGGTTAGGCCCGTGTGTGGGTGTGTGTGTGTGGGTGTGTAGGGGTGTGTGTGTGTGTGTGTGTACATACACCTGTGTGCACCAGGGGGCGGGGTGGGTGGCCCACACAGAGGTAAGTTAAAGGAACAGATAGGAAAGAGGGCTTGTATCAGACAGTTGAGTATGTGCCTGTAGGCTGCTTTTAGAAAGACTTGAATTCACTCACCCATTCATTCATTCATTCATTCATTCAGTATGTATGAGCACCCACTCCTTGCCAGGCACTGTGCTGTCATCAGATTTAAATGGTGAACAAAGCCACTCTGCCCTGCCCTCATGGAGCTTGTAGGCTGCAGGGAGACTCAGAAATGAATCAAGTATTCACAAACTGTAACTGGTTAAGTGCTATGATAAGAAGACCATGATGAGATGAGAGTGTTTGAGAGAGGCCAGTGAGAGCAAGCTTTCCCGAAGATGTGGGAATTGAACTATTGTCTGAAAGAGAAGGAGGTTATGTAACAAAGGAGAAGCAAAGACATTCTATGCAGCAGGAACAATATGTGCAAAGACCCTGAGCTGGGAAGGGACAAGAAATATGTAAGGAATGGAATGAAGGCCAGGGAAAGAGGAAGAAGAGAAAGTGATGAGGCTGGGTCTCTTCTCAGCTTTGGAGAATCTAGTGAAGACAGAAACAAGTGGAGCCCTCCCAGTGCCCATCCGCCTACTGCACCCCAAGATGAGGCCAGCATAGCCCAGCCAACCACTGACTGGGAACAGGAAGACCCTGCCAACTTCCTGGGTTCCCCTGGATGCACTGAGAGTCCTGGACAAACATCTTCAGGGAGTTTGAAAGCCCCCTCCCCCCTGCTCCCCAAAGTGTGCTATGCTGGTCTTATTTCCCCATACTCTCCTGGGAGATGTAAAAAGACAGGGAAGACACACAGCTGGCTGGCTCATAGTACAGAGGGCCAGGTTAGCCTGGTAGTTTCTCCCTCCACCTCCACCACTCACCTTCTTGCTCAGGAGGATCCCGAGTAAGGCACTTTATGTCTTTTCTAAGATCTCCTGGTCCAAGAACTAGGAAACCAAAATGGCCTTGTTGAGCCAGCACTCCCAAAATAGCCAGGGTGTTTTTTCAAGGTCAGACTTTACAAGGCTTTATAGTCATGCCATGAATTTTCTTTTTCTCTTCTCTCCTTCTTTCCCTACCCCTTGCTTTTTTTTTTTCCCCAATAAACTTTGTTATTGAAGTATAACTTGGAGGGAAGGACATAAATCCTAAGTATTCAATTATTATTCACAAAGTTAGCACACTCTCACATGCGAACACCAAAAGACTGCAAGAATGTTCCTAGTAACATTGTTTGTAATAGTCACAAATTGGGAGAAAACCTATCCATCAGCAATAGGATGGATAAGTAAAATGTAGTATGGCCATAGGATGGAATACTCTATAGCAATGAAAAAACTATGAACCCACAGCTCCATGCACCAACATGGATGAACCTTGAAAATATTATGCTAAGTTAAATCAACCAGACAAAAAAGGACAAATGTTGTGTTATTCCACTTATATGAAATATCAAGAATAGGCAAATTCACAGATATTTAGAGTCCCTATCCTTGGCAGAAAGCAGATTAGGGAGGCTAGCAAGTGAGGGAAGGGAAGTTATTGCTTAACAGATGCAGAGTTTCTTTTTTGGAATAAGAAAATTTTTGGAAATAGCTAGGTGCTAGCAAGTTTCTTGTAGTCTTTGGTTGTACATATGAACTATATGAACTCATTTTTTTTAAATTGTATTTTATTTTCTTTTTTGGTTATACACCTGGAATTGGAATTCCTGGGCCATAGGTATGCATCTATTTAGCTACAGTAGATTCTGCTCAAAAGTTTTCCAAAGTAGTTGTACCAATAATACTTTCATCAGCAGTATATGAGATCTACACCAAGCCAACATTTGATACTGTCTTTTTTAAAAGTTTAACTAATCTTGTACATGTAGTGATATTTTATTGCAGTTTTAATTTATGTGTTCCTGTTGACCAATTAATTGGGCATTTTTTCATATTGGCCATTTGGATATTCTCTTTTGTAGAGTGCATGTTCAAGCTTTTGCCCACGGGGGAAGAAGTGCATCTGTCTCTTCCTTTCTTCTTTCTTTCTTTTCTTTCTTCCCTCCCTTCCCACCCCCCACCCCCGCTTCCCTCAAAGTTATGCTGACCTCATAAAATGAATTGAGAAGTGTTTGTTTCTTGCCTGTTTTCTGAAAGAGCTTGTTTAAAATTGGCAGATTTGTTTTTCTAAAATTTTTAAAGTTACCAGTGAAGTCATTTGGGCCTAGAGTTTTCTTTATTGGAAGATTTCAAGTAAAGATTAATTTCTTTAATAGTATGGAATTGTTCAGATTTTTAAATTTGTTTTTATGTTGGCTTTGGTAAATTTAGTTGTTTTTCTAGGAAATTGTCCATTTCATCTAAATTTTCAAATTTATTGGCTTCAAGTCATTCATAACATCATTTTGCTATCTTTCTAATATCTGTAGGGTTTGTAGTATTGGCTCCTTTTTTTATTCCTGATATGGGTTATTAGTTTCTTCTCTCCTATTTTCCCAATCAGTTGTCTAGAACTTTATGCATTTTGTTAGAATTTTCAAAGAACCAAAGTTTGGCTCTGTTGATTTTCTTTATTGTACATTTTTTTTCTATTTACTGATTTCTGCTTTTTATTTCTTTTTCTTCCTTTAACATTCTTTGAGATTAATTATTGTTATTTTTTGAACTTTTTGGAAGGGATACTAGATAATTGACTTTAAGCCTTTCTTTTCTGATACATGCCTTTATCTCTTTAGAGTATTAACCCTTCATGGCCTGGCTACCTAGGATGTTCTCTTATACTTCCAAGTAGCCATTATATAATTGTATCCAGATTTTATGCTTCTTAGTGGGATTGTTACTCTAATACATAAGACACTATCATAAGCAGAAGCATCAGTATGTTATGGATTTTTAAAATCATAATGAGAACACATGAAAATGTTTTAAGTAGTGGGCACCTTCATACCATTTTAAACTTACTGGACTTTATTCTACAAAGTCTGGCCACTGGAGACTTTTTAGCAGGAAGAGCAGAGATGCATTTTGGATATTGATTATTAATATAACTAACATTTATTATGTACCTATATTATGTTAGGCAGGGTAGCAGAATTTTTAGGTCTTGATTGCAGAATCAAACTGCCTAGGTTTGAACATAAGCTCTGATACTTATTAGCTTGGACAAATTATTTCACTTTTCTGGGCTTTCTTATTTGTAAAATAAGGATAATAATAATACTTACCTCATACATTTATTGTGGAATATTAAATAAGACAATATCTATTACATCTAGAATGATGCCTGGAACACAGTAAAATAGCTAACATTTACTGATTTCATATTTTATTGATTGTATTTTGGAGATAAGAAAGTTGGGTTTCAGAGAGGTAAAGTAACTTGTCCAAAGTCACATAGCTTATAAATGATGGCTCTAGGATTTGGATAGGTCTAGATGTCTCCAAATCCAGTGGCTTAATATGAATGAATGTAAGATGAGTTGGTAGAAGAGGAAGCATAGCAAAGTGGTTTCTGTAATACTCCAAGATTAAGCCACAGCAGCCTAAATTTGAGTGGTGACAGTGCAAAAGGAAAAGAAGGGGAAGAATCTGAGAGGCATGACAAAGGCAGCACAGGACTTGATGACTAACTGGATATGAAATGAGGGAGGGAGAGCTGAGTCATGGTGCTAAGCCTGAGTGACTAGGAAGGCTGATGATACGTTGACAGAAATAGGAGAGCCACGATGAGGAGTGAGTTTTGGAGGGGAGGTGTTATACTCCATTTTAGACATAAGGGTTGCAGATACAGAATTGGAGCTTGGAAAGAGGGCAGTGTTGTAGAAATCATCCCTGGAGAGGAGGCAGTTAAAGCTTTAACAGTAGATGTCATCCCTAAGTGAGAGAATAAAGGAGACAGGAACAGAGCCCCAAGTATTGAACCTTGGGAGAAAGCCAATGTTTATTTATGGGTGTTCTAAAAGTGAATAAATAGACATGTAGATAAGGGAACTGGTGGATGTATTCTACTCAGACTTTCAATTAGGCTTTGGCAAGATTCTATTTCAAAGACTGTAAGAAATCGGGGCATGATGGGTACATGAGGGATATGGTTTTGTTAGAAGCAAGGAATGGGTTCAGAAACAGAAAATAAAGGCTAAGCATAAATGGATGGTCACTTCTCCGGAAAGATAAGCATAAAGGATCAGTACTTGGTCTTTACCAATGATCTTGATAAGGACATTTCCAATAAGATCTTCATGTTTGCAGTTGGCATTAAATTATTTCCAGAAGTAAAGCGCCAAGCTGAAGAGATTAGACTAGAGAAAGAGTTTAGGAACCTGTGTGGATGGGCAAAACACAGCAACCCTGCCGGCTGCTCATTCCTTTCAGCCTCCCCCTCCCCAGAGCTGAAGCCTGAACTGTAAGCTCAGTCCTGGCTTTGGGGTCAATCCTCTGTAATCAGAGGGCCTTTAAATAGTCTAGCCCAACCTCCTGGACCTCCATATCAGGGCTGCTCTCTTTCCAGGTTCCAACGGCCATCCTGGGCTCCACTCTAGTGCCTAAATAAACAATCCAGAAATTATGTATTAAGTACCTGCTGTTTGTTAGATACCCTATAAGTACTGGCATAGTCTCTATTTCCACAGAGCTCACAGATGAGAATCCCTGCCTTTGTTGCCTTACAGAATACCATTACTTATGGGGCTGGGGACCTCCTTGCTCTTTCCAGTTGTAGTAGACATTTTAGTGCTAACCCAATACACATATGATCTACACTTCCAAGCCTCTCTCAAAGATGAGTTGGAGCCATGTGATTAGCTTTCACTAATAGATTGTGAGAAATAAAGTTTTTTACTTCTGAGTCAAGACAGTTAAAAGTAACAATTAAGGGCAGAAAAATACTAGAAATAATCTATAACATGCAACAGGAAAGAGTATGATAAACTACAGTATACCAACTCTTTGGAATATAATGTGGACATTAACAAAGATTTAGAATACATGTATTATCTTAGATATTTAAGTAATATTATATAAAAATTATGTAATATACATAACTGTATGTGCACATATATACTAACCTATTAGCTTTGGTAGGATTCCAGTAGATTTTTATTTTCCTTTTTCTTCCTTATCTGCATTTTCTTTGTTTTTCTATAATAATTTATATTACTCTTGCAAAGGAAAAAAAATGTATCCCCCATCTCTGAATTCTCTTGCAACCTTGGAAAAGGCTATCCAGGCCTCATTGGACTTTATGATAGATAAATATAACTTTAGTATGTTAAGCTACTGAGTTTGGGGGGTTTGTCTGTTCCATAACCAAGCCCAGTCTATACCAACTAACATACTGTTTTTCCCCAGGAGCTAGAATCCTGTCCTTACAAGCCAGCTGGCTGATTGGGCACTGCTACCTGTAGACATTATCTTCAAGTATCACTTACTCCAGGAGTCACTTATCTTGCCTCTTTCACTCAGGACTCACTCTAAATCTGTTAGACTTGCCTCCTACTGCAGGTTTCCTTGAACTGGATACTCGGTCCCTCTGGGCATATTGTCCAATAGAAATTTATGCAATAATGGAGAAAACCTGTATTTTCACTACCCAATTTAGTAACCATTAGCCACATGTGGTTATTGAGGACTTGAAAAGTAGCCAGTGAAAATGAAAAATTGAATGTTTAATCTTATTTTTTAATGAATTTATATGTTAATAGCCATATGTGGCTACCATTTGGATAGTACATCCCCAGAGCACTGCACACCCCAGGGCTGCATGTATTTACCCTTCATTTGTTCTGATACACTGCGGCTAATGCTTCCCAGTGCAACCAACTCCTGACCCAGTGTTTTAAAAAAAAGAAGTAACAGGTCTGTTTTAATATGGGCAATGTTTAAGGATAAAAATTCTAGAACATTTAAATAAATGGAAGGATTTGGAGCCAAATCCAGGGGAGGGAACTTGGATTCACCAAAGATTATGTCTGAGCTCAATGTCTGCTTGTTACAGCCCAAAAAACAGCAAAATACTGGGTATCTGAAATTACACCAAAAGGGTATCTGAGATCACACATCTACCACAAAGAGTCCCAGAAGAGGAGAAAGAACTTTAAAAATTCAAGATTCTTCACTCTGTAGGTATAAAGACATGACTGAAGTCCATATAATTAAGAACAACCTAAACAAAGTTGCCACGATCTTAATTCTTCCAAATCCTGAGACAGGAGACATAAAGGAGAGTGTAAAACCATAGTGTGTGGTTTCTGAGTTGGAAAGCAACCTTAGAAATCAGGGATCATTTAGTTGCTAGAAACAGAGGCCCATTCAAGCTAGTTTCAGGAAAGGAACAGCATATGAAGATGCAACAGGCAATTTCCCTGATGTACAAAGACAGGAAACAAATAAGTCTTCCTCAGAACGAGGGACCTGAAACTGGGATCCCAGGTGTTAACATTTCTTTCTCCATCTGTTAGGGCAGAATGATCCCCTCCCATCTTTTCTCCTCTCTGCTCTGTCCTCTGCTTTCTCACTTTTTCTATATATAACTCCACGGCTTTCCCAGAATCCACATTGATGCTCACAACTTTGGCTTTCTGACTTCTATCATAACTACCTGCCTTTCTCCTCATGTTCCCCTTATCATTTGAGTTAGTGGCTCAGTATTCAAATCTCAAATTCCTGGGAAGAGTATCTGATTGGTCCACTGGAATCGAGTGTCAGCCCCTGTTCCCTTGGGCTGTGGCTAGAGTAGTTAGAGGCACAGCACAAAGGTCTGCTCCAAGAGTTGGGAGTGGGGTGGGTTCTCTAAGAAGGGTGATAGGCGAGGAGGCAGTGATCAGTCTACCACCCCCTTACTTTACCAAAGCCTATGGAGCTTCAGTGATTTGCCTAAAGTTTTAATTCCTCTGATTTTTCCTATGCTGCACTCTTTGATATTTGTGCAATCAGAACAGTAGTCCACCTATTGAGTACTTATCATGTGCCAGGCACTAAGTTGAGTGTTTTGTTTTGTTTTTTAACAAATGTTGGGGGCACCTGGGTGGCTCAGTTGGTTAAGTGTCTGCCTTTGGCTCAGGTCACGATCCCAGCATCCTGGAATCAATCCTCTCATCCCCCTGCTTGTGCTCTCTCTCTCTCTCTCCCTCTCTCTGTCAAATAAATAAACACAATCTTTAAAAAAAAAATGTTATCACATATAACACTCAAATATATTTTAGGAGTCAGGTATTCTTATTCTTTCTTTACTTATAAGGAAACTAATGCTCAATGAAGTTTAAGTAATGAGACCAAAGTCAAGCATCCAGCATGAGGGAGAGCCAGGGGGAGAGCCAGGTTTGAATTCTAATATCTCCAAACCTAAAGCCCATAACTTCCTTGCTAGTCTGCTCTTTGAATTTACACCAGAACTCCACATGTTGGGTAATACTTTGTGGAATTCGTCATCTTGAAAGATGAAAGAAGCACAAAATATAAGTGTGTTAAGATGACTTTGACTTATAGAATAGCCAGTGGGCTAGGGCTACCATGGGAAACCACCTGTCTCTAAACACCAAAGATCAAAGACCTTTCCCATCAATCTACCATTGATTCCCAGTTTCCAGCAAAGCACATAGTAAGCATATAGTCAATTTTCATTGAGAGGGGGAAAATACAGGTATCAGGGAGGATAACAATGCCTTCTAACACTATATCCCTGAAGGTGTCTGTTACCAGAGATAGATTTCTGGGCTGAACAAAATCAATCTGTGAATCTTAAGTTTTTATTCAGAGAAAGCTCAAAGTGTAGTTGGGAAACAGAAAAATAAGGGACAATCATCAAAGAAGATGTGATATATATATGATATATATATCATATTCCATTATATGGGATATATATACATGTATATATATGTATATAATGGAATATTACTCAACAGTAAAAAAGAATGAAATCTTGCCATTTGTAACCACATGGATGAGCCTAGAGGGTAATATGCTAAGTAAATAGGTCAGACAGATAAAGACAAATACCCTGTGATTTCACTTATATGTGGAATCTGCAAACAAAAACATAAAGAGATTCATAAATTCAGAGGACAAATTGGCGGTTGCCAGAAGGGAAGGGGGTGGGGGGTGGGTGAAATAGGTGAAGGGAGTTAAGAGGCACAAACTTCGAGTTATAAAATAAATAAGTCACAGAGATGAAAAGCACAGCACAGGGAATATTGTCAAAAATACTGCAATAATTTTAAAAGGTGACAGAGGGTAACTATGCTTACCATGATGAGCGTTGTATAATGTATGGAACTGTCGAATCAATATGTTGTACACCTGAAACTAATATAATATAGTATGTCAACTATACTTCAATAATAATTTTTTAAAAAGCCACCAAACACTATGTAATCGAGATGTATGCCAGGTATTAAGGAAGCCCTGAGGGTATTTAAGCCCCTGGGACTCATCCACCCAATGGCGGTGGGGTAGGCCTCAAAGTTCAGCAAGGAGGGACGGCATAGACAGAAGCAGCAGAGGCTCTGTGTAGATGGGGAGAGGGGAAGCCATAGGCAGTTCCCCATTACTGAGAATGAAGACACCAGGAGCCTGTAGTGGGGAGTGAGTGTGGAGGAATTGGCAGTGGCAAATCCTGAAGGGCCTTTAACTCCACGTTAAGCAGCTTGGACTTTATCCAAGTGATTAAAGCAGGAGAATAACAGGGTCAGAGTCATGTTTTAAAAATAGATCTTCCTGCTCTGAGGAGGACTGATTTGAGAAGGAAGGGGCACGGGACCTCTTGGGAATCCAGGCAAGAAATGATGAGGACCCAAACTGGGGCAGAAGTTCTAGGGAGAACAGAGGGAAGAACTTTGAGAAATACTTAGTAGGTTAAATTGACAGGACTGGTAATTGATAGTGAATAGAAGCAATGGAAAGGAGGTGACAAGGAGGACTCTGAACATTCTGACTTGAAGCCTGTATCAGTGGGGGATGCAGTCACTAAGAGAGGGACGCCAGGAGGGGCATGTTTAGGGGAGGGAATGCTGAGTGTCGAAGACCTTCCGAAGCAGGAGAAGATGTCTAGAAGGAATCAGGGCAGAGGCCCGGCTCACAGATGCAGATTTGGGAGTTACCTGTCAGAGCTGGGGCAGGCCAGATCGCCACTGGAGGACATATCAAGTGAGAAGAGAAAAGGATCAAGAACTGAATTCCAGAGAAGACCAGTCTTTTTAAGAGGAGGTTGAGGGAAAGGAGCAAAAGGAGGCAAAGGCAGAACAACCAGACAATAAGAGGCTAACAAACAAAAGGGAGGGAGTAGAGAGTTTCATAAGGACAGGAGAGACTAAGGGTCAAATGTAGCAGAAAGAGTAAAGTTTATTCTTTGGACTTGGCAATTAGCATGTCACTGGTAATCATATGGAGACTAGTGTCCGTGAATCGGTGATGGGGGGAAAGGTGTCAATGGATTAAGGACACAGTGGAGGTCTTTAGAGGGTAGGGAAGAACATGACCACCCACATTAACATTCGTGGCCATGACGTCCAAGAGGAAGCCACGTGGAAAGCAGTTACTTAGAAATGGTAAATGTAAAAACATGAGTGGCTTTGCAGAGAACACTCCAGAGTAGCGGAAACAGAAATCAGATTGCAAGAGGAAAACATTTGGTGGGGGTGAGTATGTAGAGGCTTAGTGAGCTGACTGGTAATTTGAGATAGAAAAGCATGAGAAAAATAGAATGAAAGACAAAAGGGGAAGTAGGGTAAAGCATGCTTGTCTGAGTGTTCCTTCTGCTTTGATCTCCAGGAGGCATGACCTAAACATCTCGGCAGACATATGGGGAGGAGAAAGTGGAGAGGGGAACTTCTGTGGGAAGGGGGATAGCTGATGAGCTGAGATGTGAGAAGAAGGCCTCATGAGCTTTGCTCAGGAGATTTCGCCTTGAAGGAGCATGAAGATAGAGACAGGCATGGACAGAAATGGAAGAGAAGGGCATGGTGGCCCAAGCCTTCTCATTGAAGAAGTGGAAGTAACCGTCACTGCAGGGTAGCCCTGAGCTGGGAGAGACTTGAAGCTGGCTGCTATGCCATAGGGGACACATTAGGGAGCCATCAAGACATGAGTTAAAGCATCTACTAAGCCACAGCAGGGACTTGCTTAAAATTAGACTGATGTTAGCAATAGAATCAAAGGCCATAGAAAATCAACTGAAACAAGGAAGTAAGACTTAGGGATTACAAGAGATCGGTCAAAATCCCTTCATGAGATTGGCAGCACAGACAAAAAGAAAAAGTGCAAAAGACCCAATTATGAATAACATGAGAAATTTACAACTTTCCAGAGACAACTGGCCCTCCTTCCTCACCCTTGAGTAAGCTCTACTGGTGGTGATCGTGGGCCATTTGTGGGAAGAGGCATGGGGGCGAGGGGAGTCAAGGCTTCTTCCCTTCAAATAACAGGGGTCTTGCCAGACCCTTCCAGCCCCAAAGCTGAAAATGGTTGTGTCAGTAGCTTTAATGCCCACTATCCTCAACCTGCCAGTTCAATCCATCAAAAATTATGGAGTGCTTGCAGGTGTCGGTGCTGGGGCTAGGTGCTTTTAGAGAAGGTGGGGAGAATGAGGCAAATAAGATGCTCTCCTTAGCTTCACAGGCTGGCTCAAGGACTTGGAATCTAGTGCTCAGCCTCCTCCCACAGGGGTCCCCAGGGCGCATTTCTAGTTACACCAGCAGCCTGCCAATGAGCACTGAACTTCCCCTGGACAGAATCGGGAACCTGGGAGGGGCTTTTCTTCCCCTGAGATCTGCCTTATAAGACCAGCCCATATAATAATGGTCCGTCATTATTACTGTCTGCTTAAAATATCAGAAGACACATTCTATGAAGTGGATGAATCAGCTAATAATAAGGAAATACCCGTGGCGGACAGAGAGGCTGCCAAAAATAAATCAGTGAGTGCAACCCACATCGTGGTAGTGCTGAAGACGGGCCCCACAGCCAGCACTCTCTGGAAGCTCTCTGTGCCTGGCTTCCAAGTGCTCTTACCACACAAACCTTCTCTGTCATTGTTTTTTCTTGTTGCCCAGAAGTTTCCACAATTATCTCACACAAGAGCCAATCAGATACAAAAGCAAATGCAGAAGTACATGCAGTTTGTTAGAACTGATATTTAATTACCATGACAGCTTATATTCAAAATACCTGCTGAGCAGTGAGTATTGCCATGCTAATTCTGGAGGGCCGATGCAGTCTTAGCCCTGGCTCTGCCTTCTCTGGCATCTCCAAATAATAGTTACAACTTATTCATCCCACTTTCTCTGTCAAACTCCCGCCTTTCCTCCAGAGCCCACCTTCTCCGTGAAACCTCCAGTGATTGCTCCTGTTCATCTCACATCAACTCTACCTGCCAACCTGGTATAACATGTGTTCATCTAACTGTGTGATGTTTTCTGATCCCTTAATTCCCTAAGTTTTAAATCTCTAAAGCAATTGAAACTTCTGAAAGGCAAAAGAAACCCCCCTCCCCTCCCCGTTATGGCTTAATGCTTCTCTGTCTCATTCATTTGATGTTTTTTGAGCATCAGCTATTCTAGGTACTAGAAATTCGATGGTGAACCAGAAAGCCCTGCCCTTGGGGAGCTTAATGTGAGGGACAGACAAGGAAATAGGCTATTCTAAGTAAAATGTATTAGGTATCAAGGCAGGGCAGGAGGAGTAGCATCCAACCCCATTCTAGTTTGCTCCATCCACAGGCGATGGGGAGGGGGGATTTCACGTAGGAAGTGGCATGCAGGCGAGTCCTGGAAGTGGAATAGAAATTGTCTAAGTCAGTATGTGTGGTGTGGACAGGGGTAGGGGGTCCCATGGGAAGGAGAATGTTTAGTGTTCAAAACACCTTAAGTGGGTCCATTCTGGGAAGCATCTGTGGGTCTGTACAAGTGAAAGGTGAGGAAACGAGCAGTTAGACCAGACGCTGAGGCACACACAGTCTGGTCCAGGAGAAGAGACAGACCAGAACAAAGGCAATGTGATGTGCTCAGGCTAGACAGGCACATAACCTAGCTTGGGGGATGGAAGGCTAGAGAAGGCTTCCCCAGGAAGTCACATCTCAGCCGAAACGTCAAGGGTGAGTAACCAGAACAGAAGACAAGGAAGCACATTCTGAGCAATGAAATCTGCACATTTAACATCCTGGAGACTCTGTGAGCAGTGGGGAATGCAGTATTATCAGTATTGTCTGTGTTCTTCTCATCCCTTTGGATACATTCAAATCTTTGGCCTTTCTCTAGCTCTGCTTACCCCAGCTTCCCAGCCAAGCCATTGTCAGTATCTTCCTACTGGAGAAAGAGAAAGAAACTAGGAAAAAAGAGAAGAAGAGCAGATTCTCTATGGTAGGAGTATGGGACACCCAAGGTTTGGAGGAGGAGGACCCAGGGAGGATGAGGTGTCCAGCAGCTACTGAACTTCATTCTCAGAGTGGAGGCCCTATGTCAATAAGAGCCTTTCTTGCCTGGTGGATTATATCCTGGGTATGAGCAGCAATTAACTCCCTTGAAGTGCAACTGCTTTACTATGAACTTCTTGAGGGAAGGGACTATGGTTTTTAGTTTTGTATTCTCAGTGCTTAGCGTAATAAATATCTAGTATTATGTTATATAGGCACCTAATAAGTACTGAATGACCAACGGTCTGAGCTGCTTCCTTTAGGATTCTATCTCCTAATATTAGCTAGGATGCCCCTTATTTAAAACAAAAGCAAACAAAAAACACCTTAAGAGAGCCACTCACCAACTAATGCTTGCTTCTTTCTGTCGAGCCAGGCTCCTTGGCAAGTCAGAGGTGGATGCCAAATAGCTGATCTTTTTCTTAGTATACTTTACCCTCAGGTCATCTGGGGCAGGTAGGACGCAGACAGTGATCATGTATATGGCCTCGTACTCTTTACCTTTACCAGCATCTACTTTATTTATATTCCTTTTCCCTTTGGTAACATAGGAGGTGTATGCTTTCAATTTTTAGTGGTTACCCTTAATCTTTTTAAACAAGCATGCTTAATTATACATGATATTTAAACATATCTAAGTTATTTAATATTTCTATTCTCTTCCTAAACATGTCAAGGACAGTAAAATGTCTACCTACTGAACAGCACCCCTCCCTGCATCTTGTTATTGTCATCCAGAGCAGGGCCAGGCAAAGTACTATTCCCAAGCCAAATCTGGCTGGCCACCTGTTCTTGTAAATAAAAATTTTTTGAAACATAGCCACATTCATTTATGTATTTATTGTGAGTGGACGCTTTGACTCCACAATGGCAGGACTGAGTAGTTGTGACAGAAATGGTATACCCTGCAAAGCCTAACATATTTACTATCTAGCCCTTTATAGAAAGTGTTTGCAGACTGTGGTCTAGAGTTTTAATTTTCCTCTTTTCCCATTCAACAAGGTGTTTTGTTTTAAAACAGTTAATGTTAATTGCATTTATTACTATTTTATTCATTTCTGTGCTCACCATCACTTCTAGTATTCCAGATCTCTCTAGATGCTCCTACTTCTTCTGTAATAATTTCTGTGTATAGTTGGTAATTTCTCTTCATTTTTGCATAGAGGATGATAGTTTAGCTGACTATAAAATTTTAAGCTGATGGTTAATCTTTCCTTAGCACTTTGAAGCTATTTCTCTATTGTTTTTCTTCCTCTGTTACCACTAATTGGATAAAGCTGTCTGTGTAACTGTTGTTCCTTATAGAACAGGTTGTTGTCTCTCTGATAGTTTTAATACTTCTCTTTATCTTTCATATTCTATAGTTTAACTACAAGTCTAAATGTGTGTTTTTCTTTTTTGGCTGAGTACTCCAGATGTATTTTTAACTGGAGGATTCATGTCTTTCTTCAATTCAGGGGAGAAAAAAAAATCTCTATTTTTTTTGCTATTTTATTCTTCAAATATTGCTTCTTTGCCATTCTTCATTTGCAAGATTTTCTAACTATTTCTGTTTCACAGATTTCCATTCTTTTTTATTTCTGCCTCTTTTGTTCCATAATTTTTGTTCATTTTTAATGGATATTACTTCTTTTTATCTCTGTGATTATAAACATACTTCTTTTAAAAATTTTGTTAGACACAATCATATAATTAATTTCATTTGGAGTCAATTCACATTCTGATTGTCTATTTTGTAAGCAATATTTTTCTTACTATCAGATTTCTTCATGTGTCTTAGAATTTTGGTTTTCAGGGATCATTTTGAATGGGATTTTTGTTTTGGTTTATTTTGTATTTTTCTTCTTTGCTTTCCTATCTAATAATTTAGTGTTTGCCTTCACTTGATGCCCTGGGGCCCAAGCATAGAACCAGACTTGTATAATAGTATTGCTGGATCTGTAGTGATACTAAGGATATTGCAGATCCAGACATGAAGTCATTGGGTGGCTTGACACAGTACCTGCTCACAACTCCCTGAGCCCACAGCTTCATATTAGACAGTGGTTCTTAAAGTGCATTCCTGGGGAAGTAACATCAGCATCCCTGGAAACTAGTTACATGCAAATCCTTACCTCAGACTGGCAGAATCAGACACTCTACCCAGGCGCTGGGGGCACAGCTGAGCAATCTGTGTTTCAACTAGTGCTCCTGGTGGTTCTGAGGCTCACTCAAGTTTGAGAACCAGTATAATGAACTCCGAGGCAACTAGCCAATAATTGCTTTTTCAGCCTCCTTGCATATAGGGGAACATTCACCCAGGTCAGCTCCATACTTCCATGAGCCTGATACTCTTTCCCATCTCATCACTGTTTTCTGCCCCGGATAGGCAACCTGCTTGTTTTCTTCTGGCTCGGGTCCAAAGAAATGCTATCTTATTTTTGAGCCAACTGATTTCTCATTGGCTTTCTTTTCTCATATTTTATTTGTTATTTCTGTGTTTAGGGTGAAGGGAGTGTGCTATAACTTGAATTTACAGAGACATCTTAAAGGAAGTCCAGAAGCATCATCCATACTCATCTCTGGGTTCTGTGACCACAACATCACCATACTCATCATACACTATCTGATTGGATGACCAAAACATTAGCCACATTCATAAACCACGTACATTTCACCATGTTGCAATCTTGGACAAGCAGCTTGACCCCCCTGAACCTCAGTTAATTTGTCTGTAAGAGAGCAATGATAACTACCTGCAGGTTTTAATGTGAACACTAAATCCAATGTCATAAGTAAAATAACCTTGCATAGTGCCTGGCCCATAATTGGTGCTCAGTGGTTGTTAATCTCCTCCCTTTTTAAATCTAGAACTTTAGTTAAGTTTAATTTAAATATTGTTAAAATTTACCATTTTCCAGTTCACTTACCAACTTGCTTCTGACCGAAAAGCCTTTTGTCACAATTCCAGTTCATCAGAATATGATAATATTCTAAAACAGAATTATTAAGAGAGTCCTCCCCAGTTGTAAAGAATGAGCCCCATCCCTATCACTCCAGTGGTTGGAGGAGTTCGGACATTGGTGATGGCATCTTATACACAATCTCAGAAGAGATGAATGCTTACAACCCAGTCGCACATGAGACCGGCAGAGCAGGAAAAGGATAGGGATAACAACAATATCATTGACAGTAATAATGAAGCTCATGTGTGCCAGGTACTGTTCTGAGCACTTGACATGTGATCTCTTGTTTAATCTTCACAAGACTTTATGAGGTGGTTACTAGTATCTCTGTTTTACAGGTGAGGAAATTAGTCACAGAAGAGTTAAGTAGCCTGTATGGGTTCACCCATCTAGTAAGCTGCAGAACCAGGATTTGAACCAGGCATGTGACCAGGCAGTGAACCTACAGGGACTCCAAAGAATGAGGAATAATCTCCTCAGTCAGGGATCTGGGTATAACCCTCTTGATTTTGCAGCTCTGATTGTTCACCGCCAGCAGATCACACTTTCATTCCGCTTCAGCAGGCAGATTCTACCCAGGCTCTTTTGCCATCAAAAAGTGCCTGCGGGTCTCCTGGAAACGAGGAAGAACAGTCCCCTCAGGCAAAATCAGTGGATCCTCAGAACATTTCCCTGGTGGAGACGTGCCACTGTCTCGATGAATGTCTCGCGCAGCCACTGGCTGCCTGTCTGGGAGTATTTTAGGCTTCTTTGTTCCTTCCTGTCTGTTGTGGGTCGGTCTCTGCCTAGCCTTCTCTTTGACCAACTCTGTTTCTGTCACTCTCCTTTTCTTCCTTAGCAAAATTGCCTTTACAATGCGGTGACAACTTCCCACCTGCAGTTGGAACCACCTATTTTGAAAAGGATGTGAGTTGGGGTGCCTGGGTGGCTCAGTCGTTAAGCATCTGCCTTCGGCTCAGGTCATGATCCCAGGGTCCTGGGATCAAGCCCCACATCGGGCTCCCTGCTCCGCGAGAAGCCTGCTTCTCCCTCTCCCACTCCTCCTGCTTGTGTACCCTCTCTCGCTGTGTCCCTCTCTGTCAAATAAATAAAATAAAAATCTTTAAAAAAAAAAAAAAGGATGTGAGTTTACAGACGAAAAAAAAAATCCTTTACTATCCTAACTGATTCTTGGTTTCCTCCCCCTCGGCTAGTTCTGCTGCAAAGGAATTTCTTTGTCCATGTTGCAGGTGAGGGTGGTGATCCAGCCACTCCCAGCCCAGGGGCAGCTGTCCAGCTCATAGGGGCAGAATATGGGGCAGCAGGAGGACAGACAGGGCTGCATAGGGTGTTGGGATCACTAGCATCTCTGGCTTCCACACAGGCATCAGAGTTTCCAACTGGGATAATTCCATCCTTCATTGACTCAAAAATTGCCATGATTCTAGTCTACAAACAGCCTGGGGAATGAGTTAGTATAGGAAAACCAGAGGCCTTTGAGTCTAGCATTTAGAGAAGGTTCAGGCTTCCACACCTGGGAGGAGCAAGAAAAATGAAGGAAGAAGATGGCTCTTCACTCAGGCATAAATGAAGGCAGCTGATATGCACTCACTAGCTGTAACATCATCCCCTCCTTTTCCAAAGTGCTAATTCATTAAAACTAATGAGGCCCCAATGCTGCCTAAGCTGAATGCTGATCAGACACCCAGCATGCACCTGCCATGCCGGCTCTCGGTCTTCGCTGCGTCGGACTGAGGAAGGGCTCTCGTCGGCTGGAGACAGAGGCTCTGGCTTGATCATGGACTGGCATGAATGATGCTTGATGTGCACACGATTACATGCCAACAGGTTCCTGCTGAAATGCACAGACAGACTTCCCTCACTCATTCTGCAAGGTACCTGCTTCCTGCCAGGCCATGTTGTCCTCTCTGCTGAAAAGGCCCCTGCAAACACCTTTTTTCTAAGGCATACTTCTACGTCCAAAAGTCACCTGTACTTCCTGTCTGATCACCAGGCAGAGGGGAGGGATGTTGCTAGGGAGGAGAATGTATATTCTAATTGTGGCCCCCGTTTGGAAAGAGGGTGTGAGGGCAGGTGCAATGTGAGGAAAGGGTAGGAGGAGGAATACTGGATGCTCCCTTATATGGCAGTTCATCTCCTTCATTCTGTAAGTGTTTACTGCACACCTACAATGGGCCAAGAAGTATTCTCCGCACTGCACAAATGTTGCAAATTAGACCCAGCAGTGTCCCCATGCTCTTAGAGCTTATTCTCCTGGGTGAGATAGACTATTTAAGAAGTAAATGAATGTCAAATTAAATAGATTAGGGAGCCATATTCAGAGTGGCTATTCAGAGCCATATCCAGAGACTGGGGTGGGGGTGTGTGGAGAGCAACATTAGTCTGGGTGGTCAGGATGGCCTTCTGGAGGGATGATATGGGAACCAAGACCTGCAGAACAGGAAGGATGGGTTCCAGGGAAGGGAGTCATGGAGCAGGGATAAGGCTTTGGGCAGGGATATCCTTTTTGAGACCGGGAACAAAGAAGAGGCCACCGTGACTGGGGTGTGATGGGCAAGAGAGAGTGTGGTCAATAACGCCAGAGAACAGGGAGGGGTCCCAGGCTATAGAAGGGAGTTGTTTTTTTCTCCTCTTTTGTTATACCTGCAAGGACAGAGATTTTACAGCATTTCTGGGCACATGCATTCTAAATCCTCTTAGGACATTCTAATGTATCGTACGATGGATGAAGCCTGCTTCTTCCTGTTCTGTCCACTTTTACTGCCGCAGAAAAATCAACACAGTTTCAATCCAGTGCCTTTGCACAGACCCTAAAAATGCCAGGAGAGCAAAGTTCCCTCCAGTCCTGGGGGCGAGTGAGAGCAACATCCTCAGCCACTGGCTCCAGTACAGAAGAGAGGGGGTCTCAGCAGCTGCCCTGATCATTGCACTATTCTGAAGTCTGGGACTCTGGCTCACTTCACCAGAATTTTGATACAGGTCTTGCAGGGAGAGGACCTGGGTACTCAAAGGTTAAGAGAGGGATCTAGCATTCTCTAAAAATGGAGTCTCCCTGATTTGCCTCCTGTCAGGTCAGCAGACATCACACAAGAAAATCATGGGATCCTGTCTTGTTGGCTTCAGCCAAGAGCCTTCCCCCTTGCCCCTATTCTGGCCTCGTCTGTGCTCCCTCCATCTCAATTCTCTCAGCTCCTAGATGTTTGTGATTCCGAGTCTATAACATGTTTGGATCCATCCGCCCCTTCCCATTCCAGCTATAATTCTCCAGGTTCAGGCCTTGGGTGACTCTCTCCTGAATATTTTCTGACACTTTCCATTGTTCTTCCTGCATCCAGCTCTTACCCTTTCATACCTGGGCTCCCTACTGCCACCTGTAATCTTTCCCAAACACAGATCTAATCGTGTCCCCCACTACTTAGGAAACCTCTGAAGGTTCCCCAACGCCCCTGTTAAAGGATAAAATTTAAATTCCTTGGCTTGGTTTTCAAACCTGGATCTCACCTCTCATTTCTAGTCTTACCTATCATGATGCACATTTGCTGAGGCATCTGACTACTCTCTATTCCCAAACCATTATTAGATTCTATGGTTCAAACTATTTTCTCTAATTAGAATGGGGTTCTTTTCTCTCCCCATCCTTACCCCTAGCTTCCTGCTATAGCCACCTGTAAAATTCCTTCTCATTCTTTAAGGTCTAGTGAGCATGGTAGGGCCTCTCCCTTTGGGGCACTCCGGGAGGAGAATTGCACTCCCTAGTGCATCGCGTGATGGTTGGAAGCCCAGCTGTGGAGTTAGAACCAGTTCACCCATGTACTTGCTCTGTGACCTTGAACAAGGAATTGAATCTTTAATGGCTCAATGTTTCTTTCTCTATAAAATGGAACCAATAATGATATTCTCCTCATAGGATTATGGCGAGGATTAAGTAAAATATGTAAAGAATAACACCTTGCACGTAATATGTGTTCAGTAAATTTGGCAGTCAACAGAATGTATCCAGTGCCTACTATACACCACACTCTGTTCTGGCACAGGTGTGAATACGGCAGCATCTGTCAAGGAATTTACAATAAACATGTCAATGAATCATTTAGACAATTTTAGTTACTGAGGAGAAGGGATAAAATCGGGGTATGTGGGAGAGATACTGACTTTAACTTGAGGGGTTTGGGAAATGCTACTTGGCAGAATAATATTTTAGTTCATTTTTATTACTTTTATCATAGTTCTTAATATAGCTTTATGTTACTCTATTTACTTGGTCAAAAATCAGCTTGCCAAAAAGCAGTGCACTGATGTAAGGCAAACTGGCTGCCTCCCCTTATGATAGAGGCTGTGGCAGAAAGTGCTAGTCATCTGCTTCATATCTGTTCTTTCTTCCCTCAACTATATTGATAAAACATGGATTTTATTTGGGGTGTCAAATGGGTACATTTCCCAGCTTCCTTGTAAATAGGTGTCTTAGTCAGCTTGGGCTGCTATAACAAAATATCACAGACTATTTATTTCCCACGGTTCTAGAGCCTGGGAAGTCCAAGATCGAGGTGCAAAAAGATGAGGTCCTGATGAGGACTGTCTTCCTAGCTTGTAAACAGTCACCTTCTCACTGTGTGCTCACATGGCCTTGCATTGGTGCATGGGTGTGGAGACAGAGAGATCTGTCTTCTTCTATAAGGGTACTAATCCCATGAGGAGGTCCCAATCTAATCCTAATTACCTCCTGAAGGCCACATCTTCAAATTCCATCACACTGAAGGTTAGGGCTTCAACACTGTAATTTGGGAGGGGGGATACAGATATTCAGCCTATAATAATAGAAAAGCTCATGGAACATGATTCATGTCAGTGATATGTAAGAGGAAGTTCTAGTGGAGATGTCCAGGAAAACTCCCTGGAAAAGGAGCGGTTGACACAGCAGGTGCACTTTTTGCCCTTTGTCCTTTGCCTTTTTTCCCATCTCAGACACAGGTGGAAGGTTGGAGGTCTCTCAACCACTTTGTGTCCACCAGGCTTCTCCTATCCTGAATAAAAGTACAGAAAGAAAGACTCTGGGTTTTTTAAGACAACCTGGAAGCATCATACAAATCCTGTGTTCATCCCGTATTTCAGGAGAAAAACAAAACCCCTAATTGTCACTAAACACAATTTGAATGCAAAACTATTGACACATCACGTGGATTCTCTCACCTGTAGAGCAGGTCATACCATTCCCTTCTTTTGTGATCTTCACCTTGCCTAACATGATCCTTCACCCATAGTATATGTTTAAGAAGTTCTTGTTGAATTTTAAACAACAGAGAGTTATGCTGGTTTTCCATAAAAATCTAAAAGTCGAGACCTTTCTATTCCAATATCTTTCACTCACAGGACTGCTGCCTGATCTCCTAATCCCTAGTCTTTAGGGGGTTACCATCTTTTTTCTGGCTGAAAACTCCAGTAACATGTAGACGCTCCTCTCTTCATGATCACCTGAACCCCAAGGTAATTGTTTGTTCCCATGTAGAATGTCCTGGCCCCCCCTCTCATCCCCAGAGCCCCCAGATGAAGCTGAGACCTAGACCAGCTTTTTTCCTCAATCTCTGATCTTTCTACCTTCTCCATCCCTTGCCTTCCTCAGATAGAATGCACTTGGGCTCCCTAGAGACCAAAGGGGTACAGAGGGATACCTGTCCACCTTGGCACGAGATGACCTGGATTTCATTTCTGGCTCTGCCTCTTACTTATTTTGTGACATTGAGCAAGTTTACTTTACTTCTGTCCTGAATGTTCCAGGCTCTCAGACAAAGATAGTGATTCATATCCATACCAGTTTGATGTGTAGATTGAATAAGCTTATCTCATTTTTGAAAGCCTCAGATGTATAATAAATACTCAATAGATCCTTAATATTTAATATAATTTCTATTGCCTTTAGTTCTAAAACTCAATCTTCTCTCCCCAAATTTCTCACCTTCTTTGCAGGAGCTTCCCTGCAACTGGTCCTCCTTATATGGGTAAGACTGTATTTTGTTGCAAATGACAAAAACCCCAACCACTGTAGCCTTTAAAAAAAAATTGATTCACCAAGTAAGAAGTCTAGAGATGCAGTCCAGGACTTATGCAGCCACTGAACAATGCCACCAGGGACCCAGGGTGTCTTAACCTTTCAGCTCTGTCACCCATAATGTGCAGAGTTTCATCCTCATGCTGGGTGACTCATGATCACAACATAGCTGTTGTACCTTTGGGCCACATGTCCTAACTACAGGCAGGTAGAAGGGGAAGATCAAGTGGGCAAAGAGTTTTCTGCTAATGAAGATCTCTCCTTTTATTCAAGAAGCAAGTCTCTTCCTAGAGGTCCCCCTACATCTCACTGATCAGAACTGTGTCCATGGCCACCGTTTGCTGCAAGAGAAGGAGGGGAAATGAGTATGTTTAGCTGGACACATTGTTCCTTGCTCAGAAAAAAAAAAAATGTTTTTAAATAGAAATGAAATAGGCAATTAACAGTATCTACCACAATCCTTTGCTCAAATACAGTTTTAAAATTATGAAGCAACTCCACTCAGGCTTGAGCCAGTCAAATGATTTAATTAGAGACAGATGGTTTGGGCAGGGTTTGGGTTTTTTTTTTAATAAATTTTATTTTTTACAATACTTTTAGATTCACAGAAAAATTGCCCAAAAAGTACAGAGAATTCCTCATATTCCTAGCACCTCGTTTCCCTAATTATTAACACTTTAAATTAGTATGGTACATTTATTAAATTCAAATCAATACTGACACATTGTTTTTAACTGAAGTCCACAGTTTATTCAGGTCACCTTAGTTTTTACCTAACGTCCTTTTTCCATTCTGGGATCCCATCCAAGACACCACATTACATTTAGTCGTCAGTCTGCTTAGGCTCCTCTTGGCTCTGACAATTTCTCAGACTTTAATTGTTTTTGATGACCTTGAAGTTTTGGGGAGCATTGGTCAAGTATTTTATAGAGTAGTTCCCAACTGGGGTTTGTCTGATGCTTGTTTTAATGCTTAGACTGGAATTATGAGTTCTGGGGGCAAAGCTCGTGTGGTACATGTCATATGAAAAGTACATACCATCACCACGACTCATCACTGCTGCTATTGACCTGATTGCCCAGCTAAGGCAGTGCCCCACTCTCAAGTTTCCCTTCCCCCCACTTTCCGTATTATATTTTTTAGAAAGAAGTCACTAAGTGCAGCCCATAGTTAAAGAGTGGAGAGTTATGCTCCACATCCTTGAAAGCAGGCGTCTACCAAATGATTTGTAATGCTTGTGCACAAGAGATTTGTCTCTTCTCCTTATTTGTATCTTTGTTCCTTTATTCCTTTATTCATTTATTTATATCAATATAGATTCATGAATTTTTATTTTATACCTTGCATTATGATCCAAGACTCCTTTATTTATTTTCTGGCTCAAATTCTTCCAGCTTTGGCCATTGGGAGCTCTTTTGGTTGGCTCCTGTGTCCCCCTTGACACATCCCCACCTTTGTGTGTATGTGTGTATGTGTAGCACTTTGTTACTTTCTGGAGCTACAAGATGCCTTAGCCTCATCTTGTACATTTCTCTGAGGAGCCCTTGCTCCTTTTATTGGAGAATGGTATTAAAATCCAAGGTCTGGGCATTAGATGTGCTCAGTGTGGGCAATTGTCTTTAATTACAGACTTAAGACTTCCTTCCCTATCTCTCAAATGAGTAATGATTTTGCTCCTCTGCCCACCTCTAGCTTCTTTTTCAACATCTCTGCCCACACTGAACTGAGATCAACAGGAATGCTAGGCCCTCAAAAGTTAGGCTGGAGAGAATATGAAAAATAAGAGGTGTGCCTCCATATAAAATCCAGAAACAATTCAGCAGGGAGAATGCTGAACTCACAGAATTCCTGAATGTTAGCAGTATTATATGGCACAAACTTTCATGTTTCCAAGGCCCTAAGAAGTAAGGGTCATACAGCCAGGATTAGACTCTAATACTCTGGAATCCTCCTGTTGCCCTCCTCCCTAAAACACTATGCTGGTAAAGTCCATTGATTCTTCTACCCCTCAGATGAGTACAGGCCTGGCCACCACCCCGACGTGACTCTTACCGGGTAGAAACTCCAGTTTACTGAGGACAAAGCTGGATGCTGGCAGCCTGCAATGAGTGTTCAGGGTTGTGTGATAGGAAGGAGCGGAGATATTCGACACCAGCTAGCCGTGTAGACATCAGCTCCAGCCTCGCTGGGGCAGGGAGGTGGCCTCCGTCGTGCAGGTAATGAGGCGCCAACACAGGTACTTTACCTCAGAGGTCCCCCGGGTCCCAGCCGCCTTTGCCACTCCTACTGGAGGAAGAACACCAGTTTGGGATGTGAGGCTGTTTGGATGATGTTGTTCTTCTGATGTAACCCCACTTGGTTTCCCTACCTCCTTTTCTCCCTCCTTCCCTCCCTCTAGGGAGCAATTTGTGTGGCTCCTCTTAGCCAGGGAGCGAGTGCTAATTAGCCCTCGGATTCATACCCGTCCACCTGTCCCAGGGCTTGGCAGTAAGGCCAGACTGGGCGTGGCCCCACACTCTCCAGGGCAGGCGAGGGTCCCAGGGGCTGGGACAGTCCCCCATCTGACGTCTGGCCGGGGATCATGCAGTATCATGGGTGAGAAGGAAGGAATAGTCCGCTTCAGCAAGGCCTGTCCGTTCCACCCCACACAGGCAATTGGAGGGAAAGCCATTCCTACAGCTGTTGGCGGCTTTTACTTCTTTCTCCCCTCCAACTGAACTGTGCGTTCTGTGAAGAGAACATGTCAGTGATGAGTTTCCCAGAGGACGCCTCACCAGCTGATGGATCCGAGGAGTGGCTCACCCTTCATGCTTCTCACTACCATCTTGATGGACAGAACTCATACCACTCCAGGTCCCAGGGAGAAATCTCAGCAGAACATCTCCAAAGAGTTGTCTGTGCTCATAATCATGACTTCCTCACCTCCCTCTCCCCTTAAGCCCCATATCAGGCTTCAGCCTCTCTTCCCCTGTAAAACTGTCCCTGCCAATGTCCCAGCAACCTCACGGGCCCCGTGTAGTGTCCCATCCCAGCCTCCACACCATTCAACACAGCTGGCTTCCCCCTTTTTCTCTCCTGTGGAGAGAAGGCCTGTGGGACACCTGGCTTCCTTTTTCCCTTTATATCTATTCCTTCTCGGTCTCTTTGCGAGCTCCCACTCCTTGCCAAACCCCTTCTCATCTCCATCCCACTCTCTCATGAAATGACTTATTAGCCCCATAGTTTAATACCATCTGTATGCTGAGGGCTCCTGGACCCGTCCTCTGTGCTCCAAATTCAAATGCCAACAACTTAATATCTCTGCTTAGAGAGCAAGCCCCAGGCCCGGGGTCTCCTAATAAAATCCAGACCACTGTACTAATCATCATTAGACTGATTTAAACATTATGGACAGGCCTAAATAGCTTTCTGCTCTTTATATTGCCTTCTCAGTCTTTGCCTTTCCTGTCTGATTATATAATGATTAATGAGTATAATAAGAGCAACTAACAGTTCCTAATTTCTTACTATGTGCTAGGCACTGTGCCAACCACTTTATATGCATCACTCCATTTAACACTACAGTAAAGTGGTGAGGGAGATATTTTTATCCCCATTTTGTAGCTCAGAATGCTCAGGTTTAGGGAAATTAAAGAAACAGCAGAGTCAGAATGAAAAATCCTGGTTTGCTTGACTCCAGAGCCTAAACTCTCAAACACTCTTTGCTAACTGCTTCTTCTTATTAACCCATCCCACAGCTTTGTGCCGTAACCTTCTTGTTGAGGTCATTGGTACCTCCCCTCCAGGCCTGCCATGTCCTTTCACCTCTGAGTCCTGGTGTGAGAGTTCCTGTCCATATCTTACGCAGCAGTGAATAGTTCAAGGAGCAGTCTGTCCAGCTCGGCAGCATCAGCACCACCAAATGTAATCAGATGTCGTATCTTTCTTCCAAGTGCTTACAAACCCAGTGAGCAGGGCAGAGAACTCTGACAGAGGTGGTATATCATTTACAGATCCCTTGAAAGAAGTCTGTCTATCCCTCCCCTTTCTTGGGCATAATTAGAGAAAATGTTATTTAGGCCCCATTTGAGAACTCCCAATTCATAAGCAATTATTGTCACACATCTCTGGGCCCGGCTTTCATGGCCTCCGATCTGCATTCTGTGGGGCCCTGGGGTTCCGATAGAGTCTTGGGGTCTGGAAAAGCCCAAGCCTTCCACAGGAGCATCCAGTTATGTCTTATATTGGGGTTTATGGAAGATTTCATTCATTAAAAATGCAAAATTAAGAAGATTAAAGAGATGAAAAAGAATTAAAAAGAAAGAATTCTGTGGGTTTTTTAAAAGATAAGTTTTAGACAACAGGTTTTAGAGTGTAACAGGGCTGAGTTGGCATCTTGATTCTATAACTTACTAATTAACATCATTAAGCCTTCATTTTCTCTTTAGTAAAATAGGGATGATAGTGTCTACATCTCTAGGCTGTAGGGAGAAGTGAGTGAAATAGTGAGTATTCCTAGCAGAGCTCTTCTCACCAAGTGTTCAAGAAATGTTCAGTAAACTCCCACTTTTCTTCCTTGTCTTCTCCTCCTTGACATCCTGTCATCTCAACACAGCAAAAATGACTGAGGGTTTCAGTGTGTGGAGCCTGCCCCTAAAGAGACAATGTTTCCATGGCATCTCTAACTACCAGCTCTCTGAGGTCGAAAATCCAGTTCAAAAGCCGACAAGTCCTTGACCACCCAAAACAGCCATCACAGAGCTCCGCCTCTGCTCAGTCCAACACCTGCCTCCTCGGGGTGTAGTTGAGGGCCTCCCGCACTGTTCTCGAAGACGTAGCCAGCTGAGGAAGTGGGTCTGAAGGCTCCCCAAAGTTGGCGGCTGCGCACAGATAGGAAGACAGGCGGCGGGGCCGCTAGCCACAGAGCCCCTGGCAGCAAGGGGACTGAAAGCTCATCTTCTGACATTGAAAAAGGAGCCAGAGCAGCTAGCAGGCAGATGCAGACATAGATTACAGCTCCATGAAATTATGATCTGTAGCCTCTGTTTAAGGAGGAAAGAAAGTGTGTAATGCGTTTTTGAAAAATGTCTGCTAAAAATGATTAATTTTTTTAAGAAATGCTTTTGGCTCTTGATAGGATAGGTTTCAGTTATCTGGCTAGTTTGTGTAAGTTCTAACAATGCCCAGATAAATGAGGCGTTACAGTACTGAAACCCAATCCCTGAATTTGTGGGTCTGTTTTAAGCAATGGGATGAATGGGAACATGACTGTTGATGGATCTCAATCCAAGGGGAAGATGCCAGGCTTCTTGGGGGAGCCCGCCTCTCCCAGCAAGGCCCAGGGATTGGGACCACCCTCTGGAACCAAGCGAGGGGGAAGGAGGGGAGGGAAGACACCCAAGCTTGAAATGGCAGATGGTTAGGTCCAGAGCAAAGTACGATTCATTAGGTTTTATATATCTTCAGTGAACAGAGATGGAAGAAAGGGGCAAGTGTCAAATTACCCATTTAATTATTTTTTAAAATTCCCTCTGCATAGGTCTTGCATGGTTGCAACATAGCCTATCATTTATCCACAGGTGTGAAATCCCCACCAAGCAAGAGCTTCAGGACAATAGTCAAGCCGGGAGAAATGCTGGGGGGGTTCAAGTCCAAATGTGTTCCCAGACTTCTCCGGGGAGCTGAGGGGACAGGAGCTGACATCCCTGAACACAGCACTACAAGGGGGTCTCGCAGCTTATGCTGGAGAAACCCACCAGCTTTCTCCTAGGCTCGGTGGGGCCGAAGGGGAGTAGTTCTAGCTTCCAGAGGCTCTAGGAATATGCCGTACCACATCAGACAAACGTTTGTCCTTTGCTGGGGACAGCTTGTGACACTGGTTCTTCTGCCTTTCCAGCCCCACCCAGTGGGAATCTAATCAGGACTGCTGAGATGGGGGACCTGAATGTGGGAAATGAAAAATTTACATTCAGTTTCAGAGGAGGCCCACTCTTCTTGAAGCTCAAAGAACCAGCATCAGAGCCTTTCTAAGTCTTCTGGGCTCCCACTCTTACCTGCTTTCTTATTCCCTGCCTGCCTGGGCTGACATCCCTCCAGCTCCAGTCTCTTGCCTGGGGGCACTGCTTGCCATCCCTTGTTCCTGGGCTCTGAACTGCTCATTAGGGATCTTGCACAGTGACGTCCTGAGGGACTACCATCCTCCCTCCCCCTCCTTGACTGGGCTTCTACAGATACTTGATTCCCTTCTGACCAGGGATGAGTCATCCTGAGGCACCGGCCTAAGCCCCACATACCGGCAGGTCCCCAGACTCCCTGGTGGCCCCTTAATTCACAAGGCAGCTCTCATGTTTCCTCCTGCAGACCAGGCGCTCCTCTCTCAGGCCCCAGCTCTCCATGTCACTCTCAAATAAGGCCAGGTGCATGGACCCACGCCGAGCACCACAAGCTGGGGCGGAGCGCTGGAGGGTCACCTGTGTAGGTCAGAGAGTGACAAGGCTGGAGGGAGGGAGACTAGAACTCGGGCCTCTGGCATTGAGCCCATTCCCCTTCCCCCACACCAGCAGGCCTCAGCCTCTTTTGTGAGGGGTGTCACCAGTCATCTGTTACAGAAAGCACCAGCATTTACAAATTGCTCCCTTTATCATACTTTTAGTTTGGGAAGCAGAATAGCAACGTTATTTCAAGCAGGCACTTTGGAGTCCAACAGAGGCTGAATTCTAGCTCTGCTGCTAGTTATTTTTGTGACCTTGGACAACTCCTTTCCCTCTTTAGCACTCAATCTACCTGTCTGTAGAATGGGTTGGTAATAATATCTACTTCCAAAACATCGTCATAAGGATTGAGTGACACAAGATGTGCCAAGTGCTTAGCACAATGTCTAGCATAGAAGAAGTTCACAATAAATGTTAGCTACAATTACTGTTCGTGTTCATTTGTGTATTTATACAAAGAAATACATTCTTTCTCCCTTTTATTCTGACAGGGTTTCCTGCAGCAGGGAGAGAATCGGGGCATTGGAGGCTATACAGAAGGAATTACATGTAATAGCAGCTTATCTTATTTTTTGCACATCTACAAGTGAGTTATCATCACTGATGTGCTGATAATATTTGTGGTGGTTACACGGTATTATAATGCCTTGTTTCCCCACAAAATAAATATAAGCCTGTGTGTGTTTTGTGTCTTTCCACCTCCTTTTGGCTGCATGGAGAGTATGTCTCAGGCGGGAGCCTCATCTGTCAAGGACCTCGGGGCCGACAGAAGCTGAGAGAGAACAGTAGCACTGATGTGACCCCGGGGACCCCTGCATACAACCTGAGCCTTAAGGTCCCAAAGGCAGAGGGCAGGAGACTCTGCCCAGCAGGCCCGCCTTTGGGCCCTGCTCTCCCACGGCAGGTGCAGGGATCCCTCCTGTTGTCTTCTTCCCTGATGAATATGGAGGAGCCTTCACTCAGTGCTGATTGCTGTGGGGCTTTGTTTCTCTCCACCACTCCCCTGCTCTCTGATCGAATGTCACTTTTTTTATTATTATTATTCCCTCTGTGTTGACAAGTGATTTAAACACTTCACAGGAGAAAAGAAAAAAGAGGGTGGGGGTTGGTGGGGAATCTTTTCTTTGAATCCAGGGTGTTCATTTTTCAGATTAGCAAATAAATGACTATGAGTGTGTAATTAATACTAATAGGTTAATTAGAGAACATTTAGATCTTTCCAGAAAAAAAAATAACCAAAGCCAAAGACTGTCTCCTTCTGAGGCAGACCGAGAGTATGTATAGTAAATAACCCTGTGTAGAAGAGCAGCATGCTTACACTTTACTCTGTCCCATCCTTCAGGGCTCCAAGATTTCTATGAGGAGCTGGGAAACAGGGACCAGACATTTCCCTGTAGACCAGAGGAGGACTCTGGGAAACAGAGCCAGGGCTCCCTTCAGGGAGGCAGAACAGCTGCTGTGGGTATCAGGGGAGTCAGGGGCATCCCCCAGCCCATCTCTCTGAACTTGGGCTCTCACTCTGCTCTTTCTGTTGGTCTCTCTCTCTCTCTCTCTGTGCCCTTTTCTGCTCAGCTGTGACTGTCACTCAGCCTGAGTCAATCTCTCCACCTCCAGACAATGGGATTTCAGAAAGTGTCTATGCCTTGACAACCTTCACTGGCAGCAGAGGGGGGCAGGTACAGGAGATGGGGAGCAGCAGGAGGAGGGACAGGCTATAAGACCAGTCGGGTCCACACCCACAGGCTGGCTCTCTCAGGCAGGAAGTGCTCTGGACGGCCTACAGGAGTGGCCCGCGTTAGAACTTTCAGCTGAGCCCTGGATTCTGCCCTCTGAGCCAAGGATGTGTGGGATGCAATGGCAGGGGGATATGTGTTTAATCAGCCCTGGCAGGGCAGGGCCCAAAGCTAGGTAAGGCAGAGGGGACCCGGCCACCAGACTCAGTGCCTGTTCTTTCTGGAGCAGCATTTCTGGAAGTGAAGGTGGAGTCTGCCCCAGAGCCCTGCTGCCTTCGAGGCCTGTTGAGATGGACAGTAGAAAAGCCCTGATATGGTTTCAGTTTGTCTCCCAGAAAGATATATTGGAGTCCTAACCCCCAGTACCTTGGAATGTGACCTTGTTTGGAAATAAAGTCATTGCAGATGTAATTGGTTAAGATGAGGTCACACTGGAGTAGAGTGGGTCCTTAATCCAATATGACTGGTGTCCTTAGAAAAAGAGGAGACAGACACAAAGAAGATGACCCTATGACAGTGGAGGGGAAGACTGGTGTGATGCCTGCCCCAGGAATGCCTGGGGCTAGGAGAAGCTGCAGGAAGCAAGAAAGGAGATTCCCCTAGACTTCTGAGGGAGAATGCTCTTTCCAGCACCTTAAGTTTGGTCTTCTAGCCTCCAGAACTGTGGGAGTATACATTTCTTTTGTTTTAAGCTACCTAGTTTACAGTGCTTGGTTACAGTAGCCCTAGGACACTAATGTATGGCTCTGAGCAGCGGCCCAGACTCAGTGACTAGTAAAATCTCAGATTCTATCTGGGAATGAAATCTCAAATCAAATACCTGGAAGAAAATAAGCAGGTCTCAGAGTGATCACGCAAGCTATTGTAGCATGGAAGGTTCAAGAACCAGACCCCTGCCCTGCCCCAACTCCTGAGATGTCTCACTGTCTACTTGGACAGTCAGTAGAGAGAGTCCTTATGTCCTGAGAAGGACCACGTGAACCCCAAACAAGACAGAGACTACCTCAGGAGTTTGGAGATAAAGAAACAAATGTTTTCTTTCATTGTCTCATTGTTATTGTTAATAATAATAGTAATCCTTGCCATTTATTGAGCACTTGCCATGTTCCAGATATTGTGTCACAAACTGTAAGGATGGTCTCATGCATGGCTGCTCTGAAGTAAGCCCTGTGGCCCCTGAGGGCTCACAAAAGAAGATGTCTTTCTTTTGCACCAACCCAGCATGTCAAAATTGAGGGAAATGAGTGAGGGCTGGCTACTTTTCAGAGTTTTGCACAGTGCCCTGGAATTAAAACTTATGCCACCACCATTCCCTTATATATCCACCGACTCACCCTAGCTCCCGTTTTCTACAAAGTAGTTATTCAGTTTTTGGGGTTTTTTTTTAAGTTGGTGCTACTTTCATAAGCTTAAAACAAACAGAAGGTCCGGAAAGACCTAGAGAAGTATCTGGGACCTGAGGCACAGTTGCACCAGCTCAGCTGTTCATATCCCATTAAAAACAAATGGTCTGAGAACTCTCCTCCAGGGACCCCTACTCAAATGGAGGGGGAGGGAGCAGGTAGCACAGACGATCCTTGGGAATGAACGGCAAACCCATGTCCCTGCCTTTCTCTGCTTCTACAAGAGCACGGAGCAGAAGAGACTGGAGGAGGTGGGGGGTGGGAGAAGAAAGGGAAACACTTGCTGGTCATTGCCCACACCTCCCACATACTAAGGTTGTCAACCCGCCAAGGCCTGATCAGTGTAGGGACCACTCAGGGAGCAGAGACAAACCCACTGTTGTCTGGGGGTGAACAGAGCTAACATTTCTCAGAAGTGGGCCAGCAAAGGGGATGGGTATTGATTTTCCAGTTCACAGAATTAAACCTTGCAAAATGGCCTCATCCTCTCTCAAAATCACCCCCCTTCCACAGTGGTGACACGTCTTCCCTTAATGGGTCTGCTGGGTCCCAGCTCCCGGTTAGACCAAGTCAGTTCACTTCCAGCCAACGTTTGCCTTATCCTCAAAATGTAAACTGTGGAGCAAAAACTGGAAATTGCACCAGGGGTTTGAGGACAAATATAATAATGCCTATTCATTTATGATCAAAGCTGTATAAGGAATTATTATAATGTATAAACCGCTAGCAGCCATATGTAAACAATAGTAATGATTATTATCACTGTAGACTTTCAGATATTACTCGGGTTGCTCGAACAGTAAGGAACATTTCTATTTCTAGGCTGTGAAGGATGGGAGAGCAAGCCGCTCATTCTAACTGCCAGTCCTTCCTGATTTGACAGCCCAGCCATAACCTACATTTTCAACTTGCAGAAAAAGGAAAATACAGGTCGAACCCCAGGAGGGAAACCAAAGGAAAAGAGGAGCGAGGGAAGTGGCTAGAATCCAATCGCAGGGAAGTGATTTGATTTTCTGCGTTGAGTTAAAGGTGTCAAGTCCAGAGAGCAGGTATATCAATAGTTGTTTTGTTTGCCCAACAGAAAGAGATTGTGTTAGACCCCTGCTGACCCGCAGCTAATCCCTCCCGGCAGGCCTAGGAGAAAGCTGTTTGCTGGGGCTGTGAGCACTTCTGCACCTTCAGGCTGCAGGAGACAGGGACTAAACCGGAGCCAGCACAGAGCCAGCCAGCCCCCTCCCGCAGCCAGAAAGCTCGCAGGAGACGCCTAACCGGAAGCGGGGATTTGTTAGCCACTTACGGCTCGCCGAGCCAATCACAGGAGCCCATTCAGACGGAGAGCCAATCACCTCGCTGGACAGGACAGGGACCAATCATCTCGCTTCCCCCATAGAGGCCATTTCACTCTGAACCTCCCCCTGCTGGGAGCTCGTTCAGCAGAGCTGCCAGGGGCCAGAGACGCTGGAGGGGAGGAGGAGCTGAGGACCCCCGACCCAGGTCAACCTAAGCAGCAGTCTCTGGCAGAAGGGGTGGGCACAGGTACAGATGGTAAACTCCCAATTAGTCAGTTCCGCCAATGTTTACCTACTGGGTACTACCTCTGTGCCAGGCACTGGGAATAAGAGAGACACAAGGTTACCCTGGAAGAGCTGAGTCTAGTCGGGGAGACAGAGAAGTAAACAAATACAGCCCGCGCATAAGAGTGTGATGAAGGCCAAGCCAGGGCTCAAGATGCCCTGAGAGCAGACAACCTCATGGGAGTAGGGCAGCCAGAAACCTTCGAAGAGGCGGATAGTGGCACCCAGGAGCATACCAAAAGGACCTGCGCTGTAGCCTGAGACCCTCACCACACCATGCCCATCTGAATTGGTTTGCTAGCGCTGCCAACAAAGTCCCACAGCCTGGGGGGCTTATACAACAGAAATGTATTTTCTCACACTTCTGGAGGCTGGAAGTCTGAGCTCAGGGTGTGAACAGGGTTGATTTCTTCTGAGTCCGCTCTCTTTAGTTTTCAGTGGCTGGCTTTTTCCTGTGTCTTTACATGGTCTTCCCTCTATACATATCTTTATCCAAATTTCCTCTTCTTACAAGTGCACCAATCATACTGATTAGGGCTCACCCTAATGGTCTCGTGTGACCTCTTTAAAGACGTTCATCTCCAAACACAGTTGCTTTCTGAAGTACTGGGGATTAGGACTCCCACATATGAATTTTGGGAGAGCACTTCAGCTTACTACACCATCATATTTAAAAAAAAATTTATTTGAGCGAAAGAGAGAGTGGGTGAGAGGGAGAGAGAATCTGAAGCCGACTCCGGGCTGAGCACAGAGCCTGACGTGGGGCTTGATCTCACGACCCTGAGATCATGACCTGAGCTGAAACCAAGAGTCAAATGCTGAACCCACTGAGCCACTAAGGCACCACACCATCATTTTTTACAACTATTGTGAAGCTGCTATTTAGCCACTTTTCCTCCAAAGCACACAGTGACCGTGGGCTTTTTGTCCTCTAAATCTTCTGTATTAGGTGCCAGGCTCACTTAAACTTGGACCTGCTCCTGTCTTATGAGAGGGATGGAAGAGCCCTGCATCTAATTCTTGAAGTAAATGCCCTCATCATTCATCTTTTCCTCAAAGAGTTGCACGTCAATTAGAGTCTTGGAACAATCGCTCTCCACTGCTCATCAGCCCTGCACACTGGCCTCTTGCCCAAGGTAGTTGATAAGTCACTTTATCTGCAATAAGGGCTGATGTTTCCTTTGGAGCTGGCGGGGAGAGAGCCAGTGAAGTGGCCATCCATCAAACAAGGCCCACACAGGCCAGCCTGAACTCCTGTGGATGGTGCCAGATGTCCTGATCTATTACCATGAGACACAAGGGGACATTCTGTGATCGTTGAGATCCTAAGGCAACACACCAGGACTTTGCACAGCCTGCGTGAAGGTAGGGGAGGCATCTGGTCTTCATTCCACAGCTCAGTGTGATAAAGATTTATTGGACTTTACTAAGAGCTAGGAAATGAAGTGAATGGGCCACTGGCTGGATCCTCGAGGAGCTTACAGCCTCCTGGGGAAGACCGTACACCTAATCCTGCATACAGTTCTGGCTGAGTTGCTCGGGGGAGGTTCAGAGAGGCTTCCAACAGGAGATGATGCCTGACCAGAATTTGGAGGATCAGTGGTGCTAGGCAGCTCTGTTAATGGGGCCAGAGAGGAGAGCAGGGTGGTCCAAGCAGCGAGGTCCAATGGGTGAGGGGGTGGAGGGGTTAGACATCAGATGTGTGGGAAGAACCACGTGCAGGCCGGTGTTACTGGAGCCTAAAATGTGAGGGAGAACGTGGCAAAAGTGGGATCTGAGAGATTGCCAGGGGCCAGATTGTAGAGGGACATGTAAACCATGCTGAGTGGCTTGGATGTTCCCCATGAGCTTTGAAACTGTGTTTGTTGGGGGCACTGGGGCTCTTTTGTGGTGCCTTGGGATAAGGAACAAGACTGAGCAAGTGAGACACTCATCAGAGCATCTTGGCTCTTTCCTCTTTTATTTATTGGGGTCACATTTAAAAAAGAAATTTTCTAAAGCTTAAAAAATCAGCAACTACTATTGCTTTAGCTGTTGAAGAGCACTTCTCAGCATGGGATGGGATGGTGATGGTGTGGGGTCTGAAACTGGGGGGCAAAGGCCTAGAGGCAGGGGCACCAGTTAGGAGACTAATGCGATAGTCCAAGAAATCAAAAGGAGTTGAGAGATTGGAGAAAGTGTTAGGAGGTGAAGCTGATGACACTTTCTGATTTATTTAACATGGAGAGTGCAGGAGAGGGAAAGGTCTTCTGTGGGTACTGAGTTTATTGCTCAGGTGAGTGGGTGCACGCTGGTGCCTTTAACTGGGCAAAGCAATAGAGGGGAGGGAGCTCATTTGGGCAGACAGATGAGGAGTCATGTGCGGGCCATGTGGACCGCAGCGTGCCATTGAAACACCCGGGTGGAGCTGTCCATGCGGCCATTTTCATTGAGTCATACTCAAGTCTTGATACATCCCAGCCTGAATAGAGTGCCTTGCCCATTGCAGAAGGCGCCAGTAAATGCATTTTTCTAATTTTAAACTTTATGCATGAAGTCTTCAAGGTTCTTTACAAGCATTTCTAGAGCTACTTTTCAGTCTTACCTCCTTGTACTTTCCAAAGGTATATAAAATTAGAATAGGCCTGTGTTCCCTGTCCACAGAGGCTCTGCTCAGCCAGATCAGCATTTTAATTGTTTCCAAACAGACATCTCTCTGAAGCCTCTGGAACAGATAGAGAGATAATGGAGAGATAGAATGGATATCTCCCACATGTGGTTCATAGAAAATATAATGAAAGGTATGATATGTGACACACTGTGCCTCCATTTCTGCGAATGCCCTTCTCCCACTCCTTCTCTCTATGTGGTATGACTCACTCCACCAAACCCAGCTCCAGTTCCACTTTCTCCACAGATCCTCTTACTCTACTCCCTTAAGGAGGGCAAATCACAGGTTAGTCTGTAGAAAGTGTCTGTGAGTTCTATAGGGGAAAATTCATTCTTAAGGGCACCCCCTTCAGTTTCCATTTGCCTGGAGACTCACCATCCAGACATCCCAGTCCCGCAGCACTGGGCCCCGCTGCCCTTGTCTCGAGTGACAGGGAGCCCCTCATCATGTTGATAAGTGTTCTCAGGGAGCCAGGACACCTTGTTCTTGGTCAAAGACATCTAGCTACCTGAAGGTTCTGGACCTAGTCAGCTTGTCTGCTGTGTCAGGGTCTGTTTATAACCTATCTGGTATTCCTTTGCCACATCTCAGTACTGCTGGATTCCCATGGCACACATGTGCTGAGCTTGCCTTCCCTCTGCCTTACTCTTAGTCTGCCTCTGCTCCCAGATGGATTCTAACTCCCCAGCCCCGGGCAAATGCTTAGCAACAAAACCCAGGAGACCAGGCCTCTTTCCAACACTCCAGGAGGTACCTCCTTCTACAGAGTCCTACCTCTTCTGGGAGTAGTAAGGTGCTTTATTCATTGAGAAACAGCACAAAAGGTTACTCACTTCTACAACCCTGGCCAGTGGCTTTTCCCCACTAGTACTCTCCCTTGTTAGTTACTCTACTTTTCAGGGTGCCCAGGGAACCCCAAGGTGACTCTGCACGGATAGCTGCCTCTTCGGGGGCAGTCAAGGTGTTCAGCTCGTTGTTTCCATTCACTGTCTTACATCAGATCAATAGGGATTCTTTCTACCCCTCCCAAGTATAGAAAGATTTATATGGCCCACATGGTATACTTGTAAAATACACATGAGGACTGATAAATTATACACTATTTATTATGCTACTAAAATGATACCCTTTCCTTAATTAAAGTAGCCATATGCTGCAGTGCAAATCATTCTTGTTCATTAAGATCCCAAAATATGTTTAAAAAAAACCCAGCCAGCAGCAGTTAGGAAGAATACAACCAGATTACATGGTTTTGAGGACATAACTGCATTAAAAATAGTCTCACTCTTCAGGGTGATGCTTTACCAAACATGGCCGTCCCTCCATCCATTCATTTGTTTAACAAATAGGTGTTGAGCACCTGTGCTGCTAGATAGCTTCCCGGCGCCTGGGACAGAACCTAGTCTCTGTTGTCAAGGGGCGCACGCAGCGGTCTGGGAGACAGAGTGGTAACCAAGCAGGGAGTGCAGTGCCGTGGCCGTGCTGAGCTACATTAGAGACTCATCTAACCGAGCCTTGCTGGACCACGAAGGTTTCCCAGAGGAGGTGCTACCTGGGTTACATCCTAAAGGATAATTAGGTCTGGAAAGTGTTCCAAGCGATTCCCTTTTCCATTACCTCATTTATTTTCTTCTCAGTGATTAACCAGATCACAAATCTGGGATTATCTTTTTCATTTGTCGACATGAATACTTTCTGTCCCTCCCCCTTCCCCTGCCACTTGAAGGTAAGTTCCAAGAGGGTACACAACTTGCCTGTCTTGTCCAGTGTTCTTCCCTAGCACCCTTACCATATAAGAGGGGCTCAAAAATATTTACAGAATGAATGAATGAACACCGTCTAAGGAATAGCATGTGCAAAGGCCCAGAGCTGAGGGAGCATAGGATATGCTCTGAGAACGTTAGAAGCCATCATACCACGTCGCCCAGCGCCTCACACCAGGCCTTAACACCTCTCCCCACTCCCCCTACCCACTCCTCCACATGCTTGCCCCTTTCCCACAGGAACTGGCATTTTCCCACTGGCTAGAGTAAATAAGCACATTTGCATCCTGGAACAACAGCAGCTATGTTTCTCCATGACCTTGGGGTTAATGGCCATTGGCTCCCGGGTACCATCTGCAGTGAACTACAGAAAGAACAAACCCAGCCATGACCACCTGGCAGCTTCCCTGGCACCCAGAGCTACGCTGGAGGCCCCGCACATGCCCTCGCTGTTGGGAAGCTGTGTCCAAGGTGAGAACCATCCTGAGGCCAGAGTCAGAAAAATCTGGATTCAAATCTGACCTATCTCATCTTGGGCAATGTGCATAATCTCCCTGAGCACTTTCTCGATCTTTAAAATGGACATAAAAATACCCACTTCATGAAATGTTTAGGGATTAAATGTGGAAAATTAGGGGGAAATCCCTCAATTCTCTAATTCTCTAAGGCTCAGTGCCTCCTCAGTTAAATGCAGATAATGGTAAGAGTATCTGTCTCACAGGGTGGTCGCGAGGCTTACATGAAATGCTGAAGATAAACCCGCTCATGCTCGAATGTTTGTGGCAAGGGGAGAGAGACTGTGAGGCCCAGAAGCGTCCTCTGTATTATCGAATAATAGCAATGGCACTTACTGAGTGTTTACTGTATGCCTGGCACTTCAAATTTAATCCCTAAAGTTTCTGTTGGGCTGGATTATTCCCAGTTTCCTGTCATGGTGGAGGGGAGGAAAAAGAGAATTTTTTGCCTGTTTATCTTAAACCTAATATATATATATATATCTTGAAACATATATGAAATCCATGAAATGGATTGTGGCAGATTGTATTTCCCAAAATAGCCATGACAATATTATCCATCCTGCTGGTCCTCCTAGAACCTTGCCCCACATTTTCCCCATCAGGAAGTGGAGTCTCCCTACTCCCCTTGAACTTGCACGGGCCACTGGTTTCAAAAGGTTGGATAGTTCCAGAGCCCATAAATTTTATGGGACCCCTATATGTGGGACTCTTTGTAAGCCTTTGTGACAAAGCAGAGGGCCTCTATTGAGAAGGAGTTAAAAATAAAGCTGGAATGGCAGGTTGGAGCCAGATTAGGAGCCAGATTAGGAGGGCCTTGAGTGCCATCCTTTGGTCTGGTCATTTACTTATCACTTAGTGACACACACATCCATGTACCACCTGGACTACTAGTTACATGGTGATTTTCCTTAAATCAAATTTAAACTTTTCATTTAAAAAAAACCTTAGCCTGTTCTAAGAAGTAATAATATAATAATCACAGTTTTAGGTCTTATTCATATTTATCTAACATACATAAAATAAGCATAGAACTACTTTAAAAAATTTTTGTTCATGAATCCATAATAGATGCTCTTTTTTTTTTTTAAAGATTTTATTTATTTATTTCAGAGAGAGAGAATGAGAGAGAGCACATGAGAGGGGGAGGGGCAGAGGGAGAAGCAGACTCCCTGCCGAGCAGGGAGCCCGATGCGGGACTCGATCCTGGGTCTCCAGGATCATGACCTGAGCCGAAGGCAGTCGCTTAACCAACTGAGCCACCCAGGCGCCCCATAATAGATGCTCTTGTACCACCTGGGCATCTGTATCCCATTTCAGAATCAGAGTAATTGGCAATGAAGAGCCACCATACATTCTGAACAAAGTGAAGATCAAAGGGGCCTTTTAGGAAAACTGACCTGTTCTTGGTACATATTGGCAAACACATTCCAAAGACTTGTCAATGACAGGTTTTCTGGGAGGCGCAGGTAAATCAGCACGGTCTGCGTCCCTGGGGTCTACGTGGTCTGGGAGCATGGGGTCGTGTGCTGGTGTGAGAGGCACAGGAAGAATGCGGAGCACCTTCCTGGAGGCATGCACAAAAAAACAGCAAATGCGCATGAACTAGTAAGTGCATACGTATAAGCAACATACGAGCCAGGCCTTATTTGTTAAGCAAATTCACTATAATGCCTCTGTAGGAAAAAGCCAGAGAATGAGAACTGGTAGACTTATTTGATTTAGGCTTATATAAGGTTAGGTCAATTTCTGACAAGCTAAGCTTACTAAATTTGGGCCTCAAATTTGATTCATTCATAATCAAGAAGTCACAGAGAGAGGAAATATATGAATTCATAGAGTCACCTAGAGTCACACTCGCAGACACACACACTCCCAGTCCCAGACACACTAGTCAGGTTAGGCTGAACAATCCTCGGACTCAGACACCTCAGCCCTGCCTGAGGGATCTGTGAGGCTTTTGTTCCTCCTAACTCTGGTCCCACTTCCCCAGAGCCTGAAGGCCAGGGCCCCTCTGACTTCCAGCTGGGAGCAGGCCCTCTGTCCTAGATCGGAGGGGCACTTGGCAAGGAACAAAAAGAAATTGCAGCCCAGCTCCAGGGCAGTACTTTCCTAGCTTCACAGCCCGTTCTTCTTGCTCCCTGGGTCCCCAAACAAGAGGCCACTCAGAAATCAGAGCTCCAGAACAAGGCAGCATTGTCCCCTGGGCCTGGGCTTCCCTGGGGCTCGGGTGAGAGAAAGAGATGGGCAGACTCCGTGGCCACCGGGTCTGGAGAAAAGCTGGCACCTGAGGAAGAACCATTTCCCAAGCAGCTGGCCAAGCTGGTGTCTTCCAGCTGATGTGGAGACGTGCCCTGCTGCCCTCTGTCCCCTGAGAATGCCTCTCTGGAGCCCTCACTTCACAGAACCCTCTCTCCGTGCGGCACTGACCCTCACCTACATTTCACTGCACAGCACCTCTAGCAAGTCGGTTGCTAATCCTGGAGAAGCACCGAGGGGCCACCGGGTAGGAGCCAGGCCCCCTGCCTGAGGTGTCAGCTCCACCGCCCCAGAGCTCACCATCCAGAAGGGGAGATCCCAGCCTGCGCCCCCACCCCCGGACCAACAGTTGGCATGAAATGCAGCCAAGTACTCCTCACCCTCGGACCCAGCTCCGGGAAATGGTAGCCATGCAGAGTGAGGAACCTTCATGAGGTTCAGTAATTATGAGGAGGCCTCACCCTGCTACCCCACCTGCATTTCCACTGAACATCAGTGAAGATCCAGGGCTCTTCCCTTAACCTTGAGCCTGGTCACAAACATCCTCTGTGCAACATGCTCAGCATCCTCATTTTAGTGGACCTTTTTTTGGTTGCTTAGCATCTCTTGTTTTTTCTGGAACCAATCCCCACCTACTACGTTACCAGTTAGGGTGCTTCGGGCTGCAAGTTGCAAAACAAACAAAAACAGAAACCCAATATGAACTGGTCTAAAGACCAATAACAGCTGTTGGCCCGAAGACCCGAGGAAGGGAAGGCTTCAGGGTCAGATTGGTCCAGAGACTCCAGCTCTGTTTCTCTACCACATCCTCAGACATGTCCTCATCTGTGGTTGGCTGACTCCCCTCGTGGTTGCAAAATGGCTTTGGCAGCTTCATACCTCACAGACATATAACCAATACCCAGAAGAGAGAGAGCTTCTTTAGGTGGCACTCTGCTAAGAGCAAGGATACTTATCTTCCAGCTATCTCCAGCAAACTGCCTTCAGGAACTGTAAGGAGTTAACATCTCAATCACTAGTTAGACTTGGAGACACCTGGTCTGCAATGAGCTAGTCCTAGAACTTCATCTCAGTGGCCAGAGTGGTTGGTCTGCGGATGGGTATATAAATGAAGCCAGGTTGATCATAATCCTTCCTTAGAGATTTTCTAACAGAAGATTAGGTTAAGAGCCACCTCTTTGGTTATTACTGTATGGATCTTAATTTGGGCCTGTTAGCTGTCAGCCACATCCTCATGGAGGGAGGGAATGATGCCATGATTAGAGAGACTAGTCAAGAGTAGAAAGACAGAGTCCTGAGGAAGTGTCCACTCTAGATATTAACCCCTGCCGAAGACTTTTCCTTACATCTAACATACCCTTTGGATGTTCATTCTAGCAACCGGATGACACCCAGGATCAGCACATTATCTGTGTGCAGATATTGCTCTCCGAGGAATGAAAAGAAGGTTTCTCAGTCAACTGCTCTGCCTGTACTCCTGGGGCATCTCACCTACTCGTCTCTAAGGACAGCCAACCTGGTCATAGCCTTGCAAAGTACAGACTCGGGGTGGGAGAGGGCATTTACTACCCAGAAGCCCTTTGGGGTCTGGCACATGTGAATCCGTAAAATACCAGCAAGCATGAAAGAGAGAGCATCACAACAACCAGGAGGCTCGGGCAGCAGCCACACCGCCCAGCACACATCTCATCCCACCTTCTAGAACGGGCAGGATTTATTCCACAGTTTGGATTGCAAACATTAGAGAGCATAGGGTACCATCAGCTGAGGGTCACAAGGGAGGCAGTGTTCGCAGTGAACCCATGTTTTCTCCTGCTTTGTTTTTATTCATTTAGTCAACAAGAATTTTAAGATATAATAATATCCTAAATAATATTTTACCTTCACTTTCATATATCTCTATGCCATCTTTTCTCCCTTTCTCTTATTTATTTTCCACTTTCTCCCTGACTCTGTGGTTAATCTATGGCTCTTTTATTGTGGTGTCTTTGCCTCTTTCAATTCCTTCTTCTCTCCTTGATAAATGTCCCCACATACTTTATGTTGTGGTTTCCCAATTTTACTTTATAAAACAGGAAAGACAAAGAAAGGTGGTTTCATTCTTAGAAGCAAGCTTCCTGTGAGCTGGAAAATTCTGTAAGCAGACCTGTGGACAGAAGGTTAAAGTGATAAGATTTCCGAAGTAATAAGATCAGCCTCTGAAGTCCCGGGCTCACCAACCGGGAGAAGAATCGGGTCTTCCAGAGAAAGGATTGCCAGGAACCAGCGATTGGCATATGAGAATGCGGAAGATAGCAAGGTGTTGGGGGCAGATCTTAACTGCACTGAACTGTGAACCAAAGCAGAACTACGCTAATTTGCTAGAGCTTGACTCAAACTGAGCTGGTACATGTGTGTCTTTTTTTTAAAGAACAAAGATTGGGTTTTTCGTTTGTGTTTTTGCCTCTTGTAAGGAAAAATCTTCATAAACCAGTTTGAACTAGGAAGGAATCTATATCTTCTAAAACTCTACTAAACTGCTCTTTCTAAGTTCAGTAAGTGATGTCCTAATTGTCAAGTCCAACACCTTCTTTCCAGCCTTGATCCTGTTTGGCTTCTCTGAAGAGGCTGCCTGCCTCCCTTCCTTTCCTCCTCCCTCCTGCCTGCCTTTCCTCCTCCCTCCTCCCTGACTTTCCTTCTCCCTCCCTCCCTTCCCGCTTCTTCTTCTTCTTCTCTCTCTCTCTTTTTTTTTTTTTACCTTTAAAAGCATTTCTTTCTGCATTCCCACCTTCCTGAAACTTTCTCTGCCCTTGGCTTCTGGAAGAATGATCTCTTCTGTCTCTTGAGATTTTCTGTCTCTGTTTTTCATCTAGATCTCCTTGCTTTCTTCTCTTTGATAGCTTTGTCCCTTAGATACTGCTGTCGTTGGGCTTCTTCCCTTCCCGTGTTGTCCTTCCCACACAAGCTCTGCCTTGGGTTCTTATCCACCTCCTTGGCTTTGATTACCACCTATGGAGGTGATTCCTCAAACAGTACCTCCAACCCAGCCTTTCTCCCAAATTCAAGACCCACATTTCTGACCAACCGAAAGATATACTCACTGGTATTTTCAAGCTTAAGTTGTTCAAAACACAACTCATCGTCTTCTTCCTGCGAATCCTCTCCTGCTCCAATCTTCTCCAACCCAGTGGAAGGCTTGTCCTCCAGCCAGCCATGTGGGTCTGAGAACTGGGAGTCCTCCTGGAGCCCTCCCACTCACCTTCCCCCTCATGCACTACACCTGCACAGGCAACAAGCCCTATCATGTCTGAACTCTAAATGTGTCTCACATTGACACCCTCTTCTCCCATCCAAGCCTTTGCTCTCCTCTGTTAATTACAGCAATAGCCTCCTAACTGCTTTCCCTTCTTCGAGTCTTATCTCCACCTAGACTGTCCTTTGCATGGGACAGTGCTCTCCTGCTAAAACAGGGATCTGATTATGTCACTGTCAAGGTCCTTCAGTAGTTACCCTCGTCTGAAGGAAGAATAAAGCTCAGGCTCTTTAGCATTGAGCCCCCCAATACTACCTCCTGCCTTAGCACTCTCCTCTGTGCACCTGTCCTTCCTCAGTTTCTTGACTGCACTTTCTCTCACCTATCCAGGCCCCTCTCCACAGTCCTCCGTCTTCGTGATATGATATTTCTCCATCCCCCAGCCATCACTGTCAGGTCCCATTCACATACTCGCTAGAGTCTTTCCCTGCCTACCACTTGGGAAATTTAAGATTTGTTGGGTGAATGGATAAATGCTTGAAAAATTTTTATTTCTCCTTTAAGATTTGGCTCTACCCATCACCTCAGAAAAACTTCCTGTCTCACCCTGGTAGAATCAGTGTCCCCCTTTCTTCCATAATAACCTCTATGTTCCTTCATGTAGATTGTTCCAAACTCATTTTAATGTACTTTATTGGCAACTCTTTCCCCACCATAGACTGTGAGTTCCTTGAGGGTAGGCATAATGACTTGGTTTTCTGTGCAACCCCAAAGGCAGAGAAAGAATAGGTCCTAAATGAATGTTTGTTGAAATAAGGTGAGATGAACCAAACCAGAACTCTACAATGGAACATTCCCCAGACTATTTCCATTCAGTTCAAATGCATGGTTTTGGAGTCAAAGTATGTGTGAAATGGCAGGAAGGAGAGCATCTCACTTCGTGGGGGAGGGCAGAGTTGGCTGTTCCCTTGGAGAGAGCTAAGCACAAAAGGGCTCCCACTTTGTCATTCTTAATAATGTGTCAGCAGCAATCAGGACTTCAGAGCAGCAGTTAGAGCGGGTCCTCTTGTGTTCTGTGTGCAAACGGGGGAAAATACACAAACACAACAGCAGAAACCAGGGCAGTTCCTCTGTTTCCTATTTAACAGTGCCAGCAAGCAGCCCATTGATGCTAATTGCATGGGAGGGTGGGTACAGAGCCTTCCTGGTACCCAGGGAAAGGTGAAATAGTGACATAAGAAAAGCCTGAACTACAAGCTTATATCAATATTTATACTCTTTCCAGGACAGGTAACAGGCACATGAAGAGGCAGCAAAAGAGTTCTGTGCCAAGCAAAAAAGATCTCAACCCAGGGTAAGCCTTTTACAGGAAAATCCTGTGCTTTGCTGATGCTCAAAAACTATGTGACTTGAAAATGCTTATTCAATTAATATGAAGGGGCCTGAGTTCCCACTGGGCAATCTGGGGATGGGAGACCCAATTCCTACTCAGGAAAGCTATGTAAAGAAGGAGGAGAGGAGTGCCTGGGTGGCTCAGACGGTTAATCGTCTGCCTTCGGCTCAGGTCGTGATCCCAGGGTCCTGGGATTGAGCTCCACATGGGGATCCCTGCTGAGCGGGGAGCCTGCTTCTCCCTCTCCCTCTGCCTGCTGCTTCCCCGGCTTGTGCATTCTCTCTCTCTGTCAAAAATGGATAAAATCTTTAAAAAAAAAAAAAAGAAGAAGGAGGAAGAGGAGAGGAAGAGAATAAGTGCTAGCTGTCTTGTTTGTTTGCTCTTGAACCTCCCTGGATTGAAGTTACCAAGAAGGTATACACCAGCTCTGCTCAGAACATTTCGGCTGCTGCCAAACCCATCGGCCTTTACTTGCCATCTCTCAGCAAGGAATACTCATGTCAAATAGACGGGCTGGGCCTGGGAGGCAGTGACTTACCAGGAGGGAATGGGGACATCAGGGAGATGGTAGGAAGAGACTGAAATAAGACCCTTTTGGGAACCTGGTGGCCTCAAGAAAATGGCAGCCATGAAGGGATTAAATTCTGAATGTGGCACACCAGACATCTCGTGTGTTTTCTAGAAGCATTTTGGAGAATGCACTGGAGATATTTCATACAGCAGTGAGAATCTGTTGGAGTCAGAGCAGAGCACTGAAAGCCCTAGCAGCTGTTCCTTTGCTCCTCTCATTTATGATGCACACTTCCTTTGGACCACTATCCATGGAATGGGCAATATTAGTTATCCACAGGGACAATTATTAGCTTGTTTTCCTCTATAAAACTTGGCCATAAAGTTCCTACTTTTTCCCTTAGAGTCTACCCATACAGTGAGCAGCTGGGCCATGTGAGGACTGAGAGCTCACAGAGATTGCTTATTGTTGAGAGCGTGGGGCTTAGCATAGGGATGGCCAGGGGATAGTCACATGGTGCTCAGCAAAGGCCTCTGCTGCAATGGGGTATGTCAAGATTTCCGCCAGTAGTTCAGCTCTGCTCATGAAATAAACCCCCATCAATCCACATTTCAACAGACCAGAGACATCAAATAATCATTTTAACAGAGTTTATTAAAAAGATATAAACCAACAAGGGGCACCTGGGTGGCTCAATCAGTTAAGCGTCTGACTCTTGATTTTGGCTCAGGTCATGGTCTCAGGGTTGTAAGATTGAGCCCCACATCAGGCTCTGGGCTCAGTATGGAGTCTGCTTGAGATTCTCTCTATCTCCCTTCTCCCCCTCCCTCCACTTGTGCGTGCGCTGTCTCTCTCTCAAATAAATAAAGAAAATATTTTTTTAAAAAAGATATAAACCAGCAAAGCCAATATCGGGGATCATTCAGAAAAGCACATTTCAGAATATAATCAGGAAGTCATCTTTACCTCCTTGTAGAACATCAGAATATCTAAATATTTATAATCAGAGACACAGTAAGTGCCATATAATGGCTTTTGTGTTTGTATTGTTGTATTTTAATCGTTTGAAACCTTGTCTACGTAGTCAAATGTTACCTGCAAGCTAGTCTGAATAAACAGACAATCTCAAATAGAAAAATATCATTTGAGAAGCGCCTGGGTGTCTCAATCAGTTGAGTATCTGACTTGATTTTGGCTCAGGTCATGATCTCAGGGTTGTGAGATCGAGCCCTCCATCAGGCTCCATGTTCAGTGGGAAGTCTGCTTGAGATTCTCTCTCTCCCTCTCCCTCTGCACCCCCCCACCCCACTCTCTCTCTCAAATAAATAAATCTTTTTCAAAAATCCTTAAAAAAAAATACCGTTTGATCTCTCCTACTCACTCCCCATTGCCATCCCCCTCCTGCTCATCCCCTTGCATCTTACTAGGAACTGATCCTTCCTCCATATACAGGTTACCATTGATAATGTCCAGTTGGTGCAATAGTATCCAGCTCCTGGAGGGAGTTGATTAGACCACAGTAGGCATCGAGGGCCAAACTGGTCCCATGAGAGCCCTTTCTGGGTTTCTTTTCTTTTTTTTTTTAAACAGCTTTATTGAGGTATAATTGATAAATAAAAAGTGTGCATATTTAATGTATACAAATTGATGAGTGTGGACATATGCATACACCTGTGAAACAATCACTACAATCAAGGTAATAAATATATCCATCAGCTCCAAAAGCTTCCTCATGCCCTTTTAGTTTTTTGTTTTTGTTTTGTGGTAGGAGTTTTTAACATGAGATCTAAACTCTTAACAAATGTTTTAAGTGTACCATACATTATTGTTAACTACAGGCACTACATTATAAAGCAGACCTCTAGAACTCATTCATATTATATAACTGAAACTTCATACCCACGAACAACTCCCCATTCCCCACTCCACAGCCCCTGGCAACCACCATTCTAATCTCTGCTTCTATGAGTTTGACTATTTTAGATACCTCATATAAGTGGAATCATGCAGTGTTCATCCTTACAAATATGAATGGCTTATTTCACTTAGTATAACGTCCTCCAGATCCATCCATGTTGTTGCATATGACAGGACTTCCTTCTTTTTAAAGACTGGTAACATTCCATGCATGTACAGACCACATTTTTTTTCTCCATTTATCCATCAGTGGACATTTTGGTTGTTTTTGTGTCTTGGCTATTGTGAATAATCTGATAAGGGGTTAATATCCAAAATATATAAAGAACTCCTACCATTCAAAACAAAACACCAAATAACCTCACTTAAAAATAGATGTTGAATATACATTTCTCAGTGAAGACATAAAAATGACCAACAGATACATGAAAAGGTGCTCAACATCACTAATCATCAGGGAAATGCAAATCAGAACCACAATTAGGTATCACTCACATCGATGAGGGTGATTATTATAAAAAAAAAGATAACAAATATTGGCGAGGATGTAGAGAAATTGGAACTTTTGTACACTGTTGGTGGGAATGTAAAATGGTGCAGCTGCTTTGGGAAACAGTATGGTGGTTCTTTAAAAAATTAAAAATAGAACTACCATATGATCTAGTAATCCCACTTCTAAGTTTATGTCCAGGAGAATTGAAATCAATATCTCAAAGAGATATCTGCCTCCCACGTTCATTGCAAAATTATTTACAATAGCCTTTCTCGGCTTTCTGTAACAGAAACTGAGGGAGAGAAGGCAATCTTTCTCCCCTAGTGCAAAGAAAAAATATGAACAGTCTAAAAATACAAAAGATCCTATCAGAAGATACAGAGAAGAAAGACTCTTGTCTTCACCAAAGAAAAACTGGTTTTCATTTCTTGAAATGAGAATGGAACTATGAAGTATTCCAATGGCTTGCGGCATATTTGTGCCAAATATATGAGATCTTGGAGCCCAAGCTTTTATTAACAGTGACCCCAAGCTCATCTAAGCACCCAGCACTGTATTAAATGTTTATTAAAGGAACATCAGCACACATGGCACTCTCACTTGATGTGGCAATCTGCCAACCTCTCTGTTCCAATGAATCTGTCTCTTGACCAAGGCGGATCTATCTATATCAGTGATCAATATGATGATTATGGTCAGTAAAGCTGACCAACATTGTTTAATAGGCCTTTGCCCTCATGACTCTTAGTTTGGCTGACTTCCACTCTTTGTAAGTGGGAAGACAAGACTCCCTACAGAGGAGGCTAAGGAAAGTCTTAGGGGCCTGACATCTGGGTTCTTCCTGGAGGAATGGGCATGCCCAATCATGACGAGGCCTGGAGGATACCAGAGACATGAGTTGGGACGAAGTATGCTAGGGACACACTGGGTTTTCCAGCACTTTCAAGGTTGCTATTTGTGGTAGATTGATTGCAAAAATGACTCCAATTATGCCCTTTCCTGAGTTTATGCCTTTGCAACATGACTTTGTAGTTCCTCCCATGAAGAAGTGGAGTCCATTTCTCTGTGCTTGAATCTTGTTTTGGCCCACAGAATGTGCAGCAGTGATCCTAAGTCAGCTCCCAGACTAGGCGTCAAGGAGCCTCTACACTTTCACTTGTTCTCTTGATCTTGGAACTTTTACATTACATGTAAACAAATCCAAGTTAGCCTGCTGGAAGATGTGAGATCATGTGAAGGAAGGCCCATTTGTCCCAGCCAAGGCCATCCCAGATCAACTGATAGCCAACTCCAGGCACATGAGAGAGACCAGCCAAAGTCACCAGAGTTGTCATCCTGCCCCGCAGATCACTTCCAGCACATTAGTGAGCCCAGCTGAGAACAGAAGAACCACCCAACTGATCAATACCCTCGTGAGCCACAATAAATACTTACTGGTTTAAACAACTGAGTTTTGGGGTGGTTTGTTATGCAGCAATAGCTAACTGAGATACTTTTTAAAAATGCCAGAGTCAGATAAAGGACTCTATGAAGGCACCTGCTACACCTTCCTTAAATCACAGTATAGCACACCATCAAAGGGGAAGTGCCTCAGCTTCTGTCCCATACTGATCCAGTTAGATGCCACAGCTGCTGTCATAGGAAATATAAAGCCGTATCTCTGTTGCCTTGTGATCGTCACGCTGGCCTGATCTACACATTTCTGTTGGGGACAAGAGATGTCAGTTCTGGAGTGTTTCACACATCTGCTCACCTTTTTAAATGAACCTAGCCAGTTCTCACTAACACACTAGGATTATCTGTGTGGCTGTAACTGGCACCCATCCACAGTACTTCCTCCACGATGCCCTTTTGGAGCTGCCTCATTTTATATGCCCTCAGTTCTTTCCTCTGCCACAGTATTTATTCCACTGTGGTGCATTTTCTGCTCAGAGTTTCCCACCAGACTGGAGGCTTTAGGAGGACAGAGAGCAGGTCTGCCTGGCCTATCATTAAATCTTTAGTCTGAGGTGCCTGGGTGGCTCAGTTGGTTGAGCACCATCTGCCTTTGGCTTGGGTCATGATCCCAAGGTCCTGGGATCGAGTCCCACATCAGGCTCCCTGCTCTGCCTCCACCTCTCTCTGTCTCTGTCTCTCATGAATAAATAAATGAAATCCTTAAAAAAAAAAAAAGCTTCAGTCTGTTGCACAGTGCTCGGCACATAGCAGGTGCTCAGCAAGTATCTGTGGAGTGAGCGGATGAACAGACGTCAGCAGGCCACTTCTGATCTGGCCCTCCATTGTGCCTTTCATCCTGTTCTCTCTTTCATAGTTCCTGCTATCACTTCAAACCTTGAGTCCCGTTTCCCGTCTAGATCATTAGATGTAGGGATCTCAGTGATACTCTTGGCTTGGAAGACAAAGAAATAATACATTATATTACAGAAAATTTTTTTAAAGATTTATTTATTTATTTTAGAGAGAGAGCAAGAGAGAGTGCGTGGGCATGTGAGTAGAGGGAGGGGCAGAGGGAGAGACTCTTCAGGCAGATTCCCTGCTGAGTGCAGAGCCTGACACAGGGCTCAGTCCCAGGACCCTGAGATCATGACCTGAACCAAAGCCAAGAGTCAGAGGCTCAACTGACTGAGCCACCCAGGCGCCCCTATTACAGAATAATTTCTGTCAAAATTGGCTAACATAAGTTAGTAAAAGTTTTGTTCATTAAAAGTATAAGCTCCACTCACCTGATAAATGAGAGGACATTGAACATCTCTGTACAGTGACTAGCACATGACTCGGGTTCTCAATTCATACTTGTAAGCAGCAAGCTGGAGTCAAACAACTTAGCACCAACCTACTAGTACTCCGTGCTCAGTGCTGTCCTGAGTGCTGTGGGGCAGACATGAGACACAATGCAAACAGGCAAAGTCAATGTTAATCCAGGAACCAAGGGTGAGATCTCTGCCACATTCACTACCTGTTCACAGTGACAGAACAAGCTTTCATGGGAACCAATTTCTGTCCCAAACATAGTCTATTGACTTTCAAAAGCCTTCTCAACTGCATTACAGAATATTTAGATGCCTCCCCGCAACATTCTCTGATGGTAGAAGCCCTCATTGCCATGAAATAGGAATGGAATTTCTAGCTGCTTCAGGTATCTTAAAGGGCAAAATTCAAATTCCCTGAGTTGACAAGAAATGGACTTTGTTTTTTGCAAAACCACAAAGCCTGTCCCTACACAGTCATCAATTTTATTTGCTTATCTACGGTTCAGTTTTCATGAGTTTTATTTACTTTTTTGCAAGGTCCAAAATTTTTCTGAGATACACCTTAATGGAAAGTAGTGAACCACTTAAAAGGTTTGTAAGATGCTCAAGTAATGGGAATTAGAAGTCATTATCTTTGGTGAAGGCAGCAAATGGTTGTCTGAATTGAGTTGATTTTGGTGATACATATAATAATGGAACAAATTACTAATGAAGTGCTAAATTACTGGAAACATCCCTGTTACTTATTAAACACTTTGGTTAATTAGGCCAGGAAAAATAAAGAGTCAAAGTGCATTTTAATACCTCTTTTGAGGCCAGGTCAGAAGTGAACAGATGTGAGAACCCAAAGCCCAGCCCAAGGGCATCCTCTCAGACGCAGGCTTCCAACTACCTGTGAGAAAAGCTCCTAGGAGGAGCCGCCGACCCTGCAAGTTCTAAACAGACCTTGAATTATGAGCAGATACCCTTGTCTGTCGAAAGATGGGTGGCACTGGCCAGTCATCCAAAGTTTGTTTTTAATGAACACTGAACAATATAGTTGGAAATCGGGCGCCTGAGTGGCTCAGTTGGTTAAGCGGCTGCCTTCAGCTCAGGTCATGATCCTGGAGTCCCGGGATCGAGTCCCGCATCGGGCTCCCTGCTCAGCGGGGAGCCTGCTTCGCCCTCTGACCCTCCCCCCTCTCATGCTCTCTCTCTCTATCTCATTCTCTCTCTCAAACAAATAAATAAAATCTTAAATATATATATATATATATATAGTTGGAAATAAAGGAAAATGAAACTGGGGAGGGAAAATATGGAAATACGATAGTTGGGGCATGTTTAATATTGTCTATTTTGAAAATTCTTGCTTTTTAGAGTATGACATAGCTGAGAGCCTCTCAACTTCCCTCCCTGTTTTCTCTGTTTTGTAACCTGATTCTGGAAACTGGCTTCCCATCGTGTTACCTGTGCCCAAGTCCCTCTCTTGGTAATCAACCTCTGCTTCTGTTTCTAAGACCAGGACCCTGACTTCATCTGGCTGCTAGGATCCTCAGGGATGGGCTTTCTAGCTCTCAAATCCCATCAGCCTATGATGGGTAAGTTTGTGGGCCACGGGATGCTCAGATACCTGGTTAAACGTTATTTCAGGGTGTGTCTGTGAGGGTGTTTCCAGAAGAGATTAGCATTTGAATTGATGAACTGAGTGAAGCAGATGGCCCTCCCCAATGTTGGTGGGCATCATCCAATCCATTGAGGGCCTGAATAGAACAAAAAGGCAGAGGAAGGTTGAATTCACTCTCTGCCTGACTGTTTAATCTGGACAGCCATCTTCTGCCCTTGGCGCTCCTGGTTTGCAGGCCTTTAGACACGGACTGGAATCTGTACGGCTAAGTGCTCCGGCTCTCAGGCTCTGGAACTACAGCCCTTGCTTTCCTGGAACTCCAGCTTGCAGACGGCAGACTGTGGGACTTCTCAGCTTCCACAATTGAGTGAGCCATACCTTATAAGAAATCTCTTTCTAGATGCAGAGGTAGAGATAAAGGCACAGATAGAGACATACTCTTGGCCCTGTTTCTCTGGAGAACCCTGGCTGATACAGAGCCCTTGTGCCTTCTAATAAGTTTACCTGATGCCACCTCCCTGAATCCCTCTCTTGGATTCCTGAATGTTGTCTGTTTCTGGGTTCTCTGCCGTGGTTCTGTGCTGCCTGGTTAAGACTCTTCCATCTTCCCCAATGCATGCCCCTGATGTGGACAACCAGAGAGTCCCTCCAGGTTCCAGGTTCTGTCTGCTGAATCATATCCACTTTAATATCAGTGGATGGGTTTGTCTACTGCCCTCTACCCACCCACAGTCCCTCTGTGAGAGTTGGATTTCAGGGCTCAGCCCCTGGGTGGTAAGCAGGACACAAATGCAGAGTAAGGATCAGAAACTGCCAGTAACTAGCTGTGTGACTGGGGAACCCTGCTTTACCCTCTGAACCTCTCTCCTCTTAGCCATTCTCTAATTCTATTTACAGAGGGGCTACTAAGTGTCAGAAATTTAAAAGATAAGAAGGCAAGGTGCTTGCCCTCAAAGAGCTTGTCTTAGCTAGGGAAACATTCTTGTAAATAAGTGATTACAAAATTGTGAGAGAAGTGCTAAGAAAGACGAGTCAAAATGTTATGAAAATACTGAGAACAAAGCAATTAACCGTGGCAGAGGGAGTCTAGTGAGTAGTGTACAGAGGATGTGTTTGAGCAAACCTCAAGGATGAGCTGCCACTTACCAAGAAGTCAAGAGCCTTCAAGGCAGAGAAAATAACGTATGCAAAGGTGTAAGGACAAGAACTGCAGGGAAAACGCTAGAAACTAAGCATGACTTGGAATGACTGTAAGAGGGGACAAGAGGCTGGCAACGAGGTCAGCAAACAGGAAGGAGCTAAATAATCACGGGCCTTTTATGTCAGCCTAAGGAGGTTGCATTTTTTTCCTACAGACAATGAAGAACCATCAAGAGCTTTTATTTTATTTATTTATTTATTTGTTTTGTTTTGTTTTTTGTTTTTTAAAGATTTTATTTATTTATTCATGAGAGATAGAGAGAGAGAGGCAGAGGGAGAAGCAGGCTCCCAAGGAGCAGGGAGCCCGATGCGGGACTTGATCCCAGGACCCTGGGATCATGACCTGAGCTGAAGGCAGACGCTTAACCGACTGAGCCACCCAGGCATCCCCATCAAGAGCTTTTAAACAGGAGAGGTGTCAGAGCAGTTCAGCATGTGTGGGATAACTCCAACCTGTCTATGGAGAATGGGTTGGAGAGGAAGGCGGCGGAAGTAAGGAGGTCAGGGAGAAGGGCGTCGCAATAGGGCAGGTAAGACGTAGAACATAGCAGCAGTGCAGGACGCAAAAGATTCATACAGTGAGGAATTGGAAGAGCTTGATGATTGGTTTTAGATGTGAGAGTGTACAGGAGAAACAGACATCAGGTCACCCCAAAGATTCTGGTTTGGATACACTGATGGAGATGGAAGGACTCTGAGGGGGAGGCTGAGTGGGGGAAGATGACCGCTGATCTCTGCTCTGGACCAGTTGTGTTTGAGGTGCCTACGAGGCAGCCAGGTGAAGGCGCCTTGGCAGAAAGACACACTGCTTTGGAGCTGAGAGGTCTGAGTTAGGGACACACCCATGAGAGCCATCCATAGAAGTGATGAACACATGAGGTCAGCCAAAGAGAGTGCACGGAGTGAGAAGAGAGGAGGGCCAAGGACAGAGCCCAGGGCAAAGCTGCAATTAAAAACCCGGTGAAAGAACCAGCAAGACGCTGAGCGGGACATGTCAGGAAACTCACAGAACTGAAAGGAGGGGGTCACCAAAGCCAGGAGAGGAGAGTCTCCCAGAGGAGCTGTGAGCAGCATCTGAGGGGCAAAAATGCAAGTACAAACTGGGAAAGCGTTCATTGGTTTGGGCAACTGGAGGGTTATGAATGACTTCGCAATGAGCAGTTTCTAGGAACAACACGTAAAAGATGGATTACAGAAAGATGAAGGACAGGGAGAGGGGCTATAGGCTACTTCTCCATATATATTTGGCAATGACGGGAAGGTGCAAACTAAGGAGTGACTGGCGAACAACACAAAATAACGGGAGACTTGTGAAGTGGAAGAGATTGTAAGCATTGTACAGTAAGGGGATTGGACAAAGTGGTCCCTGAGATTCCTCTCAATATTCTTGCCCTTTGATTCTAAGGACTATGTCTAAGAACACAGGGAAGCAGTCTCGGGCTACTGGGGGCTTTCCAGCACAACGGGAAGAGTTATGGACATGGTTATTAGGGCTTTCTGCCTGCCTGTCCCTCCTTCCCTGATTCAGGGTGCTCTGATGAGCTCTGAGCAGGAGTGGCACTTGGGGAGAGCTCACTAGGCTTCAAAGACATCTTGACCACCTCAGATATGCAACTGGCATTTCCATCCCATCAGCGCTTCTCCTCCAGCTTTTACAAACTGAGGCTTCCCTGATGTGAGAGTCACCCAAACTATTGCTTGGTATACCTTCCAAGGTCCTGGGAGCCTGAGAAATCATGCCCGGAGCCAAATGAAAAGCAGGAAGGCAGAGAGTGTGTGTGAGGGAGGGAAAGCAGCAGAAGGCTCCTGCAGACCTCATTTCCCTCTCTCAGTCTCAGGAGTTTGCATCAGATCTCATAGTAGTTAGCTCGGTTGCTTTTTTCTCCCTGTTTGGTTTAATATTCTCGAGGGAAAACCAAGTTGAACGTGAACAACAGAAGACTTAAGCACTCTATTTTAATCCTTGAGCAACATATTTCTGAAATAATTTTCAGAAGGCGTTTAGACTTTCAGGAGGAAGAATCTTACCTTCAGTGAATTACTATTTATTGAGGCTTTAATAAATGTTTGTGGGGGGGTTTTGTGGGGTTTTTTTGCTGGCAGGCTGCTTTTTGTAGCCCATTAAAGTGAAGATTATCTTTGGAAGAAGAAAAGCACAGTCTGGTTTTCAACCTGAGTAGAAACGCAAGTAGAAACTTCCATGTGATCAGTTTTAATTTCACCTGCTGAGGTGGGTTTTGCTATTTAATGATATATTTTGGAAATGGATGTGACACCAAAGGTCATCAGGAAATAGAGCTCAGAGCGAAGGGAATAAAAATCACAAATTAGATTCACTTGCTGCGTTAGGTAGCAGGATGTTTCCAATCTCCATCCGATTTATGCCAAAGAGAATCAAGCGGTGATTCTAGAACCTGCCTTCTGAGAAGGAGAGCTGGGCAGGCTCAGGCTGTTGTGTGTTTGCTTGTTTTCTCTGTCCAGTCATGTGAAGGAAGTTGGCTGGGAGTTTTTCCCTTTGTTATGGCCTACGACACAATCGCTACATTATACTGGAGCCTTTTGAAAAGCCGGTGTACAGCTCAATTGCTTGATTCCCATTGTGCTTGAATGGAACACCATGTAGCCTTAGGGAGCACAGGATCCTCTCCAGTGGCATGGGGTTGCTGTCTTCAGAATTTTTAGAGAATATGCCAAAATCTGCACAGGCCGCACCGAATTCCCAGGGGCCTTTGTACTGTTCTGATGCACAGAATTAACCTTGGCTCTTGAAAACTTCTGAACTCATGCGATGGGGATTAGAACATGGGAAATGATGATTTGGGTATTTGTCTTCCTATGTGTTCCTGAGTCTATAAAAAGGAAGCTCCCAAAATGGAGCTTCTATCAGTCTGAGTCTTGGTGTTCCAGACAGAACACAGGCTTCTATGTAAAAAAGATCTGGATTTAAATCTTGTCCATGATACTGACCAGCTGTGTTACAGAGTCTCCCCAGCCCAGTTTACTCATCTTTAAAATGGGGGAGAATAAGGCCCAGCTCACAAGGTGGCAAAAAAAAAGTGACATAAAACAATTTGAATGAATTTTCATTAGTGAGTATCTGTGGAACACCTACCATGCATCAGGCCCAGTCCTAGACACATAGGATAGAGCAGTGAGCAAAGCTGACACGGAGGCAAGGCATGCAAAGCATTGTGCCTGACCACCAACATGACCAGCAGATAGGCCAGGGGCCTCGTGCTAGGTTAATGCTTTGCTTCTAGAAATCCATTATATTTCTCCCCAGATCATTAGACTCAAACTTACTGAAAGCAGTACAACTACAAAAATGTACCAAGATCACAGCACTTCACAGGAGTCTCTAACCCGTTGCCTATATCTGGGGCTGACAGTAGCCGGGACCTGTCGCCATTAGCCAAAGGACCGCTTGCATTATTAGGGTGTACAGTGCAGGAAGTGCCACCCCAAGGGCAGGATGAGTCCAAGTGTTTAGAACTCCATCATTAAAGGGAACTATGCATTGTTAATAATAATAATGGAGTAATTTACAACAGAGGCCACCATCCAAGAGGGAAAGAAAGAACCTCAACGCCTGCTCATGTGCCTATAGAAATCAGACTGTCATTCATCCCTCTCAATATTACTGAGTTGCAACACATGGGATTGTCCTCATGTAACACACACACAACACACTTATTTATGTCCCAGGCACGGTGCTAGATCCCAGGGATATAACAATTACGTAAACATAGTTCCTCACCCTTGACAAGTTCAGGATCTAGAACAGAGGTTGGAAAACTTTTTCTTGAAAGGTCCAGGTAGGAAATATTTTAGGCTTTGTGGGCCATGTAATCTCTGTTGTAACTACTCAAGCAAAACACAGCCGTATGTGGATGAGTATGCATGGTTTCTTCCAATAACACTTTCTTTACAAAGAGAGGTGGCAGGCCAGATCTGGCCCACAGTTTGCTGACCCCTGACCTAGAAGGAATGACAGATATGTAGCTAGATAGTGTCAACGAAATGTGGGAAATGCCATGACAGCAGGGGGTGGGCACCTAACTTAGGTTGTGGCTTTCAGATAAGACTTTTTATTTAAGAGCTTGTATTTGCAACCAAGGGTGGACATTGCTCATTTCTTTGTCCTTTTTGAAAGAGCAGACCCTCCAAGGACAACTACCTCCCAACTCAGGAGGCTACTGCAAATGTCCAGCAGGGGAGATGGTGAAGACCCGAACTTGAGCAATGATTTTAGCAGCAGAGTGGAGGGGAAGACTTGAGATATTGGCTAAAACGGACAAGACATGGTGATAGAATATGGAGAAGGTAGGAAATGAAGGGTACCTAGGATGGTTACCATGTTTCTGACTAGGGTGTTTGGGCAAGTATTCCCCAAGATAGGGAATTTAGGAGGGGCATAATTTTGCAGTAAGAAGATAGTTTTCTTTGCTTGTGAGAAACTGAAATGGAAGTGTCCAACAGGTGGTTAGACAGCCCTGAGTCCTGAGTCTCTCCTCTGAACTATTTATAGAGATCCCTAACTGGTCTCCCTTTCCCCTGTCCTGTCCCTCTCAAATCCATCCTCACTCGACTGCCACAACATTCCACCTAAAACGCCAGTCTGACTGTGTTACTCCCCAGCTCAATGCCCTTCAGTGGTTTTTCATCTGCTGTAGGATAAAGTTTCAATACCTTAGCTTGGCATGAGATGTTCTCCAAACCTGGCCAACCTCTTCAGCCTTCTCTGTGACCAACAACTGTGTCCTGTGAGTTCCTGCATGAGAAGTCAGGACCTTGCACAGGCCAGGGATTTAAAAACCCAAGGCCAATAAGGACTCAGACTTTGTCCCTGGGGGATGGGGACTTTCAGTATGGGCAGAGGAATTAGGGATGGGTATCCTCTGTGGGCAGGAATAGGATCTCAATTTCAGTCCCGGAGTCGTCGCAAGACTGCGAACCTAGGCTGACAGTTCTTCCAACTGGTTTTCACAGCCAGGGCCCCTCACCAACATGCCCTGAAACCTCAGCTTTTCCAGAACTCACAGAAAGGAGAGCACTATCAGGAGGGAGACCTCCTTCCGCATTCTGTTCTCCCATTAGCCATGCGTGGTGAACTCCCAGTACCAGAGAAATAAAAACTAGCTCCTCCTCCCACAAACTCCAGGGACCCCATTAAACCCAAACTGCCTAGTATTCACATCACTACTCCTGAAAAAGGAACAGGATCGATTTTCCTCGGCTGGGGAGCAGAAGCTGGTAGTTTAAAGCTAAAGTGGAGACCCTTCAGATGTCTCTTCAGAAGAGGATTCACTCTCCGTGAGGCTCCTGGCATTTATAGCTGATGCTTGGGTTGTCAAAACAGTGGTGAGGGGAGCAGCAGCTCCTCAAAGATTATAGGTCAAAGAAAGAAAAAGGAAAGTTTTTGGAGAAGCTTTTATAGAAAGGATGATCACTGACAACAGGCTTGTTTCTAGTTGAGCAGACACAGAGTTGGAGAGAAAAAGCTTCCAGCTGCCTGTGGAATATTTCAGCCTTTATTTTGCATGCAGGGAGGATTTGCCTTCTTACCTGCTGGGTTGGGTTACCAGCAGTATGTGAGAAAGGGTGATTTCAGACCATCTTTCATGGTTCAGTAAACTGCAAATCTTTCCCTTCTGGGCTAAGGATTCTAAAGAACCTTTGCTTCTCCCATTTGCTCAACATTAAATGACTTTTAGTAATGGGAGTGGTGCTCTCCACCCCAGTGAAAGCAGCTGGCTTTGCCCCAGCACCCATATTGGGTTTTCTCCAAGGTGTGCCTTTCCGGAGTATCTTTGATCCAGCCTTGAAAGGTACCACATGCTCACAAGTCCAGCCCCAGGAGAAATCTGAATCAAAATATCTGCTTCACCTTTCTCCCAAGCCCAGTTTTGTCCCCCTGTGACAGCTGTGACCCACTGCCCCCAAACACTGATGTCCCAAGCTGTATGTGACACTTTGGGAGCCTGATTTCTCTGCACACATGAGCAAAGATTTTAGAGTTCATGTCCCAGAATTTATTTTCTTAAGGGGGCTAATAAACACTTTTTAAACTCTCTAAATTGCCAGAACAAATACATACTAAAGAGTTTGATGATAGCCTCAGTGCACCGTGGGTAGCTAGCAATCTTAAAGTTAACAAGAGGAAACGTGGAATTGGACACTGGGGCATTGGCCTTCACACCTCATCCAAATCCTGTTCTGCTCCCTGACAACATTCCTTCATTGCTCTTTCCTCAGCTGCCTTTTCCTGGGCTCTTGTGCAGGTATAGAAAATTTCGGGCAGCAGGAGAAGGACTTCTGCTGCAGGTCTCACTAGCGCCATTGCCTGGATTATTAATTATTGTTGATAGCGAAACATGGGCTTCAGCAATTGGTGAGAAGTAATTATTTACCATCTGTTGTAGGCTCTCACGTGTAATTACTTCACAATGGAAGTAATTGTAAAGTAAAGGTAATAATGAGAGCAGACAAGTAACTGTCCGACATTATCAGAAAGGAGATTTTATCCTTAGAACAGCTCTGTCTCTCCCCCACCCCTGCCACCTCCTCTTCTTTCCTTCCTTCCTTTAAAAAAAGTTTTTTTAAATATAGCTAAAGTGCACTAACCATCTCTTTGTTTGCTCATGCCCCGTCTTGGGTGAAACGTTCTGTTGTCCCATGAACTTCCTCATCTAGGCTGCACTAACAATGCACAGTGCTTAAATTCTCCACCTCACTTACATACAAGGCACTAGGCTGGCCCAGGAGAGTGGCCCTGACTGCATGCTAAGCAAGCAGAGCTGCAAAATGGCACATGGGTAGCCAGCGCTGGACTTGGAGGCTGAGGCTGGAACCCATAGATCACCTGTTTGGGAAATGAACAGGTCAAGCTTGTTGGGAATTGCCATGCATGACACCGGACTAGAGAGAGACACAGTTCAGGGCAAGTTCTAGGAATACAAGCCCAGGGAATACTCCCAGGTAAGCTGGGAGTATCGCCTGGCAAATGTCCCTGCACCTCCTTCATCCAAGATGTCCAATAACGCTTCAACGGGCCACTAAGGGCTGCTGAAAGAAGGTTCTGGAAGGGTATGGTTTGCAGAACCCCTTGAGCCACTTTAGCCCTCCCTCCCACTTCTCCTTGACTCTCCCTTCCTTTGGAAGGTGCTGCCATTGAGCACTGGTGCCCGGGATCATAACTTACCTGAGTACCCAATCTCTCCAGCTTTCTTAACGATCCAAGTCAAGAAAATCATTGCAATTTACAACCCCTCCCTTGCGGTACTGCCAAGCCTTTCTTTAGAAGGCAGTTTTATATTCCCTCTCGACTTCAGCATGCCATGTTTTCCTTTGCATATTAAAGGATGAAAATCGAGGTGATGGACACGTTCTCTCAGCACCAGAGTGGGCTGCCAAGTTTTTCTGGCGGACTCCACCTCCTCCTACAACCCTCCATTGCCAGTCTGGTCCTCACAGGGAGAAGGCAAGAGAGTGCATATGTTTCATATGTTTTTCTCATTCTCTCGTCTTCTAATGAATCACCTGGGAAGTGACCAAGAAAAAAGAAAGTGAAAGTCACATGCACGTGGGTCCAAAGTACTGTGGATTTTACAAGATTTTGATGCCGTACTGGACTGAGGGAACAAATTGTGTTTTATATTGCAGCAGGAGACTTTATGCTTAATAGGTTTTTTAATATAGTTTGACCTAGTACTGTCAAGAGAAAAACTACATTTTGCTCCCGCCTTACATTCAGGACATGATTTCTGCAGATAAATAATTTGTAATGCAGTTTCTATTACTAAAACAGTGTTTCATACATCTGTTTTATGTTTCATTAATGGTACAACAAATGAAACTATCAACCATCCTGCTTCTCTATATTAATTCAACCTACAAGAAAAATGTGTGATGACTCTAGACAGTAGGGCCGATTACCATGTCAGGGAAATCTACTAGTTTACTTATGGATCTGCAAAGGCTGCCAAAGCACAAATCACCATGCTGGCAAATGGCGATCCAATTTACTGTTTAAATCAAGAATGAGTGCCATGGTCTAATCCACAGCGGAGCAGTTTAGAACCCATTAAGTACTAATTTAACTTAATCTCCAGTACCCAACTGATGGTGAATAAGTCAGTTGGAATTGGAAACACCAGTGGGAGAAAGGCGTCGTAAAGAAGGTTGTTGATGGGACTGTCCACCCTTCTTAAAAAGGGAACAAACTTGAGTTGGGCCAAAGAGACTCTATAGTTTTCTCTAGTGGTGAATAGGAGAGGAGCACTTTATTTAATCTCTCATATTAGACTGGTGTTACAAAAAATATTCAGGAAATTGGGGGGCGGCGGGATTCAGTTGGCTTGGGTTATAAAGGAAGTCAAGGGCTGAGCAAGCATTTAGTTCTGAATTTAGTACAGGCTTGACCGCTGTCCTTCACATCCCTCAAGGCAATGCCTCCGAGATACTCTGTAGATGGTTTCTTTGCATCCATGTTCCGATAATAATGATGTGTTTGTGTTAGGAAGTTCCCATGCTTCCCTTTGGTTTCTCTTCTAACCAAAGCATATGCTTGTATGAGGAGGAGTTAGCTCAAGTTATGGAGCAATCTGGTTTGGGCTTAAAGGACATCATTCTGCAAGCCCACCCACTTCACTGGTTTCTTTTCCTTCAGTTCCCTTGAATAGTGCCTTTCACGACTCTTACTGCTGATCCCCAACATCCCGAATGTCTTTATCTAGGGTATTTGCCACCCACTGACGTCCTGCATACTCTTTTATCTTGGGACATTTTATAAGGTCCTTTTGTGTTTGGGCCATGGAAGAAAGCCAGAGTTGGAACTTTTGCCTTCATTACATTGGCAATGCGAAGACTGTGTTTCGTGTTGCATAACATGTTAATGTGGGATTGACGTGTGTGTATTTTAGCAGTAACTCTGGTAGCAAGATGCCAGGAGAACCGTGCTCTAGACGGGGTCTTGAGTGTTGGCCTGCCAGAGCCAGGTATCATGATATACCTATAAGGAGCACAAAAGAGGGACATCTACTCTAACCTAGCCTGGGTGACTGGGATTAGGAAATATTTCAGTGGAATCAAAGAAAAAAAAATGATAGTTGGCCAAAATAAGAAGCGTAAATGGTGGGGGGTAACCAGAGACAAAGATGACAGCATCAGAAAAGCAGAGAAGCAGCATGGGGGCGGGGGCAGGGGGCCCTGGAGTCTAAAGTTCAAGCAAGAAATTGCAAGCAGGAAAAGAAGGGGCAGGTTCATGAAGGTATTGTGTGTCGTGGCAGGAAGTCTGTACCTTCTTCAACAGGTGATGGGGTAAAACCGAAGGGTTCAGGCAGGGACAGTCTGGTTTCACCATGTGGAGGATGGAACTGGAGGAAGGACAATCAGGTTGGCATATTCAGTAGTCTAGACAGAGGATAATGAGGGCCCAGATGGTGGGACTGGGGGACAGAGAGGAAAGAGAATCATGGATCATTTAGGAGGGTTGGGGTCCCCAATAGGCCAGGAAGACAGGTACTTGGGACAGGCAGGGGACACAGGCACTCCGTCTTAGAACAGGTCACTGAGAGCACAGAGCTGAGACTCCAGGGACTACATTAGCTGGCATCTGGGTCAGCGTAGAAACAAAGAGGACCTGGGGCCCATGCAGGAGGCCCTCCTCACCCCTGCCAGCACTGTCTTCGCCCACTGCTGCCCTAACTTGGAGCTGGTCCTGAACTGAGGTGAACCGATGGTCTGGCAGGCAGTGATGTCTGTAGATCTGACAGTAGAAAGTGAGAGAGGCCGAAGGCAGGAGAATCAGGCTGGAGCCACAAATTCAGGAACGTGGCTACAGATGTTCTGCCACTTCTGCCCCCTCACTGCTCTGGGAGAGAACCCCGCAAAATAACCTCTGTGCACTGCACCTGCTCAACCTGCCCCTCTAAGCAAAGGCACAGGTTGGGGCTCACACCCTAACATCTCACCAAGAATGCCCTATGTAGTGGGGTGGAGAGGTCATGTTGCAGCATGGGCAGGTAGCCCAGATCTGACTTTTCCAGAGACAAAAGGGACTTGACCATGCTGTCCCCAAATCTACAGGGATTGTTCTCTTGTTCTTTCATTCACTAATGAATGAGTGGGCGCGGGGGGCACCACAAAGAAGATGTTGATGTGGCTCATATTTATGGAAATAACAGTCTAGTGGGGGAGATAAGGTAGGCATGGAAAGAGCATAAAACACGTGTTCAGGTCCACTCGTGAGATGGTGCTATAGACATTCTGAGGAAGGAATGGTAAAATTTCCTGCTGTGGACATCATAAAGGTCCACTGGAGAAAGTGGCATTGAACTGGACCTTGATGAGTAGAGAGGACTGACCATCCAGGTGGAAGGAAAGGTCTAGAAAAGTCTCAGAAATGGGATGGGTCAGGGAATGCTAAACAGATTGGCTTATTTACTATGAAGGGCATGAAAGGAAGCTGAAGGAAACAGCCTGAACAGTGGGCCCAGAGTACCTCAAATGTCAGACCCAGAATTTGCACTTGATTCTGTCAGCTGCAGAAAGCCAGTGGGTCATTTTGAGAAAGGTAAGATATTTTCAGAAGGTATCTGGAGGAAACTCATTTTTTGCTCATGACATGGCTCTAAATCTTGAGAAATGTCCCACTTCTTCATTTTTTCCCTGCTGTTGTAAATGCAAATACTCCTTTCAAGCTTGCAAAAACCCAGTTCTGCTCTAAATGTAGTGAGCTATTGACTGATTTAAGTTTCTCCTTTTTTCTTTCACAGAAATGCTTATTGTGCTTAGCTGATAAGTCTAAAAGGACACAAGCCCAGCAGACGCTAAGGCCGAGCCATATTTGGGGATGTAGAGCATTTGTGGAAATTAGAGCTTAATAATTTTATACTAAGGACTGTTGTGGAACAAGCACAATGAAATATTCATCCCATTCATAAGATTCAGAGTAATAAAATAAAATGTCCCAGGGATCACCTGCAATGGTTGGAGAAATGTTAATGGTGCCTTCCGATCTCAGGACCCACTCCTCAGTCTTCAAATAGAACACCCTAAAGGTGACAGAGATCCTATGAGAAGGGGCAAAATGAAAGGGGCCTGGGGTAGAGATTCCTAATACCTAGTAACAAGCCCCAGCCAACCCTGGGATAAGAGGCAACCACCAAGGTCAGGCCATGGATTTCAAAACAGATACGAGGAAGATGAGGACTGCCATTTCCCCAAGATCCGATATGAAAAAAAGGAAATTATGTTTCCCTTCCTGGATTTCTCCTTTCCTTTATTTCCTTTACTGTCTTCATTGAGCATTTAGATTCCCCTGTCTCTGCTGAGGCTGTGAAAGCCTCTATTTTTGTCAAAACTTTTTCTACTTATTCTATCCTTTCTCTCTAGTTAGTCTTTATGCTTGTAAACTGGGTGCCCCAGGCCTTCTTGGTCTGTAGACACGAAGATGTCTCATTAACCCAAATAGTTTAAGACTTCCTCTTCACATGAGCCTCCAGCCCTCTTTTCGAAGGATCATGTGCTCATGGACTTCTCTGTCAACCTTGTCACCTGCCACTTGATGCCAGGTCACCCTGGCCATATTCTCCGCACGGGCAATGGCTTCGAGAAGTCCTGCCATTGCAAGGGCTAATCAGACTTCTCCTAAGGATGAAAATGTTCAGGCCCGTGTGCTGCTTCCAGATGATTCCCAAGCCTCCAGGCCTGAAGGTCCCGGAGAGGTGCAGGCTGGCGCCCCAAAGCAGAAACCGTGGCCTGCCACGGTGCTGTGCCTCCCTTTTCCTCTGAGCCTGTGCGGCATTGCTTATGCCCAGATCACACCACTTTCCTTCAGCTTCTATCTCTCGTGCCCCATTCCTAAGGAATAAAGTAGGGGATGGATGCCACCCTCTCCCATCCTCTGCCTTGTTGCCTGTCTGCCATCTCTCTATCGTACATCCTAGCTCAAAAAACACGGAACATCAAAGACATGAAGAGTTTCAAGAAAAAAAAACTACACGCGCGCACGCACTCACACATGAACGCCACCTTCCCCCTTCATCTACCAAAACACAAATGCTCCTGCGCACATCAGCGCCTGCAGATAGTGGAGGAACACATGCCTCCTGGCTCCATCAAGAGCCAGCTCGAGCTCTCCTGGGGGCTCACCTAGCTGTCCCCTGCTCCACGGCAAATAGATCCCCTCCTGCTTTGCCAGAATGCTGGTTCCACATAGTCATTTATAGCCTAAAGCCACTTTTCACAATTGGCAGTCCTCTGGTGTCAACTGTTGAAATCTGTTTGCCAAAATACTGCCTCACACGAGGCTCCGATTTGTTGTTGAAGTGCTGCTCTTTGTCGTGAAAAGGCAGTTTACCATTTTGGGCCAAGAACTGGATTTATAAGTGTTTATATAGCAATTTGTAAAATAGCATTTTCAGATGACTTCTGCGTATATGCTGTTAGGACAATATTTGCCTCCCGCGGAATGATGAATTGGGAAAAGCACGAGCTTTGGTGTCAGATAGACACGGGTTTGAATCCCAGCTTTGCCATTCACTGTGTGAATTTAACTTCCCTGAGTCTCGCTGGTGAAATAGAGCCAATAAAATATTGTCATGAGGATTCGATTAGATGACATATGTGAGGTCTTTGTTAGACGAAAGAGACTCGGTTCATGGTGGCTACCGTTATTTATATTATTAAAACACCTTGCATTGCCTACTGCTGCTGAAGAAAAACATTTATAAGCACTTGGGATAAACAAGGATGCTATATGCATGGCATTCATGCCACCTGTCTGTATTTCCACACATAGAGCAGACGTCATTAGTCAATAAGCCTACTTTTTCCCAGTGAGGCTAAACTTGGCCTCAGAATCTTCAACACAGTGTTACAAGCAACCACCACTGCTATTTATTTAGTAAATAAAAATTCAGGATGCCCAGTTATATTTGAATTCCAGATGAACAGTGGATGCTTTTTTAGTATATGGACATCCCATGTAATGCTTGGGACATACTTAATATATATACTGAAACCATTATACTAAAATATTACTTGTTATTTATCTGAAATTTAAATGTAACTGGGAATCTTGTGTTTTCTCTGGCAACTGTTATGGTTTGCATGTGAGTTGAAACTGACTTGATATCCCTGACCTCTACATGAATCTTGACTTTGGGCTGTCAGAGGATGAAAACTCAATTCTAACTAGTTTTAGGTATAAAAGGTAATTTACTAGCATATGTAGCTGGGAATTGCAGGAGTGGGTCTAGCCTCAGACGCTCTTGGATTCAAGAGTTCAATCAGTATATGAAGTCTCTGTCCCTCGCTCTGGCTTCAGACCTCTTCCCTGTTGGCTTCTTTCTGCAGCCCAGCTCTCTTTCCACCTGACAGAGAGGAAGTCTCCCCCAGCAGCAGATTTATTTTTTATTTTTTTTAAATTTTTTATTGTTACGTTAATCACCATACATTACATCATTAGTTTGTGATGTAGTGTTCCATGATTCATTGTTTGTGCATAACACCCAGTGCTCCATGCAGAGCGTGCCCTCTTTAATACCCATCACCAGGCTAACCCATCCTCCCACCC
>NC_138379.1:86477055-86611530 GCF_054177405.1 Leptonychotes weddellii | reverse complement strand
TGGGCTGAACGATCTCCAGGCTTCCTCCCCGTCTTAGGAATGCATGCTGCTGGTCTAGGAATGAGGATGAAGTGGAGTTTAATAGCCCAGACAAGAAGGAAGAGCATGGCGTGAGGAGCATCCTGAGCTAGTGCCACATTCTTGTAAACAGAATGTTCCCTCTGCCCAAAATACCCTTTGCCCACTTGCTCACTTGGCAAATGTCCAATAGTCAGCTCCACCAGTCTGCCCCTGCCCCCACCCCGTGAAGCTGTCCTTGACTTCTCCCTCAACACTCCCTGCCCTACATACACGTGCACATGCACGCACACACACACAGTTATTTCCTCCTCAGGGCCCCCAACTACACTGTGTGTGATTTGTGGTTACTTGACTGTGGGTCTGTCTCTCCATCCTTACTCCAAAGACTGAGCTTCTTAAAAACAAAAACTACCTCCTATTCATGTTCAGGCCCCATTATAGAGCCTGGCATGTAATGCAAGCCCTCAATAAATGTTTTTTGAGTGGCTGAATGAATTAGCAGGCCATGTGTAGAGGGAGCAGAAGGGAAACAATTTGACCTTACTAGAATTCAGGCCAGAAAACAGTGAGAAATCGAACTCAGTAAGATAGGGGGAGGCTGGGCTGGAAGTCCAAGAAGGGGTGTTGAGGCTTGGTGCCCCAGGTGACACCCCGGTATCATGCTTACATAGGGAAGTGACAGTAAAAAGAAGAATTATATCAGGAAGATTAGTGTAGACACGGTTTCTCATTAAAAAAAATGAATAAAAGTAATGAACTTGCTTTCTTCCTTGGCATGCTCTAAATAAATTCATATCTCATTTATTATATCTGACATTTACGTGCATAAAAAACACAGAATAGTCTCATTTAGAGGTGTCTTCCTTATTTTATTTTAATAAACAAATTTTTAACAAATTATAACACAGTAAACAAACATCTCACCTAGAATAAACCAAGTTTGCCTAAGTCCAAACAGTTGTTCATAGCATACGTAGCACCTAGCTCAGCGCCTGGCACATACTACGTGCTCAATTAATATTCACTGAATGTCAAGTTGATACTGCACGGTGGTTGCATTCATTCTGGTTGTTTGCACAAATGGAAAATAACAGCAAGTCCCCAGATGTAAATACGGTGATTATTTTAGAAGATTAAAAGATTAAAAAATAATTAAAGATTGAAAGATCTTTACCACTTGTGTTTGGAATATAGAACATATATGTATATATATATCAATATGTTTGTCTTTTTAATGCTCTGAGCTGTAAAATGATATTAAAATAAGTGCAGATGAGAGAGCACATGTGAAATGACTACAGTAGATGGTGGCTCAGGAAAGCATTCATCACCAGCCAGACAACCTACACCCGGTACAAGCAAATGAATGGGTGACGTTTCTTTAAAAGCCAAACAATTCTCTTTATGCTGGGGCATCTTTTTTTTTTTTTTTGCCAATTAAATACAGTTTTATTTAAGACTGCATTTTCCACTTAACAAACAGTGCTTATAAAGTGCAATGTTTATTTCCTTTCCCTGTGCACGTATCCCATATTCAAGTATCAAGAATGCCCAGTTTATTTACTATAGCAGCTCAACATTAAAACTGCCGTGGAGTTTGCTACAAATTTGGGTCCTTTGAATATTTTGTGTGGAACAATGCTAGACCTATTCTCAGGTTGGCTTAATCAACCTCTTCGATGGTGGGTCCAGAGGAGGCACCACCAGAGGGAGGAGCTCCACCACCAGGGAAGCCTCCAGGCATTCCTCCTGGCATGCCCCCTGCACTATGGTACAGTTTGGTAATGATAGGATTGCAGACTTTCTCCAGCTCTTTTGCTGGTGTTTAAATTCTTCCTTCTCTGCAGTCTGGTTCTTATCAAGCCAGTTGATGATTTCATTGCACTTGTCAAGAATCTTCTGTTTGTCCTCATCACTGATCTTGCCCTGAAGGTTTTCATCTTCAACAGTTGCTTTCATGTTGAATGCATAAGACTCAAGTGAATTCTTGGAAGACACCTTGTCCTGCTGTTTCTCATCTTCAGCTTTGTACTTCTCAGCTTCCTGGACCATGCACTCAATGTCTTCCTTGCTCAAGCGGCCCTTGTCATTAGTGATGGTAATATTGTTCTCTTTTCCTGTGCTCTTATCCACAGCAGAGACATTGAGGATACCATTAGCATCAATATCAAAAGTGACTTCAGTCTGAGGAACGCCGTGAGGGGCAGGAGGTATGCCTGTGAGTTCGAACTTGCCAAGTAGGTTGCTATCCTTGGTTAGGCACGCTCACCTTCATACACCTGAATAAGCATACCAGGCTGGTTGTCAGAGTAGGTAGTGAAGGTTTGTGTCTGTTTGGTAGGAATGGTAGTATTACACTTGATGAGAACAGTCATGACTCCTCCAGCAGTTTCGATGCCAAGAGAAAGTGGGAGTGACATCTAACAGCAGCAAATCTTGAACATTTTCAGATTTGTCTCCAGAATGGATGGCTGCCTGGACAGCTGCACCGTAAGCAACAGCCTCATCAGGGTTGATGCTCTTACTCAGTTCTTTTCCGTTGAAGAAATCTTGTAAAAGTTTCTGAATCTTGGGGATATGGGTAGAAGCACCCACCAGGACAATATCGTGGATCTGAGACTTGTCTAGCTTGGCATCCCGAAGGGCTTTCTCTATGCTGGGGCATCTTAAAGAAGCTGGCCCTGGAAAACAATCCAGTCCCTTCAAGTCCATTGGTGATGGTAGCTTAGCCATGTTTACCCAGGTGGTAGGCCATATTACCATATAATTGCATCATTTTGCAATCTTGGGATTTAAACTCACTAGCAATTTCAGAAGGCAAAAATTTCTCACTAACTTAAGAGCAGAAGGGCATACTTGTGCATGCGTGTGTGTGCATGTGTGTGCACACGTGTGTGTATGTGTTTCAAAATGATGAGAGCCTAGGAGGGCTCTTCTGTGATATTTGGGATCTGATTTCCTCGGTGACTAAGCATGATGCTATTAGACAAACAATATGTGATGTTGCCCTAATACAGTGCATAATGATCTCATTTGGACCACCTATGAATCAACATTTATGCCTAAGAAAGGCTGAGGTTTTTATCTTGAGTCCCAGATTTTTATAAGGATTTCCATAATTGTACAGCTCTGCTGATGGCTTATCTCTCTCTGTGTGGGGGGCTATGCAGTCCTCCAAAGCTTGGCTTTCTTATGCATATTTATCACTTTTCAATTTATAGCTAATTGCTAAGATATTACTTCAGAAATAAGTGGAAATCAACCCCAGTTTCCTGTGCTCTCATCTACAGCGAATGTGTACAGGAAACGAAGGACTAAGGAGAGGTGGCAGGCTCTTTCCTTATATTCAGAAACTTTGTCATAATATAAATTTTAGCCAGAAATTGGATTTTACATAACAGGGCTTTGAACCAAGTCCTAGTTATTAAAACCCTAAAAGATCTCATGATAGCAGTGCCTCATTTCTTGTGTGTATTCTACAAGCGCTTGTAAATTTGGTAGGTGTATCTGAATTGTGTCAAAAGGATCCCATTCCTCACTGATGTTCATGTATATTTCAAGGATAACTTATCTTCATTCCTGATTTTGATCTTCCATTGCTAGTGGCTTCTACCTCTCTGGATTAATCTTCCAGGCTAGTTTCAAGTAGAGTGTAGCGAAAAAGAACTCGGGCTTTGGAACCTGTGAATGTTCATCGGGATGCTCATTAAGTATTTGATTCTCATACGAGGTGTGGGAGATTTTCACCTCTCTGCTGCCCTGAAGGTAAGGATGTCCATATGACTATGTTTGTTCAAGGGCTCAGGCCCTTGGACAAATTATAGAACTTCTTCCACCACCTCAGAGAGTCACGTGAGAATTAGAAGTATGTGAGCAACTTGGTTGGCCCAGAGAATGTGTGTAACAATGTTTATCTCCTTGGTCTTTCCCCTTCTTCTTTTATCTGTGAGGAGGGAGCTGGTACCTTGTTTATCACCTGATTGTGTCATGAAGGAGAATATAGAATGGGCTATAGGGGTGCTTGAATAAATAACTGAATGCATAAAAGCAGTTAGCTGTACCTAGAGAGTGACTTATTTAAGAGATCCATTAGCCATCATTTTGCAATATGAACATTCTTTTATTCTGCATGTTTCCTCACGTCAGGCTTTCCAAGACATAGGCAAAGAGACAGGCTGGATGAGAAGGAGAGGACATAGTTCTGGGATTTTGACTGCGGCTCAGCCAGTTGCTAGCCCAAGTGACCCTGGACTGAATGGGACAATTTGTAGCATCATGAGCAGAGGTGACAGTGGCCCACTGACCTCCACATCATCCAAAGCTCTTCTGGAGTCCCGAGCTCTGTTTGGAGCATTACATCGGGGAGGAACATTGACGTACTTGGAATGCAGGTGAACAGGAGTAAGAATGAAGGCAGATCCAGATGCTGAGAAGTCAGGAAGCCCCTGTTTCCTGCTCTCAAGTCCTTGTACTGTTGTAAGGTGAACTGAACAGAAACTATTTTGTTCTCAGTACTTTAGTGGACAAAGTGAGTAAAAATGTTGCCATCCGATCAACTAGAGGCTGTACTATGACCCAGGGACATGGCACATGGCGTTTTTCATAAGAGCAGTAACATCCTCACTCACTTGCTTAGAAATCATAGAGGGAAAAGCCAACCTGAAATTATCTAGCAAACAGGGAGATGGAAAATCAGGGATATGGAATTTTGTCCCCCCCGCCCGCCCCCGCCCATTTCATCATAGGCAAAGGCAGAAGGGAATAAGCTTTTTAGAAAAGAGGAAGAGAAGGCCAGCCGCAGGGGCAGAGAGGAGGGAGTTAGGATCCGTGCAGCCAGGGACCTCCTCTGTAGACGTCTGCTGCGCGGGAGCCTGGAGGAAGCATTAAGATACCAGGGGGAAGCGACTGTAGAGGTGGGCTCGGTGCCAGGGTGCCCGAGCTCATACAGACAAAACCAGGATGGAACTGATGAGAAAACAGAATCTTCCTGATTAATTAAGGGCAGAAGGATCAGATCAAGAAAAATTGGTTTCAAAGGCTGGCCTAAGATCTTGAGACCAAAGGCTCTATGTAAGATATCTTAAGATGAAATTTACTCGTTAGGCCTTCAATTGTCTCCACTGTATACTTTGTCCTCTGAGTAACTCTCACATGATGGAAAGGTAGCTTTTACCACATTCAAGACAAGTGGTCCAGAAAGAAGTTACTAAAGCTGTTTATTCATGAATCCCACCATAAGCACTGAACACCTGTTATGTGCCAGGCAACAAGTTAGGTATGGTGATACAGAAATTAAAGTCGAAGTCTGGGTCCTAAAGGCTGTCACAGTCTAGTGAGGGAATGGATTCAGAAATAGGTAATTAGACTGTAATATAGCATGTCAGTAGCAATGATGGAGGTGGGCCCAAGGGATTCTGGAAGCATCTGGGAAGAGCACTAGCCCAGGGGAAATGAGGAGCAATAGGTGGGAAGGCCAGGGAAGAGATGACCTATGAGCAAGTCTTAAAGGATGAACAAAAGTCAGCCAGGCAGCCAGCAGGAGCCCAGCAGGATGGTGCATGTGGTTACTCAGGTCCGCAAGGGGCAAAGCTAGAGGCAGGAGGGGAGACTGGGCTTGGACTTCACTGAGGAAAACGGGGAGCCATTAAAAAGGCTTTTCTGTGGAGAAGTGACACTTTAAGCTTTTCACAAATATTCTCTTTAGGAATGTGGCTCTGGGGGTTGAGGAAAGTGGATCTGAAGGGGGTGAGCAGAGGCAGGAAGATCAGTCAGAGGCTGTGGCTGTGGCCCACAGGAGATAGGACGGGGGCCAATCTGCAGTCACGGAGCTGGCAAGAGATCCTGGACCAAAGTCGCAGAATGAAGTGAACCTCGAGTCCTTTCTTGGTTGGTTTATTGATCCCATTCTTTCAACAAACATCTGGAGTGACATTTATGGTGGGGTAGGGGGATGGTGGAGGGGCAGCTCTGACCAGAGGTCTGGTGTTTGTCACATTTCTGTCCCCTGCTCAGAGAGGCACTGAGTGGAATCTTCCTTTCTGATGCAAGGGTAGATGGTGGCTGGAGGGAACCTCATGTCCTGGAACATGCCTGGCTCACTCCATGGTTCTTGCTGATGCAATAGAAAATTTCTCTTTCAAAGACAGTGGCTGGAATGAGTGCTCCCAGGAGTTCTCAGGCCCTCAGGCACCCAAGGGGTAGAGGAACAAGGATAAACATGGCTGCCACCCGTCCAAAGGTGAGCATAGGGGTCATTTAGACCCATACTGACTTCAAACTCAGTGTTCTTTGGGATGCTGTAACTAGTGGGAAGCCAGCAACCCCACCCTTTTGGGGACTGTGTTTCCTCAGGGTGGACCAAGAGAGATGTAATGCAACGGCTGTGTCAAGGAGGGAAACACTTTTGTTCTTCTGGCAAAGAAGTGGTGGTGGTAATGGGGTGAATGCCTTTGCCTTCCATAATGAATGCTTGCCATCTGTTTCTCCCTTTTCCTAATTTGTCTCTCACTCCCCAAGGTGCTTGTGCTTAGGAGAGAAGGCTCCACCGGTGGGCACAGGCTCCACAGATGGGCCCCTCTGGCTCCAATGGTACACATGAGCCTGGAGGGACCTACATTTAGTGTTGGCTCTGCCCAATAGGCTCTATTCCTTGGTGCTGGGGTTGATCCCTGATGGCATTTTGGGGTGTGACCAAGGGAAGCAGTACAACCACAGAACACACAGAGGTGTAGAGGGGAGGAGGATGGGCAGAATTAAACTGGAGAAGTGAAGATAGTAGGGGGAGAAGGAAAATATTTCTTCCCTGTTACCCAAGTATTGATGCCACCAAGGTTTCTGGAGCATTAGGTGTGTACAACTACCCTGGCAATTATTTAGGAAGGGCAGTGGTGTTCTAGCTCACACCTTAAAATAAGACCAATTTCTGCTTGTGAATAGCTAATCATTGAGTGCTGCACTTCTGTGCCCTGATCACTCCCCAAATGTCTTTCTATTATCACAGAAGCTCAAAGAAGGAATGCATAGAGAGTCTATTATTATTGTTATAGCTAACATTCATTAGACACTCACTTGGAGCCCAGCGTACGAATCTGTTCTTGTCAGTGCTGTTAATGACCCCTTCTCCCCAGAGCTGGTGGACATTCTTCTCCATCCTCATTTCACTTAGCTTCTCAGCAGCACTCATCAGTGACGCATCCTGCCTTTTGACAAGTCTCTCCTATCTTGGTCCTGAGACTCGGCTCTCTCCCCGATGGCCTCCTACCTCCCGTGCCTCCTCTCAGTCCATCTGCTTGTTCTGCTTTCTGCACCCAAACTCCTGCAACTCCCTCTCTTCTCTCTCCACAGTTTTAGGCTAGGCAATATCATCCCTTCGTATGGCTTTAGATGACATGAATGCTGATGGCTCCAGAATCTGGATCTCTTGCTAAGATCTCTCTCTTCCATACTCACATCTGAGCACTGACTTGACGCCTCCACGACTTGTCCCACAGATGGATGTAACTTGTCCAAAATCCAACTGTTGATTCCCCTCCTCTCCAAACAAGTTCTCCCAGCATGGTCAGCATCTTGACTTCTCTCCGCTCCTCACATCGTCAGCATGTTTGGCCAATTTCATCTCTACTCGTGTCCATCTCCTGCCCCCACCCCTCCCCGCTTCCATCATCTCTTCTCTGGACTTCCGCAGTGGTTTCTGAGCTTCCCGTACCCATCCCTGTCTCCCTATCAACCATTCTCCACACAGCAGTCAGAGTAGTTATTAAAACGTGTAAAACAACTCATGTCACTCTGCTTCTGAAAGTGTTCCAGGGGCTTTCTTTGAACTTAAAGTAAAATACAAACTCCTTCCTTTAGCCTTCAGCGTGGCTTATGAGTGCTGCTTCTCTTCCGTGCCTCCCCTCTTTGCTCTTTCTGTCCCAGCCACTCACATGCTATTAGTTGCTGGAAGGAGCTGTTTTTCCTGACCTCAAGGTCTTTGCACATTCCTGGAATGCACCCCCACTTGTTCTTTCCATGCCTGGGTACTTCTCATGCTTTAGGTGGCAACTTACCTGTCATCTGTCCTCAGGGAAGCCTTCCTTGATCTAAAAGAGATCTTTGCTCTCATTCTTTATCGAAGAATCCTGTTTCTTTCTTTCATGGTTCTAATTACAGTTTAGAATGGTTTTCGTCTCTTTGTTTGGTTATTTGTCTTCTTGATAAGCCTTGTAAACATGAGTGTTCTGTTCACCTTTTTTTATCCCCCACCACTAACACAGTGCGTGTGATAAGTGCTCATATATATCTGTTGAATGAGAGTGTCAGGCCTGCAGTAAGCCCTCTATGTATGTTATTGTAATTAATGTTCATAAGAATTCTGAAAGATAAATACTTTTCTAGTCCCATTTTATGAACAAGAAAAACAAGGCTTACAGGTGTGAAATAATTTGTCCAAATCCACAGAGCCTATAGGCGAAGAAGCTAGGATTTGAACTCAGAATGTCCAACTGCAGGACCTGAGTGCTCACCCCCTTCCCTTCCTCACCACTGGCGTGTGCAGGAGGTTGTGTAAGAGGGAGAAAGGAAGCTATTGGGTCTCCAACATTAGCTCAGTCATACTCTGACTTATAAGATCCTGACATAGAGATCTTGGCTCCTTTCTCCAGTCTGCTAAATCACCTGTTTCAGAGCATTTAAAAAAAAAATACACAAAAGGGAGTTCAGCAGCTTGGGGTCTGAGTTCAGTTTGGAGCCAAAAAACCATTTAAACCCATCTTGCCTTTGCTAGCTCACTCTAAGTCCCCTAAGCTGGCCACACATTGCATCTGGTTCTTGGGACTGGATCCTGCTTCATCTCTCCATATCTACATTGAAAAGAACTGCTCACCCAAATGGGCACTCTGTGATAGATAGTTCCTTGTGGCTCAGTTTCCACAGCTGTGGAGTGAGATGCCTAAAGCATATTCACTTCCAAGATGTCCGTATGGCTCCAACACTAGCCCAGAGAACAACTCTGGGCGGATTAGAAAACAGCACCCCTCAATGTCTACCAAAATGCCAATGACCTTTTTATTGTAGAAATAGGAAAAGTCATCCTAAAATTCATATGGATTCTCAAGGGATCCTAAATAGACAAAATAATCTTGAAGAAGAAGAACAAAGTTGGAAGTCTCATATTTCCTGATTTAGAAACTTACTGCAAAGCTATGATAATCAAAACAGTGTGATACGGCATAAAGACAGACTATAGACCAATGGAATAGACCAGAGAGCCCAGAAGTAAACACTTGTGTATATGATCAAGTGAGTTTTGGCCAGAATTTTTTTCCAGAATGCATTTTGCCAATGCCAAATGAAAAATACAGCTCCTGGGGTATCTGTGGACCCTGCGATCACGCCTAGAGTCTCCTTTGCAGCACCAACAGGGAAGAAACCCTACATGGGGAAGAATATAGGAGGAGCACTTTGCTCTAGACCTACTTCATTTTTCAAGTAGTCTAATTTAAACCCTAAGATTGTGGTGGTGGTGAGAGGGCTTAACAACGGATGTAAGGTACTTTATCACCTAACACGAAAATCCTCATACTGAGAGAGAAGAAAAGAAAATCTCCTTTCAAGCCTCCTGCCCCCTCAAGCTTGCCTTCCTGTCCTTGTCCCGTTATCACACTGCTCCTCAAATGAGTGGTCTACATTCCCTGCTTCTCCTTCCTGGACAAGCCACCCTTTCGTTCCTGGGACAGTTATGTCTTCCTTTCCACGATTCCATTAGGCTCTCTCAGAGACTGCTAATGACTTTCCAACAGTCAAATCCAGGGAACTTTTAAATTGTCATCTTATTTGTTTCAATTCTTTATCTCTCTGACCACATTTTCACTACTCCTTAGCTTGTGTGTTCTCTTTAGCACACATCACCACAAGCATACTAGATATTTATCAATTTCTATCTTCCCCATAAGAATGGAATAATGGAGGTGAAGATTTTATTTTGCCCACTGCTCTATCCCCAGTGTCTAGAGCAGTGCCAAGCCCTTAGTTGATACTTAGTATTTGTTGAATGAATGAAAGGAACTTTGACATCTTCCTCTGCCTCAGAACCCAATCTTCAGAAAGTTCTTCAGTTCTGCTGTTTTTGTCTTAGAAATATTTCTCAAATCTGTGCTCCTTTTGGCTTTCTTTCCTACCACACTGCCTTAGATTAGGACCTATCACCCCTTGCTGAGCTGCCATCATAGCCCATTTTCTGCTTTACCAAGGAAGCTTCCTTTCTAAAGCACAGTCCTGAGCGGTTCCTTCCTCAGCTTCCCCCGCTGGATGTTCACACGATAGATGCTCATTACTGTGTGTCTGACAGTCTGGGACACCTGCGACTCCCTCTGGGAAAATACGTCAGGGGAGGTCCACAGTTTTGTCCCATTTCAAAGTGAGGTTCAAGGAGGGACTGACACGCAGAGCTCACAGAGGTAGGCATTGATGAGTGGAAAGAGGACGAATTGGAGACAAGTGATGGATCCTGTTAAAAGAACACAGGAGAGACACATGCAGTGTGGACTGCGATGACTGTGGGGTACAATTCTAGAATGAGTCATTACAACAGAGGTCAACAGCCACACAGAGCAGGGAGGGGCTGGAGAGAGAGAGAGAGAGAGAAGAAACACAATCATGCTAAGTCAGATAGGATTTCTACACCTGCCTACGTTAAAAAGCTAAAAATAGGGACATTTGGGGAGAAAAAATAGTGAGGAATCTTTTCATTCTACTGACATGGGCTATAAGAAGGGAGGTTTGCAGAGAAGGGTGTGTCTCTCACTCTTGGTAAAATTAGAATTAAGAAAATTTTAATTTGGGTTATCCCAGCCTTCACTTTTTTCCTTTTTCCCTCAGACTTGTTCTTTCCATCTTTCCCAGCTACCAAAATCTCTTTTTTAGGAAAGAGTCTAATACGTTAGACTTAATGTTATATGTTATAGAAGTAATTTTACATGTTAGTAGAAGCTCATATCTGAAGGTAAAGATGCTTAAATACAGCCACCGTTAAAGAAATCTATAAAGTCCACTATATCCAACACAGGGCTAAAAAACAGTGGTTTTTCAATAAATATTTATTGAAAGATGTTCAAAATATATTATTTATATGATCGAACTTTGGAAACCATTTAAATACCCAAGAAGGGGGAAACCACTGAAGAACCATTGATATATAGAAATATTACACTGCTATAAAAAATTTAAAAAGCCTTTTTAACAGCCTGGGAAAATGCTTATAGTGAAATGTTAGGGGAAATAAACAAGATTCTACTGTGTCAACTCTAAAAATCATATGCATATACAAAAGATAGAAAATCCATGGGTATCTGTGGAATCTGGGATTTGGGGGTAATTTTAGTTCCTTCTTTCTACGTTTCTGTATTTTTGAATTACTTATAATTGGTATGAAATAAATATTTTAAAAATAACGTTGGGAAGATTGATTTTGGAGAGGGAGTATTTTTTTCGGGGTCCCAGAAGTCACAGCATGTTGGTGTGGTCCTCTTGGTCTAACACATGGGAGGAGACAGGGAGGAGATACCAGCCTCTCTGGTAATGGAGGTTGGCTGTCTGGCCAGCAGAGGATGGGTTTTTAAAGAGTAGCACAGCAATGGAGAGTCTGACCTTTAAAGAAAAAGGGAGTACTTGGTAATACTGGTGCTTTGAACGTGGCAGCCTTCCTCTGGGAAAGTGTCACTGTGCTGGGCTAATAGGCTATTCCAGCATCTAGAACATTTTGTGCTCCTGATTCTTCCTCAGCTTTTGTTCCTTAAACACTCAAGCCTTGCTCAGGTGCTGAGACATGTTTATTTTAAACCCCCTGCTCTCCCACCCTCTTCTGTGTAAAATACAGCTGTAAGATTAACTGAAAGCCTTTGTGTGTACCTCAGTGACATCCTACATTAATATCTTTAAGAATTGAGGTTCTGTGCCATTATAAGAAAAAATTATTATCTAATATCTTGCCTATAAAGACCTAGGTAAAAAGCTCAGTGATCTTCATAAAGAGACCACAGATTTCAGCATTCATCAACAAGGAAACATTTCCTTTGGTTGTTTCTGGAAATTCCTTCTAAACATCTGCGTTTTCTTCGAACTTAAGTAGCTTCCTACCTCCTTCCCCTGAGATCTCTTGCCACTCTGTGGGAGAGTAAACTTCATAGCCAGTTTCAAACAAACAAACAAACAAACAAACAAACAAACAAAACCAAAACCAAACAGAACCCTGCAAGAGCAATCTATCTCCATCCCTCTCCAAATTCTAATTTCCTGCACTTCAAAAAAATATCCTAGGCTATCCTTGTGTTTCAAGGATCTTAGGATCTAAATGGAGATTCGACAACTTTGAAAACCTAACCAAACCTAAGATTTTGTTTTTATTATTTACTAGTTATTAAAATATCCGCCCTCCCGATTAAGGAAGGCTGCATGGCAGGAGGGACCGCGGAGGCGTGGGGGAGAAGTGTGAAAAGAAGAAATCCCAGCTCTGCCTGGAAGACTGCGTGTGAAAGAGCCCAACTCCTCCGGCAGCTCCAGGCCGCGTTTTGCAGGCGGCCGCATCTGCCTCCCCTGTCTCTCTTACCTCCTTGATGTTCCGGCACTATTTGTGGCCAGCGTGGTGGAAGGACACAGTGAGGTTCTCACCCCCGCCCCCCGCCCCCCGCTCCTATCCCCAGTGCCGTCAAAGCGAACCCGGGCCAGCGCAAGGATCTCCGAGTTGCGAGTGTGCTGAGGCTGGGACTGTCACTCATTCTCCGATCCGCGCGTGAACGCAGCTCGGCAGCGGCTGGCAGGAAACAATTCTGCAAAAATAATCATACTCAGCCTGGCAATTGTCTGCCCCTAGGTCTGTTGCTCTGCCGCCGTCCACACTCTCTGCAAGGGGGGGCACAGAATTTACCGCGGCAAGAACATCCCTCCCAGCCAGCAGATTACAATGCTGCAAACTAAGGATCTCATCTGGACTTTGTTTTTCCTGGGAACCGCAGGTACATTTTGAAATTATGATTATTCTCAGACTGATGTACTGATTGCTCCCTTCCCCCTCCTTCTCTCCCGAGGACACTGTTATTTGGGGTGACTTTACGTGGAATACTAAGGGTGGTCATTGTCGTTGAGCTGAGGAGGGAGCGCGTCGCCCTTGCTGCCCGCGGAACCCAGCGCTCTCCGGGGCTGCGCCGGACCCGGGCTGCTTCCCAGCGCCGCGAGCTCCCGCTGCGCCTCCCGCGCGCCCGCCCTTCCCACTTTGTGTGCCGGCGGCGCGGGGAGCGGAGCCGCCCGCTCCCGGGGACGCTCCCGGGAACGCTACGGCCGCGCGGGTGCTGGGCAGCGCTCCTTCCCGAAGCGGGCGGCGGGGCGGGGCGGGGGTGCCGCGGCTTCGCGGTGCGGCCTCGCGGGCTCGGGTTCCGCGGGGAAGGGGCTTGTCAGCCTCGGCCCCGCTAAGAGTGAACAATAAGGCCGGGGCAACCGCCCCATCGTTATTTCCCCGGGGTCTAATAAAGTGGGGCTCGCCGCCTTCGCGCCCAGCCCCCCCCCCGCCCAGACTGAATAACGGTTTGCAAAATGGGGCAAAATGGGCAGAATCTCAGGGCTGTGTGGCCGTTGTTGCACCCCCGTCAATATGACGTTAGTTTTTCATTTGCCAAATTGCTGGTTACTTGCAAAGCCTGCTCTCGGCCGGGAGCACGGAGGGATGGGAGGGCCGAGCGCCGCGTTTTGACAGGAGGAAGTGTGGAGGGGCGGAGGGGCGGAGGGCGAGGAGGGCGTGATCGGGCTGCCTGGTGTGTGTGCGCGTGTGTGTGCGCGCGTGTGCCTTCACACGCACCTCGAGCCCCGTGTTGCACGGTGAGCGAGAAGAATGGCAGGTAGCCGCCCGCAACACCTCGCCCCAACCTCCTTTCTTTGGGCGAGGTTCCTGATCCTTGTAAAGTGCGAACAATAGGGAGCTGAGGGGAAGACAGTCGAGGGATGCTGCCGCGGGTGGCGCGGGCTGCGCCGCCGCCCAGAAAACCTCGGCGGCCGGGAGGTTCATTTCATTTGGTGTATTTCTTTCCCGGCCTCCCTGGAAGATTCTTCAGTGCGTACCCACCCTCTCCTCCAGCTGCTCTCCCCACCCGACCCCACCCAGGGATTTGCGCTCTGGCGTGGACGGTCGGGAACGGGGAAGAAAAGGAGCAGGGGCCGCAGGGAGCAGGGTGGGGTGGGCGACATTCCGGGAGGGGGGCGTGTGCTGGGAAGCGCCCGAGGAAAGCCGGGAGGAGGGGGCTGTGTGTCGCGGCCGCCGCTGCCAGGTGCCTCCTCGGGTGCTGCCCTAGACGGCCGATTCCGGGTGGGGGAGCGCGCGGGGCGGGCCCTCCCCGGGCGGCACGGGAGCAGCCCCGGCCGCCGCCTCCAGCCAACTCGGGTCCCTCTCCCATGGCGACCAATCAGAGCGAGGCTGGCTGGGCGGGAAGCCGCGAGAGGCTTTTATTGCGGCGCGGGTGGCGGCCCGGAGCTGCCAGGACCGTCTCCCGGTGTTCCAGTCTAACGGTCTCGCTCGCCCCCGCCAGGAGAAACCCCGCCCCGTGGCCCGCCCCACAGTCCAGGGGAGGGAAGATGGAGTCCAGGTGTCCCCGGGAGGTCCGGCCCGCCAGTGCTCGCCCACTCGCGCCTCTCTCGCGCAGACCCGAGGCGTCCCTCCCGCCCCCCCAGCACGCACACTCTGCCCGCGTCGTCCCGGCCCGAGCGCGTCGCCTGGGAGGGCTCCCGGGCTGGGCGCACGGACGCGCGTGCGCCGACCGGCCGGCTGCGGGCTGGAGGCGAAGCTGAGGGCGGGGCCTCAGGGGGGCTAAGGGGGGCCCCCAGCTGCGGCCAAGCCCCAGTCAGCAGATCCATTGGTCCCGCCGCCACCTGGCCGGGGCCGCCCCGGGCGTTCCCTTTTCCGTCGTGCGGGCGGGGTCTCCGCGCGCGACCTGCCCTCCCGAGACCGTGCGTTTCTGGGACCTCCTCCCCTCGAGGTGGGGGCGTGGCCACGGAGACCTGATCTTTGGGGGGATCTGGGGGATCGCCGGCCTACCTTTCCACCGCCGTGATGGGTGTAACCTTCGGTGTTCGGATTTGAAGACAGGCTCAAGCTGGTACACGCCCAGGGAGTCCCGGATTGGGATCTGGTGGCTGCCCAGCAAGGGTGGCGTTCGTACCAGTGTTCCCTGGAAGGAAAGCGGCCTCAGTCCTGGCCCTGGAACCGTGAGGATGGGGCAAGGCAGAACATGAAACACATACATGGTTGCTTAACAAAAGAAATAAGTTGAACGGTTTTCTAAAGAGAAATAATGTTCCGTTAAAGTATTAATAATACGATCGTTTAAAAAAATTGATGACTTCAGGTCAGAGGGTCAGGGCGAAAATAAAAACAATATTATATACACACACATACATGTATTTGTGTATACATAGTAATAATTATTACTGTAATTATAATAGTAATAATAATAACAATTATTATTATCTTGGCCTCAAGTGTTGTATCATCTCCAGGGACAATGGTAGTTCAGTCTCTGCACTCCACACAGTGCATATGAAAATTTAGATACAAGGTTTGCTAACCTTATTAACACAATATGAATCAGGTCTGCAGCCCCTCTCATTTTGGTGTCTTCTGCTCTTTAGGAATAAAGTGCAAGATTGTGGAATTACATAGCAAATTTGAGTCTATTCTAGCAGCAATTTTGGATGTTTTGTGGAAAAATTACTTGAAAGATCTGGAATGATCTGGAATCATACGTTTCTTTGACAATTTTAGTCCTCTGCCAATTTTACTTGCCAGAGTAAAGGAATGAATAGGACTGGTTTTCTAACAAGATAGCACTGGATTAAGAACAAAGGGCGCCTTTGCTACCTTACAAAGGCCAGCTAGCACGTATATAAGTATACATAATATTCCTCACGAAATGAATTATCAAGAGGTGTTTCAGCCAAGTTTGCTGTGAGTACAGCAGTGCTGAGCTGTATTTTTTTGTTGTTGATTTTCATTTTAAGATCAAAAATGTGTGTTTATGAACAAAGCTGTAACTGAATGTAATATAGTCATATTAAAGAATGTGGAAAACTTTCATTACTCTATCCCAAAACCAAAGAGTTAATTTTCTTTCAACACATATTAGCATATGTTAAAATACTGAAAATAATGCAGAATTTATTTAAAATTCAACAGTTAAACATAAAGAGGCTATAATCCAGATATTATGGAAGTGTGGCCTGTCCTTTATTTAATAGTTTTTCAATTACTATTCCTGGTGTGGAGGTTCCAAAGATCTACCAATCATGCTGTTTTCATTAGTCCAACAATTTACATTTTTTTTAAAGTCAGTTTTTCAAGAAGCTTCCCTCTTATTTCCCCAGCAGCTTGAACTTGATGAAATTTTCCCAGGGTCTATTTTTTTTAAAATAATACTGGAATAGCAGGAAATAGGGCATATTCTTGTTCAATAAAGAAGGTTTATCCAAGTCTCTGTGCTAATTGATTAAGGATTTGTTGATTTAACTGGTGACTATTTTTTGAGCTCGACAGTACAAGAATTAAGGCAGTAATTTTTCGCAAAAATGCTCCCAAACTCAAAAATTATGGTATGGGTGTGCTGTTCGCACTGGCTGTGGGTGCTTACTCAAGGCAACGATAAGAGGGAGCAATTACTCACTTGGAGCCCCACAATTCTGAGTTTTGCACTTCTCTTGGCATACATTCATCATTAATTGACTACCTCAGGTCAGTAATACATAATTTAATGTAAGTAATCTGTATCTATATTTTTCTGTCACAGGGAACAAGGTCTTAATTGCCTTTCAAAATAAATAGCACCATTTTCTCATTCAAAGCCTAATCTTTAGGCATGACAGATGTTTTTGTTTGCTACAGAACTCAGTTTCTTAAATTATAGACAGCATCTTGTAAACTTTACACTGCTTGAAATATGGACTTTGGAATTTCTGATCCAACCACTTAATTTTTTTAAGGTGACAAAGCCTCTATTTAAAATGAGTCTGATGAACCCCCCATATTTACGTCTTCAGTGTTAAGGGACTGTGGCTGCTCTCCAGACAGAAAGTGACTTCAGTGCTACCGGCAGACCTCCAAAGAGATTGTACAGACAGTCCTTCCTGCCTTCGTGCCCAATAAGTGACTGACTACCTGTTGCTAAAGAACAGCTTGAACTTTCCCTGCCAATCTTGGGTTTGTGGTGATGGGGAGCAGAACCAATGGGCAGGGAGGGGAGAGGAAGGGACCGCACCTGCCGCCGTCAGTCTTCCGGGAACAGACAGCCTGAGAGGAGACAAAGGCATTGGGAAAGGGCTCTCCTGTACTATTGAGGTTTTGAGTTTTGGAGCAGACAAATGTTTTATGGTGCCAACATAAATATTTCAATGTAGCTCCCATAACTGATAATTCCTCAGTTTAGTGATCTAACAAATATATAGGCTAAGAAACATCTGGAACTTTAAGAAATGGCAGCAAATTACAAATAGTGTTTTACTAGTCTTAAAAATGGATTGCAAATTAGACTAAACTGGAACCGCGAATCAACTGGCTATGTAGTCATAGTGACTACTTGACTTTTGAAATAAAAAAGACTAAGTAGTTAAGATTCCTTCAGTTAAAAAAGAAGAAATGAGTAAAATTCAGAAGAGCATTTTATACGTGTCTTAAAATCGTAGGTCTCTGAGCAATACTGTAAGAGATAGCCTCTTAGCAAGAAGGAGATGTCCAGGGATCCCTCTGAATCCTAAGGATTAGGTGTCTACGAGGCCCAGAGTTTCTACTTTTAGGAAACAACCCTGGCAAGCCTGTTATCAATAGTATAGGTAGATGTGCTCACTACTGTAGGGCAGTAAAATCCAGAAGTCCATCTGAAGGTCACAGTCACGTCACCTTTAGCCCTTTCCATTGTTAATATTAACTCTTGGTGCCAAACCTTAAAACCATTTGCTGATGTAAAGGGATGTAAATTATTTGGTGTTGCCAGTGGTGCCGTTATTCCCTTTCATTTCATGGTGTTGAAATGCTGTCTCTCAGCTGAAGATGCTCATTAGGAGCATTGCCTTTTGATGTCGGTCTGGGTGCCAAATGGCAGCCTTTCAGGCAGTTTCAGTACATTACAGTAAAGACGCTTTTAGGCCACGTCTACGCGCAGGCATGGAGTTAACTGTTTTCAGTTAGGATGACACACTTCTCCCTTCCTGCAGTGTTAACTTAGCTTCCAAGCCGTGAGGAGGCTCAGAGGACTCCACCGAAGGATAAGCCATTTGCTCTATCTTGGGTATGTGTTTTTGAAAAAAAAGGTTTTTTGTTTTGTTTTGTTTTGTTTTTTAAAGATTTTATTTATTTATTTGAGACAGAGAGAATGAGAGACAGAGAGCATGAGAGGGAGGAGGGTCAGAGGGAGAAGCAGACTCCCTGCCGAGCAGGGAGCCCGATGTGGGACTCGATCCCGGGACTCCAGGATCATGACCTGAGCCGAAGGCAGTCGCTTAACCAACTGAGCCACCCAGGCGCCCGAAAAAAAAGGTTTTAATAAAACTGTTGTGCATTCCTTTTCTCCCAAATAGATGTAAATATGTTTTCCTTTTGATTCAAAGACTACATCACTGATGGGACTTGAAAGGCTTGCATGTAACCTGTACTCTACTCTCTGTTCTCACCCAGGACTCTCTGATTTGTAGTTGCAAACACTGGCAACATCTGGCCCTGTTTTCTGTCTGTGTCAGTCCTGAGATCACATGCAAGAAGCCTTTGGTATCTGATTACCTCATCATTTAGGAATATCCATAGTAATGTCACAGTGTTTGAGATTGTGTTACATTTGGTATTCTCTTAAACAGTTGATCAAATAAAGTGCCAGCTTTTTATCATCAGCTCTGGGGGGAATTACACAGGACTGAGATGACATACTTTCTGCTGTCAAGGAAGCTGGAGGGTAGGACTGGGTAGAGATTAAGAGTGGCCCGCAGCCCCAGGTTGAAAGCCCAGCCACACGTATCCCTTATTCACTGTCCAGTCTTGCTCGAGTCATTTAACTTCCCTAAGCTTCAACTTCCCCTTCTGCAAAATGGAAAAATTAGTAATGCCTCCATGTTAGAGTTGTGAATGTTTTAGAGATCACAGGACTTTAGTGTGTGCAAGCTCTGTTTATTAATGAGAAAGAGAGAGGTATCTGGTTCTAGAAAAAAATAGTATTCGGACATAGTGCTTTCTTCAGAAGGACATATAAAAGGATATTATGAGAACATGGCTTCTGCAATGATTAGAACTTGATTTTTAAAAAAATCTTGTTAAATACGCCTGCACTGTCATCTTGGTTGTGAATATGCTAGAGAGAAAAGTGATCTCATTATAAGGTTGAAAGCCATTAGTACAAGGGTTGATCTGGGCTTCATGGGGCCTGAAGGATGTACAATTTGGAGGGCCCTCTTTAAGGAAAATACAAAATTCTTGCTTCTGCAAAATGTAGAAGATAAACGCCCATGAGAACACATGGGCAGGTCCCCATCCCACAGAGCCTTGGAAGGAGCCCATGCAGTGTGGGAGCTCTGCAGACATCTGACCCAGTGTTAGCAACCATGTCTTGGTCTGCTTGGGTCCACCTGCTTGAGAATAGAGGCTAATCATTCAGGTTTGTTAAGCATGTATCTCATAAAGGTTGTTTTGTGCTTTGAAGGTCAGAACCATACATCAAAATCAAAATCATTTTTGGAAAAAAGAAGCTATTTGACCTTTATTTTATAGAAAATCTTAAGTGAGGCCTGAGGTGATTTAATATTTCTCACTGCTTATATTTTTGTAGATTACTATCTGGAATAAAATAAAGTAATTGCTATTATTATTCAGATGAGTCAGACGTAAGTGCCCTACTGGCAGGGCAGGAAGTCGTTTTGCCAGCTAGGAGGCATATGCTGTATTGGAGAAGAGACTCAGGTTTTGTGTCAGCTCTCTAAGAGGAGAGAAACTGCATCGATAATCCCCATAATTGTGTCTTGATCATCATTATCCAATCCTAGAGTTTTGATATGCCTTATGTCAGTTAATCTTCATATCATTTGTTCACTAAACATTTATCGAGTGCTGCGTTCTGAGAATCCAGTGGTAAACATGTATCGTCTCTGTCTTCTTGGAGCTTCCAGTCTAGGTGTGGAGGAATACAGACATTAAACAAGTAACACAAAACATATATTTATAACCCCATGTCCTGATAAAAGCTCAGGAATGGAGCAGGCTACCATGAAAGATTATCGGGGGGAACCACCTTTGCATGGTTGGGGTGGGGTGAGGAGGTGACATTTAAAGAACTCTGTGAAATAGGAAGGACAGATGGCATTCTCATGTAAAGCATGGTTGATTGCTTAATTCAACAAGCAGGGAATCACAACAAACATTCTTGAATTACTTAATTCAGCAAAATTTCCTGAAATCTCGAGGTCAGGTTGCTTCAGGAATTGTTCTCGGTTTTAGATTATAAAGTCAAGTAAGCTATGCGTCTGCCTCTAGAGTTTATGTGGGAGACAGACCTACTCTAACATAAATAGAGACGTGGATCAGATGCCATTGGAGCACAAGGAAGGAAGCAATTAACTCTGCTTGGGACTCCCTTGAGTTGGGTGTGGGGCATGAGTTTGCCTTCAGTCCATCGAGCAGGAAGAAGAGGTGATTCAGGTGTTTGAGAGATGAATACACACAGCGATGCTGAGGGAATGGTGTGTGGGGACTTGGGGAGAAGTAGCCAGAGACTGGGAGTGGGAAAGCTCTGTAAGGCCACATTGTGTTAGGTCTTGATATAGAAGCTGGGGCTGAGAAGGGCTAAGTGACTTACACGGGTGAGGCTGGGACCATAACCTGCACTGGTTGGCTGCATGTCATCATGTTCCTAACTGAGGATAATTTGAATACACATAGCATCAGAATGTGAATTTGCTTGTCGTCTGTCAGAAGTGAGGGAGGAGTGATACTGTGGAGGGGCGAACCAAGAGCTTTGGGGTCTGACAGGTCTAGGTTGAGTCCACTCACTGTAGGTGATGTTCTGCACATCGTCACACTTCAGGGCCTGCAGTTAAGTGTCTGATTCTTGATTTCTGCTCAGGTCATGATCTCAGGGTTGTGAGATCAAGCCCCCTCATCGGGCTCTGTGCTGGGCAGGGAACCAACTTAAGATTCTCTCTCTCCCTCTCCCTCTGCCCTCTCTCGCACACACTCTCTCTCTCTAAAAATGAATAAATAAATAAAGGCTACACTTTATTTTTTTAAAAAAGTTCATCTTGAATGGAGGTTTTCTTTGAAATGTTTACAAAATACGTGTACTGGGAATATGATATGCAAAGTTCTGTGCTGGAGGCTGAGGGGGAAAACAAAATAAATAGAAGAATACTATACCAGTCCTGCAGAGGCTTTCAGATGGGTGGGAGGAAACAGTTCAGACAGGAAATCATGAGAGGTACTGTATGATTCAGTGCCTAAAAGAAGGCATATATTAATTTTAAGAATTATTAAGTAAGACAAAAAATCATCTCAGCTGGTTTTAATATGTAAAGAAGGTGTGGACTAGCTAGTGATGGTTGTGGACCCCCACGGGCGTAAGGACAAATAGGGAGAGGGAGGACCCATTTCTCTGTAGGACAGGAGGAGTCTAGCCAGAGAATTGGTCGTGAAGAGCAGTGAAAGCAGACTGGATATTGGGTCAGGTCTTACTAAAATCTTAAGTGCTAGAAAAGGAGAGGGATGTTGGAGAAATTTTTTCTAAAATATTCCAGAGTATATTCAGTGATAACACTTGAACAAGTGCTGTGCCAGGCTGTGTGTTTGATGCTAGCTATGAATTAGCAGGGAGAGAAGTAGGAGCAGACTGCTGGGCATCACTGCAGTACTTGGAGGGAGTGTTTGTTTCTGTAGCAGCCACTCTAGTGGCTGGACAAAATAGTGGGTTAGGAAAAGGATTTTTGCTACACAAAAATCAAATTTTAGAACATTTTATAAAAATCCAATTTTTATGGTTCCAGAGGGGTTTGTTAAAGGAATCCAACGGTGATATAGTTTGTAAAACAGATAATCTTGGAAAGATACACTTGTAGTGGTTTTGGATAAGGATAAAAAAGGCACACGGCTGAGATGTTAGAGATGACAAAGCAACCAACTGGGGTAGATGATAGGTCCAAAATGGGAAGTGACTGGGAGAGAGAAAAATTTTTAAGTCGCAGACCCGAGGGAATGAAATCATGGAATTGTCAGTGTGATGGGAAGACTGAGGAAAGGGGTTACCTTGAATGAAAGATGGACCTCAGTTAAAAACATGTGAGGTCTTAGAAAAAAATTGAGCATCTTGGTATCTTACCTTCTAGGTCAGTATTTTTTAACTGTTGGTGGTGATATCTATTTAATAAACTTCCACCAGCACTAAGAAAAGAAGAAAAAGAAGGAAAGGAAGGAAGGAGGGAGGGGGAAAGTGGAGGAAAGAGGAAATGGAATAGAATGGAAAAGAGTATATATATCTTATCTAGCAAGGGTTAAGTGTTATTTTGTGGAACTTTTGTTGACCCAGTTGTGATGGGAAACATTTAATTATGGCTCAGATTAAAATAATATCATAAATATTATGGGACTAGACAGAGGCTAAATCAATCTGTGGTGCAGAGAAGGTGTAGGCCAGAGATCTAATGGGTTTGGGGCAGAGGGAGAAGCAGTGACAGCAGAAATACTTACTGAGCGTCTACGCAGTCTATTAGCTGCAGGTGTAAAGCAAAGCTTTCAAACTCAACAGTACAATACCTTGACCTTGGAAAGCCTACTCTCTAGTGGAGAATGGAAAGACAACTGGGAATACCAGGTAGCATCTAAAGCCAGATATGCGGCTAAGATTTCAGAGGCAGAGTGAAGATTACCTGGGCAGCAGGGGCGGTTGGAGAACTCTCCCCAGCGTGGTGAGAGCTGGAGGCTTTGTAGTAAGGATTTTGCTTTGCATAGGGGAAGCATGGATGAGGTAGTTTACCTGTTCCATGTTTGGGAGGAAGCCGCGGGGAGCCCATCCAGGGGGACCAGGAAGACTGAGGGTTCATAGTAGTCTATATTTTTATCCCTTTTCAGTGGAAAGAAAATACCGTGGGTTACAATCAGTGCATTATAGAATCTTCATCACACCGAAGTATTTATGTTGTAGTATTTACGTAGCGTTTAGAATGGCATCTTGTCTATAATTCGGAAGGCAGTATTGAACAAAAGGGGGGAGCCAGAGCCTAGTGCTGTGCATGTCTCGGTTAGAGAAGAATGATGTTAAGTGGACAAAAGTTGGAAACAAATGGTATATATAATACCGATTCTGTTTTTTAAAAATTCCTTTCACTTCCTAAGGCTGGAAGAATACATTTTTTATACCATTTGAGTTTTCTCTAATGAGCGTATATTGCTTTATATTTGGATTACAAAACAAATACTGTATTAAAAAGAGGGCAGTAGTGCGTAATGTGGTTATGCGTGTCAGGAAGATGAGGTGCAAGTAGAAACTTTGGATTTGTTTCATAGGAGAGTGGGGGATCTTAGAGAATTTTAGTTGGATAGTGAAATTCACATTCTCAGAGTCAAAGACTGAGGAGGAGCTGATATCCAGGATACTGGACCACGAAGAAGGGAAGAATGGGGTATTGGGATGGGGGAAGGCTTCACACTGGGGGCCATCTGGGCACTTGTATCTGCACAAAAGAAAAGACCCCGGTGATGAACAAACCTTGCAAAGGACAATGGGATGGGTTCATCTGAGAGGAAGTGAATAATGTTAAGAGGGTTTCCTCCCCAGGGATTTCATTTATCATGGCAGACGATAAATTTTAGACAATTTTGTTTTCTTTGCATCATTGCCCATGATATTCATACTTTTATTCTACACCTTTAAAAAAGGTTTGTTGATAGCAAAATCTTTTGAAGTTTGTTCAGTGTGTCACAGATTGGATACGTTGTTTTTATTAGATTGGCAAAAGAGTGGACATGGGCGTGACTGACTACTGATGTTCTTTTATCATAGTGCTTCTGTGAGTGTCCCTCTGTCTGTGTGAGGTGCTGCCAATCGCTAGTTAAGCTGCAGTTGCTGTACGAGAACCGGAGTCAGGGTACAGCTTGGTCTCTGCTGTCAGGAGCATGAGAAGATGTGAATCCAGTGCAAGCTCTTTGATCTGAGTTATAATGCAAATTATCTTCCTTTCTTAATTTAGTATCTCCTTTTGCTGTGGTAGAGCAATGCATTCTGTAGGGGGTGCCTCGGGGGCCTTTGACATAAAATTGGCATTTTGTAGGGTGGCTCTCCTACTTTCCATGACCTTGAGCCAGTTATTTTATCTCTCCGACGCTCAGTTTATTTCCCTGTGAAACAGGAATAATAATACACCCCTAATAGGGTTATTGTGAGGATGAAATGAGGTAATTTATGCAACTGTCTGGCACATAGTAAGCTCAGTCATTTTTTTTCCTATTTTCCCTTTTTCTGCTAAAGTTCACAGTAAAGGGGTGTACAATTAGTGTTGGATTTAAGTATTGATTATAATTAGAATCACATTTTTTTCCCATTTAGTTTTCATTCTCTGAGAGTTCAGGATCACCATGAATTGCAGTTGAGTTAGAAACACCATGGCTGATGGCTTAGCTGTTTCAACTCCAAAGTCTAGTAGGTCTTGGTTTTGAAAAAAGTAGAATTTTTAAAAATAAATTGGTTTATATAGATTTTCCTTTCTGTTTGCATAGGGTTAATATTAAACCTGTCAATTCACCATAATGGTAGAGCCATAAAATTTAGTGTACTTAAATAATGGTTGCTGCTAAAGATCATATTGGTGACACTTCATTAATCTGGAAATCATTTGTCTGGCAACCTTAAATCTTTGGAACATGAAGCATGAAGAATAGGGGAAAAAATGAAGAGGTAAGGGAAAGATGCCTCTGATTAGTCAAAATAGATAACCCAAAGTCCGTGCATTTAATTGTATGCACTTGACTGATAGGGAAGCCCTTTAGCCTTTTTTTTTTTCCCCCCAGAAAGAGTACATATATTCTTAATTAATTTCCTGGCTTTTACCACATTTAGAAGGGCTCTTAGGCAGATTGGAATCAAGGAAATATGACTACTAGGTACAGGTACACTGATAGTAAGATGTACTAACTCGAATGGACAGAAAAATTATGAAAAGCAGATTCAAGAACACAAAAAAAACACATCAGTCTTAGCCATTTAATATTCAATTGAAAAGAAAGCTCTATATATCACAAAATGCCAAGGGATTGTCTATAACAGTGCAGCATAAATAATGGGTGTTCATAATTAAACCTCATTTGGAAGAGCCAGCCATGGCCCATTCAAGCAACAGGTGACACTTATATGGATTAGTTTATGGAGCATGTGTCTTTCGTGTTCAGCTCTGTGCTAGGTACTGAAGGAGGTATGATTTCAAGAAGTTTCCATATAGTTGCAAACATGAAACAAACATAAATGTAGATACCATTGTCTTCACCAATGGTAAATTGGAATGAAAGAGGTAATATAAATAGTGTTACTCATATGGAAAATTCAATCATGAGACATTCTAATCCCCAAGGATTTAGGACAAAGGAGATTTCATGTTTCATTCTTATAGAGTGACCTTGTTAAATATAGCTTCTCAGCTTGGTTTGAATTCTATAGCTTTTTAATTACCATTAAGAGAAGTTGTGTCAGCCAGTTTCTCTCTTCTCTACTTATAGTAGGTATATATTGAGATTAAAGATCCTAACTATTCAAGCAGTTGGAATTCATTGGTTGTCATTCCTCCCTTTCTTAAATTTAATTTTTTTCTTAAAATTTAAACTTACATTTTAAATTTTAAATGTCATGTCCACATTGTTTAAAAAGTTAAATCATTTTATAAAACTTGAAACACAAAACATCAGTCCCCTGCCCCAACTCTTACTACCCCTTCTTACCCCTCCCTCTCCATCCCATCTCTGATTTTGACTCCTCTGACGCAACCACTTTCTACTCATTTAGTTGTTTCTATATTTTTTTAATCTCCATATTTATACTTTCTTACTTTTTCAGTTTTAGGTATTATTTATTGATGTTTTCCTCTTACACACTCCCCACCCCTTTATTTCCTTTACCCTGACCTCCCAATATAATAATTTTTCTGTTTTTGATTTAAACCATATTTAATGTTTACATTACTATGACCATGTAAATATCATTCACAGCTGAACCTTGAGCGATTATATAATTTTATTTTCTTTCTTATATCTTTCTGTCTTTCCTGAAGTTTATGATGACATCAGTTTTCCTTTGCATGGTTTTCTATATACTTATCACTAATTCACTGTCCAGTTCTCAGACTGATGTGTAAATTCCCTCTCACATTGTTCAAACATGGCTATTTTCTTTCATCTCCAGGGAACATATATCCTAGACCTTACTCTCATCCTTCAGTCTTGACTGTTGATTTTCTAGGCTTGCAGCAGTTAATTTATATTTGCCCGGTATACAGTTCTCTAGATTGGAAATTGTTGTCTCCAAGAATTTTGAAGGTGTTGCTCCACATTTTCTAGTTTTCTAGCTTTCACTGTTGCATTTGTGAAGTCTAGTGCCTTCTGATTTCTGATATTTTGTATGAAAGTTGTTTATTTCTCCTCTAGAAGATCTTAGGATCTTCCCTTTGTCTGCAGTATTCTGAAATTTCACAATGCTATGCCTTGTTGTAGGTCTGTTTTTATTTATGGGGGTAGATTCTCAGTGGGCCCTTTTGGTGTGGAAATTCATGTTTTTCTGTGCTGCGAAATGTTCCTACATTATTTATCTGATATTTCAGACCTCTGTTTTCTCTTTTTTCTGGAGCTCTTATTCAGAAGTTAGATTGCTCTATTTTTTTTTTTTTTTTTTTTTGGTCTTCTCTTTCCTATCATTCATTTCTTTGTTCCTCCAGCCCTCCACCCTTTACTTTCTGGGAGGTTTTGTCAGCTTCTTGCCCATTTTATATTGAATTTTCTATTTTGCTAATATTTTTAATATCTAAGAGTTCTGTTTTATTGTCTGAGCATGTTTTATATCTCTTGAGTATCTTAGAAAAATTTTCTTGCTTGCTCTATTCTCTCTTTATCCTCTGAATTCGCCTTTATTGTCTGTTTTATATCTCCTCTGCGTTTCATATTGTTCGATTTCATTTCTTAAATTATAATGATCCTTAGCTGTCTATTAGTAATTGGGAGTGAGACACTGAAAAGCTGTGGGGAATCTCTGGGTGGGTGGGCTTCACTGAGGCTGATCCATTGGGTGGGGGACGTCCACATCCACTCAGTACCTACGTTTTCTCTTGAGCTGGTCAGTTTAAGACAGTCTAGTATTTTGCAGCCTGTGGGGTGTAAGTCTAACTATTGTCTTACTCTGAGCTGAATGGTTTGGGAGTATTTTATCTACTAGTTGAGATTTCACTGGATCTCTTTTCAGTGAGGCATTTCTGCCCTCAACAATGTCTGGCATCCCCAAGAGCAGATTCCCTGGGATTTAACCTCTCCAGCTAATAAAAATTCAATCTCTTGCTGGAGTGAAGAAGAATTCAGGATGGGAGAAGAGATACATGGCCCCCACCCTCCTGTGGCTTACAGTTGGGTGCATGTGTGTTCAGTGGGAGTTAGTGGTATGAGAGGGAGCGGTGGCATGAGAAGGGTTGTTAGCTTTCATTTTAAAGGAGACTGTGAGAACCCTCTGATGGCCCGTCTCTCTCTGGGTTCATAATTGCTCTAAGCCAGAACACACACTTGAAATCTTTCATCTCACATGTTTTAGTATGGAGATTTAAAGAAGCTTGCAGAATTCCTAAAGGAAAAGGCAAACATGCTAGGGGTGCATCAGAAGCAAAGACCTAAGAATGTGCATCTTAACTTCAAGGGAATTGACAACTCAGGGAGTTAGGGCCAGTTGTGAAGAACCTATTCTGTGTTGAAGAATCTTTTCACCACTAAGAAGTCCTCAAAAGATTCCAGGGTGGGTGGCCTGAGATTCCACATTTCTTGGATATAAAGACAGGGCTTGGCAGGGATGCTGTGAACCAGAATAAGAGCAGTTTCATGAACACATTTGCAAATGGCTGTGTCCCAACCTTGTTGGGTAGCAGGAACATTTATTAGAAACATTCACTTAATCCAGTATTTATGGAATAACTCCAGTGTTCCATGTAGTTGGGCTGCAAGTTGGAGATACAAGATGAATGCTTTCAGTAGCTTTGTAAAAAAAAATTGTAGATCACTTTCTAAATTGTTTTTGATTACATTTATAATAGTTATTCCTTTGGAATGACACCAAAAACAACCTTGAAATATCAGAAAAAGATAACTAAGAGTTGTTTATTCCTTTCTCTGATTTTCCCCTTTTGTGTATGTAAGTTAAAGTTATGCGTGACATGTTTAAAATTTAAAATTTTCATTAAAGAAAGCCATCTGTCATAACGAAGCAAAAAAGAGACATCGTGTGGTATTCTTTGAAGATAAGAGATTGAAAATGAGTCTGTTAACTGCCCTAGATTACAATTTGAGGTCATTTTGAGCTAAATTGGCTTTGGAATCAGAATTTAAATTATTGGTCAGACTCAATTAAGATAACTGGTCATGCAGGCAGCTCATTCCCCTTCCTCCCCTCTCATAAAAAGAATATTTCTATTGTTTATAAATACTTCTTCACAGCTAAGTTAGATACAGGGATTTTTTTTTAGAAGATAAACATTTTGCACATTAATTGATTTGGGTATCTAAGTGTAATTTTGTGTCTAAATAAGAAACCCAAATAATCATTTATTATTTGGTTTTCTAGAGATATTCACAACAGACCCTTTTGAAGTCCTTGGGAGGTGAATCAATACATTATTCTGTGTTCTATTTCTGCTGCCCTGTGCAATATGAAGAGAATAGCTATCACAAAGACAGTTAAATTACTTTATTTAAATACAATAACAATAAATGTATAGTGGGGGACATTTCAGAAAACATAAATTATAAATATGGGCAATCATTTCAACAATTTATGTATGCATTTCTAAATACTAAAGTTTTTGTTTGTGATAAGTGAGTTTAAAATTACATTCTTTTAGCGAACTCAGTGTGAGAGATTTAAAATGACGAGTTCCATTGTTAATTTAGTCTTCACTTTCATTTGTTTTACTTATTTAGGGACTAGAACAAATATATCAGTTCTTTTTCTCTTTTGTTACGAATTTCTTCCTTTAGAATTTAAAAGCTGTTACAAAAGAAAACAATGTAAGCCTACAGTGAATGTGGCGGCATTACATTTGGGGCTGGTTATGTATCTCATGCTGTCTGGAGAACCCAGGTGTGTAAGTGACTTGCACTGGTTGGACACTAGAACTTCACACGGAAACAAAAATATCTTGAATGATTTACCGATGTCCCTGAAATGATGGCGGTAATTTTCCTGGGGGGCAGAAACTGATAGTACGCAGATGTCATGATCAGCTCCTCATTGGCAGACAGTCCCATGTCCTGGGACCAGGGGCGGCTGGCAAGAAGATGGGTTTGGTGTAAGCCATAATCACTGTTGACTTATATCTGTTCTCAAAATATTTTCACTGAAATTAAATTTGAAGTTGTCTCATCCGTATGCGACATCTTATCTTAAAGATGTTTTATCGCTATAGAGGATTTCTTTAAGAAGAACATAAAAGTCAAATTTACATTTTAATGTTTAATACGTGGATTAAAAAATTCGTATCTAGAGCAAAATGTTTGAGTCGGTGATTTTTTGTTTGTTTGTTTAGAACATTAGATGGAAATGTTGGGCAGTTGTATGATTAGAACCTCTTCATGGGACTTTGTGGGTGGAGATGGGCAAAAACAAGAATAACGTGACAAGCGAGGTGTTTATTAATGTCCTATCCAGTAGCTTTACATTTTCTTGGAAATTTTGGTAAAAAAAATCACCAAGGAAACGTGTGATTGGAAATGCTTCTTAAATTCTTTTATTGAGATTCAGTGTCACACGGACATCATTTGTAGTGCAAAGATTCCATTTTCTTTGTAGCATTACTTTACTAAACAGATTTCCTTCAATTTTCTATCAAAACACAACCTTATGTTGAATTTAACAATAATTTGGAAAAGTCACAAGGTTTATTAAGGTGCATGTAAGCTGGAGGGAGTACCATAACAATGTAATTTCTTAGTCTTATTTTGGAATTTATAGTAAATTTTAAGAGTTACAAGCTTTCTAAAGGCACATGCCAGACAGATCATTCAGTATTAAAAATGAAGTGTAGTTTCTTAAAAAGAAAGTAGAGCTTGAACCTTGCTTCATACAAGTTGAGTTTCCTAGATTTGGGAAAAAATTAACATACTAGAATCGATAGTTGACCATAGCTTTAAATATGATACAAAGGGTTTAAAAATCTAACTTGTCATTGTTTACAAAATATTGGCAATCTGGAGCTAAAGCGCTTGGTGTTATTGTGTAATCTTCTGTTTAAAAATAAACAGTGGAAATAATTGTAGAAACCTCTGGGTTTAGAAAAGCTTGTTGGTGGTTCTTCACATCCTACTAAAAAAGCAGGCTGTCTTTGCATATTAATCACTCTGTGAAAGGAGGCTTGCCTTATTTGCATTGTGCATGCACTAAGAAGTCCAATAGTGCGCCTGAGAAAAAATGGGGGGATTGTAATTGTTGTTCTCAAAAGGGTTTTTATTCCATTCAAGTGGAAAAGCTGAATGCTGGAGAATTAGTGCAGTGTTTTGTGGAAGAAGAGTCCCTTTTGGCTACTGCATTTCGTGTGGTGCAATCCCAGTGAATCAGGATCCTGATTGCTGGGGTGAAGAAGTGGTTCCTCTGCCCAGGACGCAGACCCTGTTCCTGTAGAGATCTATAATCTTGTAAGCACCTCTGCTTGTTTTGCATCCAAAAGAGTTAAATTGCAATTCTGGCGACACATGCAGTGTTGGAAATCTCAGGATAATTAAATAGGAACCAAAAAAATCTGAATTTTCGTAGTTTGTGTCTTAGGGTTAGGGTGGGGATACACGATACACAACTAAGTAAATGATGTAGTAGCATTTTTTTTTTTTTTTTGAGAAAGTATGTGATTTAGTTAACACCTTGCAGGTAGAATTTGCCCCCCAAATTGGTTTTAGATGATATATTTGAAATTACCTTAATATCATGGTACCTTTTTTTTGCTTCATTGTATTTTAAGACTCATTGGTTGAATATGAACCTTGAGGATAAACAGCAGAAATGTTCTTAATGTTACTGAGGCTTTCTTTTCATAAGATCTCACAGGATGAGAGAGTTCCTTTCAACACATTTCTCTTCTGACATGGTGGAACATATGTTCGCCAAGCCTTTTTCTGATCCTGTAATTCAAGGCACTTCTCTAGCTGGCACCAGCCCCGGGAACCAGTATAGTCTCCAGACCTCAACATGTACATTAGTTAGTTTGGAGGTGTGTTACTTTGTACTGATCTATATCCTTTCCATGTTTCTAGCATGTTTCAGGCATTTCTGCACAGTGTATGGCATTCGAAGTTAGACCTTGAATTTTACAAGGGACAGAATGTTTCATTATCTGTGTACACGTGTTTTGACAAAATGACTATGTGTCATCATGGAGACAACGCCTATTGTTCTAAATGATTTTGTGAGATATTAGAAGGTAGTTAATTGATTTAAAAGGTTGTCCACAGATTTTACTAAAAACCGCTTGGCTGATGTATATTTGACTATCGATGTAACTTTTTGTTGTCCTCTTTCATATTGTATGGATTTGGTTGTTTGATGGTTGAACACAGATCCTCTGGTTGGCACCATTTATATTTTATTTGAATTGCTTTCTGAAATATTCATGTATAGAAAATTGTGTTTAATTTGGGCTAATGCAGAGTATTCCATAGACTTTAAGTGTGTATTTGGGTTGCTGTTCTAAAGAATAGAAGTAGCCAAGATGTAGTTTGAAAAAGTAGGACCACAGAAGTTAGACTGATAGAAGAAAAACACATACACACGCCATGGTTTCTACCACTCAAAAAAGACCCTAAATAGATTTCATAGTAAAGTTTCTTTGAAAATAAATATATTAATGATATGCTTCTCCGTAATTTTTGTTGTAGACATAATTTTTAGGGTTTATAGTTAATAATTTAAATTTGAACCCTTTAATAAAATATGAAATGCATTACACATTTATAGGATTGCATAGACTTCATAAGTATGAAAAATTATTTACCAACAAAAACAGCTGGTATCAAGAACTGCATGATCATCTCAATAAAGGCAGAAAAGCATTTGATAAAATGCAATACTCATTCATGATAAAAACACTCAATAAACTAGGAATAGGGAGGACTTCCTCAATCTGGCAAAGGGTATCTGTGAAAAACCCAGAGGTAGGAGTTAGACTTCACAAGTTGGCCAAAAAGCACAGGAAAAGATGCTGGACATCATTACCTCTCAGGGAAGTGTAAATCAAAACCACAATGAGATACCACTTCACATTCGCTACAGTGGCTATCATCAAAAGGACAGATGGTAACAAGTGTTACCAATGATGTGGGAAAATTGGAACCCTCATTTGCCGCTGGTAGGAATGGAAAATGGTTCAGCTCCTTTGGAAAACAGTCTGGCAGATCTTAAACAGAGTTACAGTACACACCAGCAATTTTCATTCCTTCAAGTGTGAAAACACACATCTGTATAAGAACTTGCACATGAATGTTCACAGCAGCATTAAGAATAGTCAGAATAACAGAACCAACCCAAATGTCCGTTAACTGATGAATGGATAAACAAAATGTGGTATATCCATACAATGCAATATTATTGAGAAATAAAAAGGATGGACTACCAATATGTGCCACAACATGGACGAACCTTGAAAACACTGGAAGTGAGAAAAGCCAGTTACAAAAGATCACATATTGCGGAACTCCATCTACATAAAAATGTGCAGAATAGGAAAATCCATAGAGACAGAAAACAGATTGGTATCTACCTAGGGTCAGGGGATTGGAGGGAGATGGGAAATGACTGCTAATAGGTAAGGGGTTTCTTTTTGGGGTGATGAAATGTATAAAAATAGGTTGCGGTGATGGTTGCATAACTGAACATCTACTAGAAGTCATTGGATTGTATACTTAAAATGCATTATTTGTATGGTATGTGAACTGTATTTTGATCAAGCTGATATATACACATACATACACACACATGTACACACAGAGCTGTTATAGCCTGTCTTTTGGAAAGAAATAAGCAAACCATAGATTTTTTGTTTTCTGGTGGACTCTATGAAAGCCAAAGTGAAATTACCCAAGACTTAAACTATGTCATTTAATTAAAATTAATTGTAATTATTTTGGTAGGTGGAACAGAAGAGGCTGTCAAATACAACCTGTGACACTAACACCAACTACCACCCAACACATTTGTTGATGATGTGCCATGAGATCCATGCATAACAGCCACGGGATCTCATGGCATATCATCAACAAATGTGCTTTATTCTTTCATAAGCTTTCAGTTGCCTAACTAGGATGGAACTAGTTATTTTTCAAAGAAATAGACCCTCTTAAAGATAGTTGCCTGAAAGAAAGGGGTTGTTATGGGGAAGGTCATATGGAAGGCTTCTGGGGGGCTGACAATATTCTAGTTCTTGAATTAGGAGGTGGGTCGTTGGCTTTTCTCATATTAATTCATTAAGCCACGTAGTTCATGTTATGCACTATTCTGTATGTGTTATATTTTGTAATAAAAAGGTTTAAATTAGATGTAATCCCTCTCCTTGAGATGTTTGCAAAGGAAATGTTGAGTATGGTATTTTGTAGGGTTTTAGTGATTAAAAGCACATTTTTACACTAGAATTTTTTACATTAAATAGTTGAAACTTCCTTTGGATAACCCATTATTGTCTGTTTGACCTTGAAGTTTTGTTTTCACACTTTCTTGAGCTTTTATACAGTGTAGGCTTGGTTGATGGCAGGGTGTGTGAGCCAAGAGCAGCCAAAGTGGATTTTATCCTTTTGGACAATTTAGAATGGTGATAATTTTTGCCCTCTTGGTGCATAGCAGGTACCGTGGAAGACCAGAGGGGCTTGAGCAGTTTCTTCCAGAAAGAGTATATAAAAGAGAGAAAGAAAGGGCAGGGTTGGAATGTACAGAGGCATAGCCATCAGTAAATCACACGGGTTCTCCATGGTCAGAGCATAGGAGAGGAGGGAGAGGAGTTAGGAACGGGAGACAGAGGGGCCAGACCGCGATCGGTGTTAACATCTGGGCTAAGGCCTGGAGTGATTCTCAAGGGAGAGAGTTCAGCAGGGGGGGTGGGCAAGCAACACATCAGGGTCTTCAGGTAAGTGTGAGATTTTTATATTTATCAAAGGTGGCATAGGAGTTTCTCAGTAGGCTAGTATGACCCAGTAATTCTACAACTAGGCATATACCCAAAAGAGTTGAAAATAGGAACTCAAACAAATACACGTATCCAGTGTTCATAGCATCCAACATTCCTATTATTCGCAATTGCCTAAAGGTGGAAACAACCCAAGTGTCCACCAACAGATGAATGAATAAACAAAACGTGGTATGTACGTGCAGCAGAATACTAGCCATAAAAATAGAGATGAAGTTCCGGTGCAGGCTACAACATGGTGAACTTCAAAAACATTATGCTAAGTGAGGGAAGTCAGACACAAAAGGACAAATACCCTATGATTCCACTCACATGACATTTCTAGAATAGGCAAATGCATAAAGACAGACAGTAGTCCCTGTCCTTGACAGCAGATTGAAGAAGCTGGGGGTAGAGGGAGTTATTGCCTAATGGGTAAAGAACTTCTTTTGGAGGTGATGAAAACATTTTGGAAATAGATAGTGGTGATGGTTGCACAACACTGAATATAATTAATGCCACTGAATCATACACTTGAAATGGTTGAAACAGCAAGTTTTATGTTATATATTTATCGCAATCAAAAAAAAAAAGGAAAGAAAAAGAAAGGAAGGAAAGGGGCGCGTGCTAGTGAAAGCAGCCCTGGGAAGTCCTTGGAGGAGTTTAAGGCAGGGGGGCCTGTGACTAGTGTGTGGCGCAGCAGAGACCCTGGAAGCTGGAAGGAAGGTGGGGAGAGCCAGGAAGAGCAAGCAGAGCAGACAAGGTTCTGTGGAGGGAAGAGGACTGGAGGGGGGCGGGGAGGACTGGAACAGGGTGGGAGGGGGCTGGGAGCCGTGCAGCCAGTGTGCCTAGGGGTGTGTGTCAGGAGTGTTAGGATGAGTGAACAGTGTTGGATTATGTATTGTATCCCCCAGGCAAGGAGATGGGATTTAAGCAAAGGAGAGATACCATGATTCATTTCTTTTTTTTTTTTTTTAAAGATTTTATTTATTTATTTGAGAGAAAGAGAGAGAGAGAGCACATGAGAGGGGGAAGGGTCAGAGGGAGAAACAGACTCCCTGCTGAGCAGGGAGCCCGATGTGGGACTCGATCCTGGGACTCCAGGATCATGACCTGACCCGAAGGCAGTCGCTTAACCAACTGAGCCACCAGGTGCCCCATGATTCATTTCTTTAAGTACTCATCTATACTGCAAACCTGTTTTATGGAAAAGATAAACACAAAATAAACAATAAGAAAGCCACTATGATAAATAACTATCATAGTCTCCTTGGCGGAAATATATTGTCCTCTTCTATTCACATCCATCTTCTTTCATTTGTTCATTCCTTCAGTCATCATCCAACAAATATGAGTGCTTATTCTATTCAAGATGTTCTGCTGTAAGAGCAAAATAATTTCAATGGCTACCATTTGCTGTGCACTCCCTTAAGCAGCAGACTCACTCTTTACGTGTATTTTCCCATCAACCATTTTCGGGGCCATATGTGAAGGAAGTAATATTACCCCTTTCACAGATCAGGAAGCCTGCTCGCTGTGTCAGTGAATGGACACCTTCCATTCATCTTCTACACCCTGTCTATACCAATCCTCCATAGCTAGACACACTCCTCTTACTTCCTGTAACATACTCATCAACAATTCTTGGTAATTCTGCCTCCATAATATCTCTGTAGGCTGTATATTTACCTCTATCCCCACTGCCTCTGTCTGACTGGTTATGTCCCATCCTGTCTCCTGGGGACCAGAGACTCACTCTCCCAGCTCATTTCCCAGTTTTCAGTGTTGCCTCCTCTGATGGGAGCCACAGCTGGACTCTGAGCACTACCCCACCCTCCCACCCCCCAATCTCAGCCAATGATCTTTCCTCTTGTTTGACAGGGAGAGGTACTCAGACGAGAATTCTCTCCCCAGCACACCTGTCCCCACACCATCTTTGCCTTCCTTGGGCTGTGACTCTGGTTTTGTACAAGGCTGACCCCGTGTACCCAGTTCCTGGGTCACACCCCCTTCCACCTCCTTAGAGAGTTCATTCACCCTGCCAGCTGTTCCCTCTGCTGGCTCCTCTTCACTGTCATCTGAACATGGTCAAGTCTTCCCCAACCTAAGAATACCCTCCCTTGCCGCTTGGCCTCTTCAGGCTACTATCTGGTCTCTGACCTCACCACGGTCAGGCTTCAAGCCCCACCCCACTAAGACTGTTCTTGCCAGAGTCACCCATTACCTTCTCAAGCTGAATCCAAGAGAGGCGCTTCTCAGTCCTTGACTTACTTGACTTCGACTTCACTGCCTTGACCCAGCTTGGGCCTGCCTTTGGCTTCCACAGCCCCATATTCTTCTGACTTCCTCTGCCCATCTCTTAAACATTGGTGCTCTCCAGGGCTCTCCTTGGCCCTCTTCTCTTTTCTGTTACACCTTCTCTGGGTTATCCCATCTATTCTCAGTTACCATCTCTGTACAATGCATCATAATCACCTGGAAGGTTTATTAAAACACAGATTTCTGGGGCACCTGGGTGACTCGGTTGGGTGGCTGCCTTCAGCTCAGGTCATGATCCCACAGTCCTGGGATTGAGCCCCACTTCGGGCTCCCTGCTCAGCAGGGGAGTCTGCTTCTCCCTCTCACTCTGCCCCTTCCCCCGCTTGTGCTCTCTCTCTCTCATTCTCTCTCTTTCAAATAAAATCTTTTTAAAAAAACAACACAGATTTCTGGGCTCCACCCCCAGAGTTTCTGATTCTGTAGATGTACAGTGGGGCCCAAGAGTTTCTATTTCTAACATATTCCCAGGGGTTCCTGAGGCTGCTGATCCTGGCACCATGCTCTGAGAACCACTGATCTAATGCAGTCACTGTATTATAACAGGTGTGATCTGATGAGGTGGCCTCCCCCACCCAGGCCTCAGAAACAGTAGCTGCATACAGCTTTTCGAATAAAATCCCAACTCCGCAATGTAGCTTATGAGGTCCTTCATAATCAGACTTCTCTTCCTCTTTCCAGCCTTACCAGTCCCCACCCCTCACCTCCAGCCCCAGCTCCCATGGGCTCTGTGTAGCCTATAGCCATGCTTCTTCTTACCTCCATGCCTTGTCTCTGGGCTGTCACCTCTATAGGAGATCTTCACTTTGACTGGCAAAGTCTCACTAACCTCTTTGTTTCTCTATTATAAATGTGGCTTCTTCGAGGAAAGTATTCTCTGACCTATTAAGTCTGGGTTAGGTGCTGCCTCTTTCTGTCTGCTTCTATAACCTCTTTACACTCCTTCTGTCATCTTTATTATAGTACTTCTCAATTGTACTATAATTATTCATTTGCTTAATTGTTAGCAACCACCAGACTATTCTGAGAAGGTAGATATCACACAAGTCTTGGTCATCTTTATATTCCCAGAGTAGCAGAGTGCACCATACATAGTAGGTACTCAATAAATATTTTTTGAAGGAACAAATGAAGAAAGATTGGGAATGTTTTCAACTGTCTTAAAAGACTACATTGGATCATCTGCATGGTTCATGTGATGTTTTAAAATTATCAGAATGCTGTTATGTAATATTTATTTAAATAGCAGCATATATACTTTTATGATTTAGTGATTTAATACTTTTATGATATTTCATAGATTTATTACTGTTTCTTCAGAAGAAAATTGGATTGTTTACTCTTCTACTAAATGTAGTCACCATGCTAGGAAATGGGGATCAAATATGAGGAAGAGGGCTTTGCCCTCAAGGAGCTCACAGTCTGATGGAGGAGTCCCATGTAGGATCCTTAATTGCATTAGCCATTTATTTGCTTGTAACCATGAAAGTTTATTTTAATCCTAGTAAATCCTAGTACTTGTTAATATTTATCCTTTATTCCTGTTAACATTTAGGTTGTGTGCATTACATCCTCATGAGAATAGTTAAAATAATTTTATTTGGATATTCTTGAAAGGACTACTGAGTAAGAGATGCTAGGATTACCCCTAGCACAATGAAAACTACGTAGCCCCTGAAAACATCTGAGTCTGTCTGTCTTCTAGGAGAGGAGAAACACTCATGTCTTCTCTTTATGTCTTCATTGACAGGGGTAAATTTTCCTTCCATTTTGTGAACTCTTAGGGTAGCAGAAGACAGAGAATCGCCTCTCCCCTGTACCTAATAACTTCGCGATGGTCCTGTGGTACTACCTTATACTGTGTTCATAGACTCTTGCTCCCCCCTCCCCGCCATGCACCATGTTGATAGTTTAAGGTTTATTATCCATTCTTGGTGTATAGAGAAAAATGGAATGGTATATTTTCCAGGATTTTATAATCTTTCATCCAGGAGTTGCCGAGAAAGGTGTTCATTTGTTTTTAGTTCTGTTAATCATAAAGCAACACACAACACATATTTTATATTGTCGCATTTTAAAGCCAGGCTAGGATGAATTTAAGATGTATTTCCTGGCATGTGGTACTTGTTCATTGATCTTAAATCAAATGTTAATTAGAGAATGCTGTGGTGATTAATATGAAGATGGTGAAGTAATTCTTCGATGGCCTGTATAGTGTTTGGCAAATACTGCATTGCTCTTCTAGAACAGTGGTGAGAATTTTGATACGACAGGTCTTTCACTAAAAGAAGAAGAAATCTTCACTAGAGATCTTGAGCTACCTGGAACTGCTCAAATAGCTTGCGGATTTTCTTCCAGAATGCTTTGTAAAGAGATGTATTTAGCCCTATCCTTCTCATAATTACTTAGAGGAGCCATGCGAGACAGTTAACCCCGGGGGAATTAAGGAATTTGAAGTATCTTTGTAAGTTCATCTTATTTAAGTTATTTCTTTAAAGCAAAATTCCCAAACATTTCAGATAAGAATCTGTCTTTAAAAATAAGACAGACCTGCAGATGAAGGTTAAAGAGCAAAGGTTATTTGAACTGTAATGAAATAAGTTGACTCCCATTAGGTGGTCGTCATTTTTTTTAGAGTGAGTTTAATATTTAATGAAGAAAACAATGAAGTTTTATATGCCTTTTCAGAGATACTTATTTAATGATATGGGCAGCACTCAGTCTCTAATAGGATATTTCTCCCCAAGAAGTGTGTAACTTATTTTGATTGGAAATTGGGATGCATTTTTTTTTCAGATGTTTGGATGTGATACAAATCTTCATATCCTCTGCAGTGCCCAGTAAGCTCCCACTTGGCTCCCTTTCATTCCAGTCTCTCGTAGGAGGCACTCATTCATTCCTGCATTCTGTGTGTATTTATGCCTTCAACTGAGAGGCAAGCTGCAAAGGATTTAAAGATTTAAATAGATGTTACTGAATTGAATTGTAGAAAGCATTCCAGCTGGGAGTGCGTGTGCGAAGGTTTGGTGGCAGCGAGGAAACAAGAATGGATGGTCTGGAAGGTTAAACTGTGGGTGGTCTTGTTCATCCGGTGGGGAAGCTAGGAGGTCATTGGAAGAGCTAGAGCCTGGGAATGACGTGAGGAGAGAGGAGAGCGTGTGTCAGAGAGATGGATCTGTTACCCTTCTCCGGGAAGCTGGGAGAGATGACAGCAGAGTGGGGAGAGGCAGAGTGAGCTGATAGGAGGTTGAATTCGAGTTTTTAAAATGTTTTATTTTTTTATTAAAATATAGTTGACCCACAATGTTACATTAGTTTCAGGTGTGCAACATAGTGATGGGTCGAGTTTATACATTATGCTATGTTTACCACAAGTGAGCTACCATGTGTCACAACAACCATTACAGTACCATTGACCATATTCCCTATGCAGTACCTTTTATCTTGGTGTTTATTCCTTCCATAACTGGAAGCCTGTGTCTCCCACTCCCCTTCACCCATTTTGCCCATCTTCCCCACTCCCCTCCCCTCTGGCACCCATCAATTTGTTCTCTGTATTTATGGGTCTGTTTCTGCTTTTTGTTTATTTATTCATTTGTTTTGTTTTGTTAGACTCCACATATAAATAAAATCATATGGCATTTGTCTTTCTCTGTCTGACTTACTTCACTTAGCATAATTCTCTCTAGGCCCTTCCATGTCATCAGGAATGACAAGATCTCCTTTTTTTATGGCTAATATTCCATTGTATATATATGCCACTTCTTTATCCATTCATCTATGGATGGACACTTGGGTTGCTTCCAGATCTTGGCTATTGTAAACAATGCTACCATAAACATAGAGGTACATATATCTTTTCAAATTAGTGTTTTTATATTACCCAGTAGTGGAATACTGGATCACATGATATTTTGGGTTTGTTTTTTTTTTTAAAGATTCATTTTATTTATTTTAGAGGGGCTGATGGGGAGGGATAGATGGAGAGGGAGAGAGAAACATAAGCAGACTCCACGCTGAGCACAGAGCCTGACGCCAGGCTTGATCTCACGACCCTGAGATCAGACCTGAGCTGAAACCAAGAGTCGGATGCTCAACCAACTGTGCCACCCAGGCACCCCAGGTATTTCTGTTTTTAATTTTTTGAGGAACCCCCATACTGTTTTCCACAGTGGCTGCATCAATTTGCATTCCTACACACAGTGCATGAGGATTCCTCCTTCTCCACATCCTCACCAACACTTGTTATTTCTTGTTTTGTTTTGTTTTTTGGCTCTAGCCATTCTGACAGGCGTGAGAAGATATATCATTGTGGTTTTGATTTGCATTTCCCTGATGATGAGTGATGTCGAACATCTTTTCATGTGTCTGTCGGCCATCTATAGTTCTACATTGGAAAAAGATCTATTCAGGTCCTCTATTTTCAATTGGATTATTTGTTTTTTTCTGGTGTTGAGTTGTTTGTTGAACTTGAGTTTTGATTGTGTGAATTAAAGGAAGAGATTGTGCAAGAGACACTACAACAGGAAGAGTGATGAACTTGGGCACTGACATGGACATGGACAAGAGGGAAGACTGACCATGATTTAGGTTTCAGTGGTGAGGACTTAGGGTAGCAGGAAGAATGAATCTCACTAGCAACAGAATCAGGGAAGGGGAAGAGGGGGACTTGGTATTTTTTCAGAAGCTGAGTTTGGCTTGGAACAAGTTCCTGAGGTTAAAGTAGACTGTCTAGGGAGAAAAGCTGAGCAGACAGCTGGAAATACAGGCCTGGCATTCTTATGATGTTGGAGACACAGATCTGCAGTCATTTAAATAGTAGATGAGTCTCCAAGGGTGAGCCCATTTAGAGATAGAAGCGTAGGGGACCAAGGACAGAGCTTAGGGACACACCCACACTCTAGGGATGGGCACATTTTATATGTAATGTTTACTAAAAATGGTAACTGAGTCATTTAAGCAAATTGTATATTTTTTGCATATTTCCAAAAAAAGTAAAACCACATACATATTTTTCATATGTTTTGTATATTTCCAAAAAAGTAAAACCACAGAACTATCATTTTTATATAGCACTCCTGCCTTGTACTATTATTTTCTTTTTATCTGTTCACTTTGGCTTCATTTTAATGAAGAAATTGGTTTCCAGTCCAAACCAATTTCTCATTGGGATTTTTATATTTTAGTGCTGGTGATGAGTAACATGGCTGATGGGTGAGAGATTATTTAGCTTTACTTGATCTCAGATCCCCTGGCATTACTTAAATTATATTCCAGGATACTGAATAAGATTTTTGGACAGCTACAGAAATGACCTTGAGAAATAATGAAAAGGAACAAAATTCTGATTTTTTTTCCCAAATGGAAAGAGGGTAGATTCTATATATTACTTCAGACTGGTGAATGTACTGTCAACCTTAGACAAGTTTTAAGAATATTTTAAGAATTAAAGTTTTCAGGGGTGCCTGGGTGGCTCAGTCAGTTGAGTGTCTGACTCTTGATTTCGGCTCAGGTCATGATCTCAGGGTCATGAGATTGAGCCTTGCGTCAGGCTCCATGGTCAGTGGGAGTCTGCTTGAGATTCTCGCTCGCTCGCTCTCTCTCAAATAAATAAATAAATCGTTTAAAAAAAGAATTATGAAAAATTTCAAAATCAAGCATGCATATGGGAGCCCAGTGAAGAGGGCCAGCATCTCATGGAAGTTTGCTATGAACGGATTATGTCAGACCTCAGATCTTTCTTTTGCAGGATTTCTAGATTGCAGATGGAGTTTGTATTGGCTTGTCATCGTAGTCACATGGAGAAATGGAAGTTAGGTGTGAGGAATTAGTCAAATGACCGCACCATCAGTAGCTTGGACAGAATGTCCAAGTTAGTCCTACATTTGCAGGACTTTCTTCTTCAACTTAAAAAAAAAAAAACAAAAAGCGTTTTATTTATTTATGTGAGAGAGAGAGAGAACGAGAGAGAGCACAAGCAGGGGGAAGGGCAGAAGGAGAGAGAGAAGCAGACTCCCCACTGAGCAGGGAGCCCAACGTGGGGCTTGATCCCAGGACTCGGAGATCACCGCCTGAGCCGAAAGCAGATACTTAACCAACTGAGCCACCGAGATGCCCTTTTCTTCAACTTTGTGGTCAATATTTGACATGGAAATGCTGCATAGGTAGCATGGACTATGATCCAGAGTTCAGTGATGGCTAATAGGATTGGAATCCAGTAGCTCAGTAGGCTAGGTTAAAGAGCTAAATTTAGCATGATGAAATTTCACAGGAATCTTAGTCACTTATCACACTTGGATCCCCAAAGGTATTCATAATTCTCTTTTCTCCTTCCCTATCCCCTTTTTACAACCTTTAGCAGAGCTAATTATTCCCTGTTCTATTAGCACCAGAGGCTTAATTCTATCAGAGCATTTTTCACTTGCACTGTTCTTGTTTACTGGTCACTTTCCCCCTCTACAGTGTGAAAAGTCTGAGGACAGGGACTGTTATGTGGTATTTCCTACACATCAAATGACTGCTTGAAGACGTAAACCAGAACTCAGTGACAGCACTTTGAAAAAGCCTTAGTAACTTCCCTCAGGGTCGACAACGTAATGCAGTTGACAGAATATTACACTTGGTCAGGCTCTTATCAGGTCTGGACGTAATGGTTATGGATTGGCTGCATCTGCTCAGTGATCCTTTCTGGTAAGTGTTCACTAGCGAATGACCTGAAATGTAAAGCCAACAAAATGACTGGGGCTGGCAGGGATCTTAGGGATTCTTGAGTTTATCTAACCTATTGTACAGATGAAGAAGTGAGGATGAGTGACTTGGCCAGCCTGGCACAGCTTGTGGGGCTGGAGGGGACTCTGGGACTCTTGACTCTTGATTTCACTCTCAGTAGGAGTAGTTTTATAGCTCATGTTTGTAGGAAAAAGTATTTTTAGTCATTATTTTGGACATATTTTGAAGTTTCATCAGTTAGTAATTATGCGTGATTATTATTCACATAAATTGTCTGTAAAATGGATAAAGTAACTTCAAGCTTGCATTTCTTTTAGTGATGAGGAATCTCATGGTTGCCATCTGTTTGTTGTCTCACAAAAGTTTTAAGGTTCTCATATCAGTTAACTTTTCTTAAGTCTTTAACACATTGAGTATAGTTATGTATTATTTTTAATGTTAGAGCATCTTTTCTTGGAAATCCCGTTGTTAGTATGAGATGCTCTTGGGAGGGGGAGGGAGCCCTGCCGAAAATGGGGCAGGGGATTACAGAGGGGGATTGGTTATTTGCATTCTCCTGTGGCAGCTGCTTCCTCCTCAGGGCATCTTTTCTTAAAGAAGCCTTTCTCTCCATCGGAGGCTTTTTGTTTGTTTTATGTGTTCAACTTTTTAATAAAAACTGATATACCCAAATTGTTGAAAAAATATCATGCAGATAGGTTTACAATGAAAAGCACGAGGTGTGTAATTACTTGTACCATCTGTAGAAAGAACCCCCTTTACATCTTTTAATTGTTTCTTTGGTGTACTTGTCTCCTTATTGCTGAGGAATATATTTTTATGTTTTAGGCATTAACATATTTCGTCATTTGAAAGGTGGTTCATTTGACATGGTTCAAAAATGAAAAGTATGGAAATGTATGTAGTGAACAATCTTCTCACCTCCTTGGTCCTGTTCCTTAGAATCGCCCCAGTGAGAAAAATCAGAAAAAAATCAGTTAACTCTTGTCACTTCTAGAAAATCTTGGTATATAAACAAATACAAAAATATACCTTTCCTTTTTATACAAATTTGTGCTTTTAATACTTGATTACTTTTAGTCACTGTTTATTGACTTGCCGCTACAGTAAGTGTATCCACCTGTCCTCACTGTAGCTCATCTAACTCCCACCTTCCAGAACAGGTCTGTTGCTAACCCTAGTTCCTGGGTGGTAAGTCCTGAACTTCAAGCAGTCAGCTGGTACTTCGCACTTTTTGTGACGTCAGCTTTGGATGATGTCTCTTGATTCTCGGCTCTGTGAGGTGGGGGTCAGTGGCACCTCAAATCAGCTCTCCCCATTGTCTTTCTTCTCTTTAACATCTGCCCTTTCCCTTTTAAATTCTTACCAGCGAGGTTAACACTTACATTCTTCTTTTAAACCCATAATCAAATCTCCCATGAGTTCTTTATAGCTTAAATAGTAAAAGTTGAAAATCAAGACAAAGTTTCTGCATTATGATGACCAAGTACATACTGTTCACTGAGAAGCCAAGTGGAGTGCGATGATTATCTATCCTTTTCTACATAGATTTCTTAAAGTGTGTGCTTTCTTCCTGGCGTTGGCTTTGCATTGTCTGCCTTTATCACCGTGTTAAGCTTATCCCATGTGTCCAGGCCCCCAGAATGGCCAGGCGTTCTGTGGAACCCCTTCTGTGAGGAGGGATCCCTGATTTTCTCTGCTGCTGCTTCCCTGGGTTAATTGACCCCAGATGGGCTGCACATCTGTCCCGCAGGACAACCCTTCCTTGCTCCTCTTGGCTGAATCCAGGTTTTAGAACTTCAAACCTTTTTTGTTCTTCTTCGTTTACCATCTAGCTTCTTTTGATACATTTTCAAATAATTTCCTCAGGAAGGGTGAGTGAAAGGTAACTTTCTGCATTGTCAGCCCCTGCGTTTCTAATGATGTCTGTATTCTGCCCATGTGTGTCTGGTAATGTCTTTATTCTGTCCTGTGGGTTACAGGATTGACCAGATAGAACTCCTAGACTGAAAATAATTTCCTCATCAGAACCAGAAGGCATTTCTCATTGTCTTTTAGCCTCCATGATTCTCATGAGAAGTCTGATGCCAGTCTGATTTTTCATTCTGCAAAACTGTCTTCATTTTTTTTTTTCCTCTGGATACTTCTGGGATCTTCTCTTCATCCTTGTTCTGAACATTCTAACACAACATAGCTAAGTGTGGACCTTCGGAATTCATTTCCCATGATTACTTGATGGGTCATGTCAATGAGAAGACTTATATCCCTCATTTTTGGGAAATCCTCTTGTATTGAGGATTATTAGGTCCAGAAACCTGAACATTTATTTGTTTTTTTTAGAAGATTTATTTATGAGAGAGAGAGACCGAGCATGAGCAGGAGGGGCAGAGGGAGAGGGAGAGAGAATCTCAAGCAGATTCTGTGCTGAGCATAGGGCCCGACACAGGATTCGATCCCACGACCCTGAGATCATGACCTGAGCTGAAATCAACAGTCAGATGCTTATCTGGCTGTGTCACCCAGGCGTCCCCAGAAACCTGAGCATTTAGCCCTCAGAGATAGGATGGTGGAGAAGAGAAGGCAGTCCGGTCCGGGATTCTTCATTAGTCCCCACTGATGTCAGCTCTGCATCTCCTGCTCCTTCTCCAGAGTGACTGCTGGTCCTGTGCCCGGTGTCTGTCTGGGTGTCTGCAGGGCAGGTCAGCTCCTTCCTAGGCTATGGGTCCCCCCAAAAGTGTATTTTCTGCAGGACTTCCTTTGCCCTGCTCCTTCAGGCACCATTTTCTACCTGCTTTTGTAGAGATCTGTTATGGTCCTTGTTTGTTGATGGCTCCCCTCCCATTCTCTATTCCTGTGCTTTCATGTTCCTGCTATCCCGTTATTTTAACTTTAAGGAATATTATAATATTCCTTTGCAATAATAGAGACTTGAGTGGGAGGCGAAATAAACTTGTGTCTTCCGTCATCCCAAAGTTCGACGGGCTCAGGCGTGGAGTTGGAGCTCAACCTCGCTAGGGCTGTCCTATAGCCCTGCCACAGTCCCTGAAGCTAGGGACCTTGTCTTAGTCATCTTTTTATACAGCCTGGAGCTTGGTGCATATAATCGACACTGCATAAACGTCTGCTGAATTATAACAGGTGTGAAAATGGAATTGTTGTTTTCTGAAATGATGAAGTAACCTCTTTATGTTCAACTTTGGTCAGACTTTTACTAGAAGGAATAGTAAATTGTGCCTTACCCCTAACCCCTAGACTCCGTAAGTGTTAAAAAAGATGTGTGAAAAATAATGAGATTTTATGGTGAATTTGATACCCACCCACCTAATTTTGCATTAAAAGAATTGCTGGCTTTAGTGATTTCATTTTCCATATCATAGCTGAGAAATAGCTCCTCTAAGTACACTGCTTTTAATTGCCTGGTTTGTCCTTGCAATTAGAAAGCTGCTAGAACTTGACATTCCATTTTAATGTGAGCTAAGCTGAATTTTAACTAACGTATGGATCTTGCGACGGCATAAACTAATGTTTACAACAGCATTTTATACACTGTAAAGTGCTATACACGTTTTGAGTTTTTGTTGATATTATAATGTGAGAAGTGCCAGAATTATTTTTTAAGCTGTGCTATTTTGAGCAGGGATGAGGGCACTATTTAGCATGCTGCTGACATCTGTTTTGTGCTTCAAGTGGTGAAGGGATGATTTTGTAATATGTGGTGGTGAACCTTAAGTAGCGATGGTGGAGATAGAATGAGACTGCATGGTGTATGATTCTTTTCTGATTTATTTGGCTAGTGTAGACCTATCTTAGGGAAATGCAGAGGACTGAGCTGCCATGAAGATCTTTGGACATCTCTCAAATATAAATGTAATATGGCTCCAGAGGCAAAAATCTACTGACCCCTATCTGGTTCTGTTTGGCTAGTTCTATCGAAGTAATCAATCAACCCTGCCTGGCTGGGTGGGAGCGTGGTGGAGCCTGACCGCCAGGAGGGCCTGGACACTGAGTTATCACTGAACGTGAGAACTGTGCTTTCTTGGTGCAAGTCAAGACTCCTGATGGCATTTGTACTTGACAACCTACCTGTCCTCTTCCTAACTTTGTCCACTCTTTTGATAATAAAAAAAAAGTCATTATACACTAAATTAATTTGGTAGACAAAAAGGGAATATAATTAATTGAAATCTCTGTTTATAACTTTAAATTTACTCCCAATTTTTATCTGTGTGTTTGTACACTTTGCATAATTGTAAGAAGTGAGCACATAATGTTCTACTTTTCCTACTGAATACTATGTTAAATATAATTTATAAACTCTGTGCTTACATATGGACTGGTTTTTTTCTTCTTTTTTTTTTTTAAAGATTTTATTTATTTATTTGACAGAGAGAGCACAAGTAGGCAGAGCAGGCAGGCAGAGGGAGAGGGAGAAGCAGGCTCCCCACGGAGCAGGGAGCCTGATGCGGGACTCAATCCCAGGACCCCGGGATCATGACCTGACCCGAAGGCAGACGCTTAACTGACTGAGCCACCCAAGCGCCCCTTTTTTTCAATGTAGTAAGAACACTTAACATGATATCTACTCTCTTAATAAATCTTTAGGTGTAAGCTGTAGTCTGTTAACAACAGACACAGTGTTGCACAGCAGAGTCCTGGAATTTACTCATCTTGCATAACTGTAACTTCACACGTAACATTTTTAACAGTGATAAAGTATTCATAACATCGATAGCCATAACATACTTAACCTTTCTCTCATTTTTACGAATTGGTGTGTTTCTAATTGTTTATTATCATAAACAGTATTAATAGGGGGAGGCATCCTCATACAAAAGACTATTCTACTTTTGGTTTATTGTCTTAGCATATATCCTTAAAGTAGGATTATCAGGTTTTATGTTTTAAAATTTTTTTTTTAAGATTTTATTTATTTGCGAGAGAGAGAATGAGAAACAGAGAGCATGAGAGGGAGGAGGGTCAGAGGGAGAAGCAGACTCCCTGCCGAGCAGGGAGCCCGATGTGGGACTCGATCCCGGGACTCCAGGATCATGACCTGAGCCAAAGGCAGTCGCTTAACCAACTGAGCCACCCAGGTGCCCAGGTTTTATGTTTTATACCTCTTCTTTATGGAGACATTTTGGTCTCCAGAAAGACAGGGCCATGCAATTGTTTTCTTCTATATTTCTTCACCGAGGAGGCTGGGCATTTTCTTCTGTAATGATTTACCATTTCTCTTTGTTTTGGAAGAGAGAGCTCATAGTTCTGTACTTTTAGATGAATTTGTTAATTGTGTGGGAAGAGTTTGAATGTGGGAGATGAGTGTCTTAATGATTTGATGATATACAGGTAAATTGTGAAAAACACCACAATCAAGCTAATTAACATATGCATCAACTCACATGGTCACTTTTTTTTTTTTTTTTTGGCGGTGGTGGTGAGAACACTTAGGATCTGCCTTCTTAGCAAATTTCAATTACACAGTATCTTTTAAGGGACACCCTGTCATTTCTAGCCCTGCTTATCACACAGTGTGTTTCTAGAGTAGATTCATCCAGCCAAATCACAGACACCAGTGGTAAAGGTAACACAGATCGAGTTTTTAGCAGCAAACCCTATGGTAAGGAGTATTTTATCAGCTTGATTTCTGATCCTAAAAGCTAGCTGAGGGCATTCTGTCTCAAGAACAAGACACAGGACAGGCTCTGCAGGGCTGTGAGTGGGCACAGAGGCTTGGGTTCAGATATCAGAACCAGAGGCTGAGGAGCAAACTAGGCACATTCACACCTCTCTTGGGTCTCCTCCTGTTTATACAGAAGTTAATCAGAAAAAAAGGGTAATTACCATATTGGGCTGTGGGTGGTAAAGAACAATGACTCGGTGGCGGAAACGATTATTTTGAGAAAATAGCTATTCAGAATTAAAAGGCTACTTTATTTCCACCAAAGTCAAACATGAAAACCAGTGATAATTAAAATGAAGGAACATTAATTAATTGCATAGTGTATTAATTCACCACAAAAGTAGATTTATAGGTGTTGTCATGTCTTCTTGGTTTTTAGGGGGTGGATTTTCAAAAGAGGTTAATGAGGCCATGTAAAATGGTCATAAGAAGACTGGTTTTGCATTCTTTGGTAAAATTGCTGTTGGAACGTTGCCCGTTATTTCTAATTGTCTTTCTATAAAGATCCAAGTGATAAAGTCATCAGAGTTCAGGGCTAGGAAAGGTTTGATTTTTTTTCATATAAATATGATTTATTTTATTAGATAATAAGATATCTGTAAACATATGTAAGGCTCTCCCTTTCTCTCTCTCTCTCTCTCTCTCCCCTTCTTTGTGGCTGCAAGATAAATGGCAAATAAATGAATGAGTCAGAAGGGAGTTAAGACATAAAGGAATTATTTAGGGCTGCTCATTCCTGGAATGTCTCTCATAAGAACCATAATTAAATTAAGTAATAAAGTTATCCCATCAAAGATTATTTTCACATCTAAAGCAGTATATTTTGGTTATAGCTAATTGATGGTTCAGTTTTAAACAGTATAGCTTTGTGGATATTTGGTTCTGTTCTTATGAAGATTTAAACAATTATTCTTTTCTTGTGAAGACTCTGTTCCTTCTAGATCCTTTCAGTGTTTTCACTAGGAGGTGGGTGGGCCTGCCTAACCTTAGCCTGCATGTCACAGAGAAGGAAGGGCCAGTTTGGGTGCTCAGCAGAGAGCAGAGCTGGGCTCAGATGTCCTCCTCAGGCCCTGGAGTCCTCAAATGCTAAGGGCTCAGTAAGGAGCTTGAGGCTTAGGGAGGACACATGCTTGCATCAGCGTACACAGTCCATTAGTGGCACAACCGATTCAGTATCCGATTTGCCATCTGATTCAACATCCAGGCTATTTTCACCCTGCCATGTGATGTTTTCCTCAGAAAAGAGCTTGAAATTGCAAGGTCATATCTCCTAAGCCTTGGCTCATTCAACAGGACACATCCCTGTAGGACCAGGAACTGATATTAGGGCTATCTGATGAGGACCCCTGGAGGCAATTTGACTTCTTTAAGGATGGATGGGAGAGAAATGGGGATTCCTACTCAGTTCATCTAATTTTTATATTCTTTCATTTTTTATTTAAGAGCATAAATATTTAACCTTTATGCTCTACGAACAAATTGTGGCGAATCCCAGTTAGGAAGAAAGGGAAAAAAATCCCAGATACAGAGGTAGTACTGGCTCTCCAGTTCTCCACATACTTGCTCCATCTCCCGCAGCAGCCCTGGCTTCTGGACCCTGTTCTTTTCACTGCTGTTTAGAGCACAGGTGTTTCCCACTTGCCCCACACTTCTCTACACTAAGGTGCTTTCATTTTCTCCCAGTTTTAAATTGCTACATTTTAGCCAAAAGCCCAAAACAAATATCTACTCTCTTCTTACAGGTGATTCTGAATGCTTTTCATCCACACAAAATAGGCGTGCCCCGGTCCGTTCTTTGGCTTCTCATTGAGGACTTCCCTTTCCGAGGGGCGATGGCACATGGGTTAAAATGCCTTTGAATATATGGAGTCTGCCAAATAAAACACCAAGTCTTAAAAGCCAAGTTAAACAGGTTTCTCTACTCCTAAACAACACATAACACCATGATTTCATTCTTGGCCGGCTGAGCCAAAAATTAAAACAAAAATAAACTCCCTTCATTTTAGGTCCTACTTGAACTACAGATTAAATCCCATATCCTCTGGTACTTCCTACAAAAGGTACATTTTGGATAAACACATCAGGTTGGTATGAAACAGATACTCAAAATAGAGGCAGGGATTAAAAAATATACAGTGTGATTAATTGGCCTCTTCCTCTGATATTTTGTGGAATATCTATTATGTTGTGTTGGTAATTGTACTAAAAAAAGATCTATTGAAGGCCTTACCTCCTCCAAGTAAAAAATGCACCACTGCAAATAAAAATAGGGTCTCTTCATCTTGAGGCTAATGGTCATTTTTGTGGTAACTTCTATTTCATAATGTTCAAAAGGAAAAAGGTACCACCAAAAATGTAACAGTAAAGTTTAAAACCTAGATCACATTTTCTGGAATATTTACAAGATCTATACATTATACATTTTAGAGAATCATAAAAAAATGAAGTAAAATATTATTCTTTCTTGTTTCCTTTTTTCTTTTTTGACTCTCTGGATATTCATCTTTAAATTACTGAGCCTTTGAATTGGGTTGCATTTCATGTTTTTCAGGAGAGGTTTTTTTTTTTCCATAAAAAATTGGAAGAAAGTGGATAATGCAGATAACCCCAATTAAGAGGAAACTAGGTCCCATATGGATATTGTCTGGTTCATTATAAATTACAGCTTTAGAATTTAGAAAATTGTGTTATAAATCATGATGTCATTTCCAGGTAATCACATTCCGGGCAATGTTTCCCCTGAGAGACTGTCCCTGTCACAAGCAGCTGTGTCATGGGCGAGACCATCGTGGAGTCTCTGCTATGTGGCAGGCACTTCGCTAGGTGCTGGGGATAAAGTAGAGGGTAAACTCTTGAACTCGCGAGCTTATGGGTTTGTGGGAGAGCTCGGCATTAAACACACAGCACGCAGATGATACGCCTGCCTTTGTGGTCGGACAGCAAGCAGGCTGTGGAGCTGCTGTCCACTGAATGTGGAATAACAGTGTCTCCTGTCTCAGGCTCTGGCACAGAGCAAGCACGATGAATGGTCATGGGACCGTCGCGAGTGTTGCTGGTACTATTATCATTGGCATCCCTCACCAAAACATGATCGGGGAGGTCGGACGGTGCAGATAACCCATTGCAGGTTGTATGATGAGGTAACGAAATGTGGTGAATTCAGGTTGGGGAGGTTTAAGGTTTAGTAGAGACTCCAGGATTTTTACTGAATGAATAGATAAGAGAATGTGCAGATAATGAGATTAAGTTTTAAAAAAATAAAGTAAAACAGAGGAGGCCACACCGCGGTTTAATTAGTGGCGGGCTATCAGGCCAGGTCGGCATGTGCACCAATGCTTCCTGTTTACCTGCACGTATTAGAATGCAGCCTTCCCAAGCCAGAGTTGTCGTCTTCTGGGCGTTGGAGTGGGTGTTACCTTGATGGATCTTGGCGTGTTGCCTGGTTAATGCTCTGTTCCTGGAAGGTTGATGGGTCAGAGCTGCTGCAAGAAGGTTGTGTTCAGGTGGTTACCTTTTAAAAACTGCTTTTATTTTAAGCTCTTAGCTGTTTGGGGGCCAACCCTACAGAATTCCATATACATATATACAAATTCCATACGTACGATTACAAATGCACACACACACACACACCTTTATTTGTGTAACTGTGTATGTCTGTGCATGTATATGTGTGTATGTGTAACGTTGTGCCTTCCTCTGTAGGATCTAGATACTTAGTTTATCATTGTAGGAAAGACGGAATCTTCCTCGGTCTGCAACCAGAAGTTGGGAAGCAGGCTGCCCTAAATCCAAAAATAGAAATTCTCTAAAGAGGTTATGTAGAGGTGAGAGAATTTGAGTCCTCTGGTTCCTTTTTACCACAGCAGTTCTTTGTGTGTGTGCGCACGTGCATGTGCCTGCACATTCTTGATGTGACAAGGTGATGGGAGCAAACGGTGCCCTAGATGTTCCCCTAGATCTGCAGTGATAACCTCATTATGATAGAGTACACCCCACGCAAACACCAGGGGCAGCAAGCTTGTGGACTCTTGGCTGATGAATAGCAGTGTTTCCTGGAGCATAGACATTATTCTGGGAATGTTTGCCCCAGTGCAAGGAAGCATTGTACACAAGAGAATGGAATTATCTGCTCAAGTGACATGGAATGGCAGGTGTAGAATTCAGCCATGTTTCCCTTACTAATAATAGTCATGTTATTGGGCATTTTAGTATGTGCTAGTAACTGAGCAAAGTGATTTACATCTAGAATCTCGTGTAATTCTTAAGACAAGCCTATGAGGTAGGTAGGTCTGGTTGTGCCCATTTCATAGATGGGGATGATCCAAGGTGATGTATCCGGTAAATAACACAGCTAGGCCCTGAACTTGTCTGTCTGATTGTGAAGTCTGCTCTCTTAACCAGATATTCGGTTGTCCACATTTGTTCTCTCATTGTGGAAGCTGCAGAGGTACCCACTTACTTGTCACATTTGCTATTAACAGCCCTGTAGGCTGGCAGGGTGCCCAGGCCTGGTTTAGGTGTATTAGCACTCTTTTGGTTGCAAGTGACAGAAACATAACTCAAACCACTGTAAGCATAACCCACTGGCTTTTTTATTGGCTCATATAAATACAAGTCCAGTGGTGAGGTACAGTTCTTCAGACATGGCTGGACACAGGTGGACCTCCTCTCTTTCTGCTGTCTTTTGGCTGTGCTTCCCTCTGTGTTGGCTTCATTCCCAGGCAGACTGTCCATGGGGAGTCAATTAGAGCAACCAGCAGCTCTAGACTACTGAGCTCAGAAATAAGAGGTTGTCTCCTCTGACTGTGCTAACAAAAGCCCTAGGGGGGACTCTAATTGGCTTGGTTTGGGTCAAATGCCCATTTCTGAGACAGTTACTAGGCTAGGGAGATGGCGTTCCTAACCCTGGGGCTTGGGAGTTGGAGGGTCCACCTCCCCCAGACCCCATGAATTGATAATGGGGGAGCGGTTGTTCCCTCAGAGATAGTGGGCAAGCAAAAACCTACGTTCATTGCTGAATGTGTTTAGTAAATATCTGTGGAAAAAATGAATGAGTGAAGGAATAGACTTACCTGCTTTGTTCTAGGGAAACTTTAGAGGGTACAAGAGTATGTAAAAGTAAGATGTCACAAATTGGGAACTGTATTAAGCCTGCAGCACATGTTTGTATAATGAATAATAGGAATGAATGAATACTTGTGAGGGAAGATGTAATCTAGATGTATTCTAGAGGAAGACAGTTAAATATGTGCCCCTTTTTGGAGTCAGGAATGTTTGAAGGGGCTTCCGTCAAGTCATTTCTGTTCACTTTCTGCTGTGCCCCTCAGTGATTGGGGAAGTACTGGGATAATGGAGGGAGAGGAAGGTAAGTAAGGAGGTAATTGCATTTTCCAAGTTGTCTTCCAGCAGAGTCCCCTGTGGCAGAGGGAGTAAACTTAGATACCTTGAGGGCTCCTGAGAGAGGAGAGCCAAGTGGGATGTCATTGACGTCTTTTGTTTTATCTTAAAGGTTCATGCAAATTTTGGGACATATATTCTATGATATTTACATGATCCTTTTAACAATAAATTAATATTTAAGCTCAATTATCTTGAGAAGAAAACAAAACAAAAAAATGTTTCCTGTTGGTCATAGTTAAATAGAAAGATGCTATATAATTGGATCCTACCAATTTTGGAAAATTGGGTTGATTGTGGAGAGCTGATATCACAAATCAGTTTCATGGTCCAGGCCTTTCCTTTTGTCTTGGTTTCTGATCCCAGAACCATATAAATAGAAGCTTCATAATCACATAGGAGAAAAGTTTAAAATATTGCTGAAGACGGTTGGTGGGATGCAGTGTTGAGGACACATCTCTTCTTGTTAAAAGAGTAAGTCATTATTCAGATACTTGTCTGATAAGAAGTTCTCTCTCTTTTTCCTCTCTCCCTCCATCTCTTTTTTTCTGTCTTAGGGAGACATGGTCAAAGGACTCTCAGTGTCAAAAGGTTATTGATGATCATATTTTAAATTTCATCACTGATGTTTTCAATTTCATCACCTGTAAATCAACAAAGTGACCCAAAAAATTCATAGTCTCCATGATTTGTACTTTCCATCCAGCTTCAGATTTCTTTTATTTTTGCTGTTGTGCTGTCTTATGTGGCAAAAGCTTTGTTGTTCTTTTTTACATTTCAGTTGTTGCTTGAGTGTAAGTCTATTACAGTAGTCAACTCTGTGAGCCACTGTATGTTAAGGTGAAGAGTGAATTCATTCAACTTACCAGATTTTTTTATGACTATAGGTTTTCTTCATATAAGGAAAAATAAGAATTAGACCCCAGGTTCAAAAGTCCTGATTAGTGCCTTCCTGCTAAGCGAACATAAAAGCCACTTACCTGTGCATTTCAGGTTTGCTGTCAAAGTATTCAATTTACAATACGCATATATGACAAATAATTTTAACTGTCCCTTTGAACATGCTGAGCTAATTAAGTGTCATATTCATTGAGGAGGAGTATTCCCAATGAATAATGCAGTGACTGGTATTCATAGAAAAGTTTTTCTTTTCATAAATTTGTCCAAATTTGCTTACATGTTGATACGTATCAGTATCAGCCTTGGTAAAAACTCCTACATCTCATTTAAGATTTCTTCTGATGGCTTACCTTAAGAATTTTAAAGATAAATGTCTTCAGGGACGTCTCCATTGTAAATACACCAAAGAATAAGAAGATGACCAAAAATCATTGAGCATGCTTTCTTCCAACCATGAGAGAAACAATGAAACAAATCTTAATATCTAACTAGCTATTTTAAAATTATTTTTTCTCTCTCTTTTTAACATTTTTATGTTCTTCTTGTCTTTTCCTTTTTTCTTTTGCTTACGCACATGCACACATGCTTTTCTTTCTTTCTTTTTCTAAAGTGAGGATCATTTGAGAATTGTAGGTTGAGAATTTTCACTTGCAATTTTGGAGGCATTATTTTTTTTGTTCTTAGGCTTTCAGTGGTATTCTGTTTTCTGCTCATTTGTATGTTCCCAGTTTTCCATTTTAAGTCGGTTTTAATATCTTGTTTCTATTTCTAGTATTCTGAAATTCCACAGTTCTGTGGCTTGCTATGTGTTCTTTGCATTTACTGTGCTAAACTCTCAGGCCCTTTATGGTCTGAAACTCAAGACTTCAATTTTGTGAAATTTTCTTGTGCTAATTCTTGGATAATTTTTTTCTTGTTTTCTCTCTCTCCTCTGTTTCTCTTTCTGTCTGTGTCTTTCTGTCTTTTTAAAAATTATTCTTGTTACTCAGATTTGGGGCCTTTTGGATATGAGTTGCCAGCCTGACTTAGATGAAAAGTCTGTAGATCATTTCTCTGGGTGGTTCAGTTTCTACTGAGTCTAGCCTGAAATCTTCTGTAGGGGTTGGGGAAGAGGGGTTGCTTAACTGAAATGTTGGGAAGGGGACCTGGAGGCCTAACTGCTCAGTTACAGATTCTCATCTTCAGTATGGAAGTTAAGTGTCTTTCAAGCACATTAAAACATCTTTAACAGTGTCATTCAACAATGATGCCTTTTTTTAAGTTGCTTCTTCTTTTTTTTCCCCTGGAAACTGTTTTGAACACATCTCCAGTCTAGAGCTTCAACAAATTTTCTCTCAAATAAGGCAGCTTTGAGTAACCTTTTTATTTGTTTGCTACATTGAGATTTATGTTGTATTGTTCCTGGCTAATTCATGTCACTTTTTGGTTTCAAAAAATTCTGGCAATTTTCCTTCTGACTTTGTAGGATTGGTTGATAAAACGTCATTCTAAAATAAATGACTCTGTGCACTTATTGCCTGTGTTTTCATAGGAGTTATCAAATTGAGCCTCATTTGCATCTCCAAATAATAAAACCCATATTTTAAAGAAACAGCCTATGCCTTCTTGATTAACTATTGCTACTCACTATGGAGTCATGAATTGTGGTCAGGGGAAATCCTGTCACTATCAGCTCATTGTGGGGACCCTCAGGAACAATGAATTCCACGTCTGTCTCAATCCTCAATAATTTCAGGTAGTTATTAATTTTAATCATTATCTTGCACATTTGCATGGTTTTAAAACCTCTATTTCTTATTTCCTGTTTCAAGCTCACAGTTGGAATTCCCAATTGCAAATACAATTTTTAAATCATTGTATTTTAAACATGTAAATAAGTAATTATCACAAAAGAACAAACACCCTGATTTTTGTTACTTTTCAATGAATTGGAGAGTAGTTTTATGCTTGTAAACAGATCAAATGCAATTATGGCAGAAAGTTGAATCAGTGGGTTGTTATAGAATCAAAAGTGAAACAAACAAAAGCAGAAAAAATGCTTTATAAGGTGATAAGACAAACATAATTTTCAAAAAATTGGCCCTACAGGGGCCAGTATGAGCTTTCACAGGTTCTCACCACGGGACAGCTGGTGGAGCAGTGCTGGCTTTGGTGATTTCTTGCATAATATAATCTTACTAAAGTAGTCTACCATTTGCACTATAAGGGGACTGCAGCTGTGATATTTAGAGGGTACTAAATTTTCCAATCTCTTATGACTCCCATGAAAAAACAAAAAGACCTCAGACAAATTAGCTGCTGTAAAAGAAGGGATTCTGCTTATCTTCATGAGCACGACAAACATTTTTGAGAGTACAGAAATTCGCAACCTGCTCTCCTCTCTTTTGGTCATTGAATAGGAAGCATTGTACTGATCAAGGCAACTTTTCTTTTCTTTTCTTTTTTTTATTTAAATTCAATTAACCAACTTATAGTACATCATTAGTTTCAGATGTAGTGGTCAATAATTTATCAGTTTCATATAACACCCAGCGCTCATCACATCACATGCCCACCTTAATACCCATCACCCAGTTACCCCAGCCCCCACCCACCTCCCCTCCAGCAACCCTCAGTTTGTTCCTAGAGTTAAGAGTCTCTCATGGTTTTTCTCCCTCTCTGATGACTTCCCATTCTGTTTTCCCTCCCTTCTCCTACGGTCCTCTGCCCTGTTTCTTATATTCAAATAATTATACTTCAGGTTGGGGTCTAGGATTTTGGGAAGAATCTCGCAGAATGCATGCCATTGAGGGGAACATTTACTGAGTATACTGTATGCTAGACTGCTAGATGCTGCACCATGTGTGTTTCTTGAAATAACCTGAGGCAGGGATTATTTCCATTTGAGGGAGTCATGGAGAACATCTCATAATTGTCTGAACTCATGGAGCTGGTAAGTGGTGGACCTGTGACTGGAACCCAGGTCAGTTTGGTTACGAAGCATATGCTTTTCCTGCTAGTAAACGATTCCTCATCCTTCTGGTGCCCATATCTCTCCCCTCCAGGTACAGTGCTTTTTTAGAGACCAGGTAAGTAGATATCCTGAAGCAAAAATCTCTGCAGTGCCGCTTCGCTTTGGGTAAAGATATCTAGAAATAATCTGTAGGTCTTATTAGGGAGCAGGAGCATTTAAGATCTGTCTGTATTCTCAAATTGTTATCGAATAGTCTAAAAGCATCCTGTGATTATTTGGAATGTATCTGCCTAAACAAAATGGTGCAAATAAAGTCAAAGAATTTTAAAGCCCTAGGAGCCTTTCCTGCTTATCGAAGGTACTCTTTTTGATTAGCAGTTGGAATCTGGGCTACAGGACATGACCTGGTCTACCAGGTCACAAAACTACCATGTTGTATTGATTCTAAGAGGCACATGTTTTCATTTTACCAATTCTGATAATAGGATTGCTTCCTGCGGTCCATGGTGTCTTGTAAGAGCTCTCACCAGGCAGCAGTTGGGATGTCCTTGTGACTGCCTGTGTGTGCAAACGCCCAAAGCACCAGCATCGTCATTTACGGCATATTGGTATCAGCAGCTTGGAAGGAAGTCCCAGAGACAGCAGTGTAGCACGTTTACAGAATGCTGAGTCATCGGTGCTCTTGATGTCACCGGGGTGGTGTTGCGTGGAAAAACACGGGCCTGAATGGCTTGGAGTCAAAACATAATCCGGAGCTGGATTCTAAATGTGAAGAAGCATTAGGCATACTTAAATCATTTTTCAGGTATTTTCCTTTTTACTTAAGTGCAAAAGTGATATGTGATTAAAATCTGTGGATAAAAGAACTCCCTTAATAGGTGCAAAATAATAATCTGAAGTGATAAGCCATTATTATGTCATTATTTGACAGCGTTTATTTCTTTATTAGTACATGAAATAATGGAGATTTAGAGTTCACGAATAATGAAAGTCTCTTCTTCATACTCTTATCCCAGTGTGCTTTCATCACCATGGGTTCTGAATGTAAAGAATGACATTTTTGGATGGAGGATCAGTACACTTATCCTCAAAGTTAGGCCTTCATATTATGATGCCCTGATACTGGCTTTATGAATAATCACTTACGGAATAAGGTTTATATGGCCATTTCTAGGAGCTTCCCTCAGTATAAGATAAGAGGATTTCTCCAAAGCACACCTCAAGAAAAGCAGTTTCATTAAGGTGGGAATATATGGTGATGAATTTAGCTAGGACAGTTTCAGAACAGAATTAATAACTCACTTCAACCATTGAAAAATTTTTATTGGTTCACATGTCTAATTTTGTTTCCTGCAAAACTCTCCCCATAAATTATTTGCAAAATGTACCCCTAAATAGGTTGCTGATTATAAGCCAGTTAATATTGGAGGACTACTTCCCAAAATTATGATTCTGAGTTTAGAGTTCAGACTGAAGCCTTTCTTCCCAGTGGTAGTTCCATAGGATACCAGTTGTTTGTCTGAGCAGCGAACTGCAAACATATCATCTGGAGATGACTTCTCTCTCTGTTCTCTACAGTGATTTTAAATCAATAAGTTAGAAATTAAGAAGAAGGAGAGCAAGAACACATTCTGATTTTACACACTGGAACGTTCTCTGATCCACTGGGAGATCATTCTTGCTGATCTTCCTTGGGGTATGGTGTTAGGCTGCAGACTCTTTATAACAGCCGTATCCAGGGTCAGCATGGGCCCGCTGAGCTGGAGCATAGCTGAGTCCTGTGCACAGGACCCCAGACCAACGAAAGGTCAACACAAGCTTCAGACTGTCTTATGTTGTCCCGATGGGTCTCTCACGGGGCAATGTAGGGGTGTCGCAGTGGAAGAATATAATAGCCCGCTCTAAAGGCGTTGGCTATGCATGAACAGCCTGGGTTAGACTGAGACACTCAGCCTTGAACTTGATAAAGGAGAAAACTGGTAGACATTATGTTTGACATGCTAGTCTTCTCGATTTGCTTTTTCTTTTTAAGATCAGAGAGACTCATGCAGGACTACACCCATAGAATTATTAAAACATTGGCAAAAAGTGTACCTGCTCAGTCAGAGTAGACCGTGTAATTGTGGGGACAGGAAGTCTTCATTGGGTTTAATTAGAAGGTTTTAAGCAACTGTTGTTGTATATAAAGGTAAACATAACTAGACATCCAAAGAGGATAGAGGCTCAATAAGTATGTAACTGAATGTGACTTAGTGTTTATTCCTCTGTAGGACTCACCACTAAAATTTGCTCACAAATCAGAAAGAACCGTGTCATAGATGATGTATCTACATTTTGAAAAGTAAGATCAGGGTCCTAGAGATGTTCTGGGATTGTAGAAGATAAAACGATCAATACCATGTTGGAAGACTGAATTATCTGCAGTAATTTAAAAAGGGCTACAGTGATGCTTCCTTTTGTATATTGATGAAAAAGGGGCCCACTGAGATAGAAATAAAGTGAACAAAAGCAGAAGGGGAGCAAGATGACTTATCTCCAAGTGCATGAGGCTCAGTTGCACAGAGTCTGCAGTTTCTAGCATAAGCAGAGGCCAGTGTACAGACTAAGATGCTGAAGCTTTCTTTCACTTAAGAAATTTGAACCATGCTTTGAAACAAAATTGAACTATTAATTCACTTTAAAAAGGAAAACCAAAGCCACGTGATTTCATATTTTCTGGAAGTATGAAATTGGAAAAAACCAAGATATCAGAGCATTCTCAGATTTGGTCCTGAACTAAATTAGTTTTCTGTTTGACTCATGTCTCTGGCTGTGATATGCTAATTACAGACCCTTCTTATATGTTTATTAAAGCAGGATCTCATTTGAGCAATTTACTGTGAATTGGTTTTAAAAAATAACTCTTTATACTTGAAAGAATTAAACTGCATTTCCTCAAAAACATTCTGTAAATCAGACTTCTCTATTTTAGTCAGATGGGCTTTCAGTAATGTAAATAGAAATTAGTGAGGCTTGATTCTAATTGCTTCATTTTCCTTGTTCTGATGAATAACAGGATCATATAGCTTTTCAATACAATAGGTGACAATAAAACCACCTTAGCTCTTATTTACAAGTCATATTCTATTCTCTGGGGTGCATTTTCCTAATGAGCAAACATCAGCTGTATACCTGAAAGAATAATTGTTCTTATGGAAATAATTACTGATTTATAATTACTGACTTTTCTGAGATGGAAAGATCCACTTTTTATTACTTTCTTCTGTGTTATATCCAAGTCAAGCAGGAAGAGTCAGTGAGAGTAACAAGTGTTTAATTGTATAATAAATTACTGAAAATATTAACTTAATTAAACTCAAGTGATAGATGTGTTGACAGAGTACTAACCATAAGGAGGATTTTGATAAGATAGGACACATGGGTATGAAAAGTCAAATGACAATAATGTCAGGTTATCCTTAAAAGTCAAATGAACTCTTGAGACAGTAACTATTATAGAATTCTGGAAGAGGGAGGAATGACATGACTGGGAGTGGATAAAGGATTCATGGTGGAAGTAGGCCTTAATTTAGGCCTTTAATTAGGGGTAGGATTTTTAAGGGGGTAAGGAGATGTGTGGAAAGACAGAGAGCTTGGTAGTAGTGATACCATGCCTAGCAAAGCAACAGTACAAGAAAATGTATGTTTGGGATCCTAAGCCATCTACCTTGGTCCACAAACAACTGGCGTGTACTTACCAAAACTATCAACATGTTGAAGGATAATGAAATGAAGAGCTGCTTGAGGTGGAAGGAGACTCAGGAGGCTTGACACTACTAAATGCAGTGTGTGATCCTGGACTGAAGCCTGGTTTGGGGCAAAAAATTTTATAAAGGACATTATTGGGAAAATTTATGAAATTTGAATGCAGGCTATCTATTAGACATTAGCATTGTGTCAGTGTTGAATTTCCTGAACTTCGTCAGTGGATTATGGTTATGTGTTAGTTCCCCAGGACTGCTGTAACAAAGTTCCCCAAACTGGGTGACTTAAAACAACAGACAGATACTCTCTCACAGTTCTGGAGGCTAGAAGCCTGAAATCATCGCTTCTCGGCCTTTTGGCTAAGATCAGGTGTGAAATCAGGGTGTTAGGAGGGCCATGTTCCCTCTGGAGGCTCTAGGGAAAAGCCTCTCCTTGCTTCTTCCAGCTTCTGGTGGTTGCTGGCAATCCTTGTCTTCCCCTTGCCTTTAGTTGAGTCGCCGCAAACTGTGCCTCTGGCACCACGTGGCATTTTCCCTGTGTCTGTGTCTTCATGTGGCCTTACAAGGACACTGGTCATTGGGGTTAGGCCCCACCCTGATCCAGTATGACCACATCTTAACTAATTGCATCTGCAGAGATCTTGTTTCCAAATAAGGTCACAATCTGAGGTTCCAGGTGGATGTGATTTTTTGGGGGCGGGGGAGACACTATTCAACGCAGTGTAGATTATATATGAGAACATCCCAGTTTTTGGGAGATCAGCACTGAAGCATTTAGGCGTAAAGGATCATGATGTCTGCAGCATACTCTCAAATGGGTCAGCAATAATAATAATGTATATGTTTATGGAGAGGGACACAAAACGATGAGGAATAATGTGAACCATCGATGAATTTCAGTGAAGGAGGTAGGGGTTGTGTAGTTTTTGAAATTATACAGAGGTTTGAAATTTTTCAAAATGAAAAATTTTCTAAAGCGAAAGAAAAATCCACACAAAAAAGATCATATACATTTTTTCCTTTAGACCCTGTCATGTCTGGAATGTCGTCTGAAACTGCTTAATCGATACTGCTGCAAATCAAAAGATTTATAAAAGTTATAAAAAATCAGCAGAATTCCGAGGCAGTTTTTCAAATTAAATGCTTGCTCGGCATTTTGCCCAAGATTTTGGTACATAATAGCTGACCTAATTGTCCTTTGAATATCGCAGATTAAACTACATTTCTTAAAGACAAAGAGAAGTCTAGATTTTCCCTCGTGCCTTTTTGTTCCTGAAGGAAAGCACTCAGCAGGAATGTGTGTGTGTGTATTTTGCACGTTTCTAATATTTGAATCTTTGTATATTTATACTATAGCATGTAAATGGTATTCTCTGCAGGCCTGGGGAACCCGTTTCAAGTGGGTTTTGTTTTGTAGTTGATAATACATTTAGACTATAAAATGCAATGGACTTGGCATTTCCTGAAATAAGTAAACCAGAGCTGTGCAAAATATAATGTGATGCAGCCCTTTGGATCAACACACATCCTAGCTCAGGGCAGGCCATTAGGTGGGACTAGCATGCTTTCTAAGCAGATGGCTCTGCCTTCGCCATGTCCTGCAGAGGGCCAGGGGACTTGTTTGGGCGCAGAGCCTCGGTCTGATGGCGGGAGAGCCAGCTTGTAAAGTTATTCCCATGGAGCTCATTCCCGGCTGCCCAGCGTCACCCCTGACATGGAACAGAACAGACATGCGGCTCCTTCAGTTCTTTAAGATGAATGAATGCTGTTGGAAAGAAGGAGGTTTATTGAGCAGTGTGATGTGGTGCAGAAAGAATGTTGTATTGAAATACAAAACTCTATGTTAGAAAAGCAGGTAATAGAAGGGGTTTGCGGTGCCTTTTCTGACGTCTCCCTTACTCTCAGGTGTTTTGAGGACTAACTGAGAGCAGTAGAAGGCTGTGTCTCCACAGCACTGACAACACCAGCAGGATTTCTGGGAGACTCTTGGCTGTTGGGACAGAAATCCATCCAGGTAGGCCAGCACGTGAGGCGAGGAGAGAAACATGAGCCTGTGGAAATCCGAGAGCGGGCCCCGGGGGCTGGACCTCGGAAAGTTGGGAGCTCCAGGGGTTATCGTGAATCCCGAGCTGCTGGGCTGGGGCCCCCCGGCAGCAGGTGTTTCTGGATCTTCACTCGGAGGCTGCGGCAGCGGGGGAATGTAACCCAGCAACCCGGTGCCTGGGTGAGCGCTGTCCGCTGGCCTCCCGGCTTTCTCTCCGCCACCACAGCCGCAGTTCTCCTTTCTCTCCACCTTCTCCAGACATCTCAGCTTCGCTGCACCCCTCTGCCCTCTCTCTCTGTGGCCCCTGCAGCTTTTCTTCTTGCTCCTCCCTTTGCCGCTCTTTCAGTATTTCCTTGTTCAGATTCAGAAGACAGCTTGCAGCCCCGTGACCCAGGCCGCGTCATTCCACTGTCCACCCCGCGCCAGGTGGCCGCAGCCGGCCGGCACGTGGAGTAGGACCTGGTCGCTGAAGTCTGCTTTCTTCCGCCAGAGCTGTGGGCATGGAAGCCACTGTGACGGAGACAACTGGCCCTGTCTAGAAATCACAAAATATTTTCATTATGACCCTCTGGCGTCCTGGGCACTTCCACATAGATGGCTTAGGTCACTCCCGATTTAATCTGGACAGGTAACCAGGAGCAAGCATTCCACTTAAACTCTTCATGGTGGAGGCGGTACCTCTGTTTTAGGATGTTTGTCAGTAAGAGAGGAGGTAGAGAAGAACATTTTTCTTTGAGACGAAGCTGGTAGTACGAGAGAACTTTGATTCAGTGGCCTGAGGTTATCAGATGCTGAGCGGGCTCCCTGGGAGAAGAGCCAAACCAGGGGGATGGTGCTGGGCCAAGTTCTAAATATTTGATTTAAATTGATTAGAAACCAATAACAACTTTAATTGAGGAACTCAAGGAAATTTCTGCAAATGGTTCAATTGATGAAGCCCATTCATGGGTCTCTTGAGGAGTTTGAGCACATGCAAGCAATAACGGTCAGTGTTAGGACTTCCCCACGATCAGTCAGGCACCAGTCAAGAACTTTGGTGTGCGGTCCTCTATAATCCTCCAGACAAGCTTTGGAGGACACCTGTCCTTATCATCTCTGTCTCACAGCTGAAGAAATTAGGCCTTAGGGAGGTTAAGTAACTTCCCCTGGGTCACAAAGGTACTCACCCAGCTGGGAATTTGAATGGGGGTCTCTTTCTGGACACTGGGACCTTCTCTTCGAGTGCTGTTCTCACTGCCACCTCCCCCAACCCAAGCAGCTTTTACTAAGTGGTGACATGATGATTTGCCCTCTGGCCCCTGTGGTTTTAGGCAGGAATACCCATCGCGGTGCAAAGCTTGTTGGAAGAGCAGCCAGCGGGACAGAAGCAGACCCTGGGGGGCAGACGTGGGAGCTGCTTAGGCTGTGCTCATTGGTTGTTGTAGGGCTCTCTCCTGAGAGCCTTTGCTGAGGGCCTGCTGGCCACAAACAGTACCCAGCCAGAACAGGGAGATGATGAGCAGGACCATTATCTTTTTTAACTGTTCTGGAGGGTGTGTGCCAGTGTGCCCTGTGGGAAAGGGCAGGTCGACCCTTAAGCTTTATAGATCACTTGGAGGAATAAAAGGTTGTGACGTAGGTCAGAAAGAATACAGGAACATGTGTGAAAGCAAGCATTTCTAAATGACAAATTATTTTGGTGTACCAGGCAAACAGTTGGCACCCAGATGAGTCTGCATCTTTGTTGCTTATTTTTCAGTGACACGTTTGTGGGGAGAGGGTGCTTCCACCGAATGGTTGTATTAAAGGGAATTGGGGCGCCTGGATGGCTCAGTTAGTTGAGCCTCTGCCTCTTGATTTCGGCTCAGGTCATGATCTCAGGGTCATGAGATTGGGCCCCGCATCGGGCTGGGTGTGGAGCCTGCTTGGGATTCTCTCTCTCCCGCTGCCCCTCCCTACTACTCCCTCCCTCCCTCTCTCTCTCTAAATAAATTAATTAAAGGGAATCAAGCTCAGGTACAAATCTAGCACAGTTAGACCACAGTTTGGAGCATTAGTCCTTCCTTAAGTCAGAGTTTTGCCAACGCGTTTCAGTGACTATAGACCTGGAAGACCATTTGTTTCCTTCCTTGCATCTCAAGCAATTTGCATGGAGGTAGAGGAAATCGTCCCATCTTCTATCAGAGGACTTGAGAGAGCTTCTCTTACTACAGCGGGAGTGGGTTTGTTGTTAGATGCCTCAGAGCTGGAAGGGGTGAATGAGGCAGACTGGGGGAAAAAAGCAGTGATAATACTATGTAATGAACTGGAATAGAAATTTAATTGTGTTTACATATGTGCAAAGTGTTTTTAAAGCAGACATACAGTTGTTATGCTTTTCAAATCTTTAGAATTTATTTTCCAAGATTTCCCTTCTCTTACCTTTAAATAGGAACAAGTAGAAATAGTGTCTGTTACTGTGAGTCCTGGAAAAAACAATGGTTTATATTCCCCTGGTGTCACAGCAAGCTTATTTAGCTAGTGAGTAATTCCCAGGGCTGCGATGACTTCACCAATAGATCTGATGCACAAACAAAAACACCCTTCACTTGTGTCTAAAAACAAAAAAGATGATTGTTAGACCTTTCTGTTGATAGTAAAATCAACCATGACGTATGTGTGTGTGTGTACGTGTGTGTGGGGGGTGGGGGGTGGGTGAGTGTGTGTCCAGAACTTGAAGATACCTTGATACAGTAATGAATGCTAAGCAGAAGCTTTGGACCTGAAGAGAAGGAATATGCACAAAGCAAATACAAGGCTTTCCCCCCACCTTTTGATTTATAGTAATGATATACTACATATGTTGTATGTGTATCAGATCTTTTCATTGGGCCAACATCCCTATTTATCTCAATAAATGAAACTTTCCAATATCACAAAATTTGAAGAAACAGTAGTCTTCGCATTTCTAATGCAGGTAGTAAGGGGAAATTAAGTTAAACAGGATTTCTCTGATCCCTTCCATCAAATGGATGTAAAGTATGGAAGTCAAAAAAGAGAAGTCAAACAAAACCCCAAATCCCCTGTTTGCACATGTGTGGCCATTTGTACTCATTATATTTAGAATAAATTTCCATTGGAGAAGGGTATGAGTGGAAATATTCCTGAGATTTGGACCTCACATCTCTTATGCTGTCCCATTAGTCTGTAATTTAGTTGAGCTTATGAATAGGGTAAAAGTCCATGGCTTTGTCTTTCTCTCTCTTCTTTTTTCATTTTATTGAAAACTTTTAAACATTGTAGCCAAAAGCCCACATAAAATTTTCCATCTTAATCATTTTTACATGTTCAGTAGCATTCAGTATATTCACATTATTATGCAAGAGCCATGCCGTTCTCTTACTTTCACATCATCACCATCATTATTATTTCTGAGTGTGCATGTGTGCCAGGAAAAAGGGAAGAATGAAAAGGAGATTTTTTTTTTTTTGGATGGAACTTGCATATTCAATAGAACTTACTCCTCCATAGCATAACCAGCTGGGCCATGTGGATGAACCAATTCAGGCAACTCTTCCCTTGGACAATATTGTTGTCCATGTGTGCTGTGCTCAGAGTGGGAAACATTGCTTCTACTTCTGATGATTCCCAAGCTGGGAATCCTGGATGGGGCGACTTAGAATTGCCAGAGGGTTCACCTGGTTTGAGCCATGTAGACGCCCATTTAATATACCTGAATCACCACTGCAGGATAAACTTGAAATAGTGAACTTCATTAACGATTGATCGTATAGATGGTGAGCCCAGATTCAGTTAACCAACTGAAATACTGTTTTGGTTGTGCTCAGTTTTTACCTTTTTGAAAGTCATTTAAAACACTCACAGCTTTAAATGCTTTATTCCAAAAGACCTGTTGTTGTTGTTTTTAATTGAAATGTAGTTGACACACAATGTTACATTAGTTTCAGATGTACAACCTAGTGATTCCACAAATCTGTGTTCCGCTGTGCTCCCCGCAAGTGTAGCTGCCATCTGTGGAAGACCTGCTTTAATAGAGTCATCATAACATTGTCAAGTGGTCTGCTTTTATTGGACTATTATTTTTGGTACTGAAGTTTCATACTGTTTGTCCATTATTGGACTCTTTATAAGGAATAGAGGAAAGTGCTTCTGCAGATCCCTATAATGAACAAGGGTGGGAGAATACGTTTCCGATTTTCAGGAGCATTAGGAGGTTGTTTTACCCCTCTCTGTACTCTGCCCATAAGGTGAGAGAGGGACCCTTCATTTGGAATGCCCCAAATGAAGCAGGGTACTTAGTGATGCAGGGGGAGAGGAGACTCCTGATGTGTCATTAAACTGAGCTGGCTATCAGCACACCCCTGGACTGTTAACCCCCAACCAGCCTACCAAGAACAAAACTAGCCCAGTTGTGTAAATAAATCACACAGATGTTTTGGGGTTCCACTCTCCCTCCAACAGCCATCTGAGGAGTTCTTAGTTCTGATGTTTGCCTGATTTCAGTAGCTGGGGGTTATCTCTCGGTAGATGTCATCTCCTTTTTGAAGACTTGTTCATTTCCACTTTTATCCTTGTTAACTAGATACTGTCTCCTGAATAATTCCTATTTTTCTGTTACTTCTTGGTTTCCTCCCCTGGCTCCTTTTCTCTACCTATCTCTTAAATGTGGATCTATCTTGGCCACTTTCTCTATTTTCACAGTCTCCTTGGGCCATCTCCTTGGGTCATGGTGTCAAATACCACTAATACCTTCCTTATCTATCTATCTGTCCATCCATCCATCCATCCACCCATCTTATCTATCTGTCTGTCTATCTGTCTATCTATCCATCCATCCATCCATCCATCTCCCTACCTATCTACCTACATATGGACAGATAACCTCACCTGAGTTCTAGGCCCTCCTATTCAACTACCTCTTGGATATAACAATCCATGTATCTATATAGATATAGATATAGATATAGATATATACACAACTTGTGTATTTGTGATAATTTCATATACCCAATACAGAATTCATCCGTCTGCCTTTCTTCTCTCCTTCTCCCGAACAAAAGTGTAACACACTGAGCTCTTTTATGTGTTCCTGATCTCTGTGAAGGCAGGATTCTGGAAGCCACCCTCAACTCTTCCATCTCTGTTATCCCCTAGGTTTGATAGTTGTTATGGACTGGATTGTGTCCCCCAGAATTCATATGTTGAAGCCCTATCCCCCAGTGTGATTGTATTCGGCCTTTCGGGGGTAACTGATGTTAAATGAGGTCAGAAGTTCAGGCCCTAATGCAGTAGGACTGATGTCCTTAAAGAAGAGAAGGAGATACCAGGGGGCACCCTTTGAAGGTGCAGTGAGGGGAGAGGGGCCTCTGGAGAAACCAAAGCTGCCAACACCTTGCCCTTGGCTGCAGCCTCTGGAACTGTGAACAAATAAGTTTCTATTGTTTAAGCCCCCCAGCCTGTGGTTAATGCTGTGGCAGCCTCAGCAGACAGTCACATTGTTGATGTTCCTCCTGATATCTCTGGGATTACATAATAACATGATAGGACATCCTTTGCTTCATGTTTCACCTGGTACTGCCTGGTTCTCAAGGGGGTCATTTCTGCAGCAGCCTTCGAGGGTGCCACCAGTTTCCCAAGGGCCCTCTAAATCCCTTGGGAGTTGGATCACCCTCTCTGGAAGCAACCATCGCGTCACCATCTGCGTTAGGTTTAACCCTGTGGGTTGTAGGCTGGCCTCACTCTTGTCAACAGCTTTGCTGTGATCTGAGCAGGTTTTCGGCGCTGCTCGTGGCCTTCATGAAATACCCTCTCTTTGTAAGTTCTGTGGTGGTTTTCACTGCACTTGCACCATACCTTTGCGTCCCCACCTCACCTGGCAGTCAGGAAGGGACGGACTCTGACACCGCAGTGGGGACCCAAGCGCTGGGCAGGGCTGTTTCAGTTGGAGGGTCTCCTGTCAGTGCTCAGCTCATCTGTGAATGTGGTGCTCAGGAGGCCCGTGCCCTCCCACGCACCCTTCTGACTGTGGGGACTTGGAGGTTCCGATGACAGGGATCCCTTGCACCTTACCTTTGTACTGTCCCTTAGACTTTTTAATTTCATTTTTCATTTTATTTTAGAGGCTAGAAAGACTTTTTAATAGCAAAGGACATGGAGACCTATGGAGAGAGTTACACAAAGGCAAGCGCAACTTCAGATTGCTCTCAGAAGGAGGTAGGGGGGTGTATCTCCGCTGATGAAACCACCCTTAGGATTTTAAAAGCATTTCCATATCCATGATTTTATTAGATTCATTATTTTATATCAGGTCATTGGTGATGTATTGCTGTTTGTTATTTTACTAGCCAGTGTCTACTAACTTATGAGAAGAAATTAGTGGTAGTAACAGCTATGAGGGTAATGCTGAGCCCCCCACATGCCCGATGCTAGGCTAAGTGCTTGACTTATGTTTGAGTGTATGAATTGACTGAGTGGGTCAGACCATCACTCCAGAGGGTCCCGAGTTAGCATGCTGTGAGCCTTTCTCTGTCCATCCAAATGCACAGAGCAGGGTTATGGAGGATGCAGTGAATCGCATCAGTTGTTAGGATGGCTTTATGGAAATGTCTGGTCAAGAGTCCAGGAAGTTAACCAAGAATAAAGAAGACATGACATAAATGTGTCTGCGGACATGTTTGGAAGCCTTATTCTAATGAGAAACAAGACTAAAATATGTTAACACTCTTTGACTTTTCATTTGGGTTTAAGTCCTATAGTAGTTGGTACAGGGAAGTGGTCCTAAGAGACAAATTGGAGTATGTTTTCAGCTTTCCTAAACCTCAGAGACAGTCAGCTTGAGGAATTTCTGTGAATTTTGTCCATGCTTAAGGATGTGAAGAAGATACTTTCTGTTTATACATCATATCAATTAAATCCCTGAAGAATATCTCTTTTATACAAAATGCAACTAATCATGTCATGGTGCTTTTCTAATTGTTATGTCACCGAATAAGTTGGCAGTTTATGCAGGTTTACAAATTGTCATTTTGCATGGTGAAAGTATTACAAGAAACCTTTGTGGCTTTTAAAAACCTAGCGTAGACGGCGTGGCTTTGCTTTTGTTCACCGTCAGGATAGTAACGCCGTAGACTAGACTGTCCTGAACCTCCAAAACAGCAAAGGTAGAGAACTGAATGAAGCCACAGCTGGAGCAATGGTTGTTTCTGTGCTTATAACACGTAAATCCGGTGTCTGTCTACCAACCTGAAACCTGAGTTTAGAAAATGCAATGAGATGAAGCACATTTTGGAAGGAGTTGGTTTAAGCCAACAGACCTCTGACTGACTTCCCTGAAGATAATGCTTTTGAAGCAAATACATTGTCTTCAGGCAGTGAGTCTCATTGTCTGGTTCAGAGTTTAGGGAGACAGACATGTGTGGTTCTCAGAAGCAGACGTTCTGCTGTCTTATGAGGCTAGGGAATTGGACAGAACATTTCAGAACACGATCAGCAGGGTTTCCAGCTTGTTGTTTCCATTCTGGGCAGGATAAATTCTTCTGGAGTTGCATAGATGATCTCCAGTATCATTCCAAGATAATGCTATGCTTGCCATTTAGACCTGTGGAATGAAGGAATTTAGCTAATGGTTTCATATGAATCTACCTGATGAAATTCGGAGACCCTGTGTTTTTAGAACTGAGTATAAATGGGTTTGAGAATAGAATTTGGTAGAAAAATTGCCAGGAAAGCCCAAAGAGAGTGCTGTAACAGTTAGGATCAGGTTTGGCCACATGTGACCAAAAACCTAAAATAGCAGTAGCTTCAATGAGATAGTCTATTTCTCTTTTAGATAAAAGAAATCCAAAGGTAGGTAGTCCAAAGTTGATGTGATGTCTTCACCATGCTGTCAGGACCCAAGATTGTATTACTCTACTCTCAACCCTGATTACTAGGCTTCTACCTCATGGTAGAAGATGGCTGTTAGAGCTCCAGCCATCGCATCAGATCTGCATTCTAGCCAGTTGAGAGGAGGGAGTGACAAAAGGGGCAATCCTCCTTCCCCATGAGGAGGCTACTTGGAGGTTTGGAGGTTGCATATCTCTTTGGCTGAAACTTGGTCACCTGATCACACCCAATGCAGGAGAAGCTAGAGAATGTAGGCTTGTAGCTGAATGGCAGTGTACCTCACTAAACATCCAGTTCTTATTACTACAGAAGTGACAAGAGAATAGAGGGAGAAGCGTAGCGGACCCTGGTACAAGTGCTAGATATTCTACTGTTCATACAAAAATCAGAGCTGGAAGAACTTGAATAAAAGTTGGCACTGTGGTTGTGGGTTATCTTTCCCACCATGGACAAAACCAGAAAATTTGTTGAAGAAACTCTTATTAGAAAACACATATTCAGTATTTGATTGACATTGAACATTAAAACATTGATTCCCTGTTAGCAGCCTGCCATTTCTTATGCAAGCAAAAAGGAGCAATGTGGACCAGGAACAGAGAAACGGAAGTGATTAAGTGCCAACTCCGTAACTTTTATAGCGGTTCATTCAGCTGCCTACCCACAAAGCACTTCCCAAGGATATTACAGCCAAGAATTCACTTGGCCGGGCCTGTCCATTTTTCATTCATTTCAATGACCATCTCCAGGAAAAAAACATTCTGAAAGAAGAAAACCCATTGGAGGACTTGTGGAGTATGAACAGAGGAGTTTTCCTTTAAAAGAAGAGAAAAAAGAAAGCTTAAAAACCACCTATGTTTGATTAGGAATTTTAGGGCTCTGTGTTCTCTCTCTTTGTGTGTGTGTGTGTGTGTGTGTGTGTGTGTGTGGTGTGTGCTTGTGTTTGTGCATCTAAACCAATATGAGTATTTATATACCTATTCAAGATCAAGTTAATAATTTTAGAGAATTAGGGACTTTGTCTCTTTTCTTGTTTTAATGATGTTGAATGAAGATAGAAATAAGGATGAAATTCCTTTAAAATAGCCTTGCCCAGAATATCAAAAGCCTTTTAACATTAAATAAACTACACATTTCCCCCAATCAAGGGTCAGTAAACTCAGTTGAGTGCTTTGGCAAAATTTTGGTTTGATCTTCTGCAAAAAAAAAACCATTTTGTAAACCGCAAACACAGATTTTTAACATTTTCTTGGGTAGACCTAGTTTTCAAGTTGCTTTCAGGTTTTTAAAATATCAGGTCCAGTTTCTCCTCCCTGCGAGTACCCATTATCACTCCAAGGGGTTGCCTTAGGGCACGTTCCTTACTCGGTTGCAGGTAGGTGAGTGCGCAAGGTCAGAGCACTCCCAGTGGGAGGGATTGCTTTTACCTCGGAGAATCTCCTCCCCAGCAACCTCTAGTCTGTTAAGAGTGGAAGGAGAGAGATGATGGGTATGAATGGTCCAAAAACCATTAGGTAAGTCTTAATAGAGCTGGAGGTGATATTTCTTTTCCCCCACTGACCTTTAGCTGAAGTTTGGAGCCGACAGGCAAATTCCCATTTTATGTCCAGTTTACGTGTAATAAGTTTTATATCTTTAATGTTTTTTGAATTTGTAGTTTACTATTTTACCCATTTTGTAGTATCTTCTTAGCCATTTTTGTAGTTTTAAGGATTTTCAAAAGATAGGATTCTATGGTTTAAAGGAAATGTTTCAAAAAAACAGTTTACTCTTTTACCCATTTTTGTCATTTCTTCTGGTAGTTTCTTCTTCTTGTAATTGTTGGAGTGGTTTGTTTACTTCTTGCTATTCTAGAAGTTTAGCGTAATCTAGAAAAAAAGGTTAATATCAGCCAATGAGTTGAAGGCTTTTATATCTAATAAATAGCCTGTAGAAGGTTTTCTAGATCCCAAAATGTGCTAACAAATTGTTTGCCCAAATAATAAAAGAATACATTTTTTACCTCAATATGAAGTTTACATTTTCAGCAGGAAAATGGAAATTATGAAACCTTTGACTTGTGATATGGTGAAAAAATTAACTAGTTGAAGCCAAGGGTAATTTACAGCATGTAAGAGAGAATTTGAAATTACTCTCCTCTTTTTTTTTTTTTTTTTTTTAGCCTAAAAGTGCACTGCATTATGATGGTTGTCTTGGGTATCTTTACTAGGTGCATTAAAAAACGTTAAGTGAACTGCTACAAGTGGTAGGTGCTTTCAAAAACCTGAAGTAATTGCTTTAAATACTATACTCATCTGGACCATGTGTCCATTTGCCAGATATGGCCAATTAGGGAAAACTGTTTGAACCAAGGTTGAAATAATTGAGAATCTCATTGGAAATAAATGACCAGCATCCTTCCAGATAGTCTCATCAATGGTTTCAGGAAATGTGGTAGTCAGAGAATAATGGTTTTGTCATTCAAATGTGTGACTATTTAGTAGGTGAACCACTGGAGTTAAATAATATTCTTTTTTAGATTCTTTTTTAGAGAGAGAGCGTGAGCGTGAGAGTAGTGGGGGAGGGGCAGAGGGAGAGGGAGAGAGAATCCTAACCAGGCTCCACACCCAGCACAGAGCCCGGATGCGGGGCTGGATCCCACGACCCTGAGATCATGACCTGAGCCGAAGCCAAGAATTGGATGCTTAACCGATTGGATGCTTAACCCAGGCGTCCCAAATAATATTCTTAACTAACAAAGTCATTTAGATATTTCCCAAATCTTTTTTCAATAGAGATTTGTTAAGTACCCAAAGTGTAGATAAAATTGTTCTAAAGACTTTAAGGGATATAAAATAAGTGGAAACAAGCTCTTGCCCATGTGTTGGATTATAGTTTGGTTCAGTTATGAGACATAACTGGAGAACAACTGTAAAAACCACTGTATTTATTCATCTCTTTCTTCATTCACATGTTCTTTGGGTAGCACCCACTACTGGGTGCTGGGGCTCAGTGGTCACCTATAAGTCAAGCTCCTGCTCTCACAGAGCTGTCACTCCGATCAGAGGAGACAGATGGTAGAAGGTGAATGAATGCAGAGAAGAATGAACGAATAAGATGTTTCAGATACTAAGAAGTCCTGTGAAGAACATAAAATGGGACAATGCCAAAGAGAGTAAGTGGGCAGAGAGGAGAAAGTCAAAGAAAGCTCCTTCCGAATTTGGAAGTGAGACCTGAATGAGGTAAAGGACCTAGCAATGAGACAGAGAGAGAGAGAGAGAGAGAGAGAATTGCAAATATCTAAGCATAGTATGAGAGAAACATCAGCCATCAGCATGGGTTGGCTGCTTTCGGGAAACTTTTCTGAATTATGAAGTGGCTGTGCCCACACGATGCATCTCGATACAGGTTGCGTATGTTTTCAAAGTGGGTTACCATCATCAGCTAATGTTTACTGAACTGTCAGCAAATATTTATGGAGAGCCTGCCGTGCTCAAGAACACTTATTAAGTGCAGAGCCCTGAATTATGAGTTTCAAGGATTTTCAAAAGATAGGATTCTGCGGTTTAAGGGAAATATTTCAAAGGAATTACAAATTAATTTGAAAAACTCTCAGGCCACCTTCGAGAAGCACTGTACATCCCAGATATTTGCATATAAAGCCAAAAGATTAAACCAGATGGGCGATCATTTTCTTTCCCACTACCCAACTAATAAGAGGGTAGACATAGGCAGGGACTAGTGTCTAGGACTTACATGAAATCATAGTGGACCTAAAAAGGAAGTAACTTAGTAGTAGTTAAGATTTTTATTGGCTAATTTGCTTCCCCAGGATTGGGGGCTTTTGGTGGAAACAGAACGTATCTATTCGTGTAGAGAGGTGCCTATTTTCTTGAGTGCCCTCAAGAAACGGAAACGTCAGAAGAACCTTCACAGAAAGGGGCAAGTTGCAGCAGACTTCCTGTTGTGGGAGTGGCTCCTTTGAGGATGCAGGTGGGGATAATCAGTATATTATTTTGGAAAAATGAGAAGCAAGCAGATACCGTGTAAAGTATAAGCAGTGGCAACGGAGAAGATGCTGGACACTCTAAAATGCCCATATGTGGTTCAGGATTTCGCATGGGGGAGAGCACAGGCTCTGGAACCAGCCGGACAGACGGTTTAAATGAATGACTTCACATCTCAGAGCCTGAGTTTACTGATCCTTAAGATCATAAGAATAATGATGATAGCTGTCATTTATTAAGTACCTGTTAAGCGCAGTATTTCACATACATGACAGCCATGCTAAGTTGGAAGGGTTTTTTTTTAAGGTGATTTGATTTCTTTTTTTTTTTTTTAAGATTTTTTTTTATTATTATTATTCATTTGAGACACACAGAGAGAGAGAGAGCATGAGCAGGGGGAGAGGCAGAGGGAGAGGGAGAAGCAGGCTCCCCGCTGAGTCAGGAGCCCGATGTGGGGCTCCATCCCAGGACCCTGGGATCATGACCTGAGCTGAAGGCAGATGCTTAACAAATCTGAGCCACCCAGGCGCCCCTAAGTTGGAAGTTTTTAATCTCTATTTTATTGCTGGCAAAGCAGGCTCGGCATGGGTGGGCAGCTTACCCGCATTATGTATTTAGTACATGGCAGAGCTGGACTCCCAGATCCCTGGGCCTCTGAGGTCTTCTGCCTTTGCCACAGTTTACCTTGCAGGCTTATTATGAAGATTATCAACAGTGAATGCAAAATGCTGCTAAGCAGGCTGGCGGTGGGGGGATGCAGTAGCTGCCGAGCATTGCTAGTGAAGATAATGTTGATGAGGTAGGGGGAGTGGTCAAGAGCGAGAGTTTTTAATAGGCATCCATAAAACACCAATAAAACTTGCAAAAGCCAGAGATTCGTTGCAAGTAGGCAGACTGCGAGCATGCCTTGATTTGATCAAATGGGCAGATTTACCATGTAGAAATTGTGCTGTTCTAGAGAGGTTACGTGGGAAACAAGAGGAGAGAGATGTGGGGCCATTGCCAGTCTTTTTACCAGGACAGTGTTTCAGCAGATAATTCTTAACGAGGATTTATTGTCAATGTGCACCAAGCTGTGTGACTAGGGGATGGGCATGCAGGAGAAGCCTGGGCTCTGAGTCAAACCTGCACTTTCAGTGCGTGGATCCTAGTGGGGGGGGGGTGGCTTTTGTGGGACGGCCACTCTCCAGCCTCCAGGATTATTGACCCCAGGAGATTCTTACTCACCAGACCCAGCTCCAGATGCCTTGGACTGTTCCCAAACATTAAAACTACCTTTAAGTTATGAATCTGTGCTATCACTGAGGATATGCAAAGAATAAGCTTCAGTTAGATTATAAGCTATTTGGGAGCAATAAGCCAGGTCTCCTAACATTTGTTAGCAGAAAACTTACTTTTTTTCCCCCTCCATTTATATTTTGGACTATATTATTCTTCCATTTTTCTTGTCGGTGATGGTCCTCATGAGCTTGCTCCTTTCCAGCTTTGCTCTAACAGAAAGCACTTCTTGGGCTTGCTAGGGAAAGGCTCCTAAGGGAAACAACATTCTGTATGAGGGGGAGGCACGCAAAGCTGAAGTGTGCTCTGTGATTGCTTCTTCCTCCCACACCCGAGGACCTGGGGTCGTCTTGCGATCTGCGTGAACAAAGAAAAATGCAGCATGACAAAAGCTAATTTTCTGAACAATTAAATTTTACAACTGACAGCCTCTTTCATGTTACCTCTACAAACAAAGTAAAAATGTGTGTTTATTTGTTCCCTTAATGAGAAAAAGAAATCTGGGATGTTAAAGATTACCTAAAACATACTGAGCTACGGTATGTAGGTGGAAGTGACTACAGGTAAAGGAATTTGAAGCATTAGCACTTTGCCAATGGACATCAATATCACGCAGCAATGTGAAGCCAGGGTCTGATATGATGCGTTCATTCGGTATGAAAGTTGTTGTTCAATATTGGATTAATTTTGTACTTCACCTAGACCTTTAAAGATGATCCCCTGGGTTTCAGTTCTCAGAATCATTGCCCTGCTGCCCCGAGAACCTGCTGAGTGATAAATCGTTGGTGTAGATAAGTCATCAGTGTGAAAGTGGATCTCAAGCAACTTATTTTGACATTTAATAAGGATCGTGGTGAGTTTTTACCTGAGAGTATAAAACTATCTTAGCCCAAACTGTCCAATCTAGGAAATTACTAGATGAGCCACCTCCGAACAACAAAATACCTCAATCATAGGACTTCAGTGAGCTAATTTTTCTTTTTTTTTTTTTAAAGATTTTATTCATTTTTTTTGACAGAGAGAGACATAGCAAGAGCAGGAACACAAGCAGGGGGAATGGGAGAGGGAGAAGCAGGTTTCCTGCCGAGCAGGGAGCCCGATGTGGGACTCGATCCCAGGACCCTGGGATCATGACCTGAGCCGAAGGCAGACGCTTAACGACTGAGCCACCCAGGCGCCCAGTGAGCTAATTTTTCTAAGAATGACTTGAGTTTCTTTTAATAAGGTTTTGTTTCAGTAACTCACAGTAAATTAAATCAGAATTTTACAGTATATTTGCAATACTGTAATTTGCAAACATGTTTCTTCAGAATTTTACAACTTACAGTAAATTAAATCAGAATTTTACATTCCTAAGGTAACTTAATAGAAACTGACTACCTGACAGGGTTTAGATTCAATATAGAATAGGATGGGAGTCCCCCTCAAGCACTGGATCAGAGACAAGAATCACATCCATGTAAATGGCACTCTCTTATGAGGGAGGAATGCACTGTTCATTCCTAAATTACTTGGAGATGTGCTTTTGATTCATGCCAAACCAAATCCATGAACCAGTGATTGCTGGAAAGTGATCTCTGGAGGAGAAAAGGCATCTATATAATAACTTGAATTTGCTTTGCATTATAGTATTATAAGGTTATTTCATAAATCAAACTAGTGTATATGCACATTTTAAGCAATTCAGTATCAAAACCTTTGTGCAATATGAGGGTAAATTTTCCTCTCTAAATTATTTGGGCAATTATATCAACTAGCCATTTTGTTTTTTCTGTGCACACATTAGCAAATATAAAGCAGCGTAACAACTCAGATTAGTTACTTTGCATCCACTTTTATGTTTCCTTTTGTTCTCAGCAACACGTTATGTAGTTCCTTTTGCTATAATCTAATAATATCACTAGAATTTTGAAAGTGATACCTCTTAAATCTAATTTGCAAACACATTTCTTCAGCATTAGGAGATGATCTGCTAAGGCTGTGTGGCGAGCAGAGTTGAGAGTTAACCGGCTGACACTGCTCCTTCTGCATAGACATTGTGAGCATAATCTTTTCTCTGCCTAACATTAGTCACAAAGGTCAGTGTTGCTCAGGCACAGAATCAAACTGGTGTGGTCATGGTTGACGTGATGTTGCTGCCAGGGACGGGGCTGGGGGTGACCACACCACAGGTGACCATAATCACAAGACTGGCTGAGAATTAACAACTTCGGGTGTTTTTTGGAAGACATTTGAGGGGGATAGGCTTCAGCAAAATGAAGGAGAAAACCAAGAAAGGAGATGAGGAATTCAGGAAAAAATCTGTCTCTGTACAGCGGTGAGGTCAAAGAAAGTCCCAGGTCACAACAGAGTTTCAGAAGAGCTGGTTGAGATGAAAACAGGAGAATGCAGGGCTCTTGGCAAGTAGATGCTGGGGAGAGGGCGTTTCTAGTCCAGAACACCAGGTATGATCAAAGAACTTGAAAAAAATTCAAGTAACATAAAGGTGACTAAAGCAAAGGAAGAGAAAACAAAGCAATTAGAGACTTCTGGAAGCTATGTAAAAAACTACATAATAAAGAAAATTAATTTTAACACAATACGTTGCTTTACTTTGAATACTACACCTCTTATTATGTACTCATCATAATGTGAACTTTGCTTATTGATTTAAACAAAATTAAGAATACAATTATATTGAGATAAGTGTGGTGTAAAAAAGCAAAATCTCCGTCTGTCATGGCAGGAGGCTAAAAGATACCTGAAATCGATACATCGAGAACTATCTGTTTAAATAGAGTATTTGGAGATAGGGAGGTAGTCCCTGAAGAAAGTTTCTGAAGACTCGGAGTTTGCTTCAAGGGAGTGGAAACAAGGTTTGGGAGGGTTAGGGCATGGTGCCCACTGCTTTTTAATATAGGACTTTCTGCTCAACTATGTGATTTTTCAACCACATTAATTGAATGGAATATTTCATTAAAAACTATGCTTCAGTTTTTAAAGTGTTAGGTAAACTGAGATCATGAGGCTAGTGGAGGAAAACTTTGCCAGTCTTATTAAGCTTGCTCAAAGTTGGCCTGGGCCTCACTGTTCTCTCAGAAGGATGAAGGTATGGTAAAAAGTGTAGACTTGGAACGCAAGAAGGCTGGTGTTGAGTCTGCCTCTGCCTGTTACTGGCTGCGTATCCGTGGGTGAGAGCCATGCTACCATTACATACATACTGTGTACCTAAGGGGTTGTTGTTACAGCTGACACCTGGGGAGTCAGAGGCCCAGCAGCTGGGTGACCATAGGCAAGTTATTTGAACTTTCTGCCCCTCACTTGCTTCCACTGGTATAAGCAGAGCCTGTCTAGTGGGGTGGTTGTGAAGATGAGGGATATACACGGTGGGCAGCTGCTCGCACACTGCCCGCATTGCAGACACTGAACAGGGTTCCCTGTTGTCATTAAACCATGTGGTTTTGGCCACACTATGCACTGGGTGTTTGACTTAGTTCCTCTTGTCTCTAAAAGATAAAAACAATAAAGCCAGGCTTCTTATCTGTACGGTACTGAGTGTGCTCTAGCAGTGTACATGGAAGTTCTCTCAAGTCTGTGAGATAGGATTTAGCACTGTCCGAAAAAAGTATGGGAGAACGTGGAGTACAGACGCCATCTCAAACATAGTCCCTTCCAGAGTTAAGGTGTTAGTAACATTCGGGTGACGCTTAATATTGAACAATTGCCGAATAAATACGATGCGCTTTATTCCCCTGTTTCATTTTCAATGGTATTATCAATCTCCTTGGAAAGCAAGAAGGGTCTGTAGACATTTGGAAAGGAAAATACTAAAATCATTACATTTGTACATTAGACAGATCACTTGGTTATACATTAGACAGATCACTTGGTTTCTAGATCTTACTAAGTTATTGGGAAATCCCTTTATCCTTTGTTATACAAAGTAGTACTTGAACTCTTGTAACATATTTTCTTTTTTAAAAAAAGATTTTATTTATTTGAGAGAGAGAGTGTGCGCACGTGCACCCGCCGGGGAGGGGCAAGGGAGAGGAAAAAGCAGGCTCCCCATGGAGCAGGGACCCCAACTCGGGGCTTGATCCCAGGACCCTGAGATCGCGACCTGAGCTGAAAGCAGCACTTAACGCACCGAGCCACTCAGGCACCCCTCTTGTAATGTATTTTCTACTTGCTATTGCAAAAGAGAAAATCTTTGTTCCATTAGGGATTTGAGGTAGGGTGGAGAGCAAATAAAGTGATTTCATTGGCCTACTGTGAGCTGAAGTTTTAAAGGAAGTAGTAGCCAACATTTTTATACCCCCCTTATGCCTGAAGCGCTTAATGTACATTATCTTGTATAATCCTCACAACAACTCTTAAGGACACTAGCAGAGTCAGTTTTCTTTGTTTGCAGTGTTTCTGTCCTACAGAGTTGCTGAGAACACTGAATTAGCAACCGTTGAACTGTTGCTCCTAGGAGGAAATACAGGGTTAGGTTCCTCTGAGCCTCTGGTCCCAGTATTTTTGCCAACTGATTAGTACATCACCTTGCTTTGTGTGTGTTTCTGCTGAAAGACACTATTTTATACATATTGTTGATTTGTTAACATTGAGCTCGCAGCCACCAGCATGACTAATTCATGACTAAGTGAAGCTTATCTAACACGTGTATTTTCTGTGTCGGGCACATCACAGCTTTCTCATGCTTAGGAACGCAGGCCAGCCCTGCAGCACTACCTCGGGGGCCATTTTCCACAACAGAATCACCAACAGAAAGAACAAAAATGTGAAGCGAAACATAGCACTAAATGGACCATGGAAAGGACACTTGTTTACAGGAGGAGAGCTGAAACAAGAAGCCCAAGCGTGGCCTTGCTTGACCTCGGCTGGAACCGTGTGTTTCCTGTGACGCTCTGCACATGTTCTTCGTTGACAGTGAAGGTGCCACAAGCATTGATTTGGGGGTTACTGATAAATCTTACTGACTAGGCAAGTTGGCGAATTTGGAACATGTGGATAATAAGGATCGACTTTATCTTTTTTTAATACGTTAAAAATTAAAGCTTGCACTGAGTGAATCGCCTAACTTCCACACAAGAAATAGATGGCAGAACTGATTCCTGTGCATTTTGCACTTGCTCAGCTAGGATGCCATCTACAGTCCAGCCTCCTCCACCGGGGAGATCACAGGAACTTCGCACAAGTCAGCAGGGACGTGGGGGTGGGGCAGGCCCTGCCCCCTACAGTCTTTCAGGGATTCAAGCTCTTCTGTCCTCTGGTTCTTCCCAGAATCTCCTGCCCCCTGCATCCTGTCAGCTGACCTCCAAGACAGGGGGGCAGCGTAGAGGACCATGTGGGAGGTTTTGGGGACAAGGCCTTGATATGGTTTGCCTCACTTCCATCCACATTACATTGGCCCTGCTGAACTGCAGGGGATGCTGGAAAATACAGTTGACCCTTGAACAACAGGGGGGTGGGGGGGTGTGAGGGGCACCAACCCCCCCATGCAGTCAAAAATCCAAGTATAACTTTTGACTCCCTCAAAACCTAGCTGCTAATAGCCAGCTGTTGACCAAAAGCCTTACTGATTATTAATATAAATAGTCCATCAGCATATATTTTGTGTGTCACATGCACTATGTCCTGTATTCTTACAGTAAAGTCAGCTATAGAAAAGAAAATGTTAAAATTGTATGGAAGAGAAAATGCATTTATGGTACTCTACTGTATTTATTGAAAAAAAATGCATGTATGCGTGGACTCATGCCGTTCAAACCCAAATTGTTTGAGGGCCAGCTGTATTCTTATGTGCCAGGCAGGAAACAGAGTAGGGTTTGTTGAACATATGGTGTTTTCTCTATCATGCATTGTACAGGAGGACATAACCATATTTTTATGTCATTCTTACAGGCTTTATGCAGTTTTTCTGTGTCCCTTTAAGAAGTATTAGGGACTTAGAGCTTCCCTCTGTTGGAATTCAGTTGAAGAAGCATGGAAGTTCAGGTTTTGTTTTCTGTGCAGTAAAAGTTTCCTTGTATGCCAGGGAAAATGAGCTGATTATTTCCTTATACTTAGCCGGGTATTTCAACAGTCTTTTCCAAAATTAAAAGAGTTTTCCAAATGAAATGACTTGATTTAAAATTAAAATAGATACAGAGACTCATTTTTCCCCCTCAGTAAATTTTCCACACTCAGGTTCTTGCCTCCCATAATTGAAGGCAACCATAATAACGAATTTGATTGCATGGCTTTTACTATTACTTTTGAGGTAATTGCGAGATTGGCATACACAGTAATTTGTATGTGAGAGGTGATCAGATGTGAACATTTCCATTCAGTCATCTCCCTGGAATTCAGACACATCACTGCTTCGGGCTTCAGAATGAGGACCAGTAATTTCAGCTCTGGGATGAACTGTGCATCTGAAATAGGCCATGTTTCTTGTGCGATCGGTAATATTATCAGACCTGCTTTGGGAGGCAGAGCTGAGCAGATCCCTCCCTTACTCCAGCACGGAAGCTGTTGTGGTAGTAGGAGTAGTAGTTGTTTTGGAAAAGGAGCAGGAAATGTGCAGATGGGGGTGGGGTTGGGAGGCCCCCACTTCAGGACGTGCTAGTGTGGAGACAGAAGAGGGCTGGAGAATCGGGCCGAGCATTCAGAGGTTTCTCCCTTTTGCTTTCATTCCTAAATTAGGTACCCGGTTAGTTTTAATTTTCCCTTCAGCAGAAGGGGAAACAGATTTTTTCCCTCGACTCTGCAAAGAGAACAGTGGTTATTCTCTAAGAGAAGTGCTAGCTCACATGAATTAAAGGCGAACGCAGCTGTGGATCGCTTCTTCCTTCAGGAGCTGGGTCTTTACGGAGGGTTGCTTTTTCCCAGCTTCCTTACCCATCTTGGTGATGTGTGCGCTCTGAGAGCCCCCCCTACCTTGGCTTTTGCATATTAACCTTTTGAAATTTTATTTTTTAAATTTATAAAATGTTGAATGTGCAAGATGCCATATGTGCTTTACCCAGACACACACGTCATGATGTTAAAGTAATGTTATCTATTTGCTCTGTGTCGTTTCCTGGCTTCCACTGTGAATATGTGTATCCTTCCACATCTCCCCAACACACCTCGTGATCCTCCAACTGCTGATGGATGGGGATGGAGAAACAGGCTTGTGCTCAACTTGCCCCTAAAATATAATTAGGAAACACACTGTGGATTGTTTTAAAATTAATTTTGGGTTTCACCATTATAAAAAAGCACTTTTATCCCCCTGCTTGTCCTTAATTAGTTAATAAGCAGTTGTTGAATATCCACTGTGTTCACAGCATTATAATAAGCACTTCTGGTAGATACTGAAGAAATGACTCTAAGAAAATGTGATCATTCCTACCTACCTTGCAGGAATAATTATAAAGTCTCTTGGCTAGCAACACTTTCCTACTTTGGTCCTGTTTTTAGTCTTGTTCTGGACATACTCTGTTTGATATCACTGAGCATGCGTAAGAGAGAAAAAAGTGCTGCGAATTATAATCTGCTTTTGTTCAAGTTCTGACTTGCAGTTTATTCTGATTTCTTTTAGATTTGGCCTATTTTTTTTTGAGGCTCAGGCCTGAGGGCTATGCTAATGTATGTGATTGATGAGCTGTCTTTTATTTTGTGCTATTGACAGAAAAGAAAAATTAACCTCAAATCCAGTCGTGGTAATTAGGCTCCATCTTAACTCACCCACATGTCCTGCGGGTCAGTTTCTTTTGCTGTCTGTCCAGTAACATATAGGCAGGTGGCACATTAGCATCTGGGCAGAGGAACTCTTGTCTGTCAGGGATTTGTCCTTGAGACAGAAAGCACATTTTTTTTCCCGCTTTCACCTACCCTGGAGGGGCTGTGGATGTGGGACCGATTTCAAAGAAAACCCTAAGGGCCTTGTAGCCTAGGTTTTCAAGTTACAGAACACACTAATGGAAGACTGTTGGGGAGTCTTGGTACTTCCCATGACTCTTTCCTTTATTAAGAAAGGAAGCTCTTTTTTTTTTATTGTATCAATGTGTAAATATCCAGCCACATTCCAAATGTAAGATTATTTATTTGTACCTATGAATTGCTTATGAAGTTTTGTGGTTATTTCTTCTCCTCCTTCTTGCTTTTCTTCTTTTTAATGGCCCTGGTTTCTGTAGACTTAGAAGATGTGTGTTTGAGTGACAGCTCCATGGCTTAACATTGCATGGTGTAGAATGGGACAGAAGATGAAGATGAAACATTGTTTTAATATTCCCTTTCCTTACTTGTCAGCAGCTTTAGGGATTCGCAAATAGCTTGTGGTTCATAAATATTAAATAAGGGATTCATTATTGGAAAGCGTCAGCATGACTCACCAAACCCAGAACCCTAGTGATGCTGGCTATCGTGGTACCATTTAGGATGAGAAACTCAGGGCTGAAAAATGGTTTCTATGCCCTTTAGACATTTAGGAACACATGGGAAATATTCTGTTATTACAATAAAATACTCTGGAGTCTATGTTAAGGAGACCCTGTGAATAACCTTGAACCAAGACTCTCCAGAGTTTTTTTATGGTGAGGGCAATACGATGAATACTTATGTTTACCTGAGGGTCAGACTTTTAACACCTCATTCTTTGAGTGTGTAGAGACAAGAAAATGGGACCCAGTGAAATATCTGAACACTGAGTAAAACAGTTGTCACGAAAGCCACGCACCTTGCTGTGTAGGGAACATACGGAAATATCCTGGACCTTTCAACTAGAGCCCACTTTGTTATAATTCTGTGAAAACAGCAGTTCCTGGCTTAACAAATTCAGTGTTTTTCCCTAGAACCCTTAGCGCTTTCACATTGATGCAGACAACACACTGTAAGACATCGCTCACCCTGAGAGGAAGAAGTTGAGAAGAAAGGACTAACTATAATGACACGGAGGGCTAGGGTCCTTATTGAACGGACAAGTACTCTGCACGTCTCAGCCCCCCTGAAGGCATTATCATATTATATAGTCCAGCCAGTGACAGATTTTTTAATGATGACCCCAAGACACCAGGAAGATATTAAATTATGCTAGTAGGGAAATGTATTGCTCTATTTTAAGAATATGCTGTTAGAATTATTTTAAAGGCCCTGGTGTTCTAGGAAGAAAGCCTAATTATTTGGTAAATTCAGGTATGGGGACCCTTATCATCTAGCAGAGCTGAGTGACAGGTGCATTGGTGTATTCTCTTAAGCTGAAATTAACACTGCTCCTATGCCCTATATTTGCATTTATTAAGTACATTTGGTCTAAATAATTAGTATCCCACTGTAATTTTATGATTACTGCGATCTCATCTTTAGTTTTATTTTCCCTCTTAACACATCATATTTCCAAGACAGAGGAGTGCCAGAAAGGAAAGAAGACTGTCTCCCCCTCTCTCTGGAGCAAGCTCTGACCTGGGAGCATTAAGCATATTCCGGCCGGCCTGAAGAACACAATTCCAGTACCTGCAAAGTGCTCTGAAAGAGGGCCTGGTCTGTCATTCCTTTCTCATGGTGGCCCAGTCACCTCTCTGCCGAGGCAGGGCCTCCGATTTGAAGCCAGTTCTCAGGAACTCCTTGTGGCCACGCCTCCTTGGCTTCCAATCTGGGTCCCCACTGGGGCTCTTCCAGACCATTTGCACACGCCCAGGCTCCCAGCCCTGCACCCTAGCCCCGCTGCTCTGGGCCTGTGGAAATTGTAATCTGTCTTACCTTACTACTTCTCACTTTTTATTTCCCTACCTCAGATTTCTCATGTCCTTAACCCTGCTGCCCCTAGTCCCAACAGAAGAATCACCTTCTTCCTTTCTAAAGCTAAATTCTGCACATGGGCGCCCACTCCTCAGTAACTTACCAGCTTTTCTTTCTCTCTTGCTTTTCTGGCCCCACCTCTCGGCTCCCCAGAAATACTGCATCTCCCCCCATTCCATGGCCTGAACCATTTGTCAGCTCTCCTGCTACCTTCTGCCATCCTCCACTGCCTTCCTCATATTAACTCTGCCCCCTTCCTTTGTTGCCACCCACCTCTGCCCCACTACTTTGTAGACCCCTCCTCTCCAGAGTCCTCTATTACTCCTGAATTCCTCAATCCTCTAGCTGCCGTAGGGTTCATCTTCCTAGATGGCCCACGTGATTTGGAACTTTTGACCACCTTTTCCTTCTGGAAGCCCCTCTTTCCTTAGGTCTCCTTGCATTCCAGCACAATGCTCACAATTCTTGTTCTCATCTTACCTTGCTAAGCCCCCCTGCCCCACTCCCTGCCTCCAGTCTTTGGAGGGGATTGAAACTGTACAGGTAGGCTGAGATTTCCATGCGTTTCTGCATGTCTCCGATGTCCTAGGGGTGCCTGCCTCTAAGTTTAAAAACCATAGGTTTCTATAACTTGTCCAAAGCCAGGTAACTAGAAGTAGGAGAGTCTGGACTGGTAGCTGGGTTTCTAAGCCCCATGTTCTTTCTAATGCCCCAGTTAGCACACTTCCTATTTTCTCTTCACTCTTTTCTTGCACCTGTTGTGGGACATGGGCACTCATGGAGGTTAATCTGTCCGCTTCCTTCCCTCATGCTTCCCTCAGCCTTTTCGTCTGTCCTCATGACTTGAACTACAATCTTAACTGATTTGACTTCCCAACTCCCCTTTAGCTGGACGCCTCTTCTAGCACCTCAGAATTAACAACCACATCAAATAATATTCGTAAAGCATTTGGGGATTCATAGAGTGCTCCTCCATATATAAACCTATCTGGTCCTCTTCATAGTTTACGGGGGTTAGGTTATCAACCACCTCTTACAGATGAGGCAGTTGAAGCTCAGGAAGGTCCCATGAGTTGCTTGGCATGGCGCCTGGAGAAAACCGGGTAGCTGGGTTTGTGAATTCAGATCCCTTTTCCTTTTACTGCTAGGCTGCTGTGGGGCACCAGTCCAGGGCCGAAATTGCCCCCCTGTCCCTCTGTGCTCCCCACAAATGGTAACAGGACAGTAAAACCAAGGTGCAGACCAACAGCAGCCTCACACGGTGCAGGTGTGGGACTTTGTGCTACGGGACCCTGTCGTACTCCTCCTTGAGACTCTTGCCCGGCACAGTGTCCACAAAGAAGGGACTCATTAGTGTCTGTTCTCTCATGTACCCAGACCCCAAACCTGAAACCATCTCTGACTCCTTCCCTTCTGTTCTACCAATACATTAAATAAGTCGTATAGAATTTTGTTTTCTCAGTACATCCGGTATTTCTGTGCTGCTCTCTCCTTCAGCCTCGAACACATGCACTGGGGTTCTCACTGCCACATGTCCCTTGTGGTGTCACTGTCGCCTGGGGCTATGCTGATGCTACTTCAGTCTTCCTTCTGCGTGCAGACTTACTCTTAGGGCATGTGGGAATTTTAGAGACTGTCTGGTCCTGCCCATCTCCAAGAAAAAAAAAATCACAATATGGCCCCAGAGAACTCAAGTCACCCCCACCTCCCATCTCAGGGCTTCCTGACGCCCAGTCCAGGCTCTCGACTCCCTGTCATTCTGCGTCTTGTCTTCGGTGATTCTCCCCATCCTGCCAAATGGAGTCTAGGTCTCTTTGTGCGGCGTTGAGATACTCCCCATGACCCAGTTCCAACATGCTGTTCAGAGTCTCTCTCACTAATCCCTAAATTGATGTTCCAGCCAACACGTGCTGCTTACCATTCTTTCAGCATGCCCACTGCTGTCTTGCCTCTTTGTCTTTTGTAGGTAATTCCCTCCATACAGAATCCTTTTGTCACCCTTCATCTCGCGTCATCCTTTCCATGAAAAGTGGCCCACTGCTTCTCCAGTTGAAAAGGTGGGGACTTGCCCACCTGTGCAGGCTCCTAGTGCTTTGCTTCTCTGCTCGGGATTTACCTTGGTCTGCCTTCCATCAGGCTTCTCTTTGCGCTCATCTTTCTCCTTTCTAATTCTAAGCATCTTGAGAGCAGGGAGGAACAATATCATGTTCACCCCGATCCCTTGCCATCAGCAAAGTGAAGGTGCTTGGCTTGGGGGTTGGTAGCAGTTTGGTGATTGGAGAGTTGAAATGTGACGGAGACGGTGTCAGGGAAGGCTCTGATCAGAGTATCGAAGCATTGGACTTCCGTTCATCTCCTAAAGAACTTTGGGGGTTTGGCCTCCATTGTGTTGAAAATAGCGTAATTTTTAAAAATGTCGTGGAGGTGCTGGTGGGCTGGTGGTGGTAAATGCTTTGCTTCCCACCTTTTCTGTCCCCGTGGCAGTTTCTAGGTGCTTGCCTGATGGTGGCTACTTCCCCGAGGGGTGAAAATCAGCCTGTTGCCGTTACAGCCACCACTTACGTGACGGGCTCTGTGTGGCCTTGGGAGAGATGGGTGTTGACGTCTTGGGAAGGGGTGCTATATTTCACGAATACTACAGATGTGAGGAGGTGAACAGTCATCCCCAGGGCTGCAAGCATCTAAGCGGCCATGTAAATGTTCATCAGATCATCTAATTACACCACAAAGACTTACATAGAAATAATACGCTAACCAAAAGGTAAACTCACTGATTAAAAATATGTGTGTATATATATATATTCCATATCTGTTAACCTTTGGGTGTTAGGTGAGGTACATGCTGAGCAGAATACATGTGAAGTTGCAATGATATTTAATGAGAGTTATGTAAGGTAGTTTGTGTTGTTCCAGTTTTCTCTGCATTTGGCAAATATGGGCTGACGTGAACTTGATTTTTTTCTGGCAGAGTGTTTTCTGCTCTTCCCGCTCACCTCCACTTACTTGTTTATATGCTGCAGTGAATTTGCTGGAAGTGAGAGCTTGCATGTTCTTATCTACGTAATGAGGGAAGGTGAAAAAACGTAATTGACCTTCACCAAAATTTATCGTGCCTAGAGAATTCGATCCCAGCAACTTGCACTGTGTCTGTATGTATCTCAAGACAAGATTATCCAGATAGGTGGTACAATTCAGTTACTAAGCAAATCGAAAAGCAGACCAATTATCTATCATTTGCTACTAGATTGTAGGTGTAAAGCTTAGATACAGATGTAAGTTCTATTTGTTATTTTAGGGTCAGATCCTAGAAAGACCTAGTTCTTAGAGCATTATTTGTTCAGGGCCTAGACTCTAAGCCACTACTGGCCAATAGAAATAAAATGTATACTTCATATACATTAAAAATTTTCTAGTAGCCACATTAAAAAAAATAAAAAGAATGGCAGAATAATTTTAATGATATATTTTATTTAACCCAATATTTCAAAAGTACTATCATTACAACAATATTGATCAATATTTTAAAAATTTTTAATGAGATTTTTACTTTTTTTGTTATTGTTATCGAGCCCTTGAAATCTGATGTGTATTTTCCACAGTAGTTCTGACGAGCTACGTTTGAAGTGTGCTGGTCACATATGGCAGGTGGCTGCCATCTTAGACAGTACATGTCTAGACTGATTGGGATGAGATTGTCTGAGAAGCGAAAAGGTAAAGGAATCATTTTATCATTACTCTTCACCGGGAGTCAGCAATCTTTTTCTGTAATGGAGCAGATAGTAAACGTTTAGGCTTTGAGAGTCATGTGGACTGTACAGCACAAAAGTAGCCACAGACAATACAGAAACAAGTGGGCGTGGCAATGTTCCAATAAAACTTTATGTATAAAAAAACAAGTGGTGGGCAGATTTGACTTGTGGGTTGTAGTTTGCCTGTTCCAGCTTGTTTGTTTGTTTGTTTAAGATTTTATTTATTCATTTGAGAGAGTGAATGAGAGGGATAGGGAGAGAGAATCTGAAGCAGACTCCACACTGAGTGCAGAGCCCGAGGATGCGGGGGCTCGATCCACAACTGTGAGATCATGACCTGAGCTGAAATCAAGAATTTGACACTTAACTGGCTGAGCCACCCAGGCATCCTGCCTGTTCTAGTTTTAAAGCTTAAAATAAACTGCTCTTCCATATAAATAAAAATAATTTGTTTGGAATCATTGTTTCTATGTTGGATAATTCTATCTGTATTGAGAAACTAACAAATACAGCAAAATGATGGGTTCTGTAGTTTATTGCATCTTTTATATAACTATTGATGCTTACTTTGTTACAGTTTGTTTAGAAAATGAAATGTGTTTCTATTGCTATTGATCACGGCTTTTCTCTCTCCCCGCCTCCCTCCCTTAATCTGGCTGGAATAACATTTCTGGACACGTTGGCTGTGGCATTCCTACTCGTATTATTGTGTTACAACAGGTAAGACCCTTCTCTGTCTTTTTGAATTATGATTCTGCCTAACATCATAAAAAAATCAATATATAAGGTTCTGACTTTAGTTTAAATGTTTAGGGAAATAGCATGAAATAGTTTCCATAGATTTGCTTTAAATTAAACTGTTTTCAGCTGCAAGGAGATATCACTGGTATAGAATATAGGGTGAGATAAGATTTCAGTCACCTGTGGAATATCCCCTTAAAATATTTTGTAAAAGATGGCTGAAGACATAATCAAGAAAAAAGGAAGATGGATGCGGCATTATACGGTCTTATTTTTTCATTCCCAAGTTGGATGTAAGTGTATTATAAACCTGTACATGCTTGATATGTGTTATTGGGATGACAGGACAAGAATTTTTCAGAAGGTCCTCTCCCCTCAGGAGTGGTGGAAGGCAGTGTTTCTCTGTGTCTGGGCGTTGGGGCGTGTTCCGGTACATTTTGTGAAGCTGGGAATGGTGGCCGTGTGATGAATTGCCCATTTGGTCAGGAAGGGGAGAAAGCCAGCTTCAGGTCTGTTGTAAGTACTTGACATGAGCCAGTTGTAGACCTGCTCATGAGGGTGAAGCAGGAAGATGTAAAGCGAGGGAGAAGCATCTTGCGGTCTCTTCTTGTCATACCATTTTGTTTGTCTTTGGGGGAAAAAAAATTTTTAATTTGTTCTCACAACAACATCGCTCCACTCCTCCAGAGCAGGGTCAGCCAGTGACTGACTCACGACCCCGCTATTCCCGAGAATGCCTGGTTCACACCTCTGTTCCTCTTCCTCATAACCAAGAAGGAAACGTCCCCTGGAAAGAACACCCTCACTTTTCCTTCTCCATCCCCCAAAAGTCCTCTTTATTTTTAATCCACTTTCCTCTTCTTTCTCATTTCAAGGAAAAAAAACAACTATCTCTCAGAAGCAGAATCTTGCACTTGTCACTTGCTTCTACCTCCTCTAACCTTCTCTAACCTCCTCTGGGATGCTGTTTGGTTAGTTAAGCCTCTCCCTCTGGTGCTTGAAATCTGTTTTTCTCCAGCAGACCTTTTACTGCAGCCCTCACACATCGTGAGGTTCGCTCAGGCCTGAGAAGAACAGAGCAAATTGTCCTCCACTTTGCTCCTTGACCTTCCTTTCTTCCTCCTGCTTCCACAGCCTCTCTGCTGAAATTGCGCCCCGAACTCCCTGAGTGTGTCCTCCAGTCACTAAGCTCGGGTGGTCACTTCTCAGGCTCTTTCTGCCTGAACCGCACTCTGTGCCCTTGGGAAACCTGCGTCCTGGCTGGCATGGGAGGCCTGCATCCTGGCTGGCCTGGGAAGCATGTGTCTGCCCTGTGGGCCTGACCTGTGTTAGCTCTGTGCTCGTCTGTGAGCTCATCTGTGCTCCCACATTCCCCATGCTGGCCAGCAGCGCTTCAAATCCAGCAGGCCCCCAAGGCCTCCACATCTTCCTCCCTTGCTTAGGGCCGCTAGCACCCTGTCCTTGCAGTCCCTTCCCCTCTGCCACTCTGTCCCTCATGAGGGCCTCGCTCCCACCTCCGCACTCACTTTTCCATTCCCTGTAGGATCACTGCCACCCCTTTCCCTCTGGCTCGCCCCTTTTATCTGCTGCCTTCTGACAGATCTTTATAAAATGTAATTCTGATCCCTCTCCTCCAGAATCTTCCTTGACTCCTCATCCTTGACTGATAGCATGTGTAAAGCACTTAGAACCAGACTTGACCCATAGTAAGTGCTCGGTGAATGCCAGTTATTTCTGCCCCCTTCTTCCTGCTCCTCATCTGCATTCTCAAGTTCTTATTTAGACATTTAAAGCCTTCTATGATCTGGGCCAACCTTCTTTTCTTTACTTTGCACTGTTGCCTTATGTATTTATTGCTCTCCTCTCCTTGCCTTCCACCATCATGTACTGACAACACACTGAGGTGTATCAAGGACTGACATGGCCCCTGCCCTCAGGGAGCTCAGTCTGGGAGGGACCGTAGGGGCACAAGTGGGAAAGTGGGACACACTATGGTAGATTCTATAATAGGGTGTAATGGGGAGCTGAGTGACCCTTTTTTTTAAGATTTATTTATTTATTTTAGAGAGAGAGAGAGCAGTTGAGAAAGGGAGAGAGACGATCTCAAGTAGACTGCACATTGAGCACAGAGCCCAACACGGGGCTCGATCTCACAACCCTGAGGTCATGACCTGAGCCAAAACCAAGAGCCGGACGCTTAACCAACTGCACCACCCAGGCGCCCCAAACCCTTTCTAATTTTTTATTTTCTTACTGTTTTCCTGGAATTATGTCTAAGGAACAAAGGTGAGGACAAAGGCCCTGAGAACCCTACACTGTAAAGTGGAGTTGCCAACAGCTTGTGCCCGAGCCCTCCCCCAAAGCTAAGAGGCATTAGAACTGGCCCTGCTGGGATGGATCAGGAGAGCCCTAGATAGAGACCGGGGTTCTTGGTACTGTTGGCCTTGGAGATGCAGGGCTTCTGATGCTGCTCCCCACCCCCACCCCCCCAGGCCAAGTGCAGCATGGTGGAGGCTGCAGGGGAATCAGTCTTCTGCTTGCAGAAGGGGAGAACTGTGTTCTATGCCTGCTTATGTATGTGCTGAGCATCTGAACACGCGAGCCCTCCGGGGTGCAGCCAGTGGAGCAGAGTGCACCAAAACGGCATGGAAGACCATCAGGAGTTTTTGTAGAGTGTGACCTGTATCACCAAAAGTGAGAGCCCACCTGAACAGGGAAACTAGTACCACTGTTCTGGAAATTGTTGAGTGTGGGAAGCTTCTAGAGATCCCTGCAGTGGCAGGGCGGGGATTATACCATCGAGTACCTGGAAGCAAATGAAGGTTGGAATCTCCTCCTTGTTTCCCCGCAGTCCAGGGAGGGTGCAGAAGCAGTCTTCCTGGGTCCCTGGACTCCGTGTGAAGGAGGGTGGAGCGGACGAGGACGGGAAGTGTGGCCAAGTAAGAAGATGCTGGAGGGGAGGGTTGGGGGCCAAGAGAGGGAGGGGCTGTAGAGAGATAAGACTCCCCCTCCTCAAGGGGTTCTCAGTTCCAGGGACTGTGGGAGAAGCTGAACCCCATTCCAGGAGATGTGACAGAATATACACAGGAATCATCATATAGTTGGAAGTCACCAGCAGGCGGAGACAGAGAGAGCCCGGTGAGACCCAACTGTCCGCTCACGACCAACGGTGGTCAGTCATGACCACCCCTGCCTCCCCTTCCCGTCCTCTCTGTGTTTTGGCCTTCCCTTTCCTCATCCTGACATCAGAGAGGTATGACAGAGAAGAAAGGAAAAGAGAGTCCTCAGTGCAGACCCCCACTTCCCCAGCCTCTGCGAACCCTCCTCCTCAGTCACCACAGTTCTAGGAGAGTGTCCCCATTCCATCTTGCCCAGAAGGAGGGAAAGCAAAGAGCTTTGAAATGGAGTTTTACATGAGAGTGGACTGACTTTAATGACTAGAAGTGCCTGGAAAGTTCTGGACTCTATGGCAGATGTGGCTAGGACCTGGGAAGGGGGATTTGAAGGCAGTGATTGGGAAACAGAAACCCATTTCATTTTCTGCCTCGACATGTGGAGGCAGGATGTGTGGCATGAGGAGAGTAGACCAGCTCCCCTGGGTTATGAGCAAGCTGGCGCTGAAGACCTTGAGCAGCCAGGGTGAGTCAGGGAGTGGGGGGATGGCACGGGAGGAGCAGTGTGTAGACTGAAACTTGAGGATGGACATGGAACAGGCCCTTGGGGAACTGCAGGTCCTGTCTCCCCAGGTGGGAAATGGGGAACAGCAGGAGGTGAGACTGGGAGGAGCGGTTAAAGGGGAAGCTTCACTCAGGCTTTTGAATTCATCCCCTGGGCGCCATGAAGGGTCTGAAACAGAGGCATGATCTGCTTGTGCGCCACCAACCAAGACCACTCACTCTTGTGCTTCATGCTGTCCCCTCCCCTCTCTGTGCCTGTTGAAACCCCACTGTTCATCGAGGGTGGATTTGGAATACCACCTTTTTAAAGAAGGCTTCTCTGATCCCTCCAGCTATTAACAAACATTCCGAGTCCACTGCCACCATGGGCACGTTCAGCTTTGTGTCTTGTAGTATATGCCTTGTGTTCATGGCCTGTCTCCCTCACCACCTGCAGGGTACACGTCGTGGGGCACAGCTTGCAACCCCCCCATACACACCCCATGCCTGGCACCATGCCCTGCACCTCGTGGGTGATCTGCAAGCAGTTGTGTGAATTTAAATGGGATCTAGATGGTTTTGAGTACTTGTCATGTTTTAATACTTCACAGCAGGTTTATTGAACATTACTGTTCTTAGTGGTATTTTCATTATACTATTTAGCCAAGGTCAATAAAATCTATTTAACCAAATGAATTAAGGCTTTGCTGGATCAATTAGGGATCCACCAAGTCTGAATCGCTTTCTCCTCCAAATTCCAGGCAAGGAGAATACTTTCTCTGGTTCCTTTCTTTCTATCCGCTCTTTTTCATGCTCTTCCTTAGGAGACTATTGTCTGAACAACTTTGGACAGGAAACCTCTTGAGGACATGGTCACACACCAAGATGGACCTTTATTTCACTTTTGAGGGAAGATAAGAAACTAATTTGTTTTTAGTTGTTTCATTGTGCTGTACTTTTCTTTGCCAATTTTCACCACACACACACACACACACACACACACACGGGCTGTAAAACTTGATTGGAGAGCGCAGCAACAAAACACGTTCGTAAGCTTTTTCCTTTTTTTATTTCTAGAGACTAGCAGGGTGGTACGTTTCTGAGGGAAAATGTCTCAAGCTTTCATGTATTCTTTAAATATGTGTGAAATAAGGGGGCGCATGTTAGCATGAGGGAGATCACAATTTGTGCATTTTTTAAGTCTTTAAGACGAAAAAGCAGCTGGGAGGAAGCTCATTTCCCCCTTCCGGTAGGCAAACCAGCCTTGGGCCCTTCCCTCTGCTGTCCTCACTTTCCCAGGCAGGGGGCAAGGTGGCCGTTTTCCAGGGTGAGCCATGCCAGCCTCTCGTGGGGATGGCACAGTGGGTCACAACCCAGCCTCAGCAGCTGGGCAGGTGAGGGAGCTCCTCCTGGGGAAGGAGTCACGTAGGGAGGAAGGAAGTGCACTCAGACACAGGTGGGCCCTGGGGGAGACAGCTCCCTTCCCACTTCCCCCTGGAAAACAGTCCCCTGGGCGCCACCCTCACTGCTTACCGTGCAGGGTCACACACATTGTGACTACAGAGCGGAAGGGAATAGAACACACTGGAGCATTAATCTGAGGTTCTGAAATGCCATCATGCATTATTTATACCTCTTGCTACAAAAATATATCACAAATGAATTCAGATGAGAGAGATAATATTTCTTCTTTTCCCCCCGATGATGGATTCAGACTGGATAAATTCCTTTATTTTATTTCATCCTCTCTGCTAAAATAGGCCGGCGTGTTATAAAAATATGCTTTTCTCTTTGAGGTGAGTGGAGTGGCTCAACTCAAGGAAATTTTTCTTTGAATAAAAGAGTTTCTCTTTTTAAACTGGCTTTTTAACTATGTTACATTATATGCCTATTAGCTTTGGGAATGTTACAAGTTCTGTCATTTCAAGCCCTGCGGTAAGATGAATAGAGAAACTGCAAAGTTGGGGGTGAATTATGAAAAAAAAAGATGAATTGTGGTATGTTTCTAAAGATTTACTCCATCCTTCTAATGGCGTTTGGGGAAAGTAACGTGGAGGAGATAGCACCGTTTGATTACTATTTATCAGAATAGCGCGCATTAGTCCATACTAATTTGATTGCTGTTAAAGGACCAGACAGAAAATGATCCGCAGGAGACAGAGTGGTAACACTACTGAGTGCTCAGAAAGTGCCAGGAACTGTTTGAACACCTCACTTACTTGATTTATTTAATCCTGTTCTGGGAGGTTGGTATTAACATCACCTTGTTCCACCACAGAACGAAGGGAGGAGCTGAGAGGTCAGGTAGCTTGCTTAGGAGCGCGGAGCTGGGAGGAGAGGAGGCTGGGCTTTGAACACAGGCAGCCAGACCCCAGAGCCCACACTCTACACTCCTGTGCTGTGTTGCCCCCTCAGCCCAGGCTGGCATGGCCAGGACACCAGTGGCGCAGGGCACACCGAGCCTGTAACCTGCTTAAAAGTGACACATGACTGTCAACTTTGCTTTCATAGCCATCGATGAACAGGAGGGCCAAAGATACCTGGCCAGGCAGGTTTTGTCCACAGTCTTGAATGTTTTATGGTAGCAGTGTAGCAGATGATGGATGGATCGATAGATGGACGGATGGACGAATAGATGGACCGACAGAGAACAGTTCGTAGACATGGACAGATACGGGCTATTAAAGTTCATCTTTTAAGTTCTGTATTCATTAGGTTTCTGTGTGTCCGAGGTGGGCAGCAGCCTGGGCACTTGAGAGATTTGTGACTTTCTACTCCCGGTCCTTATACTGGGACACATGGGTCCCTGCAATGCTCGTAATACAGGAGCTGACTGTTTTTACTGTGCCATTTTTTTTTCCTGAATAATAACAGACAAGCAAAGTGAATCCTATTTTTCCATTAGATTCTGTTATTTATTTCATAGAATACTTTTTTTACTTGAGGACTTTCTCATCCTATGTGTAATAAAATCATTAGGAAGAGTAAAATGACACTTAAAAATAAAATAAAATGACACTTAAAATCTTCACAAATAACTTAAGATGATAACCTGAGAAAAAGGGTATTAATAACATCTTGGGCTTTACTGAGCAAGCCACGGATCTCTACTTCCAGGACGCCAGATGGGAGGTGAGAATTCAATTGTAAGTGTTGTCACAGAACTATTTCCTGTCGCATTCACTCTGTGATGGTGTAAATGATTCCGAATCGTTCTTGGCATCCCTCGAAGTCCGTACCCTCCTTCTCCTAGTGCTCATGTGTACGGATACTCACAGCTCCTGCCCTCCCAGGTGCAAGCTGCCCGCGGGGACACCTGGCTGGGTTTCAGGTTCCCGGTCTGAAAGTGGGCCTCGTAGCAGTGTCTGCCTCAGACAGTTCTTGCGGAGCCTGAAACCATCAGACACCGACTACTCTGCCCTCTGCTTTCCCCAAGGAAAAGAGACAAAACTTAGAACTCTAAAAAGTCGAGGAGGGAAAAAACACCATTTGTATGGATCAGCATTGTCATCTGTTCCGAGAATATTCTTCTTGACAGAAACAGTGAAAGCTTTTGAAACATTGGGCGTCTGAGTGGTTAGAAAGTGATTTGAAACTCCTTCACCACCTTGCGTAAGTGGTTTTGTGCATCCCTTAGAGATGAGGTTTGCCTTCCAGTAAGGCCTCCTGGCCCACCGCATGGGGTCTTGCCCTGATCACCAGGAAATGGAAACTGGCCTGTGACCGAATCACGGAAGAACGAGGACTCTCTCTTTTGGAATCAGATGCAAAGTCACCCGTCCCTTTGGCAGCTCTCCCGCCCATCCTGCCACTGAACTATCCTGAGCCTTCTAGGTTCTCCGATTCCCAGGCTTCCCACCTCTTTTGCAGAACTGGCAAAGGACTGTGCTCTGAGCCTTAGTCTCTTCATCTGTAAAATGGCCGTATCAAGAGGCAAGGGCTTTGGGCTGTAGTACCCAGCTGCCCACCGAGGCTCTGACACTGACCAGCTCAGTGACCTCACACAAGTTGCGTTGCTAAGCTTCAGGTGTCCTCATGGGGGATCAATGGGATAATGTAAGGCTTCTGTCACTTAGAAAGTGCTCAGTAAACCTCATTCTCAAGTCTTGTCCTATTAACGCTTACCCAAGTGTCAGCCCCCTCCAGATCTCTGGATTCCAGACTGATGGCCTGGCTCAGTGTCAGCAGTGGGCACGAGAGGGTGAGTAGTTCACTGGCTTCAAAGGAGGTCAGGTTGTCTGCTATTCCGTTTGGTTCTCGATCATTCAACATTCCTTCAGCAAATATTTACTGAGCCTTTCCTGGGAGTGAGGTGTTGTTCTGGAGCTGAGGATACAGCAATGGGGGAGTATGAGGGAGTTCCTGCCCTGACCCTGCACTCAGCTTAGACCCTTGGAGAGCAGACCTCACAGCCTCAGATCTGTTTTTGGTCTTGTGATATAGGGAGTAACTGGGGTTTACTTTTGGGGTGATGCAGATGTTTTGGAACTTGATAGAGCTGGTGGTTGGTTGCACAATGTTGTACTCAATGCCACTGAGTTGTACACTTTAAAATGGTTAATTTTGCATTATATGAATTTTACCTCAATTAAAAAACAAAAGATCGCAGGATCAGCTCCCTGACCGTCACCTCAAAATGTGATTCATTTGGGGCCTGATCCTTACTGACATTAGATAATTTCTTCCCTGAAAATTCCTTTCCTTTATTTGGAAATGCCTTTGAAACTCCCAGGCCAGGGCCAGATGGTAGCCTAAGTAATGTGCCTTCAGGTACCTTGCAGAGCGCTCCTTACACGTGACGAGTTAGTAATAATTATCTGTGTCTCTTTGTGATGCCCCGAGTTCTACTTATTTCATGCAGGATGATGTTCCCTCTCCCAGATACCCTTTGGAGGCCTCCCAGAGATGGGAACGGGAGGGCTGAAAGCGCTGAAGGTGAACTTGGCCTCAGCTTTTGTTTCCATGGGCTGTCCTGCCACAGATGGTGGTGGCCTGGGTGCTGAAGCTCTGAATTCAAGACAGCATGGAAAAGAGCAGGGATCTAACTGAGGGCCCCCCACCTGGCACCAGTTTCTGCCTTTCTCTGCACTATACCCTGAGCCAGAACTAAGAGAGTTACGATCACTTAACATAAAACTAAAGAGCTATGTGTCTGTCCTATTGGCAAGGGGCATTGACAGGCCATTCACTGGCTCTGCCGAAACAGGTGTCAAAATTACCATTCTGCTGGAAGATCCATGTGATTCAGGCATTTGACATGAGCTGGAGATAGTCCGAAGCAGACATCTGTCTCCTTGTGGCTGGTGTGGGTGTCTCAGATTCAATCAAGTCTGTGGAATTTTTCCATTTCTAGCCATTGCTTTGTTCTGAGGGAACTGCAGGGCGGATTGGGGCGGTGGGGAATGAATGAGACAGAGAATGAATGAATGCCTGAGAGAAAAAAGGAGCTTCCCTGAAGCTGGATGTGATTTGCTTTCGCAGAATCAAAGTAGTAAAGAGGTGAATGTAGTAAATAAATCATAATTTAAACAAAGCATTTATGTGTTCATGGGATGCGGACCAGATCAGAATCCAAAGCTACTTGCTCAGGTCCTGACCCAAATTTTTAGCTCCTATTTTTTCTAAATAGTAATAGATCATTTTTAATAAGAGGTTTAAGAAACTCCACTCTTTGCTCTGAAAAGTATGGTTAGACGCTTGGTTAAATCACCCTGATGCTGTTTTCCCTTCTAGTGCAGGATATTTTTTTAACCTGGAGTAATGGGCTCCTAGGGTAGTCACTTTCATGCTGTTTAACCCCAACCCGTGGTGATAAATATATTTTATATCACGATCAATAAAACACACACACTCACACACACACAAGTGATTTATATCATTAAATATTCTTTATATTTATCCAGATATTACAAATAATTTCACAAGACAAAAATTTCACAAAATATTACTGACCTATCATATATGTGAGATATATTTCATGTTATCTTATTTTATTCTTCTTTGTTCCCTCATTTTCTATGTCATGTCATGTTTTCATGTCACAATGCACAGCGTAAAGCACGCTATTGTGAGGGACCCACAGACCGGTTTTGGGTCCCTGTGATTCCCTAAACCAACAGGCATGATTTCTGTTTATTAGAGCTCAGGTGCATTTTTCCAGGAATTGCATGGATGGCATTCATCAGATATTTCTAGAGTCGTTTAAGTGACCCAGAAAACCTGAAGAACTACACCTCTGGAGGGGCTCTCATTTCATAATAACTTAGAGATGATTTTGATAAGTTTGTAATTCATTAAATTACAAATTTAATTTAGAGATACTGTTCATGTGAATAGCGATTTAGGAAAATCTTCTCCCTTATTGGTGGTAGAATTCCCTTTTCCCCAGGACAGCTTCCTGAGCTACACAGCCTCACTGTATGTATCGTGAAACAGTGGGCGAGATTATTACCTCCACTTCTTTTCTAATCCTGACTTTAACCAAATACTTCATTTTTAATATTAAAAAAGTAATTTGTGCTTATTGTTGAAAATTTACCAACTCAGACATCAGAAGAGGAGAATGGAGGGGCCCCTGGGTTGCTCAGTCTTTTGGGCGTCTGACTCTTGATCTCCACTCAGGTCTGATCTCAGGGTCGTGAGTTGATGCCCCATGTTGGGCTCCACTCTGGGCATGGAGCCTACTTAAAAAAAAAAAAAAAGAGGAGAATGGAAATTACCCATTAAACAACCACCTAAAAATAAATACTATTAACATTTTGTTATCTATCCTTTGGGTCTTTTTTCTATGTACAAATGCGTATGTTTTATAACCTAAAGTTTTTTGTTTTTTTAAAGATTTTATTTATTTATTTGTCAGAGAGAGCGAGCACAAGCAGGGAGAATGGCAGGCAGAGGGAGAAGCAGGCTCCCTGCTGAGCAAGGAGCCTGATGCAGGGCTCAGTCCCAGGACCCTGGGATCATGACCTGAGCCGAAGGCAGACGCTCAACAACTGAGCCACCCAGGCGCCCCTAACCTAAAGTTTTTATATGATGGCACAAACTATTTCATTGTTTGCTTTGCTCATTACAAAGGAGCCATTCCTCCTTGTTAGTATATACTCTCTGTTGTATTTTTGTCAATGTCTGAACGTACCTGTAGAATATTTGGCCAGTTTATTTAAGCAGTTGCTATCGCTGAACACTGGTTTACTTCTGTTTTATCACCCCATCGCCAACATTGCAGTGAACACCATTGAACTTTCCTACAGTCACTGCATTCTCGGTACAAATTCCTACAAATGGAATAGCGAGGTCTGGAGGTATAAATAGTCTTGAGGCACGTTACATAGTGGTGTGTAGTACGATTGTCCTCCTGCAAGGTAATTGTAATGTAGCGTCAAGGGCCAAGCTTGCCTGCTACCCTACACTTCACAGGCTTTCCAGGTGCAATGTCCATGCAGCTCCATGAACCAGGCAACTTTCAACACGGCATCCAGGTGCACCTTCTGGCGAGAGGGTCTTTTCAGCGTCCCTTCATAGAGAAGTATTCAATTCAATAACGTGGGGATTTTATTTGGGACAGAGTCTGTGTGGGTAGTAAGTTGTTTACCTGGCAGTAATCAAATCCAATCCTTAGCTGAATTGCATCTGCGGGTGATACCTACCTAAGGGAATTGCTGCAAGTCAAGTCAATAAAGCAATTTCAGATAGAAGAAGACCTGAACTTCAGCCCTGCTTGAAGGAGAAGTAGACAAGGACTTTTCCTTTGCAACCCTGGTCATTAAAATGGAGTTTGAAGAACGCGTGAGCTGCGGGGAGCAGATTTGCTATTTCTCAGGAGTTGGTTTTTATGAAATGTGACTTGATTTTCCATCTCGTGCCTAATCTGAACAGATGCCTTGCGCAGCCCCCTTCCCTACCCGAGAGAGGCAGGGTTTGCATGGGTCCTGGGTGAATGAGGAAGCCCTGAGTGGATAAGCGGGAAAGAACCACAACCTGTCACCAAAGGGAAATTTAATGAGCATGTTTTAGCTTGGTCTGATGATAGAAGCAGTTTCTTGCTGCATAGTCATTGAAGGAATATCTTCCCTTTCTCCTGGTTTGCTTTAAAGAGAATTTTGTGCGATCTGGCTTTATAAAACATTTTTCAAACTTTTAACCCAGCTCTCCCTAGCCTGCCTGCTTGCATTATAGCAGTGAGGGTCATACTCAGTAGTGGTCTTAGTGACTCTCGTCCCCACCCGTATGCTCTTTGCTCTTACTCATAGTGGAATTCCCCTCAAGTACTTGAGGGTCCCTGGGGGGTTATCTCCTCTCCTGTCGCCCCACCTGCACTTGCTTTGAGTCCAACTCTGCACCTCTGTCTTGGCCTCTGGTGCCTTCTGCCTCAGGTGCGGTCTCTGTATATGTGACAGAAGACTGGCGCTCAATTACTATGTGCCGAGTTTGGTTGAATGCCTCCCCCGGGTACCAAATATTCTGTGTTCCTTGGAGCCTATATTACAATAAGGCCATATTGTTCCACACAAGGGGGATGTTTGCTCCTTTCTCAGGTTCCTCGTCATACTTTGCTTTGGAGATACCAGAGCAGCTTTCTTACGCCCCCATGTCGTGCCCAGAGCCCTCCAACGAAAAAGCTCCTTTGCTTTTGCCATGATGGCCTTCTCTTCCCTGGGCGCAGGCCCAAGCCCAGATGTCCAGGCTGTGGATGGATCTGTGCAGCCTCTACTCACTGACCCTGGCCCTGTCCTGCATTTAGATCAGTTCGGTTGCTGAAAGCCCCCTAATCTCTCACACATAGATATCTGACAGACTGCCCTCCCCTAAGTTCACCAGCCAGATATGCTCAGAGATGTGTGAACCTGGCCTCAGGCTACCAGTCTAGGAAATAGGCAATTTCCCGGGGAGAAAGTGGAGGCTCAGAGAAATGAAACAACCCACCCTGCTAGTAAGTGATGATTGTTCTGATCTTAAAACCTTTGTCCCGTGCTCTTTTTAAAATTCCTGATACTTAATTGGAGCTCAGCATCAAACAGTCCAGCACCAGTGCTGGTGGTTTTGTGGGCTTCATATAAAAGTCCCCTCCATCCGGTCGCGGGCAGCCGGGGCACAGAGGGCAGTCGCGGCAGGCAGCGGCGGGTGGCAGCGGCAGAATGTTGGCTATGAGAGTGTTTAGCCTAATTGGCAAGCGAGCAGTTTCCACCTCAGTGTGTGTACGAGCACATGGAAGCGTCGTGAAGAGTGAAGACTATGCTCTTCCGAGTTACGTCGACCGGCGTGACTATCCCCTGCCCGATGTGGCCCACGTCAAGAACCTCTCTGCTAGCCAGAAGGCCTTGAAAGAGGAGAAGACTCCCTGGAGCAGTCTCTCCATTGATGAAAAAGTTGAGTTGTACCACATGAAGTTCAACGAAAGCTTTGCTGAAATGAACAGGAGCACGAATGAATGGAAGACGGTTGTGGGCACCGCCATGTTCTTCCTCAGCTTCACTGCTCTCATTCTGATTTGGGAGAAGCACTATGTGTACGGCCCCATCCCGCACACCTTTGAAGAGGATTGGGTGGCCAAGCAGACCAAGAGGATGCTCGACATGAAGGCCAGCCCGATTCAGGGCTTCTCAGCCAAGTGGGACTACGACAAGAACGAGTGGAAGAAATAGAGGAGCGCACCACTCACCCATCTGAGCCTCACCTTGCTCTGCCAGATCCACACAGCTCAGCATCTTCACTGGAAACCGTTACGTTGCGTCACCAGTGCTAATAAACGAGCAGCCTACGTGAAAAAAAAAAAAAAAAGTCCCCTCTGCTGCATTGTATACCCTTACCGAGGCTTTAGTCGTACCCTCTCCAGGCTGGTCCTGCCCTTGAGGAAGGATACTTTCCCAGGGCAATCCCCAGAGTACTGTTGAGTTTCATTGGGTAAACCCTGAAAATGTAACTGTCGATAATGGCTATACCTCAGAAATTACATAGAGGCTTAAAAGTTTGCTGGAAAATTCTCTCCTTATTCTCCTAGCACAGAACTAAGGGGAGGTCTGAGAGGCCCTGTTCACTGTGGAGAACTTGACCTCTTTGGCTTTTGGGGGGGCAGGTCGACCTGCTCCCCACGTCTTGGCAGATGATTGCTAATAGCTTTATGTTTTGGTGGAAAGTCAAAAGCTTTTTTTTTTTCTTTCCCCCTCATTTGTCATGTTACTTTAGCGGCATTTGGGGCCTTCTTCATGTGGTTGTGATTAACCCTGAGTCAGAGAGAGCCGAGAGCCACTCTGAAGGAAAACAGAACATTTATAAAAAGGATTGAAGCCCTTTGAAGGGAGAGTACAGGAAGGCCTTGAGACACAGCTTTGCCCTGAAGTGACTGCTGTGTCACTGGCCACATTCAGTGCTGATTTGTCTGAAGAACAACTAGCCTGGTCATAACTTAGTCACAGGCTGCCAGGTCTGTTATGGATGTGGCATAGTCCATAGGGACACATCAAAGAATTGCTGATGCATTAAGCACATTCTTTATATTTTGAAATGTTTTAATATACTTCCTTGACTTGCCTTATTTTCATAAATTTCTCTTTCTCTGAGGAAAATTTGAACATTTCTCACTTTTCAGATTTTAGTTTTTATGAGGTTGACATTTCCCTTATGTATTGTTGGCTATAAATGATTGAGGTATATTAAATAAAGCTCTGCATTCTGAGCCCCAAACACCCTTTAAAATGGATGAAAAATAAATGATTTAAGAAGATTCTCACTGATCTAAAGAGCCAGTTACAAAAATAATGATGCTAAAGTAATGTACAAGTAGAAAATGGTCAGTGTTTTGAATTTAACATTTGCCCCCAAACCCTGAGCTATGCTTTACAGAATTTTTTTTTTATTAATTGTAGAATTCTCTAGTAACCTAAAAGTAATTTTCACAAAAAGAAAAAAATGTATTTAAGATTGTGTGGTAAGTTTCACACATAAGCATACTCCTTTTTAATATATTTAACATACTCTTGCTATTCTCAGTCCTCTCCTGGCTATTTTATCTACACAGCCTTTCTGGTGACTTCTCTCAAAACTGTATCTTTGTGTGGCAGACAGACTCCAAGATGGCCCCTGGGATTCCCACCACCTGGCTTTCATGCCCTTGTGTAACCCCCCAACCCCTTAGGTGCAGGTGGGAGCTGTGACTTGTTTCTAACCAATTTAATACAGCAAAGGGGATGGGACATGGCTTCTACAATTACATTACATAGGATGATAATGTCTGTCTTCCTAAGAGACTCTCTCCCTTTCTTTTTTTTTTAAAGATTTTATTTATTTATTTGCGAGAGAGAATGAGAGACAGAGAGCACGAGAGGGAGGAGGGTCAGAGGGAGAAGCAGACTCCCCGCTGAGCAGGGAGCCCGATGCGGGACTCGATCCCGGGACTCCAGGATCATGACCTGAGCCGAAGGCAGTCGCTTAACCGACTGAGCCACCCAGGCGCCCAGAGACTCTCTCCCTTTCTGGCCATGTTGAAAAGGCCCATATGGAAGGACTGAGAGTGACCCCCAGCTGTCAGCCCAATGAGGCCCTTGGTCCAACAGTCCACAAGAACATGAATGCTGCCAACAACCACATGAGCTTGAAAGCAGATCCTGTTCCAGTCAAGCCTCAGATGAGACCACAGCCCTGGCCAACATCTTAATGGCTGCCTTGTGAAACCCTGGGGCAGAAGACCCAGCCAAGCTGTGCTTGGATTCCTAACCCAGAGAAACCGTAAGACAACAAATGTGTATTGTTTTGAGCCATTGGTTGAAATATTGTTACACAACAATAGATTACTGATACATTTTGGTATAGACTGATCCCCTGAGACTTCAGTCCATATAATAATTTAATAATCCATTCATTGAAAATTTCTTAAGCATCTACTACAATGCCAGGCTTCATGTTTGGTGCTCAAGAAACAAAGAACGAGTAAATCATCGTTTCTTTGAACTACATTAGTAATGAGTATTGTGTAAGGGACTAGAGACACAGTGATGGAAGTTATCCAGGTCTCTCACGGAAATAGGGGCAGGGAATCTAATCTGTGAGTGTGAAAGATGAAGGGCAAGGTCAGGAATGGCTTTCTAGCATCCAGGACACCCGGACTATCTGAACAGTGATGGGAGATGATAAGGGAAGTTTGGGAGAGGATGGAGAGGTGGTGAGCACCCAGACAGGAGGGGACGGCTTTGGCAAAGGCATGCAGCTACAGTCCACAGAGTGAGGAAGTAAGAGGTGCAATCCTATACTAAAGAAATGGGATTTGATAATAGAGGATCTAGTTCACAGTGTTAAGGAGCTTGGGCTTCATCCTCTAGGCAGAGTGGCCATTGAAAATTTAAACAATGAGGAAACTGTATTTCAGAGGGAGATTTCTGGCTGCCAGGGAGTCTGAATTTGAGGGGACTGGGTTGGAATTGAGCCAGTTAGGCCACTGTTGAATGTCTACACTGGGGGTGTGGTAGAATGGAAAGCAGCATAAGCTTTAAAAATATAGGTGAGGGGAAATCTAGTAATTTGTCACTGGTTGTGGGTTGGAGGTGAGGGGCAAAGAGAAGTCAAAGATAACTTCTGTATTCCTAGCATGAATGGGCAGACAATCAAATGAAGCAAAGATACAAAATAACAAGTTTAGCATGGGGGAAGTTGGATAAATCCAATTAGGAGCATATTGAATTTGAGTGCCTATGGAATATCCATGGTGAAGATGCAGAGGGTGTGGGAGAACACATGGATTTTCCTGGATGACACTGTGGGGGAAGCATTGTCCTCAGAGAAGAGCCTGATTGCAATGAAAAGCTTGATGTGGAATGTTTTATAAAATACGGTGGGTTATGTTTTCAGTGAAAAGGATTTCCAGAGTCTGGTGGAAAGGGTTGTGTTAGAAGGGCCACTGACAGCATAGGGAATGCGGGACTTTTGAGTAAGGTGGAATGTGTTCTTCCTCTGTGCGGAAGTGATGCCACAAAGCACTGGCCTCTTCATGCAGCCCCGTGTTTATAGGATCTTTATATTGAGGAGTGTGCGTCCAGACTGTTGAATGGGACAACTTGAAATTTGCTACTCTTAAATTCAGGATTTGAGTTGTCTTTCATTCTGTAGCTCTTTTGAGGAGATGGTGCAAACTGCTTTTTGTCGACCTTTGAAGGAACTGTTAAGAACAGAGTTCAGTCACCAGCCTGTTTCTGCTTCTTCACACCTCTTACACTGACTCCATCAGCTGCAGCTGCCTCCATAGCCAGCTGAGTCTGGGGATCCTCCACAGCCCTTCCCCTGACACCACGGAGAGCAGAGTGTACTCTCCTGGCCCGTAAAGACACCCTAATTTGGGGAAAGTCATTATTCACTTCTAGAGGTTCAGATACATTAGAAACAGGGCCTTGATGAACTGAAATACGCTATATCTATTATTGGTCATCTTTTTTTCTAGTCGTGAAGCCTTGTTCTCCATTTACTTCATTATTTATGCTCTGGTCAAGCAGCTTGAAAGCATAAGTAGGAGAATGGCTGCGCAGCCAAGACAGTGTTGTAGTCCTCTTCCTCTGGTTGCCTAAGACGATGTGATTGATAAACTCTGCTACCCTGGACAGCCACTTAAATTTTCTGGGCCTCAGTTGCCCTGTCTTTATACTTTGGCAACCTTAGCTCAACTAGGATTTCTTTAAATATTCCTCAGATCTAAGACTCTTCCAGAGGCCAGGGGTCCATGAGAAAGTGTTGTGGTTATCTATTGCTGTGTAACAAACAATCCCAAGGTTCAGTGGCTTAAAAACAGCCTTTTTAATTTTGCTCATGATTATGTAGGTCAGGAAGTCAGGAAGGATTTGGCTGGACAGTTTGTGCCTGATCGTCATGGCATTGGTTTTGGTAGCTGGACTGAGAGGATCTACTTCCAAGATGGTGTCTTCACTTGCATATCTGATGTTTCAGTGGTCCTTGGAGTCTCTTGCTACATGCCCACTCATCCTCCAGAGCCCCTTCTGGTGGCTTGAGCTTGTCACAGCATAGCAGTCTCTTGATGATCTCTTCTAATGTGGCAGCTGGTTTCCAAGAGGCAGAATGTGGAAGCTGCCAGGCCAATTAAAGGTCTCATGTGTAATTGACACAGTTCCCCCTCTTGATGGCAAGGTCACATTGCACAAGAGCGTGGGGGATGGGAGATATTGTTGCTGCCATCTTGTAAAGTATGCTCTGCCACAGCAGTGATTCCTTCCCATTAAATGGAGAAAAAGCTTGGTTTTAGGGATAATGTATATATAGCACTTGGCATAATAGTAAGTGCGTATGAATGATGCATTATTAATAATCTCGTGGAAACAGAAGACAGAAATGATTAGCCAGAACCTCCTTTCCTCACCAGATTCAGAATAGAGTTAGAGTTAGAATAGATGAGTAAGAGCGTATTATAGAAGATTAAATACTGAATTGGAGATTCTCAAAATAGTCTTTAATATTTTTAAGACTAATTTTTTCATGACTTTAAAGTATTTGTCTCCAGGTTTTGTAGATTTGGGTTGCTTCACTTAAAAATTGGCAATTCAGAAACGTTTTCAGATAACATATTTAATATGATTGTGCTGCATACTCTTTCTGGTTCAGATATCCTGTTTTATGACACCGTGGTGGCTGATTCCAGGGGATAGTTGGGAATCATGTCTCTTTTATACTTGTATATGCTCTTATATACTCTTTGGATATTTGTATTTATTTGTATACAGTACAGCCATTTTCACCCTAAAGGTCTAATTCAAAGAAAGCATGTGTATTTCCTTTAAATTTCTATGTCTGTGTTCAGCTTATCAAGAATTTTAGTTTTAGAAGTTGCTTTAGAAAAATTCTCTCTTCTGTGAACTCATAAAAATAGTTTAAATTATTCACAGTACTACAAAGACTGTGTGTTTTATGTGGGGCACACACTATGAGGGATTCAGAAGGCTTCCCTTGCTCCCTGTCCAAAAAGTGAATCTTGTATTTTGAGCTGCAAATCTTATTTTTAAAATTCCTACATGTAAATTTCAATATTTGAGTTGATAATGTTGATATATCTTTTGCATGTCATTTCCTCAGTGTCCCCCAGTATTTTCCCTGGACTTACAGTTTCAGTTGTTGTCAATAGTGGGTCTGTTTTTTTTTTTTTTTTTGGAACTGTGGAAGAGTTCACACGGTGTTGATCCAGGTGTTGAAACTAAATGAAGGTATTTGTAAGGAAATGCTGGGTAAGTGACTGAATGATCTTAGAAGGAACATATGTACTTCACCAGAGGGCTCCTTATGACCTTATAGCCTAAGTGCATTTTATTTCCAATACCTTGCCCTCCCTCCAACTTGTGTTTTACCTGTAATTGCAAAAGTAGGTGAACCATGGAAGTAAATACTCCAAATACAAAGGAAGTCTTAGATGGTGAAGGTAAGCCTCTCTGGTCATGACCGCCGGCATTGGGACTGGCATTCACAGAAGCAGGAAAGGAACAGAAGAGATCTTTTTCTGCTTTGAAATTTCCTACTTCCCATTCCCCTTCTGGGCCAGCTTGGCTGACTTGTTTCTGGGACACATACATGGAACTCATATCCTGTTCTCTGTATGCATGAAATAAATGAATTGCACCAAAGGTCATGTGTTCATTTTCTACTTCTAAATAATTGGTGCAGCTTATCTTAAATTTAATTCGGTGGGCACTTACTGCTGATCATTGACAGACATGAAGGGACTGGCTTTTTTTTTTTTTTTTTAAGGTTTTATTTATTTATTTGACAGAGAGAGACACAGCGAGAGAGGGAACACAAGTAGGGGGAGAGGGAGAGGGAGAAGCAGGCTTCCCGCTGAGCAAGGAGCCCGATGCGGGGCTCGATCCCAGGACCCTGGCATCATGACCTGAGCGGAAGGCAGACACTTAACGACTGAGCCACCCAGGCACCCAATGAAAGGACTGGCTTTGCTCTTGCATCGTCTGACCACTTACATCAGGAAACTTAAACCAGGGCTCTGTGTTTGTGCATATGTGCAGCCCAAATGGGGATTTGGTTTTCATTGGATGATTCCACTTGATAAAAGCAGAGAGCCCATCTTGATGGTTCAGTCTGTAAGCACCTAGCCTGTCGCAGTCGTATCCAGCAGGTACGCGAGCTGGCGTCAGCCTGAGGGGAAGCTGCCTGCCTCCTAGCTGGCACCTGCCAGGACGGCGGGACGCCAAGCAACAATCGATGCATTTGTTTACACCACTGGGGTTTTTTTTATTGCAGTAAAATACATACAAAATAACATTTCCTGTTAGTGACGTTGATTACATTGACAGTGTTGTGCAACTATCGCCTCTGTCTGGGTCCAGAATCTTTTATTACACCAAAGAAAGCACCATGCCCATCAAGCAGTCAACCCCCCATTGTTCCTCCCCCCACCCCAGCACCTCACTGGGGTCTGTCTCCACAGAGTGCCTATTTTGGATATTTCATAGAAGTGGAGTCATACAATATGTGGGGTTTTGTATCTGCTTCTTTCACTGAGCATAGCGTTTTCAACATGAGCGATTTCTACTGGATGCCTGCCATGTGCTAGGCACTGAATCCACAGTGACAGACAAAACCAACAGGTTCCTACCCTCAGGAATCTCATGCTGGAGTGGTAGAATCAGACCAAAAACCGAGTAAGTAAATAAAATGACCTTAAACCATGCTAAGTGTTCTACAGAAAACAAACAGGGCGCTGGACTAGAGAATAATGAAGGAGGGAGGGAGGGGGTTGCTACTTGGGAGAAAGGTCAGGGGAGACCCCTCTCAGGAGATGACATCTAAGTGGAAAATGGGAAGTTTAGAAGGAACCAGGTCTGTGAAGAGTGGGGGGAAGGAAAGTTCAGAGAGAAGGAATAGCACGTGCAAAGGCTCAGAGGTGGGGAAGAATCCTACAGCCTCTGAAAGAAGGTCAGTGTGGCTGAGGCCACAGGGACCCCGGAGAGGCAGGTGGGGCCCTGGATCTTACTCTGGAGGTGAAGCATTTGATGCAGAGGACCATGAACTCACTTACCTGGTGCCATGTGGAGTGTGAGGGCAGGACTGGTCAGTCGGGCTGCTCTGGGCATTTTCCAGGGAGCAGACAGTCCTGACCTAAGGTTCATGGCCATGTCCTACTCCACAGCTGGGTGCTGTCTGCTGTTAAGTCTGAGGCAGCTCTCTAGATTCTCTGATTTAGATTCTGCTCTGTGCCTGTGGCTAGCCAGGTCCTGCAATCACTGACAAGTCTTGTGTTCAGAAGTCTCCATCTTGAGCATGAGGTCTGAACTTGACGTTCTGAATACTCCTTGAATACCCACCAGCCATCTCAGGGCCTTGCTCTGCCTCCTCTGGAGACCACTCAGCAATAACTAATCTAGATTGGTTATGATGAGCTCTTGAGAAGAGCTGCATCATTACAAGATGCCCAGTTCACATGGTGCTGTGTAGGCATCCAGTGGGTCTGCATAGTTCACATGGCTTTGATGGTGGATTCACACATTCTGTCCAGTTCCCAGGAACCACTTACATCTTATTTACCAGAAGCCTGCTTTGTAGAACTTCAAACCACTCATATGATCTGTGTGCTAAGCAAGCATGATACTTGAGCCCTTTCTGACCCTGTAGAAAAAAATACAAAATCAGATTTAGTTTAAGTGAGTAGTTAAGTGATCTTTCAGAGCACCAGCATTAACTTGAAACCAGTCCTCAGAAAATATACTCTGCATTATGTGTGACTAGTATCTCATTTGGCCGCCGTGTAGAAATTAATGTGGCTTCTTTGCCAGGTATAGTCAGATGGCTTCTCATAAGAGATGGAAGGTATTTCTGATCATGTTATACTAGATTTACCTGGACAGGTCTTCCAAGTGTTGAGACAGTTCTGATCAGCTGTAAGAGCTGAAATTATTTTCTGTGGGAGCCCTGACTACCTTCTTCTATTAATGGCATGGTGGGGTTGGATGGTGGACATCCTGATGGAGTGGGGGAGATGTAGAAATCGCAACCCCATGTCTCATTGCTCTCTCTTCCTCACACTGACACCTGTTTTTAACCCAGTCACACTCCTTGAAAGAGGTTGTGATAGTGTACATTAGGAAAGCCACTTCTTAGTGCCTTGGGGCATCAGTCACGTGACTAGTAACATTGCTGGCTTAATCTTCAAAGAATCTAGTTGGAGTAAAAGAATATATCTGAATTGATGCTTACTTTTAAGTCAGTTGGTAAAAATGAATACAACAACCAAACTTAAAGAACCCTAAGCTAAACATTATACCATGAGGTCTTTTGCTCTTGAAAATATTTTCTCATAAACTAGAAATGTGTCTACCATTTATTAAATGCTTAAAGTGTGCTAGATTCTGTTCTAAATATTTGCATACATTGTCTTATTTAATTCTCCAGTAGTCCTTTGTAGTTGGTATGACTGCTCTCCTCATTTGGTAGGAGATATATCTGAACCCATTCTCAAGCTCTGAATTTCATATAGCAAATCTTACTGATAACTCTGTGCTAGGTGCCACAGGAAACTTAAGATGTCAATGATAGTTTTCTTGTGAGGTACTTTAAATAGAAAAATGTGTTCAAACTTTCTGGAGAATTAAGGGATATGTGATGTTTAACTTAATCTATATAAAGATGGTTGCCTATAGAAGTATTTGTAGGTATGTTTATATACACATGTTAGTAAACACAGAGACATTTCTGTGCTGTCAGCCAAGAGGGGATAAAAGAAATGACACTTCTCTTAGGAACAAGTGTACGTAGGGCCCAGATCTTGGTTTCTAAAACCACTATGCCATGCAAGGAACCAGGGCTCCTTAGAGAAATGGCTGATTCTAGGGCTGGGGCAGGGAATAGGAGATGAGGCTGGAGCCTCTTGTGCCAGAAAGTAAGGAAGGGCTCAAAAAGAACCACATTGATGGGGGTATGTCACAGGAAGACACACAGGAGACACTTCAGGAGCTCCCAGTGGCCAAAGCTGAAACAATTCCAGCAAGAAAATAAATGAAGTCGTGTCGAATTATAACCTCAAGTACAAAGTAAATATCCACGAGACCATGATGATGCAAGTAAATGATTGAGTAGATTAACAGATGCAGGAGAAGAGACAAATGTCACGTGAGGTATTCCAAGTAAGTCATGTAGATACTCCACCCTGAAGGACAAGAGAGTATACACCTCCTCCCTCCTCCCAAGTGTTGGCTGCACATGGTGACTTCCTCCCAAAGGCGTGGAAAAGGAAAGGAAGTGTGACGGGGGAGAAACCTGATCAACACCACCTCAGCCAGGCCTTGAGATGCCCAGTGAAAATGGCACCTTCCTTCTGTGGTCTTCCTCCCCCAAACCCACAACGCCAGTCTAATCATGAGAAAAGCATCACATTCCAGTAGAGGGAGCATCCAACAGTGTACCTGACCAGTCCTCTCAAAACTGTCAGCCCTGAGGAGCTGAAGGAGACTGAAAACTAAGTGTAATGTGAGTCCTAGGTGGGATTCTGGAACAGAAGAAGGACACTAGGTAGAAACTAAGGAAATCTGAATAAAAGACAGACTTCAGTTAATGATAACGTATTAACATTGGTTCCTTACCCGTAACAAATGTACACCATGCTGACATAAGATGTTAATGGGGAACCTTTGTGCAGGGTTCTGTATAAGGGGGCTCTATACTATTTTCCCAATCTAAAACTGCTTTAAAATATAAAGTCTATTGATAAGAGTAATAAACAGAACACATGAGCGTTTCCGTGTGATTCATGAGAGAAGGTTGGTTGTTTGATTCTCCGTCCCTTCCTTTTCATAGCGCATTTCATGTATCCTCCATGTGTAGGATGTAGGTGGGCATTTACTTGACTGGGAATTGTCAGAACAGGAATTTTGGTAAAAGAAAGTCATATAAAGATCCTTTTGAACCCATCCAACTTTAGAAGATGAATAGTTCGGTGGAAAAAAAATTCTGTAGGCAAGAAGTAATTCTATGATTTAATTTCAATCTTGTAAAAGTCCACGTAAAGGTATTAAGATTATTTATATACAGAAATACATTTGTTTTCTGTAATAGTTGCGGTAGTGGATCTTAGATTTGCTTCCTGTCCTTTCTCTTTGGCTGTACTAATTACATAAGGCTTTGCCCATCACATTGTATTAATTTATCTCCATTGCATCCATGTAGAATGGAGGAAAAGGGGCAAAGGCCAACTGTTTTGCTAAGATCACTCAGAATCAAAACCTGACCGCAGGTGTCTCAATTCCTATTTCTGTGGTTGGCCCACTGTGAACTCATTGGCTGACTTTCAAATGACACACTCCTTTCATTAGCTTTGCCATCCCAGTGCTGACCTCTCTTTTCCTTCAGGATTTCGGAAGGTTGCTCCTTATGTGAGAATGAGGACTGGGAGGCCCCTGTGCTCGTCTTTCCCTCCAGGAAGAATTAGAGGAATGTAGCCTCTTGCACAAGGAGTCGGCTGCCCTGTCTCTGGGTGCTGCTTTCTTCCCACCAGGCTGTGAGCTCCTTGTCTCTCCCGCTTCATGTAGCATTTCACATGTAGTAGGTGGTCAGTAAGTGGAATTTGGATAAGTAGTGGAGCACAGTGTGGCAGAGTTGCCAAGTGCTTGTAACGAAGGCAAGTCTTGTTCTCCAGCCTTCTTCCTGCTAGGCCTTCCAAAGAATATGATTTAATGGGGGGCTCAGGGGTTCCTCCACAGAGGTGAGTGTCCTAGGAAGAAAGGAAGTGTGTCAGGACTGGAAAAGATCACAAGCAATTACTTTTGTGGTTTCAACATTTGCAAACCATGGTACCGATTAAGCGTTCTTTACCACTGCTGTCCCCTTGGTAGATTGACTTCTTGCATTGGCTTTGTGATTCATGGGATACCATCAGATGATGTTGGTGTCTAATTCCATGAATGGAAAAATAGTTTTCATTTGACTCACGAATATCGTCACTGTTGTTATGTCACCTGGCATTTGAGATTGTGACACAAATGCCTCGCTAGCTCCATCACTTGTAACAAATACTGCAATTAGCTCCTTTCTCCTTTTGGCCTCGGTGAGTTCATAATCCCTTTGGTTATCATCTAAAGCCAAATTGTATTCTACAAAACACGTGCCCCCTGATATGTTTCAAATGGCTCCATTAAAAAAGGCTCCTGGAGTCAAATAAGCTTGGCGAATGTGTGTTAAATAGAGTTAAAAGGCTTGCTTTCCTGAGAGGCCTCAGAGAGCCCTTACATTATAATGTTAATGCAGACAGTAACCTCTAGGAAGGGCGTTCATGCACCAAAACTTGCTTGAACACAGGCTTATTAGTGTTGCGGCAGCGGTGGTTAGCATCTACAGCTTTAGAGCCCCAGTCATCTGGATTATGGAACTTTGGGAAAGTTCTGTATTTAAGCTCTAACTTCCTTAAAGGTGGGTATACTAATGATGGAGGTTATTATGGAAATTAAATGAAATAATTGTGTATAAAATACTTGGTGCTGTGCCTGGCACATGGATATCCTTATTAGTAGATGGTTAGTTGCTGGTATTATTAATATTTGGAGAAATAGAGTTCTGGAGTTCTGCAAAACACCATTCTGGAAATGGTGATCTGTAATTCGTATTGGTCAGTCATTTCATCCAGTTTTATAGATGAGGCCAAGAGTACATTCCCATGGTTTGCTGCACAGTATGATAGGTCTGATATGTCCTAGTCCTCTATCCTTTGTATAAATGTCAGTCTTACAGAAGAAGACCCCTTACTCACTGTGAGTGTCGTAAACATTCTGCCAAAAGGGTCTCCTTTCTACACCTGGCCCCCATGACTGTTTTAGGGACATTACAGCTGGAAGATCTGAGATTTTGGTGATTCGGACCTAAAAGTAGTAGCTCAGCTGTTCAGTGTCTTCTTATAGCTCTTGGATATTATCTAAGTACCCCTGAAATTCAGAGTACTGTGCAGTCCTGTCCTGTCAAGAAAGCATAATATATGGCCCATCAATGGACAGAAGGGGATATCTAGCTTCACTTGATGGTTATACTTCATTTATATGTGACTAATATTTGTACTGCTTTAGCAGATGTCCTGGCACATGGTACTTCATTTGTATTCATTAATTAATTCATTTATTGATTCTCAAATATTTAACAATTGCCTCCTATGTTATGGGTATGTGGAAGGAGACAAAGATGAGTAATAAGGGACCCTCATCTCTGCAGCCTTAGAGTCCCCTTGTGGAGGCTGTCCTAAGTGTAAATAATCCAAGTACAGGGGAAACGGGTGTCCTGAGGAAGGACAGAGAGGTCTTCAGGGAGGAGGTGACATTCAAACCTAAGCAGAAAAGTCTTTAAGGTAGAGTAGAAATTTGACATGCAGCTAATGAGGGAGAAGAGCTTTGGCACCTTAAAAATGTTTGGTGTGCTGCAGGGGCAGCGGGCGGTGGGGAAGGGTAAGTTAGAGGGGCAGGATATGCACTTGCAAGTGTAGGCTGGAGAAGACCCTGATGAAGCGTCTGTGACAAGCAAGGAGTTGAGGCTGTGACATGATGATTAGATTTCTTTTAATCAGGAAGAATGGAGAAGGACCCAGAAGGAACCAAAGCAGACTCAGGGAGACCAGTTAAGGGAGATGAGTCATTCAGGAGTGGGCTAGATACAGGATGAGGTGTATTTCTGTTTTGGTAAAAGGGGCATGCGTGAGTTTAACAAAAGTCAAGGATCACTGTTCTGAGCAGATGAAGAAGGATTTACAAGGCAGTGGCCTAGGAGATGGGGATGTGAGAAGATGTATAAACAAGAATTGACAGAACACGGTGACTGTTTATGTTGATGTGGGAAGGAGGGGGAAGGGACATCCAGGATGACTCTGAGGTTTCTGGCTTTGATGTTTGGGGGAGCAGTGAAGCCACTGAGTGAGACTGGGCATGTGGGGGCCGGAGAGAAAAGTGACGTGTCCCGTGGGGGTCTGTTGGGTCTGGGGTGTCTGTAAGGTATTCAGGAGGAAAGTGCAAATATAGCCCTGGCACCTCCAGAGGCTCTGGGTTGGAGACATGGATGCTTCAGCCTGTTTGGGGGAAGGGAAGGCATGTGAGAAGGGAGGGTGGCGCAGGCCAGATACGAGCGAGCAGGTGAGAGGGTCACCGGCACACACCGCCTTTCATGAAGAGTGTCCTGGGTTAGGTGACAAATAGTATGCTGTGCTTGACAGAACCCTAGGAAAGTCAGCTTTTGCGGGGAGAGCCGGGCCCTGAGAAAGTAGGCAAAGAGGCTACCGAAGCCAGCGGAGGAGTGGAGGAAGAAGCCCCTTTGCAATGCCTTTGGCATTAAATGGAGGGATGAAGAAGCATCCCTCCTTGAAGAAGTGTGCCTGCAAGGGGAAGAAGGCACAGGTGGCTGGGGGAGGGCCTGGAGGCACAGAGAGACGTGAGCATTTTAGTGGGCTGAGGGGAGTCGGGCAGTGGACAGGGAGCAATCAGAGAGGGGGACAGAGGATGATCAATCGTGAGACCCCAGAGGGGGACAGAAGGAGATCAAGGGCCCAGGTGGGAGAAGGAAGCCTTAAATAAAGGGTACAGCTTTTTGTTCGTAATCAGAGGAACTGTGGGAAGGAGTGAGGAATGCAAATAAACTAGGAGGTAGTTGGGAAAAGGGCCTGAAAACTGGTAAAATCTCCTGCTCAGTGCCCTCTGTTTTTACCCTGAAGGGAGAGATGAGGGTGTTTGCTAAGAGAGGGGAGAGGAGGGAAGAGCTGGGTGCTTGAGAAAGTGGTAAGAATCCTGGTAAACGGCAAAGGGTGCTGACCTGATGCCTCCCTCACAGGAATATTTTTGGGGCGTGCTGGAACTGGAAACTACAAAGTGACCCCTGGTCCAGTCCGCATCGTTCATGTTTCCCCCACAGCCACTTGGCAGACGCTGAGCTGGAGGGGCCCCAGTACACACGGCCATTCGACCTATTCTGGGGATGTGCAGGCCACGTGTGGTCCAAGGAGGAGGGTGTGAGGAATTAAGTTGGAAGGTGACTGAGCCCTAAGCTGGGGGATAGTGAAGTTGAAGGGGCAATTAGAAGAAAAAGGACAGGCAGAGGGATGCAGTCCCGGCAGGTGGCAGGAGTTGGGATGGCTTGAACAGGAAAAGAGAGGAAATAGTCATGGATTGCGGTTGGATATCAGAGTATATGGATTTAAGATAGTAGAGGTGAAACACTTCTCAATGGTAACAAAACCCAAGATGTAGCCATAGGTATTTGGGGGTTTGTTGAATGAATAACACGGTATTCTCTGGGGCTCTTCATTTGAGCAGCCTTTCCAAATGCCTTTGGGATTTGTTACTGCTGGTAGGCATTGCACTGAGAACCTGGATCTTTTTGTGACTGGTCTGGTTATAATACTTTGCTGGTGGTAGGCAAACTGCAGGACTCAGTTTTTATTTGTAACTCTTATTAATTTAAAAAAATTTTGAAGTTTGCCAGGATTTTTTTTTTTTTTTTGGTGATTTTCTTTGGTAGTTGATATCTGTCATTAAAAATCATCACTGATAGCTGATAATTAACTTCTTCCAGAAGTTGTCACTAGTAGCTTTGTTGGATTTTGTTGTTTTGACCAATGGTTGCATTCCTTTTGATTAAAGTTATTAATAAAGACTAACATGAAAGAATAAATTAGGGGTGTGTCTTTTGGGGAAGGCAAAGGACATTGCCATATTTAAAATTAAAAAATTAACCCCCAAATTAAAAATAAAATTAAATAATTAACCAATGAAATATTAGTCTCAGATAAGTGTATTATAGTGGATTTCAGCAAGTGGTAATTTTTCATTGCCTGTCCATTCATTTTGCAAGGTCAATATCCTGGACAGTGAACACAGAGCAACTCATAGAGACTTCATAATGGTTCTCGGGAAAAGTGGAGCCAAAAAAAAAGCTTAATCTGGACTCGTTTTGTTGAGTTAGCATGTTTGATTAATCACGTAGATTGCTCAGGCAGTGTAGGGGACCACATTTTGAGACCACCCTCATTTAGTGCACGTTTATTGTACTACTTGAAATATAATTTATGCCTTGATTTACAAGTGTGCTGACACAGTCTTCGTGCTTCGGACCATTCCCAAGTGGGTTGCTGTGTTGCCGGACTCACCTTTCTTTATTGTCTTGCTAAAGTAAACTTTCTTACACCGATTTTAGACCAATAATCATGATTTCTAAGTGATTTACATTGCTTCTTGCCTTGTTTTTAGACTATTAATTTTTTCTCCAGCTGAGTATAAATACATCTCTATAGAAAGCAAAAGGGCCTCTTGGTTTTTTTTTCCAAAAACACAGCTCCCTTACACCAGGTCCAACTGAAAATATGTATTCACCAAACTCAAAAGGGTAAGACAGAGAGTGTGTAGAAAAGTTATCTCCAGAAATTTAGCTTAGAAAACATTTTCACTTCTCCCAAATCGCAGGAATGCCTCTGTCAAGATGTGTCATTCTTTACACCTCTCTCGCAGTCACTCCACCTTTTGGCATCCCGAGAGTATTTTTAGCCTGGCATTAGACATCCTGGAAGGTGTTCTTCAATTTTTTTAATTGTAAGGTTTTTTATGTTAATTTTGTTATTTTAAAAGTTTTGCAAACTTTTTTAATGTCCTGGGGCCATATGGAAGCGTCTTATTCCAATTGAAGCTAATGAGGAAAGAACCTTTTACAAAACATTTAAATATACACAGCCCATTCCAGAACCCCCAGCGTTGGATGTGGTGGTGGGAGTGTGCATGTGTCAGAAGTGAAGAACACACCTGCCATTCGTTAATCTCCTGATCACTTCATTTGCAATGCCCATGGAAGGGAAGTTGCAGAAGGAAATCTGAAACACTCACCTGTAATTTGAATTTGAAAATGTTCTTACAGAGTATCTACATCTGATATTTATGAGTCTTTAAGTGGCAATGCCTAGCTGTTTTCTGAGTGGGAGTTGATTTCTGCTGTTGAGTAAATAGTAGGTGTTGGAAAAGCATTTATAATGAGATTGGGAAGGAGAAACATGCCAGAGCAGAAGTAATAATAGTATTTTACAAGAGAGCACCTTGACTCAGGTAAGTTATTTTAAAAATCCTTTTTGATGATGCTCCTGGATCCTTTTCTGTAGGTTTCTTTTGAGCTTGGCAGTATAAAGTCCTTATTTTTCCTGCATACTGAGGGCATGACGTGAGATACTCGAAGAAGAAATCGTACATTTGGGGTGATCAGGGTTGCCATTGGCAGCCGTGATGGCGAACAAGCACGGAACGACTCTAGGACACGTGACTCGTATCCTCTGTGCTGTGCCTGGGACCCCTGGATTTGTATAGCCTGGGTGTGGTGTGGAAGTGCACCTGGGGAAACAGTCATTTCTTCAGCTTGCCCTCTGCAGTGGCATCAACCTAAAGTAACTTACGTTGTCTCTCAGTTATGCCTAAAATAAAAATCTTGGGACTCACTGGGAAAAGGCAAATAGTCTAGGACAGGCTGGTCCAGTAGAACTTATTCAGTGAAGGAAGCGTTCTCTGTCTGTGCTGTCTAGTAATGGTAGCTGCTGGTCACGTGTGGCTGCTGAGCACTGGAAAAAGGAGCAGCGTGGCTGTGAGGAGCTGAATTTGTAATTTAACGTAACGTAATTAGCTCACATTGAAATAAAATAGCCAGTTTGGCTAATGGCTGCTGAGCTGGGTCACACACATCTGAGAAGAGAGCAGCCTCCTGAATTTCCGACTCCCTCTGTGCTCCGATTCCCACCCCATCTGTGACTGTCAACCCTCTTGCTTAGGCTGTCTACTCACACATTTCTAGGGGTGATAACAGTCGGCGTGAGGAAACTTGCCTGTCTCCCTGCTGGATCTGTGGCTCCATCACTCGGCTCCCTCCTCAACAGTCACATTGCTTAACCATCCTCGGAGCTCACTAGTGATTTCCTTGGTTGAGGGCAGAAGGCGAGGTTGAGATGGATGGTTCTCAAGTCCCTCATTTGGGGTCTTCAGGGTAAAGCTTTCGGCTTGTCTTGGCTCCCTCTACAAGTAAGAGCCTGAATAGGGCCACATCGGAAGAACTTTATAAGGTGCTAGGTGGGTCTTGGTCAAGCCAACGTGGATTAAAGGAAATGTCATGGGGTACCGATAAGAAAAACTTTCTCAGGCATCAAATATAAACACTGGCCAGATGACCTTGAGTAAACCCTTTAATCTCTTCAGAAAGCTAGTTTCTACATAAAAGGGGGAGAATTATACCTGTTCTGCTTGCTTCTGTGGCTGTTAGGAATAACAAATGGAACGGTAGAAATCACAAAATGCTGTTTAAATGCTTACCGGCATCATTGGACAATAGTCCATACTTTTAACTGTTTTCTTTGTGTCCATCCACTAGGACTCTTCCTCAAGTAAAAAGGAAGCTAAAATGAAAAAAAAAAAAAAAGATTGAACATACTAAAGGACATATCTAGGACAATTAAAATCTTACTGTTGACTCAAAGAAAAAGCCCTGATGTCCAGTGGGTCCTCTTTTGCACTGATTTGTACCTAGTGGGACTGGGCTCCAGCATGGGTAGGCCTGGGGCAGCATCAGCGAACTAAGTGTCCCTGGTCAGAAAGCCACTGCAGAGGGACTCTGGCCTTGAGGGGAGAAGGAAGGGCCATTTGCAGTCCACAGTTTGCAGACTGAGCCCTCCTCCTTGCCCCAAGCAGCAAGCCATATAAAAACACATTTGCCCACCCTTCCTTGGGTCCCAGTTTTTGTTCTGCAAGTTGTGAAAATTGCTTGGTTATTCTCTGGCCGATTTCCCTAGGAACGTGGCCATGGGCCTCTAGGCCCAGGGCAGCACACTCAGTTCATTGCCCTTAGAAGGAAAAAGCGTGAAGGAGCCGAGGGCCTGGGCTCCCCATCTCCGTGCAGGTAAATGGGTATTTCCTGGAGGTAGACATTAAGAACAAAATAGTTAAGTGAATTCATCTTTTCTTTGAATCCTCATTCCCAAACCATGTCTTCTCATATCAACCTGTTGACATGGCTGTCTGATCTAAAATATCCCCTCCATGCACATGCAGAGCAAAGCGAAACATTTATAGGTCCAGTTTCCTTCCACAGAAGATAGCAGATTTGTTTCTAGATTCTCCAGGAATTCTGTTCAGCTGGATTGAAACTGATACATTATTTCATTACCTCTTGCTGCATCATGTTCAGGCTACTTTATGTATATATTTGTACCTATACTCTTGATTATGTACTAAAGGTGGCTGAAACGTTGGTGTTGTGTTACTGTTAAGCAGAAAAGAATAGAAAAGATTTCTATTTTGATACAAAAATATGATTCATTCTGACTGAATATGACTCCACTTAAGTATCTGACCTCAAAACGTTTTAACATTTAATTATTATGCATGTTTCAACATAGGATCCTTTTTTTTTTTTTTAAGATTATTTATTCATTTGAGAGAGAGAGAGAGAGCATGAGCAGGGAGAGAGGCAGAGGGAGAGGGAGAAGCAGGCTCCCCGCCGAGCCAGGAGCCCGATGTGGGGCTCGATCCCAGGACCCTGGGATCATGACCTGAGCCGAAGGCAGACGCTTAACCATCTGAGCCACTCAGGCGCCCCTCAACATAGAATCCTGACTCATGGATAAATAACTGACTCATTCATTCAAGAAATACATTGAACATAGCAATAAAAAAATTAAAAAAAAAAAAAAAAGAAATACATTGAGCAGCTCTTGTGCCAGGTACTAGGGACCCCAGGATATATCAGACATAGTCCCTTCTTTCTAGGAGCCTGCAGTTTGGTGGGGGAGGCAAACTTACAAGCAAATGGTGACAAACCAACACGATTAGCACCATAATAAAGGATTGAAAGTACGGTTGTGATGTTACAGAGGGAGAAATTGCTGGTTTTTCTAGGACTCAGCCAGCAAAAGTTTCACCTGGGAGATGGCATTTGACTTTGATGCAGAGACACTAAGTGAGCAAAGAAGGGAGGCAGAGCAGTCCAAGAGGTTTTTCTCTAAATAGGGCTGAGGCGAGCACTTTGCTTCTCCTGGGTACACTAGGAGTATTGTTCAACGTAACTGTATGCATTTCCTCTCTGGATGTAATACACCTGCTCCCAGAGATTCCCCCCCACACCCACACACACACATACAGTGTCTGCCTGCTGTATTCACTGAGCCAGTTCTAGAGCCCGTTTTTGCCTGTGTTCTGACCACACACTGCCGTGGCGTGGAATGCCATGGCAGCCTATGTGCAAAATGTATTTGTTGAATCCACCTTTTGTTTATCCTGCCCACCATCTTCATATGTCCTGCCTAGCACAGGGCTTTGCATGTAGGAGGTCCTCAGGAAGTAATGCTTGAATGGATACATAAAGATGCTTATTTTAGAACCTGTATCGGTCTCCTAAGACTGTCATAGTAATTACCACCAACTGGGTGGCTTAAAACAAGAGAAATTTCTTCTCTCCCAGTTCTAGAAGCCAAAAGTCTCAAATCAGGGTGTCAGCAGGGGCTTTGGTCCCTTTGAAGACTCTAGGGGAGAATCCTTCCTTGCCTCCTCCAGCTTCTGGGGGCTCCAGGCGTTCTTTGGCTTGGGACCCACATAACTCCAGTCTCGGCCTCTGTCTGTATCTCAGGTTGTCCTCTCTTTTTTTATAGGAATACTTGTCATTAGATTTAGGGCCCATCCTAAGCTCAGGATGATCTCATCTTAGGATGCTTCATTTCATCTGCAAAGACCCTTTCCCCAGATAAGGCCTTATTCACAGGCTTTGGGGGTTAGAACATGCACATATGTTTTTGGGGAGTCACTGTTGAACCCACCATAGGCTTCTTTCCAGGCTCTGAGACTGAGTAGGGTATCACAGTTATAGAAACCCTTGTTCAGATAACTATTTTCATTTGAAGGTCAGGACAGAAGAGGAGGGTAGTGGCGAGAGATTTTAAAAAATGTCTCATTATATTTCATTCCTTCTTATCCACTGCAATTTGAGGGAGGGTCTTCTGAAGGAGCATTTCACTGAGTCATGTAGGCTACACAGTGTGGTCTGCCTGCAGCCCCCTTGACCCACACGGCCACACTGTAGACCACAGTCACTCTTTCCTGACCACCTCTCACTTGAGCTGGGCTGGAGGCCTGTCCCAAGGGTAACCAACTCATAGGCTGTCCAGTTTGGGCCAGTTGAGGTATCTACTTCTAGCTCTCTCATAGCAATATGAGTGTTGAACCCCGAGACTGGGCTCGTTGGCAGTGCACTCTGCAACTGGAAGGTCCTGAGGAGCTCTGCCCGGCTGAGCCGGCCCCTGCGCCCCATGACCCTGGGAGCGGGGAGGGAGCCATTCAGCAGGGAGAGCTGACCCGGCAACACGGGCCAAGAAGCAGAGGTGCCATGGGAAAGCCCAGCCCTATGGCCGTGGAGAAAGACCAGCCTCTGAAGCCAGCACCCTCCAGTTTGCAGGAGGCTGTGATTGGTGCTGCTTCTTCTAGAGCGGCCATGAAAAATAAAGCTAATACTGACGCATTCAAGACCATAATTTACATGGAGTGACGGCCCCTGGTCTCATGGCAGATGGAGGCTGGGGCAGCCAGCGGGGGCTACAGGACTTGCCCGGGGTCCATCAGCCGGGGGGCAGCAGAGCAAGGCGTCAGACTCCAGAGACCAGCTCAGAGCCAGCACTCTGCCCCACGCCGCCTTCTCTTTCCTTTGGTGCCTACATTTCCATCCTGGTTCCCCCTTTTTATTCTTCCAGAGGGAACGGAGTCTGTTTCTTGTGTCCCAGAGACAGATGCTGAATTGACTCGCCAGATACAGAATAAATTTTAACTTCTCTGCCAAGCTTCTTGATTTATTCTTTATCTAATTAATGTGAAAATTAAGGGAATCTGTAATAAACCATGGACCCGCATGGTTTTCGTGGGATTTTTGGAATGCGTTTATCTGTTTCATAATAAAATCAGTGGCAATTTTTAAAAAATTAAACAAACCTGTGTTCAATGAATGTCAGACCACGGCACTCCAGCGCCTTCAGCTGAATCAGGCAGTCTGTCGGTCTGTTTCACAGAGGCTAAGAACACTGGTTTGATGATTTCTCCAGACATTTTCCTTCACTGGGAAGATGTGGCTCCTGGGCTTTGACAAAACTATTTCAAGATTGATCTATTCAAGAAATGAGCTCCTGCTTCAGTGTACTTTTTTTCTTTTGAAGGAATGGCCTTCGTTTTTGGGAGACTTTGCCCACAGGTATAAAGGCATAAAGTCCCACGAATAATCACAGTCTATTATAATTTAGGTACCGAGTCTTCAAGGATAATACTAGAGATTCAGATTCTGAAATTCTATAGAGAACAGGCTCAGATATTGGATTAGGTTTCTGAAAAAGAGAAGCGATTTGGGGTTGAGTAGGGCGTGTGGGACTGCACACTGCCGTTTCCCTATCATCCGTGTATGGAATAATGAAAGACAGGCTGGCAGAAGCTGATACGCCCTATTGAGTTGGTAATATATGGTGTGATTTTCAAATGCCCACTACAGAAATGTGCTTTACCTGATAATTTGAAAGAGGTCTCTCAGGTAAGAATATATGTTTCCCCAAAGCCTGAAATGTCCTTAAAGAAATACTGTTTTGTGATGAAAATTTAGGTTTGCAAAGTAAAAATACAGCATCTTCCTTCTAAGTCACATACAGGTTGTCAAATCAGACACATAAAACCCTGCAAATTAAATGCTCTGAAAGACTTCTCTCTCTTTTTTTTTTTTTTTAACTTAGGGGGAAAAAAAAGACCTGTCAGTCAAGTTTGATGGGGGTGGTATTCATATGCAGCACTGCTTTTGTATATAAGAGCAAGCATCTGTCCAATTGAGCATCTAATTGGTAATCATGGATTATTAAGTTAATTGTTTGAATGGAGGCTATAACTGATATAATTTCTAAAGCTCTAGATCTATAACAGTATTTTTATAGTGACAAGCGGGGAAGGGACATGGCTGTGCCTGTAAATTGCCAAAACATTGGATCGTATAGATGGAATCATAAATGGAGCTGTATTAGTGCTGGCTTGGAGGGTCCCTAAGTGCCGAGTCATTGTGTATTTAGTTGCCAAGGTAAATGTAAGTCATTAAGGGAACAGAGTGGAGTGGCTTCTGCTGTGCTATTTTCCACTTTGTTTTGCATATTGCTTGGATCCAGAGAAACATGATTGGCATTTGAGTGAAGATCAGCAGTGTACATGGGCTTTAAAAAGAAAAAAAAAAAAGTTACTGTCTTGCAATAATAATTTCTTATGTTTATTTAGCCTTTACATTTTATAAATATGCTATTTCACATGTCACATATGCTATTTTATTTAATGCTCCCAACACTCAAAGGTATCGATTTCACCTCCAGAAGCCAATCAGGGGTTGGGAGTTATCCTGAGAAAGATTGGGGGGGTGCCTATAAAAGGAGAGACTGTCACTTTGTTCCCCAGCGGGATGACTGCTTAGCCAGAGTGTTTACCCCTCTGTCTCTAGAGCTGCCAGAGCAGGGCAAAGAGGATGTGTGCAGAGATGGGGGGGTTGGGGGGGATGTCTGTGGGGAAAAAAGTCTATGACAGCCTTCCAGCTTCCATCCTGAGGCCTCAGTTCCCAGGAAATACGGAGGATGGAGCCCACCTGTGCTTGCAGGTCCAGGAGTTGGATGTGAACCACAGACGGTGGGAGTTACAGTCTTGCTGGACATCTGCAGCGTGGTGGGCAAGGAGGCGCACCCTTCCCACGAATGCTGTGTGATGTCTCTGGTTAGGTGTCTACCGGAAGATGTACCCCATCTCATGAGGCATCAGAGACTTTTCTTTTAAAGATTTTATTTATTTAAGAGAGAAAGAAAGAGCAGGGGGAGGGGCAGAGGGAGAAGCAGACTCCCCACTGAGCAGGGAGCTCAGTGGAGGCTCAGTCCCAGGAAGCCAAAATCATGACCTGAGCCGAAGGCAGACACTTAACTGACTGAGCCACCCAGGCACCCCAGACTTTTTTTTTTTTACACAAAAGAAAATCTCATCTAAGGGTTTTTTGGTGGTGGTGGTTTGTTGTTTTTAATGGACTGAAAACAATAAACTCCCATGGAGGCTCTGCTCTGCCTACTTGCAGTGATACTGAATTTGTACATAATTTATATGTCATATACATATACACATATGTGTATATATATATATGAAAATATATATATATTTACCCTTTGTGCACATGAACTGAAATCTGTATTAAGATTGTCTTTTAATTTGTATGTTTAATGTCCTATTTAGATTATAAGCACATCAAAAACTGTGATTGCTTTTTCTTTTTTTCTATTATTCTCTTACTCGGTCCACTCTTGGACTATAGGCTTGGTAAATTTTATTAAAAGACCAGTTGGTACTTCACCTTGACAAAGGCCAATCATTGATGGAGAATCAAGAAGGCATTGGAAGAGAAGACAGACCAAGGACTATACACATTGTTACCATATACTCTTTTTTTTTAAATTTTTTTAATTAACATATAATGTATTATTTGTTTCAGGGGTACAGGTCTGTGATTCATCAGTCTTACACAGTTCACAGCGCTCACCATAGCACATACCCTCCCCAGTGTCCATCACCCAGCCACCCCATCCCTCCCACCCACCTCCACTCCAGCAACCCTCAGTTTGTTTCCTGAGATTAAGAAGTCTCTTATGGTTTGTCTCCCTCTCTGGTTTCATCTTGTTTCATTTTTCCCTCCCTTTCCCTATGATCCTCTGTTTTGTTTCTCAAATTCCTCGTATTAGTGAGATCATATGATACTTGTCTTTCTCTGACTTATTTTGCTTAGCATAATACCCTCTAGTTACCATATACTCTTAAGGCTACTTAGTATTTAAATTGGAAAAGCTCTGGTTATACATTTTTTGATACGCCTACAGACTTGAATGTGTATCTCCAGAGATGCAGATTGGATTTAGAGAAAATATTTTGAACAATAATTTAATATAAAGCTGTGGTAGTCTTATTGTAAAACCACAGGGCTTAGTGGAAATTTTTGTTGTGTCACCATAGATACCAAAATCTAATTTGATTACTCTTGTGAATAGTTGCTAACTATAATCTGATATTGACTGTTACTTTTCATCAGCTGGAAGTACTCTGCTAATTGAGCTGGAGCCAAGCCAGAGAAATCTTTCAAAGGAGTAGTTTTATATACAGCAGTGTTAATAAGCAATTCAATGAAACCTTTTATAAAAGCAACAAAGGCAAGAAGGGTCTGGACACGGTGAGCATGCCTGACACATCATACAAATGAACAAGGGACAATACTGGATCATGTCGGTCACTCAAACGTAGTTTGGCAAGGTCAAATAAGAATGGCTTAATGTATTCAGCAATGATGAGTATCCTTATTTGCTTAACAACTCTGTCAAAAGCAACTCTCTACCTCCCTGGAGTTCAATAAATGAGCAAGGTGTCTTGTGCTATCAGATTATGCACATCTATAGTCATGTGAGGGGGGGATTTTGGCTACTGGATTTTTCAGTCACAATTAAAGTTACATCAGATATCTTTACTCAGAAGAGAGGTTTTTCAAAGAGACAATGATATCTTTGCCTGCCCTCAGTTAGGCGCTGTGTAGATAGATGGATGATCCCAAAACACAGTGAGCATTTTTTTTTTTTTCTTGAGGAAGTTGAAGCAGAGATCAAATTGTTAGGCCCATGATTTTTTTTTTTTTTAAAGATTTTACCTATTTATTTGACAGAGAGAGACACAGCGAGAGAGGGAACACAAGCAGGGGGAGTGGGAGAGGGAGAAGCAGGCTCCCCGCAGAGCAGGGAGCCCGATGCAGGACTCGATCCCAGGACCGTGGGATCATGACCTGAGCTGAAGGCAGTCACTTAACCAACTGAGCCACCCAGGCGCCCGTTAGGCCCATGATTTGTGCTTGTTTAGCTTAACCAGCCTTTGCTACTGGCAACGCTGCAAATGTACTTAGATTCTATCCTCTCGTATTTTATTGATGAAGAGACGGAATTTCAGAGAATTTTCACAACTAGCCAAGGTGCTCACAGTTAGTATCAGGCTGTGCCGATTGAAAGTCTTGGGCTTCTGGGCTTCGGTCTTTCCAGTTTTAGGGAGAGAACAGGAGGTGAGTGTGATACCACTTGCAGGAAAACGTTTACAAAGTGCCACTTTCTTGGCCCGCAGGGATCGGTGTACCATACTCCCGGAAGAACGTGCACATGGGTCGTTGAATTTAGATGAATCATTTACTTGTCTGCCTTGTTGCACATAGTGCAGATGCTGTATGGAGAGCATTTGACACATAAATAGTAGCTATTATCACTTGAGATGCTTTTCTGTGTATTTGGCAGGATGCTTCCCAGTTGCATGGTTCTCACACTTACTGTGCCGCTGAGGACCCCAGGCATCTCGTTAAAATGCAGATTCTGCAAGTCAGAAGCGGGGCGTGAGGTTCTACATTTCTCAGATGCTTCCAGGCAGTGTGGCCCTGGCGGACCGAGTAGAAGGGGTCTAGTCTGTGGCCATTCCTTGAGATCAGCAAGGGGTTCCCTATGAGATGGGGTGCAGTGTACAAATTGGGGTTACAGCCGGTCACCAGTGCAGAGTTCACACAGCTGTCCTTGATTTCAGTGACAGTGCAGAGACAGCAGAACAAACTTGGAATCAGGCATTTTAATAGAAACGGTGAGAAGTTGGAGAGGGAATAGAAATGCAAAGAAAGGCTCCAAGGCAAGGAAATACATCTCTACAGGAGAGATGAACGTAAGTGGAAACGGTTGCTCTTAAGTGTGAACAGATCATTATAAAAAGATCTTGATTGGAAAACCCAGAAGACAAAGTGTCTGAATCCCCATGGTTTCTTCCATCAGGGCCCCCTTAGAATGAGTCAAGCTAGGGTGCCAGGGAGCATGACTTAACGAGGTGCTCACTCTCAGATACCCACCCTAGACTCACACCACCCTGAGGTTGAGTGGCTCCTTAAATTCGGGGCCCTAAGAAACCTGACTCTCCTCACCCTAGTGCTAGCTGCGTTCTTTATATCGATGGTCCCTAGAGTAGTCAGGTGGAAAGGGACCTTACTAATCATCAGCCTCCTATTTTACAGGTCTGGAAACTGAGCCCCAGGTTATTTGATTTGTTCATTATAATTAATAGTGTATTATATAATATTTTATAAATTCTAAAATGTCTGTTTCCCCCACATTTTGACACCTGCCTGTGGAATCAGGGTTGACTGATAATTGGTGGCTTTTGACCACTGTGCCGTAGTTTGATTGACAATTTTTTCTTTCTTAGTGGTACAGAAAATGATGATGCATCTTACAATTGATGGGTTCTTATGTACCATGAAATACAGTAGCAGAGAACCGGCCTCCTGCCTCCCCATATTCAGTACTCTTCTGCTACGTACCTTGTGATGCAGGTATCCTGACGTTGACGCAGTTCTCCTGTCCTGATGTCCACACCGTTACCTTAATGCTCTTAGAGACAGCTTTGTGAAGTAGTTAAGAGCATGGGCTCTAGAGCCAGACTACTCTACCATGTACCGTAGACAACTTCTGCCCATTGAACTTACTGCTCTGTAACATGAGGACAACAGAAGTGTTAACAGGCTGAGAGCGTGCTTGTGAGAGTGAAGAGAATTAATCCACTCCAGCCAGTTGGAACACTTGTGGCACGTAGTGAGCACTCAGTAAGTATGTAGTTGTTTTTGATGACAGTCTTGCTGACTGAGTCACCCCGGAACCCAGCAGTGTCTGCACAAGTGTTCCCCCAGGCACACTGTGTGAATGTAAGCGTAGTGAGAGTCTGCGAAACCACAGACAGGATTCTGGGTATCCGTGTGACCTGGTACTTACTCTCCTTACCAAGGGAAACTATAGAATTTCCCTCCATAAAGGTTATTCAGAGTGTACCTGGACAGAGATCTGTGTTAACCAATGCAGATGGTGGCCTGTCTGCAGAGCTGTAGCAGGTGGAATCTGAGATAGTTCTGTGATGTCCTGTTAGGGGAGACCTGTTGTTTTGTTGGTACTAATCCTGCAAAACCAGGGAGTTGTTACTGACTGAGTCTGTTAGGAGATCAGGTGAGGCACGGTTACGGGGTGCCATCCTTCCCCAGTGGCCAACTCTGCAATTAATTATCCCTCATACTTGTTTTGTCCTGTGACTGCCCAATACAGTCGTCTTGAAAGGAAAGGATATGGACAACATTATTGCTCTTCATACGTATCCTTAAGATGCACCCCCTTCCTTTCCCTTCTGTTCATTGTGTCTCCGTGAATTAGGAACCTGGACTTTCAGAAACCTCCTCTTTTCACCCAGCAGGAAACGGTTTGTCCCACCGAACTCCCAGAGCGCTTTGTAGCCATCCTAGAACATTTACTACAGGATGCGTCACATTGGTTTATGTGTTTACTTGCTTTGTCTCCGGCTTGGTTATGAGGGCCCTTGGAGCAAGGAGCTTGGCTTTCTCTTGTTTGTCATCCTGCAGCACCCGGCGTTAACACTTTATCGTTCTTAGGAGGAGTTTATTGAGTGGATACTTTTTGGGCTTTCTGAATAGAGCCAGCGCATATACACCATGTGGATAGGTAATAGCTCGTGTGAGGTTATCCCAGCCTCCTCAGGTGCCTGCCTTCTAAAAGCTGGGGAAGCTCTTCTCTCACAGTTTAGTAAATTATGTCTAACTTGGGTAAGCTGCCTTACGTAGCAGTAACAGGAATGGCGGTATCCCTTGAAAAACGACAGTGGATGAGTTCAGACAGATCCGTTTCTAACCTGCATCCCAAGGTGCACGGACACCGTCGCGCTGGACTCCGGGGTACCTGTGTCCCAAGGTGCACGGACACTGTAAAAGGCACCTCTGACTTCCTGCTCATCTCCAGGTAACATTTCCCAAGTGTGTGACTCACCACCCTCGTTAAATACACATTCTGCCGATCGGCTGCCGTTTGCTGTGAAGGATGGAGCAATCTGATTCTTAAGACTGAACAGCTGTTTCTCTTTGAAATAAAATCAAAGTTCAGATTCTCAGTGTATCTTGCTTCCAAGTTCTTATTAACGCCATTAAGGAAGATAGTGTTAACAGTTCATTGTCACCAAGACACTTTACGTTTTATTTCTCTCTTTCCCATCAGAAAGTGTGGGGGACACATGCCCATGTAGAAGGATACTTCACCTCAGCTCAGGGGAAAGAGACGATTTCTAGCGTGGAAAGTTGCGAAGAGGTGTGCACAGAGTAGTAGATTGGAAAAGCCAGATTTCCGGCTTCCAGTAGAATCTCTAGTAGGTAACTCAAAACAGAGTTTGAAGTGTTAAATTTTTAGAATATCAATCATAACCCCAATACAATGGAAGAAAAATAAGTAAGATTTTTATGTTAGAATATCTGAATAGCTTCCCTTCAGTTTCCAAGGGTAATTATAGGTTGACTATACCCAAGTCCACTTGGTAGCAATACACGGTGTATAAATAATCAAAACAACAACCTTGCAGATTAGCCCAAGTCCACAGACATATTTTTTTTGACTGAGACCTTGAAAAACATCTATTTTTTTAAGACTCCAAAAAATACAAATTTTAATCAGGAAGAAAGTACATAATTGTATTCCAGTCATTCTTTCTTGAGATGGTTGTTCTTAAATATATCCACTAAGTGGATCACTGGTGATGCATACAAGAAGCTGAGAGACTCATTTTTTTGGAGGTTAGAGCATTTTTTTTTTTTTTTTTTGCAATCCTTTGCAACTGGAGCTGGGCAGGTCACATATGCATCTTCTTCCCGGTCTGTCTCTATTCATGTCACTACGTCCTCAGCGTTCGTGTTCCGAGCCAGCGGTAGCAAGACTAAGAGGCGGGAGAGCCTAAAGTACACTCCACACATGACCTGGACTGACTCTCGTTTTCGCTTTTTCAGTTTAAAGTGAACTTTTACATCCATAATTCTCTGTCCGCTTTGATTCAAAGTTGTTACAGATCTTAGCAATTCCGTGACTCAGTCCCGTTTTGTCTGACCCTTTCTGAAGTTAGCACACAATAGTGACCCCGGAAATGTCCTGCCTGGGGTGAGGCAGCTGACTTAAGGGGGCAGACTCCCTGTTCACAGAGCTGTTGAACTTGGCAACCAGGGTGGGGTAAGCATGAGGCAGGAACAGCTCTCAGTTTGTTCTTGATCACTTATGGGCTTTCTGGCATAGTTTGATTTATTGTCATTGTAAAATGGATTTGTACACATACGTCTGTGCGTGGCTCTTTCAGCAGAAAGACTTACTCCTACTCTGAGGTATTTGGTCTCTGCACCTGCCACTGAC
>NC_138379.1:86394318-86476555 GCF_054177405.1 Leptonychotes weddellii | reverse complement strand
AAAAAAAATAAATAAATAAATGAAAAGAAAACTTCCCTTCAACCACTTTAACAAATGGTAACTTTTCTCCTATGTTGTAACCGATTACTTTAGCAAAATAAATGATTCTGGAGGCACTCTACACACTGAAGAATCAGAGTTTAGTGTGAGTCTTGGGTTGGTGTGTTTTAGGTTGCTTCATCAGAAGTGAACACAGAGACCAAAGGGAAGACACAGCACAGGCTTTAAACACAAACAGTAAGTAGGGCGCCTGGGTGGCTCAGTTGGTTAAGCATCTGCCTTTGGCTCAGGTCATGATCCCAGGGTCCTGGGATCGAGTCCCGCATGGGGCTCATTGCTCAACGGGGACCCTGCTTCTCCCTCTGCCTGCCACTCCCCCTGCTTGTGCTCTCTCTCTCTCTCTCTCTGGCAAATAAATGAATAAAATCTTTAAAAACAAAGAAACACAAACAGTAAGTAGATTGAAGCCCTGTCCTAAACTCCAAATCGTAGATAAATGAGCAGATCGCAAGGGAATGAACTTCATCCTCAGTAGCAGGTGGGCAAGAAGATGGGAACTAGAAGAACAGTGAGAGTGAATCAGTCAGATTTTAGCGTTTTGGGGGGAGTTGGTGGGTGTTGTTCACGTGTCTTGCTTTGGACTAAGGTGGCTGTAATTGGGGCCAGTGTGTATGAAACATGTACGACTCACAAAGCAGTTGAGAAATCAGAATGTGCCATATCTACATATTTCATTAACACCACACGTTTGGCTTAAAAATTCATCAGGTTGTTGGTTCTTCTCTTGAAAGTTTAAAAAATAGAGTTGACTTAGTTTTCCTTTTTTTTTTTTAATTTAATCCATAAAAGCTATTAACTAGGTTTAAGTTAACTAAATGAGCAAGCATGGTTCAAGACAGTGACAGGCAGTGAGCGTGTCTCCTCTCCCTGCTGATTGTGGAGCAGCACATGATTCAGCGGGTGGCAGAACCGGCCTGTGGGCAGAGTTGGAAAAGTGAAAGTAATTGCGTGTTGGGAGAGAAGACATAATAGTTCACAAAAAAAGCAGTGGGGGCAGCATTTCTGAAAGGAGGGGATGAAGATACCTAACAGTGATTATCCTAACATGAAAAAGATGTATTTTTCCAAAGGAAGAAGATAATGCTTGCTGTTTTGATTAATTGAGCCCAAAAAAGCCTAACCAAGGATTCTGATGCATTTTTCTTCCCCAAAGCAACTTGCAGGGTTCTTGTCTATAAGGCTTTCTTACTGTACAGAAAGAAAAAAAAAAAAGAAATGGATTTTTCAGTACATCCAGTGTATTCTTATGCAGATTGATGAAAAAGAACATCTTCAGATTGTATGGCGGTTCGTGGGCCTTGAGTAATTGGAACTTTTCTAGCTGTCTGTAAGTTGTGTTATTTCCAATTGTTTTTGTTTCATAATCTCAGCAAGTAGTTACGAGAAAGTAATTTTTAGCTCTTCTCTCTGAGCTCCTTTATATTATGCTACGGACTATTACTTGATAAATTCAAAGACCCTGACAGGAAAAAACATTGTTGGTTGCATGTTTTAGTTAACATTCATGATGACTTAGCCTTGCATGGATTATTACTTAGAGTATTACTGACCCATATTAATGGGATCAAGACTAATACATCTTCTGTAAGGGAGAAGTTTTGCATCACTGAACAATAAAGCAAGACAGCACAGTTTGTGGAAAAGAAGATTTAGAACCACACAGCACATTATTTCACTTTCTGCAACATAATTTGTAGTGAAATGCAATGAATGAACTCTTGAACTTGTAAGGAACGTGTGAAACACGAAGGCCAAGGAAGCAGTGGATGGGGATAATTGTCCAGCTGTTATCCCCCCTTCTTCCTGACACCAGCACCGTGCTCCATTGCCACAGTGTGGGTCACACAGTTACCCGAGCTGGGACAATGCTGGGCAAAGTCAAGCCTGCATGTCTTACTTGGGAGTTAGATCCACAAAGCTCTAAATTCTAGCTCCTGCATAGTAGAGGGACTGGTGAAAAGGGAGTGATAAAATCGTTTTGACTTAAAATTGGAAGAAATAATGGGAACTTAAATTATACCCAAAACATGACTCCCCAAAAGTTGGCACTTCTAGGCATAGTTTATCTCATGTTCCGTTTTGACTGTGATTCATTCATTCCCTCGGCAAATGCTCCCTGAGCATCACTGTGAGTCAGGTACTGTTCTGGGCACTTGGGATACATCAGCAAAAAGAACAGCAGAGATTCCTTCTCTTGAGCTCCCATTCTAGGGGGGATTGAAGTGGATGATAGCGAGTAAACATAAGAAATAAACAAAATTGCACAGCACGGTAGACAAGGCTCATGACAGTGGAGAGAGAGAGCATAGTGCAGATCAGCATGATTTGGAGCGTGTGTGGGATGGGCAGTGTTGGGTAGTTGTCACAAGTTTGATGTCCTAGAAGATCCAGTCCATCTATGGGGAACCTCCCCCACCAATACACACCATGTAGAATAAGTCTGTTGTAACGTAGAAGCTAACCATTCCTCAACAAGGTTAAGCAGCTGCCCCACATCAAACTGGCGAGACAGACCCGTTCACTGTAAAATATTTGCATCATATACCCCACGGCCTCCCAGCTCAGGGGCCTCCCTGGTCCCATTTCAGTTGCTTTCTGTCAGGTGTATCTTTGGCCCAAATGGTTGATTTCAGGACGGTGTAGTGTGGATGTTTTATTGGACTTGTGCTTTCTCTCGACCACTCAAGGTTCCCATGCCAGAGCATAGTTCATTGCTGCAGTTATATCCTCAGGAAGAGCATCTCATAATAACTGGATATTAGACATGCCTGAGAGGATAAGGAGGCTGAAATGCAAATGTTACGGGGAAGGAAATAGGTTGGAAAGCATAGCTGTATCAGGTGATGGGAGATAATCACTCAGCAAGATCGTGTCCATGCTTGGTACTGAGGACCATAAATAAGGCATGAGTCAGAAAAAAAGTAACGGAATACGAATGATTAGAGCTGCTGATTCTTTCCAACGCACAGCAATATCTCGTTCAATCCTCAGTCTGAAGAAGTGGGTTTATGCTCCCCATTTCGCAGAAAAGTAGACTAAGATTTTAAAAGATGAGGCGGCCTTCCTCGCTCACAATTACAAAAGGTGGGAGGAGGATTCACGCCTAGGCCATTGGCTGTAGAGGCCTAGATGGAGAAAGAAGTGTAAAAGGGAAAGAAACAGAAGTGAGAAAGAAAAACACAGCGATGCGTATCCTCTGGTATCCTCCAGTGATTCTTCCTTGAATAAAAAATTGAGTTCTGATTAAAGAAATATTGATAGGGAGATAGCACAATTTATTTCTAAAGCCTTCTGGAACAAATCTTCCCCTCACGGGAAACTAACTAACACTTCTCAGGTTGTTTTTGATGGTACTTTAATAGCTGCAGCTTGTGGACATTGAGAGCTAACTTTTATTAATCACATACTATTTGCCAGACGCGGTCCTGAATGCCTTACGTTAATTCATTGAAACACAGCAGTGTGGCTGTGATTTTCTGCATTTTACAGATTAGAAAGTTGAGGCAAGGAAAAAATGGGCTTTCCCAAGATATCACAAGTAAGTAGAAGAGACGTGGTTTAAATCCAGTAAGTTTTTAACCAGAATGCCACGCTGGGGGCACCTGGGTGGCGCAGTTGGTTAAGCATCTGACTCTTGGTTTGGACTCGGGTTGTGATCTTACGGTCATGGGATCGAGCCCCACGTGGGGCTCTGTGCTTAGTGTGGAGTCTGCTTCATATTCTCTCTCCCTCTCTCTCTGCCCTCCTGTTCATATGAGGTCTCTCTCTCTCAAATCAATCAATCAATCAAAAAAAAAAAGAATGTCATGCTGCTCCTCAAATGAAAGACAAGTGGCTAATATTAAAAAAAAAAAAAAAAATCGTGCCCAGTGCTTTGCCAAGAATCAAATCATCACCACCACCCTGTGAGGCAGGTACTCTTGTTATTATTATGATTTCACTCTACAGGTGAAGAAACTGAGGCACCAGTTTCTTCTGGTCTTTAAACTTAAAGAATGGTCTTTAAATTCTAAAGGTAGTCACCTGTTGGAGGTTCTTGGAGGGTCAGGAAAGTCTGACCATCTCCCTCCCCGCCTACCTATTTGTTGCGGGGGATGGGGGCATAAAATGAAAACACTATGGTCTGGGTGGAAAAATGCTTTTCATCTTGGACAAATCCGTCATTACCCAGGGCTACTGGGAGAAAGGAGGGAGATTACATAACAGGCCTTGTGACTGTCACTTGGGATTCCCCTTCTTTGTTGGGCAGCGGGAACTGGCAGGTTCTCAAACGAGGCTCCCACAAGATACTAGTACTAAAATGCTAAATGCTAAACCCGGCAGCCACCTTAACTTGACAGAAAACGACTCTGTGGAGAGAATGGACTCATTTAAATGTTTCTTTATTATAAATTCTTCCCGAGCCCTTGGCGCCTGGCTTGTTAATGAGTGACAACATAAATGAATAACAAACACAAAATACTTAGAAAGTACCTGGTCCACTCCAATTGTCTTCTTGTCGACGCCAGGGATGCAGTTTTGTCTTGCATCCGTAACACAGATCAGCATGATTTGGTGCTGCTCAAGGAGCGCCCTGACTTCCAGTGGGGGGCCCCTTCATTCGAGCTGCAGGCATGGGGCAGGGTGGAAAACCCATCACGCACTGCCCACACGCCTTATCTTTCTGGCATCCAGGTCAGCGCAGAGAGGGCCCACTTAGGGGAAGCTTGTTTCAGAGAAAAAGAGAAAAAATGGTCAGTGAGCTTCAGAGAATCTTAGCTCTTTCATTGCACCAAGTGGGACGGGAGAAAATTTTTCTCCTTTTATTCTCAAACTGAGTTCATGTCCTGGTCTTCGTCCCTCCCTACCACCCTATTACTGTAATGCAGCTCTGTGCTGAAGGTTCTGCAGCCTAAGATTGATGGTCTTGTGGAGCACAGCTGGAGAGAGAGTTTTTATTCTTGAGCCTTTGGAAGGCTTCCCTTTGAAAGTTAAAAAACGCCCAGTCTCTTTTCTCTAGATAGGAACGCTAGCGGCAGACTTTTATGGACGTGAGGCGTACTCGCTCAGCATCTGCCCAACACAATCAGGTACACAGAGTCCTTCCGTTTCTGACGGGAGGGAATGTTTCACAGCCTTTTACTTAAAAGCAAGTAAGCAGATGGACTGGAGCAAATAGGCGATTGTAAAGGACGATTGTAAATAGGCGATTGTAAAGGACACCCTGCAGGTGGGTGACAGCGCCAGGGAATGGCCTCCCCACCTCCAGGGGCCATGAAGTGCTTCCATTCTCCCACTGGTCCTCCTCCCTCCACAATCTTCCTGCGCAATGGGAAACTGCCATGTGCTGCGCTTCTCTTCAGGGGATCCCCCCCCACACACACATACCTGCAAGCTGCTGCAGTTGCTGGTACCTTGCGGGGCGTAATAGATAAAGCAATCAATGGCAGATAAGTACTATCATGCTGCTTCAGACACAGAGAGAAAAACAGAGCCCTCCTTAGGCAGTTAAAGCAACAGCTACAGAAACAAAGAGGGATGATGGATGACGGGAGAGAGACTAATGCCTCAGCTGCTGACCATTTGGCCGGTAGCTAGCGGTGGACCAACTGGGTAGCTCGAACAAGGACAACATCAAGGGCAAAAAAGGCTAAATGGATTTGGATGTTAGAGTCAGGAGAGAAGTCCTGCCATTTGACACCATTTTGATCAGAGACAGAAGTCAGACTGATAGGTTGGCTAAAATCATTGTAGAAATGATGGAGATTGCATATTGGTATCTTCAGCTTTCAGGTGCTGTATGAACCTCCATGCCCTGAGCCACTTCATCCTCAGAGCCTGACTACGTAGTGCCCTCCGTCTTCCTTATAGTCACAGCGTGGAGTGGTTCTCTTGGCTGTGCTTCTGCAGTCTTCCTGCACACAGAAGAGAGAGCTCCCACACTGCCCTACACCCCCATTTGTGCACATCCCATCCCTCCCACAGCAGCAGGTTCTTGGAGGCCCACATTTGGGTGACATTCCTGTGTTTCATGAGCACTTAGGCTCATGATTCATAGGACAGCTCCTTTCAGCCCTGACTCTACCATGCCCAGGGCCGATGGGCTGGATGCAAGCAGGTCAGCAAGGGTGTCTGGGCCATTTGAACTGGAATAAAGGGGCAGCAGATGTTTTTTTGTTAGCTCTCAAACAACTCTACTGGCTGTGATCTAGTCTTTTCTAAGTCATGTGGACAAGAACATCTAGTGCGCTTTCTAAATAAAGACTCACATGGAGGGAAATCTTTAATATTAAATTATATTTATATACAGAAAGCCATAGCCATATTTTCATACAGTGTTTTTATATAAAAAGAAAATAATATCTAGTTTTTGAATTATTAAATAATTTAAGCATTTTTTAAAAAATGAAATACATTTTATATTCTCTTCTTTGAGCTGCTAGGTCGCTTTCAGTAAATGAGATCTTTGAGGTTTTGCAGTTAAGATTTCTTGATAACCTTGAGCACAGAAAGAGACTCAACTCTGATATTTAGCTGAGGTCATATCAAAACCCAATAATTTTGTAAAGAGAATGTGACTGAAGAACAGTCTAGCCCATCCATCGTAAATTAGTATACACTAGTGCTCGTGATGGATTTGTGCTAAGTCACTGATCTCCTCCCAGGCAAAGCTAATAATTGCATTCCCAGCGTTTGCTTTTTTCTTGGTACCATCCTCTGATTGAGCACTTACCTGGCTATGATAGAATTTTTGTGTTTGTGTGTTTATCTTACCCGCAGACTGAGTATCTAAGATGAGGGATCTTCTCCAGTTTACACGGTACTCAGTACAGTGAAGGACACGCAGTCAGTGCTGAGCACAAATGATTGTCTGGACGTGGTTCCGTTAACACGGGAGCCCACCACACCCAGGCTGACTCCATGACAAGTCCCAGGCCCCTTCCAGAGAGTCCTGAAACACCCCAGGGAAACTGTGTGGGGAGCCGCACTGAGCTGAGAATCTCTGAAACCCTTCTCAGAAAAACTGGAAAGAGCCCAATTCATAGTAAAAGCCAGTTTTTTTTTCTTTTGAGTTCTTATTTCAGAATCCTTACAATAATCTTCCGAGGCAGGTGTTATTAAACCCATTTTACAGATGAAGAAAACGGAGTCTAGAGAGGTTAACTTCACGTTAGGGAATCAGTTAGGTTAGCCTTCTGGGAGGGTGCTCATGCTTTAGAACTAGACTGTCTAGGGCGCCTGGGTGGCTCAGTCGTTGAGCGTCTGCCTTCGGCTCGGGTCATGATCCCAGGGTCCTGGGATCGAGTCCCGCATCGGGCTCCCTGCTTGGCGGGAAGCCTGCTTCTCCCTCTCCCGCTCCCCCTGCTTGTGTTCCCTCTCTCGCTGTGTCTCTCTCTGTCAAATAAATAAATTAAATTAAAAAAAAAAAGAACTAGACTGTCTAGGTTCACAGTCTGTACCTTGCCACTTACCATGTGACCCTGAGCAAATTACTGTAATCTGTCTGTGTCTCAGTTTCTTCATCCATAGAATAGATAATAATCGCTATTTCTAAAAAAATCTGTTGTAATTGAATTTAAATTAAAAAATATGTTGTAAAGCTTAAATAAAATGATGCAAGTGAAGTACCTGGTAGAATGCATGACATGGGGTAAATATCCGGTGTTTTTATATATGGATTATTGCTCTTAGACCCACAGGAATTTAGATGCAGACCGGTTGGGCTCTGAAGGAGTGGGTAGGGAGGTCTGGAAGCAGCTCTGGCAAAGGCCAGTCTGACTTGAGGAAGTGCACAGGGTAGCAGAGTGGAGCATGGTCTGGCTTGGGGCTGGCTGCTGGTTGGGAGAGCAGCGGGCACTGTATGCCAGGCACCTGTAGGGTTGTGGACTTGAGCGGAGTCTCAGGCAGTGGGGTAACGAGGTGGGGATGGATTTGAGGTGCCTTTCTGAAATAGAATTGACAAAACGTGTCGCCAGTCAGAAGTGGGGAATGCGGACGGTGAGGAATTGACATCAGGGCAGGACAGGGGCCAAGGGTGGCGGGGCTCTTCCCTAGGAAGCAGAATAAAGGAGGAAGAATCCATGTGAGAGGAGGGGGTTGGTGTGTTCGGTCCAGTGAGCATGCGTACAGGAACCTGTGTTGTGCTCAGGTGAACGTGCAGGGGGTAAACCGCATTGCCAGCCGCAGCTCGGCTCAGAGGTCAGGGCCAGGGTGATGGGTGCTCTTTTGGGTGCTTACTGGAGGCATGGGTGCAGATGAGCAGACTCAGAAGCGAAGGAGGGTGAGAAGGAACGAGGGCTCAGGAAGGATCCCACGTTCGAGTGCAATAGGATGAAGCAGCAAGTCAGGAAATGGGCTATGAGACTGGGGAGGGTGTAGTTAAGTGTCCTTTATTTGGTTGGTTTGATTTTTTATCAAGAAACGTTCAAACTTACTCAAAGTGGAATAATGCAACAGACCGCCGTATACCCATGACCCAGATTCAACAATTATCAAGATTCTGCCCTGCTCACTTCGTCTGCCCCTCATTATTTGCCCGAAGTACTTGAAGCGAATCTCAGACATCTTGTCATTTTGCCTCTACATACTTTATTTTAGTAGGCATCTCTAAAAAGACTGGCATTTTCCTACATAGCTACCATGCGACTGTCACATCAGACGTTAACCATGTTCCTGCATCTCATCTAATCTCCAGTCCATGCGCATTTCTCTGTCTCGGGTCCATCTTTTTACAGCTACTGTATTCTTTTTTTAATTCAAGATCCTAGTAAGGCTCACATGTTACATTTGGTTGGTATGGCTCGTACTCTCTTTCCCTATAAAGCAGACCCCTGCTTTTTTCATGCCATTGATTTGGTGAGCTTCTTACACCTGTCGTATAGGAAGCCTCACTTTTTGGATTTATCTCTTTGCTTCCTTAGAGTGTTACTTAACTTCAATGAATGTTTGTAAGATACAGGATTGGCAGGGCGGTGGGGGTGGGGCTGAGTCGGTCTGAGAGGGGAATGGGAGCCAGGATGAAGGGAGAGGTTGTGCTCATTCGGGAGAGAGGGGCGATGGCTGGGGAGAGCTTACTGCGGCTGTCTGCTTCTCTGTCCCAGAGAAAGTTGTTCCCTGTCACCACAACATCTACACTGGTGGAATTTTCACATAAGCATGATGTGTCCGTGTGTGTGCACACACTTATATAAAGTGCTGCATTTTGGTGCACATACCTCCCATATTTTGGTGGCCTTGTGGTGGAAAGTGCTAGGTTAACAGTGAGGAGGCTTGAATTCCAGTCTGGACACTGGTACCAGCTTGTCTGGGATTCTGAGCACATTTCCTGTGCACTTTGAGTATTCGTTTCCTGATCTCTAAAAATGTGGCCATTGGACCAGATCAGCCCTCAGGTCCCTTCCGGCTCCGTGCTTTTGCCGAATTTCTAAACACATGGTTTGATTTCTAGCAGTTTGTGTACTCCCTGCCCCAGACTCTCAGTGGATCTCTGCTTAACCGACCGCACAGATTTACAAGCTCCCAGGTTTGGGGTTCAAAGCCCTCAGCCCACGCCTGTACCTTATCTTCCATTCTGCTGGCTTGTTTCTCCGGCCATTCCAGTGTGGCTGACAGAGTGATTCACTACCTCCAGACGGGTGAGCCCCACATGGCTCGCCTCCAGGCTCTGCTTACAACATACCCTCTACCTGGAAGGCCTTCACCTCTCTCTCCCGTCACAGCTTTGGTTCAAAGCACAGCTCACTGCCCATGATCTCCCTTCCATGCTCAATCCTGCTTGCCATTTGTTGAGCCCCTGCCCTGTGCCAAACACAGTGTTTGACAGATACCATATCTAATGTCCCAAGAGCAAGTCCTGCAAGGTGTAGGACTTCCAGTCCCCATTTTACACGGGAGTGAATTGAGCCCAGTGGGTTACGAAGTTTGCTGGAGATCACATGGCTCAGAGCTGGGATTTCAGCATGCTCCCTGAGTCCAAATCTCAGGTTCCTTCTCCCCCTCCACGCCGCAAACCCCAGGGTACGTTGTAGATCTTTCTAATGCCGTTATCTAATGTTGTTCTCTGCTTTCGTGCATTCAGCATACTTTTACTGGGCATCCGCTGTATGGCAGGCAGCCGTACAAATATTAAGTCATCTGAGGGCAGGTCCTCTGTCTTACCAGTTGTATTCTGTCCAAGGCTTAACTGAGAAATGGGACACAAAGTAGAAATTCAGTAAACGTTTGTTGAGTTCAACCAAAATGAATAGAGTCACCCAGCTAATAAAAAGAGTGATAATCGGGCGCCTGGGTGGCTCAGTTGGTTAAGCGACTGCCTTCGGCTCAGGTCATGATCCTGGAGTCCCAGGATCGAGTCCCGCATCGGGCTACCTGCTCAGCAGGGAGTCTGCTTCTCCCTCTCCCGCTCCCCCCTCTTGTGCACTTTCTCTCTCTCACTCTCTCTCTCAAATAAATAAATAAAATCTTAAAAAAAAAAAGGGTGATAGTCAAATTAGGAGTCAATAGATATTTTCTCCTGTTATCCAAGTGATCTGGGTACCTGTCAGATGACTGCCAGTTTCACTAGGAGCTGTTAGCATATCAACTTGTCATTTATTGAAACTGGCTGAGGGATGAATTGGACTTGTTTTTACTCTTTGTCCTAAGGCTAGTAGCTGTTTTTTTGAGAACACATTTTAGAATAGCTGTTAGTGAAACAACTGAGTTGTTTGTTGAAGGACAGGAGGCAATTTATGTCAAAATAAATTTATTTGTTACTTATGGACATTTGTTTTGACATAAATACCTAAAATCACAGTAGGATCACGATTATCATCAAGACACATTTAAATTGAACTTGTGTAAGCTTCTGCGTTAAGTGCACAAGTACTAAGTGTACAAGAAATAAAACTAGAGAGAGACTTAATTTATTTCCTATCTCAGAATTTCAGATGGCTGAAGCGTCTTCTATGAAGTGCCAAGGCTTTTTATCTTAGACATAATTGATGAAAGTATTTCTTAAGCAAATCTATGAGAGAGAAAATTTCTGAAATTTATGCAGTGTCATGAAATTTATGATATGGAATTTATTCAACAAATTCATTTTGTAAACACTGGGCACGTACTAAGCGCAAGCTATTATTCTAGCTTCCAGGGATGTGACAGTGAGCAATACAAGATGGCTGGGCTCATCGAGCTTTGTTCTAGTGGAGGAGACATGTGTCAAAAGGAAACAAGTCAATGAGAAAGGTCATCTCAGATACCACGATCAGGGCTGTGAATAAACTACAAGAGGATACTAAGATAGGGAATGGTTTGCAGGGGTGACGAAGGCGAGGCTGTCAGGTGAGGCTTCCCTGAGAAGGTGACATTGGACCTGAGACCAGAATAATGACAGCCATTTGAAGAATTGGAGGAGAACAAAGGGGCTGGTATGAGAGGGAACATAGTGTGTTCCCATTTGAGTTAGTTGGTTAGGTTTGAGGGGCTCATGAGAATTTCAAGAAGATAGGCTGGGCAGGCAGCTGGGCCTGGGAATCAGGAGCATGGGAGAATGATGACGGAGGAGACAAAGATGGGACAGTCTTCAGGTTCAGAGATCATTAAAACCACGGCACAGGACCATTGCTTAGAAGAACCATTATGGAAGTTGCTTCCCTTCCCTGGCACGTCCCCCCACAATGGTAAGTGCCAGTGAGACGTACCTCCAAGCCCGTTACGGAGAGAAACTCATTGAATCTTTGAAACAACATTAGAAGGGTGACACCATTATTTTCCTCCCATTTTGCAGGGAAGGAAAACCAAGGCCCAGACACATTAATTTTCCCAAGATCACACTTACTTAGTGGAGCTTGGGAGCAAACCTAAGTAGCTTGGTTTTGGAGTCCATAATCTTAACTGTGATATTACGCTGCCTCATGGACTGTCCATCAAAAGAGGATAAAGAGGACCTTGAAGAAATCTGGGGAGAGGACTAGCGAGCACAGCAAAGATGGGAGGGTGTTGAGTAAAGTGATAGATTCATCTGCTGAACAGTGGGTGGGGTGCCCCAATCTGCATTGTGTCTCTTGAGTTCGCCGCGTCATGGTTGCGGGTAACTACTCTCCTGTCACAATCACCATAGGCTTTCCTGGACTAGTAGCTAGAATACATTACTTCTGTTTAAAGTAACTTCTTCAACTGACTAACAGAGCAATGTGAATGAGCAAACAAACAAACCAGAAAGGGCAAAAGGAGTTGAAAAAAATGAGCAACAGTAGAGGCAAACGGCCACCAAACCCACATCAGCAAAGAGTGAAAGCACTAGGTTCACTGACCGGTTATATGACGCTTGCTTGAAGTGACTTTTATTTTTAGAGAACAGACAGACTATTTGAAATCCTGTCCAGGGAAGAATCCCACCTTCTCACCAACCAGGCCTCCCAGCTCGAATTTCAAATTTTGCCTATTGTGCCTGGTAGAGACCACCCAGCCGTGCCTCTCCTGCCATTTCAGTCTCTAGACTCATCCTGGGGGGTTGCCTTGGCAACTCTCATCTGGTTTTCCTAGAATGCTCCTGAACTATCCATCCTGGTCTCTGACCCTGCTTCCAGGTAATAAAAGAGAATGTGTTAAAAAGAGATCACTTCCTCCTTTTCTTTCTCCCTCTCTTTGTCCCAAGAAGGAACATGACTGTATTCAAATTAGTAGGATCCAGCTTATTTGTACCTGGAGGAGTAAACCTACACTTTCTTGGGAGATTTAAGGAGAGATTTACCAGGTTTGCCTTTGACCTGGAAATAGCTCAGTATAATTGCTCTTCCTCTTCCTTGGCGCACTTACCTACTTCTGGAGTATTCCTTGGTGACCATCCCAGAGTTCCTATGGTCTTCACTGTGTGGCAGTGCCAGGAAGTTTGAATAATTATTAAAAGCTTCAAAATGAGATCTGAAAGAGCCAGCAGATTCTTCCATAATGGCTCAAATTCCCACATTGGCTGTTAGCACCACTAAAGGTGTGACCTTGCTTTTAACAGCATCATTATTTTCCTTGGTTACTTTCATACTCAACTTTTTTCCATATTTAACTGTGCTTCTCTATGATTTCTTCTAAATGATGGTTGCACGGTGTATTGCGCCTCATTAAAATCCTAGTGTTACACTTTCTTCTGTTTCCTCCCCACTTTTTGCTGATTATTTAATTTCCCCATTTTTCCCCCCGCCTTTATGCTCATTCAATGACCGCTTTTATTTTATCTCCTTCTGTATCAAAAAAAGTAAGATTCTTTGGAAGAAAATGTGATTGAAACTTGAGAAATAATTCTAATAACTAAGTAATAATAGTTCACACCTTCAAGTGTTAGCAGTGTGCCAGGCGCTTTAGTGTATTAGCTCATTTTGTGACCCACAGTCTACTCTTGGACATCATTTTCCTTCCCGGGAAACTGAGGCCCAGGGGTTATATAACTTCATAAATTTGGATTTGCTGTTTCCTGGCATATGCTTCCTAAATAGTTTGTATTATGTTTTAGCACAAATAAGCTCATTTTCTTTTTTAAAAGATTTTATCTATTTATTTGAGAGAGAAAGAGCACAAGCAGGGGCAGTGGCAGAGGGAGAGGGAGAATCAGGCTCCCCGCCGAGCACGGAGCCTGACCAGGCAGGGCTCTATCTCAGGGTCCTGGGATCATGACCTGAGCTGAAGGCAAATGCTTAACTGACCGAGGCACCCAGGCGCCCCACGAATAAGTTCATTTTCAAACACTGAGCATTTCTGTTCTGTTTGCACACATTAGCCTATTTACATGGTGTTCGGTTAGTCCTTTCTACAAATTGATTAAGAACACTAGTACGTTTGTTTTTATTTTCCCCTAAGAATAGATTTGCGCCTGATACAAATGAAGGGAAATGTGGGTATTTCCTAATTCTGCAAACCCATTATTTGTTCAGAAGACTGTAATAAACTCTACCTTTGTAAAATGTCAGGAATAATAATTGCACTTTTTTAGTCATGTGAAAAAGTTCCTTAGGGACTTAGGGGATATTATTCCCTTTGTATTTAATTTTTCCAAGAGGATTTTTTCCCCCCTGAAACATAAATTATAAATGTGATAGGGATTGTCCTAAAGAAAAATTGGAGGTTAGAATCCACAGGAGGACACACCTGGGCACACATATTCCCCCACGTAAGCACGCATATGGTATGTTATAAGCACAGTTGACCTGTAACAGCCACAAAGGAGGTTGGGCCATTTCAGTCCATATGAAACTTGGAGTCACATTTGCTGTAGATGATGAGGTGAGACCGGGATGCCTCTAGTCAGATCTTTTCTGGCCCACACACCAGTCTTGTGTGTTCCTCGGCTGGCATGGAGACTGTTGAGGTGATATTAATCCCAGCCACTGTCGGATTGGAAGCCACAAATGGGATGGCTCATGGGCATGTTGATACACCATCTGGGCTTCCCATAGATTGCCCAGCCATCTGTGCCTCCCTGCAACTTGGTATTTACTTATTTACTTTGAATGATTAAAAAAAATTTTTTTTAAGAACCGAAGAGTTTCAGCGTGAACAAATTTTGATTAAAAATTAGACCATCATGTTACTATTGCGCATAAATGTGCCATGGAAGGCAAACCACCTATTAGCAATTTCACAGGGAAGCTGGAGAGTACAGCTAAGATTTTTGGAGCTGAATCTCTAAGACCAGATCAACTATTAAGTCTTTTCACTCCCATTCCAGGATTTGAAAGCCATTAGACTCTTGCATTTGGGTTATTTCTTTATTCCCACATAAGAACAGAAACATATCTGCTTGATTATTAGACACACAAAAAAGGGGCTGATGTTCAGATTATGCAGTTTGGTCACAGACATTTACTGCATGTTATTTTTGAATTAGGCGAAAGACTCAGAGCACTGCATTCCTTGATAAGTGCAGGACAGAGTTAAGGAAATGTGGGTACATAGGGAGTGGTTCATTAACACATCCAATTAATGAAACTTTGACATCACAACGCAGGCTATTGTCAGAGAGCTTGCCAGGCTTCCAATTTCTGTTCATTAGTTATTCTGTTTCCCTCGTTGTTTCCTTCCTCCACCTTCACACAATGGCCGCATTATTAAGGGTGGATTAAAATGGCGTCCAAATTGATAAGAAGTAGTTATCTAGTGTTCCTGAATGTGTTTGTTACTTGAAAAAAGTTTCAGGCTAAATGGAGTGAAGAAGATTTGAAATGTAAATGGATTCCTTGTCCCTTTTGTAGATAATTGTACTAAATGCTAATTTGTGGGCAGCTAATGTGTTCTTGTGTTCACTGATAAGCTGTGTTGCTTGAAACAAATTTATAAAAAGAGACAAGTCGTTTGTCGGCAAAAACTCTCAACCCAGTAAAGTTGGTGTGTCTGATTATTTTCTGTGCTTCTTTGGAACAGGAATGCCATCTAAGCTGCCTCCCTCTACGAGTGCACGGCCTCCCTACCCACCCAGTGACAATGGGTGGTTTAGAACCTGTTCTCTTTCTTGAGATTCATTTTAGAGATTTGGGATATACCCTTCAGCTAGGTTAGGCAAAGGGGTCTGCAAACTTTTTCTATAAAGGGCTCAATAATAATTCGTTATGGCCTTTGCAGGCCATCTGTTCTCTGCCACGGCAACTCAACTCAGGCTTTGTAGCCCGCAAATAACCTTATGCAATATGTAAATGAATGAGCAGGGATATGTTCCAATAAAACTTTATTCAAGGACACTGAAATTAGGTTTTTATGTAATTTTCATATGTATGAAATACTATTTTATTTTTTACTTTTTTCTAATAATTCAAATATATTTTTACAATAATAAAATTTATTTGTAGCTCGGGGGCCTTTACCAAAAGGCAGTGGGCAAGATCTGGCCTAGGAACCATAGTTTGCTAACCCCTGGGTTAGATGCTTCTTTTGTCCTATGTGTGTCCATTTCCCCTTCAAATCTCTTTTCTTTTCAGCTTTCTAAATGCAAACCCACCACTGCCCCCAGTAGCTTTCCTTGGTGTGGGTACTGTGACTGTGTGAAGGCCCCCCTAGGTTTTTGTTTTGTTTTTCTTCCTGTGGGGGATGGGAAGAGGGATGGGTGAGCCTCCTTTGTCTGTGGGGCGGGGGGAGAAGAGCAGCAGTGATTTATACCACCCCACTAAAATTTAGGCTTACTAGTTTAGGCACATAGAATCTGATGCTGCTGCTTGGCTTTTTTTTTTTTTTTTTTTAATTACAAGAAATTCAAGTGCTGTAGGAGACAGGTCTGTGATTTTTTTTTTTTTTTTTTTGGTATTCCTTTAAAAAAAAATGCGGATCCAATTGTGAAAACACAACAGGGCTTGGCTGAGGTATTACTGGGCTCAGCCGCCTTTCAGCTTGGCTTGAAGTCCTTTCTAATGAGAACAAAGCCGAATTGGGGGTCATCGCTCATTGTCCACAGGCACTAGTTAGCAAACTACCTCTGATAATTTGGAGGACGCAAAACATTTTTTTGTCCTACATAGCTTCGTAATTACTGATCTTTTGAACCTCTAGTTGTGGAATAAATTGAGTCTTATGCACTTGAGTCCTGTAATAATATTTTTCTTGAGGGTGAAGAAATTAATGTATACCTTCTTCAATGAGTACTTCAGACACTTGGAACATGCCTTTGATATTTAATCAACATAGAAACAAAGTAGATTGTAACTGTGTAGGAATATTTCAACTAAATAGGTTAAGTTATTCTTTTATTAACTTATCTGTTTATTGGAATGAATTCTTTTCATTCGGAGGAGATGGCGCATCACAGTGGAAGTGAACTGTTAAAGAAAATCAGATTTGCCTATTGACTTGCTTCAGTCATTGGTGAAAAAACCTTTTAGGTCATTCTGGTCCCTCCCCACCAGCATCTGTCGTAGAGGAATGTCATCGGGATTTGGCTCCAACATTTCTCTCCACTTCACAATCCAGGAAATGATGATGGGTTTTGAGGATTGGGGCTGGGGGGAGGTGGTGGTGATGGGCAAGCTTTGTGACCCTCGGCTATGTGCGGTTGAGGTTGGAGGACGGTGATCTCAACGGGAAGCCCACAGACACATAGCTGCTGGTCGCCGCTGTGCCGGCAGGACCGGGCCTTACTCGGCTTGTTCCCACTTACCCTGCTCTCTCATGCTTCTTCCTGTGAAACGCTTCCTGTTCACTGGCATAAAATAACTCACTCTTCTTTCTTTGCCAAAGATTGTGGTTTTCATGAAAAATGAGATGCTTGACCTATATCCACGTGAAAACTGTTTATAGCAGTGTTACAGTAGTGAAAAAGGAAACAAACCACGTACCCATCGACTTATTAATGGATAAATAAAAAGGTGTGCATTCATACAGTGAAATATTATTTGGCTGTTAACAAGAATAAAGTACTGATACGTGCTAGAACTTGGTCAGTCTTGAAAACATGAGGCTAAGTGCGAGAAGCCAGACATAAGACCACATGTCATGTGACTCCATTTACAAGGAATGTCCACGATAGGCAAATCTATACAGGCAGGGAGTCGATTAGTGATTGTTAGGGTCTAGGGAGAGAGATGGGAGAGCAACTGCTAATCGGTACATTTTGGGGTGATGAAAATGTTCTAGGATAGTGGTGATGCATGCACAGTTCTGTGAATACACTGAAAAAAACCACTGCACTTTAAAAGGCTGAGTTATCTGGTGTGTGAGTTACATCTCAATAAAGCTGTTATAAAAATGATGCATTTAGGGGTGCCTGGGTGGCTCAGTCAGTTAAGTGGCAGACTCTTGATTTCAGCTGAGGTCATGATCACAGTGGGGTCATGAGATCAAGCCCCGCATTGGGCTTTGCGTTCAGTATGAAGTCGGCTTGTCCCTCTGCCTCTTGCTCGCACTCGCCCTCTCTGTCTCTCTCTCAAAGAAAGAAAGAAAGAAAGAAAGAAAGAAAGAAAGAAAGAAAGAAAGAAAGAAAAAAAATCTTAAAAAAAAAAGGATGCATTTGAAAATAGAGAAATTATGTGTTTATATAGCTTTGTCATCATGGAAAACTAGCCAGATTCTTCAGAATTACACAGTTTGTATAACTTTAATAAAAATCTAATAGTTTTAATAGTTATGTATTTATGTATTTATGTGATCAATTGGCACAGTCTTTGTCTCTGGGGGAGGAAGATTATCTGACAAACCAAGTCTGGTTCCATGGATGACACGTCAAGTTTATGATTCTGTATTGTGATTTCAGTTATTTCTAAAGAGTATCAGGTCTCATTTATTCAGATGAGTAGTTTGTGGTTGCAAAACACTCAAATGAAAAAGAAAATATTTATTCTGAGATGTAGACTTCTCCCCATACCAACAAGCTTCTTAACGGGACGCTTCTGACTACATGGTGTCGTGGTCAAAAGGTGGTCAGTAAGGTTTGTGCTTTGTACAGATTTGGCCTTTTGGGAGCTTAAGGGTTGGTGTCCTAACCTGGGCAAGTTCAGCGTGGTGCTCTCCACGGGAAGGCTCTCGTCCTTGATGAATAAGAGGAAAAACAACCACAGTTAAGTTGCCTCCCATCTTGGATTTCTTCTTTTATGACAGCTGAAGATAAAATGTCCTTGAACCTAAATGTTATTATCTGGTGTATCTGCCTTAGAAAAGACAAAACAAAGATCAGGTGGTCCACATGTTTGAAGCATTTCTTAGCTGAAATACAAAAGGCCATTGTGGTTGAAAATAAACTGAACCATGGCTCTGGGAGGGAAGAATGCCCCCTAGGCCTGCGAAGGGGATTATTATAACAGAAGCAGCAGTTGTTTATGGCAGGAAAAATTATTCAAAAGGTTACTATTTCTGCAATTCTGGGATGCTCCAGCTGCATAGATTGGAACTGATAATACTCCAGGAACTAGCCCATCTGTTTCTAAAACAGTCCCGAGAAAAATGTAAAGATGGCAGGCAGAGGAGTGGTGGCCACGCGGTGTGGGCCGAGATAGAGTCAACAGTTGCTCATGGTTTCTCTCTCCTGTTCCCGGAGTAACTGCACTAGAGTCAGAATTCTGTGTGTCTCGCTCAGTGATGTTTTAGAGTATTCACAACTTGCAGTTCCGTTTGGTGAATTATTTGATGATGAAGATGAGCATTAAGAAAATGATCAAATCCTGAGAAGGAGCTGGACAGACGTGAGGTTTTGAGCTCCTATGTGTGGAAGGCAGAAATCCTTGGGGGTTGGGTGGCGGGGAATGTGGTTTCTATGGTAGAGTTGAGAAAGCCTAGGCTTTGAGGTTAGGAGTATCTGAGTTCCCTTTCCGGCTCCACCTCTCAAGAGCTGTGTGCTCATAGCCCAGCCCAGCAGCTTAACCTCCCTGGATGGTCATGGAGGGTCCTCAAGGGCTTCAAAATACTAATTTCATCAGGTGGCAAGAATTAACTGGAATAAAATGTGCAAAGCTCCAATATTTTTGAGTAAGCACTCAATAAATGCTTTGGAGGTTTAACTTTAAGAAAGAAAAGACTGTTCCTAGAGATGCTATACCTGGTCACGTTGACCAGATGGCACGAGTCCAGGGATTGGAATCCTCTGGAGCAATCCTGGGAATATAATCAAGTGGAAGTCTACAGATAAGCTGCAACTTTTATGTTCTTAAACCTTCATTGTCCTTGGGGCGCCTGGGTGGCTCAGTCGTTAAGTGTCTGCCTTCGGCTCAGGTCATGACCCCAGGGTCCTGGGATCGAGTCCCGCATCGGGCTCCCTGCTCAGCAGGAAGCCTGCTTCTCCCTCTCCCACTCCCCCTGCTTGTGTTGCCTCTCTCGCTGTGTCTCTCTCTGTCAAATAAATAAATAAAATCTTAAAAAAAAAAAAAAAACCTGCATTGTCCTTTGCTCAGAGACTATTAACTCCTAGTAAAATTCAGAATTGTCTGGAAATTCTACCATCCTTTGGAGATAAGCTCCCCCCAAACTCTTTGGCAGTGAGAAATTAGTTGTGTTCATTCTGAGTCAATTGAAAATGAATTGACCAACATTGTCTGGAAGTCTCCAAATTTTAATGTTGGACTTTAAAGATGAACTTATGGGAAGTGAGATCTGACTTGAATGTTTTCTGCTCTATGGACTCTAGTGTATGCATAATTTTTAATAATGTGGGGCTCAGTATTGTCATCTGTAAAGAAGGCTAAATGGGAATTCACCTTGTTGCAAGGACAGGACAACCAAAGCCACATATCAGGTAGGTAGTCAGTGAATGTTACTTGTCTGTGAGCTGGGTGCTGCAGGATGCCATAGATTTGTTCCCCTAGCTTTTAAATTTTTGACACTTTGAAAAAGAAGAGAGATGCCATATTGGGATAAATATTGTTCCAAGCTCTCTGACTTCGGGGTAATTGTTTTATCATTTTGGGGAGGAGGTTATCCCTTCAGCATCCTACTTGATTTGGTAGAGGGTAAACATGCATTCTCTCTTTTTCTTGACTCATCTCTCATGCAGGTCATTTAATTGATTAAAACATAGAAGCTACCTGTGATTAGTGTGTAAGTATCTGGATAAAAAGTTCTTTGTTACCCTGAATGCATGTGGAAGATAAATCATTTCTTAATGCCCTCGTAAATCCCAATCCAAGTACTCTGTGCTATCAAAAAAAGTCTCTTCTTAAACCCTCAACACTCAAATTGTTTTTGTGTTACTGGAATTGGGCCCAGAGACCCATGGATGGACAATCTAATGGGTCTACTGAAATATTAACAAGGTTTCAAGAGGAGCCAGGAATTGTCAGGAATTAGAAATTACAATATTATCAAAGGCGTATTCCCAAGTCCTAGTCTCTGGACTGTTCGGCTGTTACTATCTTACGAGAGCCAACACTGGTTGTTCTGTCAAAATGGAATAAAATATCATTCATTCGTTCGATTCAGAAACTTTATACCACACCCCTGTATGTACAGAGTGCTATGCTAGGCACTGGCAGGGAAGGGGAGAATACAAATACGTATTATCCATGGGCCCTGCTTTCCAGGAGCCTTTCGTTTTGTTGTGAGGAGAAGACGTGTCTATTAAAAATTCAAAGTAGAAAGGAGGCGGTTATTGTTTCTGGTGTAGGGAAACTGGGAAGGGCTTGATGGAGGAGAGGCACTTGAGCTGTTGTTTTTTTTTTTTAATTTAAAGATTTTATTTATTTATTTGAGAGAGACAGAGAGAACAAGCAGGGGGAGCTGCAGGCAGAGGGAGAGGGAGAAGCAGGATCCCCGCCAAGCAGGGAGCCCAATGCGGGGCTCGATCCCAGGACCCTGGGATCATGACCTGAGCCGAAAGCAGACGCTTAACCAACTGAGCCACCCAGGCGCCCCACTTGAGTTGTGTCTTGAATGACAGGTAGGATGACTAGACTGTTTTCTAGTCAAAAGAACCATCTCCTGTTATTAAACAGGTGTCTGATAGAGTTGGCCTGGAGCTTGGGAGGTCATTCCTTGGCCTATGAGATTCCTCAATAATGTATATTCCGTGAACACTTTACACACAGACACACGCATACATGCACACACATAGAGACATACACAGAGGAGTGTGTGTATATGAATTTAGCTGTAATGTAATTATCATTGCTTTTTGGCCAAAATGCTTGAAGCCAATAGTTCTGCTTTTAATATATGTGTATATTTGGCTAGAGACTGCGGACATGTTTTTAATTCAATTGCCATCTATTATGAAAAGCCTGGATCAGTTCATGAATTAGGAATTCATCCCAAGGATCAGAATTAAATGAGATGTTCTATTTCAATCAAAACGTTTGGGAGCTTCCCAATAGAGACAGACTTACTCACTTCCTGGCATGCGTTACAGTCTTGGGAAGATAAAGGTGGATCATATTTGTTTTTTATGAACTCATTCTCACCCCAGAGTCTCTGACAACTAAAAACCTTACAGAGATGAACATCTACGATTGCTTGGTCTCATTGTGCACTGATCGGAGATGTCATGTTCTTGTTTAGGCTACTAACTTTATTATAATTAGCCACCATTATCTCCCCTAAATTGATGTCATATGGTGGACAGAGGAAGGTCAGAGGATTTGGGCCATTCATATGGGGTGGAGGGAGAATCAGACAGATACAAATGTATGTGTTCACTGAAGTATCCCTGGGTTCTATATAGTAAGGAAATACGGATTTAAGTTCTAAGGGTGGATAGTCTTTACTATTAATATTAAATTTTCCAAGGTGCCTTGAATAATGAGCCATCACTTTTAAAATTTCAAGAATGGAAGATCACAGGTGTATGAATTCATTCAGAAGTCATAATAAAAATAATGATAACTTTGTTTAGAAAAATCAGAAGTTTTACATTTTCTGAAGATGAAATGTCTAGAATTCAGTTTCAAGATTTAAAATGTTGAGGGGGTGCCTGGGTGGCTCAGTCTGTTAAGCATCCCACTCTGATTTTGACTCAGATCATGATCTCGGGGTCATGGGGTTGAGCCCTGCATGAGGCTTCTTAAACCCTCACACTCAAATTGTTTTTGTATTACTGGAATTGGTCCCAGAGATCCATGGATGGGCAATCTGATGGGTCCACTAAAATATTGGCCCCCTCTCCTCTCAGTGGGGGCTCTGCTTGAGGATTCTCTCCCTCTCCCTCTTCCCCTCCCCCCCGCTCATGCTCTCACTCTCAAGTAAATAAATCTTAAAAAAACAAAATAAAATAAAATAAAATGTTGAGCCTGTGACCTAGCCCCCTTCCTTCTGCTCTTGCTTGTCGTTCTCTATGCTGTGGCTTTTTTCCTGGGCCTTCAATATGTCCTTTCACATTGAAACACTCCCAAAGGCTCCATAATGGTAGTAATAGTGGTAAGAATAGCCAAGTAAATCACAAGCGTAATTTTAGTACTGAATATGACCAAGTGCCAGGGGTCTTCATGCACAATCTCATCTAGTCCTTGTAAACACCTGTATGAGAGGGGCACTATTTGAATCCCTACTTTGACACTGAAACCAAAAGGTCATAAGTAACCTTCCCAAAGCCACACAACTTTGTAGGATTTTTGCTGAGCCCTGGCTGATTGTCTGTTGCCTCTCAAAGTTAACTTTTTGGTGAAGTAATTGCACATATTTGATATCTTATACCACATTGGTTCTCACATGTGCTCTCTTTATCTACTTATCATAAAGCCTATCACAGTTTATTAGCTTTTACTTTCATTTTTCTAAATTGGAAAAATAATTGTTTTTTAATGAAAAATTAGAAAACAGAGAAAAGCCAAAATATCAAGAATTAAGAAATCATCACCTATAATCTCATATTCTAGAAAAAAACCCCACCATGATTCAAAAGGCTACCTACTGTATGATTCCATTTGTATAATGTTCTGGAATAAGCAATGAGATAAGGGAAAGAAAGCAGATTATTGATGGCCAGGGTCTGGGGTGGGGAGAGGGATAGACTACAGAAGGACACAGAAAAACTTTCTGGAAAGATGGAAGAGTTCTATATCTTTATTGGAATGATAGTTATATGATTCCATGCTTTGTCAAAATTCACAGAACTATATACAAAAATAGGGAATTTTGCTGTATGTAAATTATTCCATAGTAAACATGACTGAAAATACAAGCCAATATTGACACCTTGTGCATATCCTTCCACTCATTTTCCTAGGCATCCTCATTATAAAAATATGTTTTTAAAACAGATTATACTCTATATGTCTTATAACCTGTTTTTCACTCAAAAATATATCAAAAGTATCCTTTAAAATCAATAATAATTCAACATAATAATTAAAATTGAGCATGACTATTTGAGTAAACTTTCCAATTATTTAAATTGGTTTTCATCTGAATTTTCTTATGGCAGCTCTTGCATCTAAGCTTTACTCTTAATGTGTACTATGCAGAAAAGACATTCTCCCTGAACACAATTTCTTTGACTGAAAAATAGCAAAATGGGTGAATTGCCCACATAACCTCTTTGGGGACATTCTATGATTATACTGCTCCTTGGTAGGTTGTTGAAGACTCTACTTTTCAGTACATTTTCCTTGACCTTGAGTTGGAGGTACAGTTAAGGCAGAACCAACCTGTGTGAGTTAGCAGAAATGATAAGCTATTTTTACCTTACTGCTCCATTTGGGGCTGATGTTCGTCTTTCATAACCTGATTTTTAAAGAATGAACTTCCGTCTTCCATGTTTTGCCAGTGGAAATATTTGCTGTATGAGGAACGTGCTTTTTTTGGGAGCGTAATGAATGTTATTTCTTTTGAAAGGTACAATAAATACTTTCCTTCTGACCTCTAAAAGTAAATGGATGAAAATAAAATCGATTGTTTTCCTCATAAATTCAAATAGACCTATTACTTCTGTTTCAAAAATGACATCAGATAGATCACTTCACAGGCTAATGACACTTTTCCTGCCAAACAGAACACTTGATTTACCATTGCCGTGAAGTCACTGTGCCATCCTGTTTTCCATTCATGCTGCACACCTGAAGGATTGTGACATTTAACATTTCCTATAATGAAAAATGAGAAAAATTGGATAAGACTCATTGTTTACCATTATGTGGAGAAAGCTCTCCACAGATGTGCTGAGAGCTTCTTCATGGGTCTTACTCTGTGTGACCAGCCTTCTCTCTTTCCCCCAAAAGGTAGCACTCTCTGCCTCTTCCCCTCCCTTGAGGATTTTTTTAAAGCACATGTTAGTTTTATGAAAGCCTTTCTAGGGTAGAGAAGTAGAATTAGAACAGAAGCCACCTTCTTTGTGTGCAGGGTACCCCAACTTTTGGAAAGCATTTTAGACTCTCAAAGGGTTTGGGATACCTAGGGGGCGAAGTCGATTAAGCACCGGACGGTTTCGGCTCAGATTGTGATCTCAGGGTCATGAGATCTAGCCCCATGTGGAGCCCTGAGTTGAGTTGACTTCCTGAGTTGAGCCCTGGGCTGAACATGGAGTCTGCTTCAGATTCTCTCCCTCTCCCTCTGCCCTTCCCACTCATGCTCTCTCTCTCTTAAATAAATCTTTAAAAAATATTTATAGACTCTCAGAGGGTTTGATTAGCTACTGTGTTTGCTATCCTTCCGCATCTAAAATTGCCACCCCCTGATCCAGTGGTAGCTTTGTAGAAGGGGTGGGGCCTCTGGTTTCTTTTTTGGATATGCCCATAGATTTTTTAAAAAACTAATCAGTAAGTCCCCTGTTGACCACTTGCTATAGACCAGGCGGTGTAAGGAAATACACCAGCATCTTGCCCTGGAGAAACTTATCACTGTTCATTTGAATTTGTTGACTTTGTTTCTCTCTTGAATTAATACATAATTTTCTATATGCTTCTTTCTGTTTTCCTTAAAAGAAACCTAAAACAGGATCACATTCCCACTTTGGAATGTCCTGTTAGGATTCCTCAGCAGGGACATTCCATCCGTAGGCCCCCAGGAACGACCTGAACTGGGGATGTGTGCGCTGGCAGGTTCCAGCTGGGGGTTTGATAGGATGGAAGCACTCCAGAAATCTTTGGTTGGTGTTGCTTGTTGCAGCCGCCATAGAATAACTGACTCTCCAAAGCCTCATGAGCTAAATCAAACAAGTCTTGCTACTTTACTGTGATGTGGGTCTTTTTCTTGAAATTACGATGCAGCTTAGATCCCTCTCAGGGTGGCCTTCCTTTCAGATGGTTAGAGGGCTCGGAAACCGACCTTACGGTCTGCGTGGCATATGGAGACGGTGATCCATGAGGGAAATTGGTCACCACGTTGGTCCTTTTGAATCCCCCCACTCGTCGCCTTCTCTTCCGTGCTGCGAGGTGTAGATAGGCCTGGCGGTCTGCTCTCACATCAGTGTGTGTTTTGATGCCCAGTGCTTCAAACTGGTACCCTTTTTAGGTTTAAGTTTGTCTGAAGAAGAAAGCAGAGACCTTGAATATTAAACTTCTGTTGCCATTTCTGTGATCTGAAGGCGGCTTGGTGGAGAATTCTTTGTTCTTAGGTGGAATCACAGCCCAGAGTTTGGAATGAAGTCATCCAGCCAGTCGTGCCAGGCCAAAAACAAGCCACAGAACTGATCTTTCCCCCGGAGTCAGAGACACAAATAGAACCGTTTCAGAGCCCCGCGGTGGTGGAATTGCAGAGCCGTTTGGCTCCAGTCACTCTCCTTTCTGCTTCTAAGATGAGGTGCGTTGTGCCAAGGCGAACTCCGCATGAGTAACCAGGAGACAGGCAGCTGCGAAGACGCAGCCCCCCTCGCGGTCAAGCCCCCGATAGTTAAGCAGCAGGAAAAATGCTGGGGCTTCATCTAGTCGTTGCATTTATTTACGTGGACCCCAAGATTTATTCTTCTTCACTTTGGCTTTGATTTACATTTTTTCTTGCTGTGCCTGGGGATTTTTTGGATTTTCCTCCTTCAGCACTTGTGTGGTTTTGCACCAGCTATCCTGGACACTGCGGCGGCATCCCTGCTCCCTCTGGTGGAAGGACCTGGTCCGCCGGCTTCGGAGAGCACCTCACTTCCGGGACCCCAAAGATCCTGGCTAGGAAGCGCACTCAGATTACTCAGCTTTCAGTTTTGAAGTCCTGCCATTCAGTCAGTCAGCAACAGGTATTTCCGGAACGATCAAGGCTGCAGAATCAACAGAAGCTAAGCCAAGTCCCTGCCTCATAGAGCTATTTTGGGGGGCATTACAAGTTAGTATCTGTAGTGCAAGTACCAAGAAACATAAATGAAGACAAGTTCCCTTCATCTTATTAAGAAAAAAAAAAGGGGGCGCCTGGGTGGCTCAGTCGTTAAGCGTCTGCCTTCGGCTCAGGTCATGATCCCAGGGTCCTGGGATCGAGCCCCGCATCGGGCTCCCTGCTTGGCCGGAAGCCTGCTTCTCCCTCTCCCACTCTCCCTGCTTCTGTTCCCTCTCTCGCTGTCTCTCAAATAAACAAATAAAATCTTTAAAAAAGGTAAAGAAAGTCTTACTGAATTTGGTGGACCCAACCCACCAGTGTATCCTTTTTGTGTGAGGGAAATCAGAAATTTGGGAAAAATAGCTTCTTATTCTGTGCAGGCTGTTGTAACCAAATAGCATAGCCTGAGTGACTTCTAAACAATAAACATTTATTTCTCATAGTTTTGAAAGCTGAGAAGTCCAAGATCAAGGTGCGTGTCTGCTGAGGGCCCACATCCTCCTTGAGGCCATCTTCTTACTGTAACCTCACCCATCAGAAGGGGCAAGGCAGCTCTCTGGGGTCTCTGGTATAAGGGCACTAGTCCTAATGCCGAGAGTTCTACACTCGGGACCTAATCACCCCAACGGCCCTGCCTCCTAATGTCCTCACCTTGGGGGTGAGGATTTCATCATGTAAACGTTGAAGAGGCACAAACATTCAGACTGTAGCAGATAGTTATAAACTTAGGGTATTTTTTAAGAGTCATAAAAAAATAAATGTATACATGGAGAGGGGGCCCCTGGGTGGTCAGCACCCACAGCCAGCGTCATCCTGGGAGAGAAGTGGTTGGGACAAAGCTGCCAAAGGTCTACCTTGTATGTTTTCTGAGTTTCTGAGTTGCCATTTTCTCAGGCACTTTGTTCATTGCTCCCACCACCTGATGAAGTATATTCAGAGCAAGTGCAAATGAAAGTTACTTTAATCCAGATGTCCATCATAAAACATATGAAACAGCTTGGAAATATGTGCTGTGGAAATAAAGCTTTATTATTATTATTATTATTATTATTATTATTATTATTATTATTATATTATCAATGGAAAGCCAAAAGTGGACCAACATATTTTGCCTGCACGTTCCTGGAAAAGGTTCAAAATATGCAAGCAAATAGTTGATAGCCAGTGTGAGCTTATCCCCAAGTCTCTGTTAACAAAAGGCCTACTATCAGCTTTAGTTTTTATAGTTTCTGAGCATCACACAGAGAATCAAGAAAGAAAATAACCCCTCACCTCACGTTCAAGATGCCAGGAATGTCTTAGATTCTGTAAGGGACTCTGAAGGTCAGGACTAACGGATTCTACTCTTAGCTGACTAACCAGCTCACAAAATGAGTTTCCAGTTCGTTCTAGAAATGAGAGCAGAAGAACAGAGAAACTACAACAAGATCCCTACACACACACTCTTGGGGGTGGATGCTCTGGAGGAAGCTTTATTTGCATGTACTAGTTGAGAACAGTTTTTGTTTAACACAAATAACAATATGGTAGTTCGATTTTTAATTTTTCAAGGAACCTTCATCCTGTTTTTCATGGTCGCTGCACCAATTTAAACTCTCACCAGCGGTTCACGAGGACTCCCTCTTCTTCAGACCCCCCCCCAGTACTTACCTTGTCCTTTTGAGAAGAGCCATTCCGAGGTGGTATCTCAGGGCGGTGTTGATTTGCATTTCCCTGATGATGAGTGATGTCAAGCATCTTTTCCTGTACCTGTTGGTTGTTTGTATATTTTCTTTGGAAAAATGTTCATTCAGATCCTTTGCCCATTTTTTAATCAGGTTGTGTGTGTGTGTGTGTGTGTGTGTGCGCACGTGCGCTGAGTTCTATGCATCCCTTGGATATGTTGGATATTAGTGTCTTAGCAGGCCTGAGGTTTGCAGGTACTTTCTCCTGCTCTGTAATTTGCCTTTTCATTTTGTGGATGGTGTCCTTTGCTGAGCTCTTTTAGTTTTTCACAGCTGTGTGAGGTGATGGATATGTAAATTCACTTGATTGTGGTAATCATTTTATAACACATACGTATGTATATGAAATCATTACCTTGCACACTTTTTTAAAAATCATGTTGTGCAACCTAGATGTACGTACAAATTTTGTCAGTCATACCTCAATAAAACCAGGGATAAATACATACATACATACATACATACATATGTAAATATATAACAACAACAACAAATAACAGTAATAAAAAGCTGGCCAAGCTCAGACTCAGGGGTTCTGCCCACCTAACCGCTGGATGAAGAGCAAGAGTGGAGGGAACCCGGATGGGAGAAAACAGCCTGAGGACATGTTAGCCATGAGGAGAGGGACCGCTTATCCATCACTCTCTCTTTTTAACTGTGGTAAAATGCTGTCACAAAATTGACCATCTTTACCATTTTTTTAGAGAGAGAATGAGCGTGAGTGAAAGTGGGGAGGAGCAGAGGGAGACAGAGAGAGAATCTCAAGCAGATTCCCTGCTGAGCATGGAGCCCATTGCAGGGCTCGATCTCTGAACCTTGAGATCATGACCTGATCCGATACCAAGAGTCAGACTTAGCCAACTGCGCCCCCCAGGCGCCGCCACCTTCACCATTTCTAAGTGTGCAGTTCAGCACATGGATCTCTCTTAGGAAGACAATAAAAAGCGCATTCGTCCCCTTCCAAGTGTGAACCGACTTCTCTAATTCCCGGGAAGACATGAGTATGGTGCAAGCCCAAAATCCTGGTGGCGCTCTGGAAATCGATAGCTTCTGTAAACATTCATGGGCGTAATAAATACCTTCTTGTGTGTGGCTGCTAGTGACCATCCTCTTCCCCTTCTTGGGGGTGAGTTTTCCGACAGGAAGTCACTTCCTTTTGTAGCACTTAGCACAGTGCCTTCCTTGGAGACGCTTCAAAACTGTTTTTTGCTTGAGTGTTACCTGTTTTTTTTTTCTTTTTGGTAAGTCATCTTTGGTCCATTCAGTGCAACTGCCCTGGAATTGTGCCCCTCTGGGCCCCTATGACGGAAGGGGGAAGGACAGCTGATAGACCCCAGTGGGGCCCCAGGCTGCAGCCCTCCCCCCAGGAACCCCTCCTAGCTCCGTACAGCCACCAAATGGCAGAGATGACAGCCCAGCAGATATGGTGGACCTTCACCAGAGCCGGGCCAAGGCAGCTGGTACCTATTTTCCACTGAGTCCCAAACAAAACTTCCATCTGCATCAAATGATTGTGACCATTTTAGCTTGGCGTTATTGAAACGTATTGACTCAGGGAGAGAATAGCAGGTTTTTCCCTCTGGGCTCAGCCTGTCCGATGTTAGTCTGCTCATTTCAAAGAGCTAGACCAATCGATAAAGATATTATTCTGGAAGATGCTGGGGAAGCTGACCCCAGACAAGGCGGCCAAGTGTGTGGCAGTTTGCATCACTTCTCTGTGCATTTGGCATTGCGCGTTGAAAATTCTTCATATAGGGTCTTATTATGTGTTTCCTGGCCTTTTTGAAAAGGTACCACTGTGTTTTGAGGAAGGGGCCAAAAAGCAATTAAAATCTAATATTTTGACTAGCACCATTTTTAGCAATATGAGATTTCATGGAGAAGTGTTTATAAAAATATGCCTCCTTCTGAATACAGATTACATTTTCCGTATTTGGTGAGTTCAAGCGGGCACTCCCTGTAAAATGAATTCTGTATTTTCTGCCTCAAGTCCTTTTGAGAATGAGGGGAGAATACATAAATTACATGTTTCTCTTTTACAGATTGGCTTTCAAAAAAATGTTACAAAATTAGGGCAGTACTCTAATGTATCTTTTTCCTTATGCTCTCTGAAGACAGTTTTTTTTTTGTATTTCATGTCATCTCATAAGCCACTTGGTGGCTAGCAAAAACTGAGGGAGTAAGCTGATATGCTAGAGACAAACCCAAGATGTATTCAGTGTTCAGATCTAAATGTTACCAACTCAGAGTCCTTTCCCTTACAAGGGATCTTCAGACAGTTTCTAGGAAACCTGATAGACAAGTGTGATGTCCTGCCTTCAGGTAAGTTCCACTGTTACTGATGAACAAAACCCTCCTCTACGCCCTGCATTCTGCTTGAGGGACACACAGCACTTGTACTTTCAAACTCCCACCTTCCCTCCTCCCTCAGTACCCCCAGCCCAGACCACCTACTCATCACGTCAGAGATCTTATTGGCATTCCTGCTTTGAAACCAACCAAAATGACTGCAAAAATTTTGGTGACCCTCCAGAAGCTTCTCTCTGTGGGTTTTAGTCTTCAGGGATAATGAAACATAATGATTTCCTCAGAAACTTGGTCTAGCTGTATTGAGGGAAAAACCAAACTGTGTATAAGAATTTAAATTGGCAAAAACAACCTAACTCCTGGTAAGTTTCACACCAGTTATAAATGTGTGAGACTTCTTAGCTTTTATAGTCAGAACAGAATACAAATAAGTTGACCTATGAAAGTCAAGTAATTACGCATCTTTTCATCGTCACAGTGAGCTACTTGACATTGTCTAAAAAAAATTTTTTTTGGGTGGGCGTAGGAAAGACAACAGGGTTTTAAATACACAGAATATTGTAAATAGGCATCTCAGGCTGTTGTTGGTTCCTTATCCACAGATCCTGGCTACTTAGGCCAAGAGTGATGAATAGCAACGATTGTAAGAAGATATTTTTTAAAGTGCATTATCATGTGTTATTTTCAATTTTGGTATCATGAGGTTACAATGATACTTAGTGTTATTCTTTAAATAACCCACTGCAAATAAGACTGTCATATCTGTCCAATTGAGTCTTTCTTTCTTTGAGGTTTCTTTTTATCATTCGTATCTAGGTACTTAGAATCTAAAAATAAGTTGCTAAATCTTCTCACTCTCTTTGTGCTCTCAGAGGACATTGATCTTATTTCTTAAGCATTTGTTCTTCAGCTGTGTCAGTGTTGGAGAGGGGTTCTGCTTTTTATTCAGCTGTTATTTTAGCCCTGATGGGTAGATGAAAAACCTAAATGAGCCCAAATGATGCTCATGTAATTAACAAGTAAACCTATTAAATGTCTCAGAGAAGACCACCGCCTTTGCCGGGACAGATTTTCTTGGGCGTAGGAAGAAGATTTTGCTGGGCCAGATCTGTTCTGTGTGCTGATGGGGCCTCACTTACAACCTTCGTTGCTTTCAAAACAACCGGGCCTGCTACACTCCAGAGCCTTGCTGAGGGACAAGGGCCCGGGGTGGGGAAGGCTGGGCTTGAAAGAGGAGAGGCAGACAGACAGACGGACGGACAGGCAGAGGTGGAGCCTAGCATCAAGCACAGGGGCAGAAAAAGGGGTGGAAGACATCGATGTCAGGGATGGATGGCATGAAGCATAACACGTACAGACAGGCACTGCTCACAAATGTGTGATGGATTGGATCAGATGAAAGGCAAGGAAGGGGAGGTTTACCTTGCTGATTGTTTCCCAAGTGGGATCCACTTTGTTTTCATCCCCTCCCTACGTAGCACCTGAAATTCAATAGATAAACTGATCTTACTTATGTGCTCATTAGATACTACTTATGTCTCATGTGTTCCCCCTTCTTAGAATGTGTTCCTTTGTTTTTTGGTTTTTGTTTTTTGTTTTAAAGCAGCTTTTTGTTTCAGTGAACTATTTTGGGAAACTACGGCACATATTTTATTATTTTAAAATTCTCATTAGTAATTTCTAAGAAGACCACATAGAAAAAAATAAAACAAAAACAAACATGTACAGGCAGGAAGCTGTGAATCCTAAGCTTTGGAAACTGTCATTTCACAGTTGTGCTCATTATATGCCATCGAAACTCTTTGAGTTCGGAAAGGCACATATTGTCCTGTTTTCTTTTGAGTGGTGTTCACTTTGGGGGTAGATTCAGCATGTTGGTGTGTTTTGACGATGTAGTTATAGTAATTTGGTCTTGGAAATGCCCTGGAAAGAGCTTCAGGCCCGGAGTCAGAAGGCAGGAGTTCAAATCCTCCTAGAGCGATGAGAAAAGAGAAGTATCTTAAAAATTAGGTCAGGCCATTGCCTGCTTCAAACCTTTCTGTGACTTCTTAGTATCCTTGAGACTATAATCCAAAACAAACACACTCACACACACAAAGAATATAATCCAAGTTCTTCAGGAGCATCCTTCACGCTGTGGTCCCTGCTGTGTCTACAGTCTTGTCCTGTGTCACCTTCTCCCCTTTTGCTGGGCCCTAGTCACACATACGTTCTTCCCAAGGTCCTAGAAAACCCACGCCCCTCCCGCCTCAGGGCTTCTGTGTTTGATGTTCCCTCCCCAGAAGCCCCCCTCCCGGCTCTTTGCACAGCTGGCTCCCTTCAAAACCAGCTCCACGGAGAGGCCTTCTCTGACTGCCCATCTCAGACAGTTCCCCTGCCTGGGCTCTCAGAGCACGGAAATCATTTTCTTTGTAACACATATCATCTGAGCATTTTATGTATTTATTCCTTTCTTCCTTACTGTCTTTCTCCCCTTCTGGAAGGTAAGCTGGTTGGCTTGTTGAACGATGAATCCCCCTGGCCCTATTCTTGAGTTATGTAGGTGCTCAATTTAAAAAAAGTTCTGGTGAATGGGAATTTGAGTCCAGAACTGAAGCACCGAACTTGCGGATCTATAGAAATGAAAGGAATCTGCAAGGAAACAAAACAAAGCAAAACAAAAAAACCTGGGGACTTGCCTACTGAATTTTAGTGTTCATTTGAAACATATAGAGTGAAAATAGGCTGTTAAAAAACCAGAAATTTAAAAAAAAGAAAAAAGATTTTTATATTTAAAGTGAGTCAAGCGTATAAAAAAAATCTCATGATTACAGAGCACAGACAAATGAAAATCAATTTAGCTTAGTTCCTCTAAAAATTTTTTTTAGAAAGAAACATAAGATGTTCAGATCTCCTTAAAATTAAGAGAAGAATGTTAAAACATTGGACAAATGCTAAGATACCTCTTTATGGCCGGTTTTAAAAGAAGGGGAGTGGGAAGAAGAAGCAAAGTGGGAAGGTACATAGGAAAAGGGGGTGGGGAAGGAAGGTAACAGGGAAATGGGGTGCCACCAAGAGAGGAAGGGAAGGAAAGAAAGATACTCTGAAGACTCTGGTCATGTGTGGGGTTGGAGAGAGTTCTCCCTGCTCTGTGAGATCCTCCTCAGGCGAGCAGCCACGGCTCAGGGCTCTGGATGCGTCCCATGGGATGGAAATTGCTTTCAGAGCAGAGAGCCTCTGTCCGGAGCAATAGCTGATGATAGCCACGGAACAGGTGAAATCCAGCGAGCTCTTGGACTCGACCAAAAGGACAGAAGCTCCAAACAGTGTTTTCTAAGCCACGGGCACTTGTGATCTGGAGGCCTTCCCGTCATCTGCACGGTGAAGTGGAAAATGGCATCACTCCCAGTGAATGGTCTTGTTTTTGTTAGAATGGCTGGTAGCAGCGCCCCGGACCCTGGGACCCATCTAGGGGCCTTCGTGATGGAGTTTTGGGATGGGCGAAATTTGCTTTGGTAAGACTAATACAGGTTCTAACCTTGGTGGAGGAAGTGATATTTAATGTCACATAAAATCCAAATGAATTATTCTCTGGGGAGTCGTCTGGTTGGCATTTCTTTCCTATTTTTCTTCCTTACTAGGCCAGCTCAATTCCATTAAAAATTCTGTTAGCTAAATGTCAATGGGTTCAGCATGTCTCCTCTCTGTGCCACACATTGAAATTTTCCTATAAAATACTATTTTAATGTATTAGAAATAACCAGAATTTTATTAATGTCAGCACCATAGATCCACATACAACTCAGTACCCTGTATGGAGTCACGTTTACCAGGATCATCTTAATTCTTCTCAATTCCTGATGACAAAATAGTTAGAACACAGGAAGAGGGAAAGTAGGTTTGCTGCCCCAACTGAGTTGCTGGAGGGTGAAGATTTGCATCGAGCCCTCTGGCTGCGGGGCTTAGTTAGGCCCCACAGTTTCCTAAAAGAATTCAATCTAGAGTGTTCTCTTAGCTGTCTTAAAAGAATTAGCCAGCCTTGACGGTGCCAGGTTGGAAAATTTACTGGTTTATTAAGAAAAGGCATTTTACAGAAACCACATTCGAGGATTTTGAGCTATGCAGGCACTTTGGTTTCCCTGGTGAAGAATTTGTGGTGTTAATCCCGTGTTTGCTCTGAGGAGCTTCGCCGGGCCATTAGCCCCCCGTGGGCTGACATTATCCACAGGCAACATTAGGAGTGAACTCATTTTGGAAAGTTGGAAGGTTTCAGGGTAGAAACATCTTTATCTTCTTCAGGACTCAACCCTTTACAAGCACCTCCTGTCATCTGTAGTACTCTACCTTGTAAACAGCCAACAACTGAGGCCTCAGTGGACAACCTTTAGCTTCATTCAGGGTAATAATCCGCCCTCAAATAAAACCATAACCCAGGCTCATTAGAAACACCACAGGCCTCCTGCGACGTTGCTGTTGTCATGCTTTGTACTGACTCACTTCTCAGGGCGATGTTATTATCCTGAGGACATAAAGCTTGGCCCCGACGCAGCCGCACCGTGGATGGAATCAGCAAAGGAAGGAAACACTAATCTTACGAGACGAAGAGACACTCCACCTCAGGAAATGCTTTTTGAGAAGAACAGCAGTGGTCTGCTTCAGGAAGGAGAAAGGGAAGTAGAATTCACTGCGGGATTCAGGGTCACCACCCCTAAGACCCCAGGGGCTCCTTGTCTGCATCGGGCTTCATGAGTCTCATGCCTGATGATCTCTCAAGACGTGACCTGGTCTCTGGGGGAACAGACTCCTTCCCAGAGAAGGTAGAATCAACTTGGAAACTAGGAAGGGACGGGAAAGAATGGGAAGAGAAGGCAAAGAGAGGAAGCTTGGGTGCCTTTTCAAAGATTTTTGAGTTGTCCATAAATGTGGACTGACTGACCAACTGTGTCAAGAATGACTTGCTCTCTAAGAGGAAGTCTTTGGCCCACACAGCCGTGCTTGCCTTGGTATCCTTTAAAGTAGATTTTAAATTCTTATCTGGGTCCTTCTAGTCTATTTCTGATCCTCAGTGCCCATAGTTTCCGGGCTGTCACCAGCTTGCCTTCCGATCCCATCCGCACGGAAGACATGGCACCAGATGCCCATCGGCATGCCAGCCTCTCTCTCCGCCTGTGACTCCTCACCATGGTCTTCCCTGAGAACACTGAAATCCTTTCCTTTCTGTATACACATACATTGGTTTATCATGACGCCTTCCTTCGGCCCTCCTTGCCTCCGCTTACGTAAGTCTTCCATCTCTGGGCACTTTTGCAGAATGCAGTGTTTTTCCTGAAAACAAAACTTTCCAAAAGCAATTGCTTCATCTTCAAAACCTGTTGGAACTGTTTATGGACTGGCCTGCACTTGGTAGATGTTCACTGGTTTTATTTCCCCCCGCTCACTGTGGTTAAGTGTGCTGTGTTAAATCACCTTTCCCCACTCATAGCAGGAAGGGCAGGGATCTTGTCCGTCATGTTCACTGGTATCATTGTCAGCCAAGTACCTAAAATAGGACCTGGCGCATAGTAGAACCTCAGAAAAGATTTACTAAATTGAACATCTCTGGTGGAATCCCAGTTGTTCCCATCACTTAAAAGTAAACTCAGGATCATTTTCCCCCTGCCCTCGAGCACTAGCCCTCTTGGGGCTTCAGGGACCTGGAGGGGGGAGGGGCAGGACTACTCCCTCCATCTTCCTCTTCTTCCCCTCTTTTATTCTCCATCTCCTCCCTTATTTTAGAGTGGGGAGGACAGACAGGTGTCCCTCATGTCACTGGCCTTGGCTGCAGTCCTCTTTATGTAGGTATGGCTCTGGTACCCCTGACTGACATCCAAATACTGGCCTTTTGTCCTACCCAAGGGAGTGGTTTTTTTTTTCCTAAAGATTTTATTTATTTATTTGACAGAGAGAGACACAGCGAGAGAAGGGAACACAGGCAGGGGGAGTGGAAGAGGGAGAAGCAGGCTTCCTGCTGAGCAGGGAGCCTGATGTGGGGCTCGATCCCAGGACCCTGAGATCGTGACCTGAGCCAAAGGCAGACACTTAACGACTGAGACACCCAGGGGCCCCCCAAGGGAGTGTTCTTGAGAATCCCTTTAGAGAACTCTCCATGGCACAGTTCCCAGGTGTGGGACATCCAGTGTCAGCTCTATTCCATCTAGCCACCTGATGATATAACCCACCATCTTTTCTTCCTGAGGTCCCTTTCACTGCAGACCACCATCTTGAAAGGGTCATGGTAAAGGAGACTTAGGGCTGCTTGACCCATGGGGAGCTCATACATCCTTGCCTCCCCCAAGTGACCACCACCCTCTCTTTGCCCTGCCATTTCCTTCTAATCCTCTTTTCACCTGCTCAGGTAGGCTCAGAGGAGATCAGCATGTCAGCTGACCTAGCAGTCACCTGGCTGGGGACCAAGATGCCAGGTGCCTTTTCACATGGGCCTCTCCAAAGGGATTCTCTCGGATAGTCACCTCTCCTGTCTTCAAGGGAAAGAGAGGGGATAGAGCTTTCAGAGGTTGGGAGAGAGAAGCCATAGCTGCTCTCACTAGGTAGGGAGAAGACCCGGAATGAATGCCTTCCCCTCCTTTCCTTCCCTCGGTCTTCTCTAGGCTGGGGAAGCAGGATGAAGGGGCATGTAGGGAGTGAAATCGGCTAGCCTCGAAAGGAGGGGTCTCTTCCCAGCCATTTGTGCTCCTTAAAGGGAGAGCACTGGACTGTCTCTGACTTGGTTTTCCTTCCTTGGTTCCCAGGATGGCTCAGCCACAGAAGCCCTTCTCAGCATTCTTCTGCTCAGTGAATAGCCCCCACCTCTCTTTTTTGAGTCCTCTGCCCACCAGAGGGGAGGTGTCTGTCTGTTTAATAAAGCCTGTCTATGCATCACAGCTGTGGTGTGTTCTTCAGATTGCAAACTATAGAGTCACAAGACATTTCAAAATCCTTTATTCATTTTTTAGTCTTACTCTCTTAAAGTTCATTACATATGAAAAATAGCAGTTTATTTCTTCAGTATAGCTTCTGATGGTAATTTATTTTTGAAGAACTTTCCTTGGAGAGTCACTTACCTAGAGACACCAGAGTGATAAGGCATATAATACCTTGAAATAAAAAAAAAAAATCCCATTATTCCTGTGAGTATTCGTCTGGCTTTCCCTACAGCATTAAAGTCCGGCATAAGGCACATTTGCTGACAGCTGGATTACTTGGGTTCTGGCAAAAGAGCATGAATTGACACTTCTGTGAAATTCCTCAGCAGTGCTTTGAATGTGTATTTACGGTGTGTCATAAAAGTATGCACAGATTGCTTAAGACCTTCTGTCATTAGAGGCCTGGATGAGCCATCACACTTGTGGTACCTCGAATAGAATTGAAAAAGGTTCTAGATGAGCATATGCAATATCTGTCATTTCTATTAGTGCTCTAATTAAATCAGCCTTCTAATCAGACAACTTATAAAATTTTAAGTAATATGATTAGAGCCAAACAGAATGCAACCCTCAGATGTCTGAAGCACTTAATTGGGTAATAACTTTTTGGTAATGTCTTACCGAATGGATGACGTTGTTCCATAAGGGCTTACTTCAATGTTTGAATGAGAAATCTGGTAGAGCAGGCTTTCCCTAAGTCCTCTGAAGATTCCAGGCCAGGCTGGTTTTCACTGTTATACCTGTCAGCCAAGAGACCACATTTCATCTGTAATGATTATTGGAGCATCTTAGAAATTCTAATCCCCGTCACTATGTCATGCTGAAAAATGACAGCATATTCCAGAGTAGAAAAATTGCTGTAAACAAATCAAGAGAAGTCTCAATTATCTTTATTAATGGAAGGGATAAAATTATATTAAGTGTTCTTTTTCCTTAACCAAATTGCACCAGAGACGTTGGCCAGGGGTGGTGGTTGTGGCCCTTTGCCACTGGGTTTGGGCAGACAGAACTGTCTGCACCACTTTGGTCTAGAGGCTGCCATCTGAGTCAGGCAGAGGTGGACAGCCTGCTCAGAGCCACCTGGGAGATGGCAGGACAGAGGTCAGGAGGCTGCAAGTGGGAGCGGAGCTTCAAACGGCCCAACCCCACCTTTAAAATTAAAATACACATTGAAATCACCTGTGAAGCCACGTGGGTCTTGTCCTCCATTGCAGAGTTTGATCCTCGATCTTTCTAAGTCTCTCCTTCCATAAACTACTTCTAACAACAAGTTATAATAACAGTAAATTGCTTCCATTTATTGAGCGCCCGTCATGGGACAAGCCCTGTGCTGTGTGCTTTCCAATATGAGCTCTACTTTTTACATCACTCTTACAAGAGAGCTCGTGTGGTGAGCTTATTCAAGGTTCACTCAAGGTCAGACAGCTCATCTGAGTGGTGAGGCTGGGATTTGAACCCATGTCTGTGTTGATTCTAAGGCACAGGATGCTGCCTCTCCCCCCTCCCCAGGTGGAGCTGAAGATGGGGTGAGCACCACTCACATGGTCATGAAACTAATTTAGATGTGTTTACAGCCATATTCCTTACACTGTGCTTATCACCCTACTCTTTATGGCTTCGTTTTTGTTTTGTTTTTTTTTAAAGATTTTATTTATTTGACAGAGCACAAGCAGAGGGAGAGAGAGAGAGAGAGAAGCAGGCTCCCTACTGAGCAAGGAGCCCGATGTGGGACTCGATCCCAGGACCCTGGGATCATGACCCGGGCCGAAGGCAGCCACTTAACTGACTGAGCCACCCAGGCGTCCCTATGGCTTCGTTTTTAAGTAACACAAAAAGATCTTATTATATCATTGCAGTTCAATTTTCTCATAACTGTATTCTCAGCTGTTGCGATTGACAAATTATCGAGCTTCTCTTGTCTCCCGTACGTTCTTATGTATTTCTGCATTGCATCTTAGATCAAAATTTCTCTCCTAAAAGGTATCATTGTTATTTTCCAAATAAGAAGCTGGTCAAGGACAAAGCCCCCACTGCAAACACAATGCAAATTCGCCCCCACAGCATAGGGAATAAACAGATTCACGTGGGAGAACCCCATCTACCCCCGCAGATCACATCTCTGCCAGCATTAAACTCAAAGGTGGTGGCGAATTTTTGAAGGTCGTATGAACCACACATTGTTTCTATTCCATTACCCCTTGTACATTAGTTAGAACTGTGATTCCCAAGCCCAATTCCCTCACGGACCCACCTGAGTACTTGTTAAATATGCATCCCAGGGCTTCACCCCAGAATCTCCAGGGATGGGGTTTAGGAATCATTTTTACAAAAGCTCTTCAGGTAATTCTGTTATTACCCAAATCTGATTCTACTGCCTTAGAATAATAAATGGAATTTGCAATAAATGGGACTTGGCAGGGCTGTAGCGAAACCACTGTGTCCACCTATGTGTGCCGTGGGGAGCTGGGAGGCACGTGCGCAGAGAAGCGCCTCGGCTCTTTTCCTCCAGGAGCCATTGGAAACAAAGCCTGCATCGCGGCTGTTCTAATTGCTCACGTAAAAAGAAGGGACAGAAGATTATAATGGAAGTACAAATGCAACATCTTTTTAGTCGATACTGTCTTCTAAAGATAGTGTTTTAAAAATCCCATTGCTTTTAGCAAAAATTGGTGATGGTTAAGTAGTGACAGGAGGGTAGAAATGAAAAAATATCAATAATAAGAATTGCAGGGCATTGAAATGTTGTAATTCAATCTCCACCCAGAGGAAAAGTAATTATAATAATAAAAAGCTAAGTGATTAGTGCCCAGTAACAAAACCAAGCAGGTGATGAGCAGCGTCCCTTCATATGAGCGGAGAGAAAGACTCGAGCACTTCTCAATTTAATGATGGATTGTATCTCAGCAGGCCAGTTGTCTGTTGATTGTTTAGAACTTACAACACCTTGGCCCTTGGATACGAAGTAGCTTCATCTTTGTGCCAGGTATCTGTGTCACAAAGGGTGGGGTGCCCGGTTCTCATCACACTGGGCGTGGCTAAGTGCTCATCTCTCCCATGGACTCCCTGTGGCATGCCACCCACCTGTCTGGCACTGAAGTGTGGCCTCTCTGTCCCTGGATGGTTTTATGCCTTTGCTTGGCTGCTGTCTGCTTCATTACTTAATCTCTGCACCATTCGCCCCAAACTTTTGGCATCGGCACTCTTTCCAACAGCATCTAGTACTCACAGCGTTGCCCATCTATTCAGTAATTGTTCATTACACAGGTTCTTCGTGCAGGAACAGTGGCCTACCAGAAAGATTTGGGAACCAGGCAGACTTAGCTTAGCTCAGGCCTGTCACTTATTAGCTCCGTGAGCTTGGGCAAGCAACTTCTGATCTCCACGTCTCCATCTGTTCTTCTGTGAAATGGGAATAAAAGTACCTCATGAGTTATCAACCAGTGAGATAAAGTATAGGAACGTCTCCTGCACATAGATTCTTCTCCAGGAGCTTTGGATACAAGTGCCAGTAACAAACAATCCCTTCTCACAGAGCCCTCACAGCCTAGGGAGAGAGGCATTTGTGTGAGAAGAAAAGTCACCATACAAGGGGATAGACCACATAATGAAGACCGTGATGGAGACCTCTGCTTTTTTCACTTTCAAGGCCAATACCCTTTCTCCTCTGCCCTCTTCAGAGGGCATGCCCACTCCTTGGACTGCTTTATTCTTCGAGATGATTTGCTCATATCTCTGCTGCCTGGCCTTACAAGCCGAAAAATTGGCTTCGTATCCCATGTTTTATGGGAGCCTCCTTTAGGTAGGGTCAGCATGGGCTCCAAAAAGGAAGGAGTGAGTGGAGGATGTGGGGTTTGTAAACGCAATGGCTGTTATGGGCAGGGTGGGGAGACCGTGACCATGGACCCCATGCAGCCAGCCACTGGAGAGTTAATAAAGTCATGCGTTCCCTTAATGTGCATGTCTGTGCGTGTGTGTGTTCGTGCGTGCTCACACGTGCACTCCAGGACTCATACACACACAATTTATTAAAAATTAAACCTCCAGAGAGATGATGGACGGCAGAAAGGAGTGCAAAATCATTAAACCAACCCTCTCCCTGGGAGCCATGCCTTTTGAGGGATTCCTTTTGTTTTCTCATTAGACCAAATCTCGGAGTGGGACTTTACCTGGAATGACAGCTTTCCCCTTTCAGTTCTGCTGGACAGTAAGGGCCTCTCACTTCCCAAAGAGGACCCTTTTTGTCTGACAAATGAAGATACTTTCCATCAAAATCCATTCTCAGCTTGGGATCTTAGGGCCAAGTGTTGCGTCTGAAAATTAAACTGTGGTCCTGGCAGATGGGTTTCTGCGTGATTCTTTGTGCACGCGGAGCTGGCGCGGGACGTATCTTTTGGCTGCGTCTTCACTATAATGAGATACTTCTTTGGTTTGTTTCCTGGACACTGTGTAGACAAGGATCTGTATCTTTTTTGTGCCCGTGACAGTGAGTGAGACGCGTGCGCACCGATCACGGGTTCCCTGAAAAGCCCGCTCAGTCACAGCTGTGAGCCGAACACAGGAGGCCACGAGGCCATGTCCTGTTCATTTCAGCGAGTGATTAAATACGGCATGGATTGGGAGGAACTCCTTAAAATCAGTTTTTCCCCCCCCGTGCATGCCAGAGGAGCACAGAATGTTAAAATAAATACCTGGCACCCGGATTGCTAGGAGAGAAGCAGGAATCTGTGTTTCGAGGTTCCTTAGGAGCCTGCACGATATTGTGAGCATCTGGAATAAAGAAGATGTGTGAAGTAGCTGGGGTGAAGAGCCGGAATTCATTCTGCCCCCCGGAGTTCTTTTCAGCCCCTCGCTAACTAAGTACACAGGCCAGGGATTTAGCATCAAGCTCTTGTAGGTCCAGGTTTTGTTGTATTAGAACATACATTTTGTGCAGGGCACCCAATCTCTCCTTCTTTATGTTGTCGCCGTAGTTTCAATGGCATTAATAGCTCTGATATCCCACTGGACATGGAGGTAACCAAGGGTCACCATCCTGGTTATGCCATTACTAATTCAAATACTAAGACGGCCACGTCAAACACAGCTTCTGCCTGCTGTATCTTCTGAATACCAGCCTCTCGTGCTCGACACCTGAGATTCCTATCAGTTTGTAGCCTCCCCCTGCATTTCCCACTGGGGAGCAGGCCTGGGGGCTCCTGTTACTGTCGTCAGAGAGTCTGAAGAAACTGGGCTGTTCCTGTGCAGCTAAAGAATGTCTTTAAGAACACAGTGATTGTTTATTGTTAGTTTCGCTATTTAGAAACTGGGGGTAGTTTTCCTTCATTTGACGAATATCTGTTCTTCATCGGCTGTGCCCAGAGCTGTGTGTGAGGAGGCCCTGGGGTAGGAGGGAGAGGAAAATAGGAAACCTGGCCTTCACGAAGCTTAGCAGATACATTAGAGTCAATTCAGTAACATGCTACAAAGTGATATATATATTATGGGGGAAATACATCGAACAGGGCAACCGGACTTGGGGGTCCCAGGGAACAGTGGTGTTGGCAAATTAGCACATGGGTTTGAAAAACAACTGGATTCGGGGGCGCCTGGGTGGCTCAGTCGTTAAGCGTCTGCCTTCGGCTCAGGTCATGGTCCCAGGGTCCTGGGATCGAGCCCCGTGTCGGGCTCCCCGCTCCGCGGGAAGCCTGCTTCTCCCTCTCCCACTCCCCCTGCTTGTGTTCCCTCTCTCGCTGTATCTCTCTCTGTCAAATAAATAAAATCTTTAAAAAAAAAAACAAAACAACTGGATTCGAACAACAGGCTGAATGCCGCCTGATGTTTGGGCTATAGGGCATCTTTGTGCCATCATTATACCATCATCTTGCTATTTTATTTTACCTCTGATGCTTGCGCCCTGCTTCTATTAGTAGTTTGTAAGCAATTTGAAGACAGGAACAAAGATCGTAAGTCCTGGCTTCCCCTACAGCATCAGTCCCAGTGTCATCCATGTTGTAGACACTCCATAGATATTAAAGGAGTTTATACATTTCCATCCACAAGACAAGTGTGACCTTGGGCATGGCTGCTTCAGCCCATATGGAGTGTTCTGGAAATGTGTGACTGAGCATGTTTTCCTAAGGTGGAAGGTAGTGCTGCTGCACCCCTTTGCTGAACAGTTCCTAGCAACTGTCTCCCTCCAGCAAAGCATGATGACGAGGAACACTCTAAAGAGTTTTTCTTTTTTCCCTCCTCTGGAAAAGTTTGTTTCCTTACTATGAAAGTCACAGAAGGGACAATCACTAAAGGCTTGACCTAAACCAACTAGGAGCAGTTGTCTCTCTATTCATATTTATCCCTGAAGAGCTTCAGAACTTGTGGTCTGATCCAAGGTTTTCTGGCAGGAAGTTCTTGGTTACGTGCATTGTCAATTAATTTAAGCCCATTTGTCTTTTTCGAGGTGGGCCGCAGTGGAGGCCAACAAGCTAGTTGGTGCCACGGATGTGAGCCTTGTCAGTGCCTGTCATTGGCTCTGCTTGTGGTGCTGTCAACCCTTCTGAGCTGCACAAGAGAGGACGCAAAGCCACCTGCACCCCACCCCCAGACATTTCTTCAAGCCTGTGTTCTACTAAGGGATCCCTTGGTTGTGAGGAACGACTGTGCTCAGAATAACTGAAGGGGAAAGGGAGGGATTTGTCAGAAGCTCACAGAGGCATCTAATAGAAGTTAAGATCTGGAGTCCAGTCGCTCACAAGGGACTAGAACTGGTGTACTCATTAAGGGTAATGTGGACTTCTGTGACAGATAAACCCCAGACCCCAGCAGCTTGGCACAGAAATCCATTTCTCGTGCCCAGAAGCTTCGGTCGCTGGGTAGGGTAAGCTGTGCTCCACGTAGTCATTCAGGGCCCCAGGATGACGGTGCTCTGCCATCTTCGTCCTGGACACCAGGTGTCCAGCAAGTGGGGGCGGGGGTGAGAGGGCTGAACAGGTGGTTCAGTGGGCACATCTTGGAGGTGGCATTGATCGCTTCCACTGACAGTCTGTTGGCCAGAACCCAGCCACATAGCCATGGCTTACTTTGAGGGAGACTGGGAAGTGCAGCCCAGCCTTATGCCCAGGAGGAAAGGGAAGCGGGCTTGGAGGACAGTTAGTCGTCTCTGACACAGCCACAAGCTCCAGATCCATCTGGAACCAGGTCAGCCATGTCCTTGCCTGGAGAGCTGTGTGTCCTTCTGTGCTAGCTACTGTTCTAATGGAAAGGGGTGAAGGGTGCTTCTTTTATGAGAGAGGAAATGCACATCCTCTGCAACCTCCCATGAGTCCTGTGGTCTGCCAGGTGGACACTGGTTCAGCTGGCTGGAAGAGGGTCAGGCTAGCATTTAGTGAGGCCCAGCATGGTCCCCTTGTCCTTTGCCCTGGGGTAAAAAGTTAGCCAAGCTGTAAGCATATTCTGTGCCGGGCTCATCTCAAAAAGCTAACAATAGGCATTGAAATAATGTCTGTAAAATACGTGAAAAAAAAAAAAGACAGTTTTCCCAGGAGACACTGACCTAAATTTTGAGCCAGGCTGTGAGAATTTGCCATTTTTTAACAAGAAAAAGATGATTTTCCCAAATCATATTGGTTCAGTTCTGTCTCAGAGCTAGGTAATGTGTGTTCCTTCATCCCCGAGGGGAAGGGGCTTCACTGTCTCTCCTTCTGTTGTTTCTACAATGTATTTTCTTCCCAGTATAGCAGTGAGCACAACTCCCTGTTCCTGAGCTCAGCCACACAGCTTGAGAGTGCAGATGAGTTTGGGATCAGGCATATTAGGAAATGTGTACATGTGTGTGTGTGCGTGTGCGTGTGCATGGGGGGTGGCTTTAGGCTCTGCTAAGGAGTGCGCCCCACTGTCCATTTCCCTGTTCAGTGTTTGGAATAGCACAGCAATCGCAGGGATGAGAGAGACCGTCGGCCTGACCACCCTGTAGAGGGCTGCCCTAGCCTACCAGGACTGGAGTACAGGGGCCACCTTCCTCAGCGGAGGCACCTGAAACCTCTTCTGTGGGGGCCCCGTTTGCTGAATATTTCACAGTCACTTCTCAGAAATGTCGGGAAATATAGAAGTGTTGGTGCCAGCATGTAGATACAGGTTTAGAGAATGGAATTCTTTGCTTGGGTTCAAGAGAAGGTGTTGCAAAGAAAGAAATCTGTACCTAGGTAGACCCAAAGTTCTGCGTTGTAGAGGAGGGATCATATCCCTTGTGTTTTTAGTAATGGAATCAACCGCTAAGAAAAGCCAGGCTCAGGGAGGAAGTCCTTGGGAAGATGCCGGAGAGTCTTCTCTTTGTTCTTTGTGCCAGAAGCGATGGGTTTCTAATTATGATGGCAGAAGAGGTAGCTGTTATGGAGCGTGTCACCATGTTTGAAAATATCTGTGTTGTGTTATTGCTGTGTTCTTCATGCAATAGAACAAGTGTACTTTGTCCTTTTTTCCAAGGACATAAACTAATGGTTTTCTCTTTCCTTTTCTTTATTGCTTTGCTTCCCAACCTGGTGATCTGTCGCTGTGTCCCGTTGCAATGAAATTCCTTCACCTCTTTCGCATCAAAACAAAAAGGTAAGGAATTGCTAACAGTGTTAATTTGCTGAAGCAGCACCAACCTATGTTCTGATCATGGAAAAAAAAATTTTTTTTGAAAGAAGAAGTGATTGATGGTGAGGCCCTCCTTTCCAGAATCAGTGTTTGGCTGCTTGAGTTCATCTTTCCTGGGGCCTGGTGTTGAGCAAGGCACAGGTGGAGTGGGGGGGTCTTTTTGACTTTTTGTCCATGGCTCACAAACCGGGGCACAGTTCATAGGCAGTTCACCGTTAAGCACTATGCAGATTGGAATGTTAAGTGAAAAGGAGGTGAGAAGAGTGTTAATATTACTATGTCCTCATACATTGAAGCAAAATTAGTCCAACCAATAATGAGTGCAGTACGGGGTTTTATGAAACTTGAGGGATGGTAGGGGAGAGACCATTTGGGTTCTCTGCCAGTGGGAAAACTTACAGTTTTATAGCTGCAAAACTACCTATCTACCTATCTACCTATCTATCTACCTATCTACCTATCTATCTATCTATCTACCTAATCATCTATCCGTCTATAGATTTTGTTTATTGTGGTTAAAACCACATAACCTAACATTCCTAATCACTTTCAAGTGTAGAATTCAGTAGTGTTAAGTACCTCCACATTGTCGTGCAACCAGTCTTTTTCATCTTGCAAAATGGAAACTTCTATGCCCATTAAACAATAACTTAACTTCCCTTTCCCCCCTCTCCCTAGCCCTTGGCAACGACCGTTCTACTTTCTGTTTCTAGGAGTTTGACTACTCTAGACATAGCATATAAGTGGAACCACGCAGTACTCATCTTTTTGTGACTGGCTTGTTCGACTCAGCATAATGTCCTCCAGGCGCAGCCATGTCGCGTAGCATGGGGCAGGACTTCTTCTCTCTTTAAGGCTGAATACTATGCCATTGTATATCTATATCTATATCCCGCATGTTGATAATCCATTCATCTGTTGATGGACATTGGGCTCTTTTTTTCACTTCTTTGCTACGTGAATAGCACTGCTGTGAACACGGGTGCCCAAAAGTACCGCCATATCTTTTGATTGGATGAGCTCTGCTAATATCCACTCCCAAAGTGAATTCTTGCTGTCTCTTGTTTTATTAAATTTTCAGCAGAGCCAAGCCCCCTAGCATTAGTGGCTCTTTGCGCTGAACATTCATTTGAAGCTTAGTCTCTGGCAAGGACATATCTCCTGCCCTGTAATCCAACCCGAACTTCTCTCCCCTACTTCCCTTTCCTGTATGTTTAGGGCAGAAGGTTGTGAAGGCACATGCCCACCCACATTCCCCATCAACCCCCCGCCATGGTGATCCTTTGTAACATATGGGTGCAGGTGTCTCCCTGGTGATGTATACCATCTCATGGGCGTGTTGTGATGTGAGCTGAGGATTAGTAATGAGATTAGACCTTGTTGCCTCACAATGTGGAAGACGCTCACTCTGTTGCAGTAGTCGGTCCAAAAAGAGGGGAGTGTCGTGTGGGTCTGAAAGGGCAGCTGGTCTGCCTTTCCTTCCAGTTCCCTACTAGGGCACACTGGATCAGGCTGTGGCGAATGTCACCCGAGCTTGTTTTCTACAGGGCTCCGGGCACAAACCTGGCCCCTTGGAGACCTGAATTTCTGATGGCTAAAGAGGACCGTTTTCCAAAAGTTCTTTGGAGCGCTCATAAATGTGTGAGAACAGTGGAAAGTGTAGGAGCTCAGGACATGAGTTGTAGGGGCGTGGTCTGACTGCGGTCCCGGATGGTCTACAGGAAGAGCCCTGACAGGCAGAAGTAGGACCCACCTTTGGACTCATCTTTGGACAGGCAAATTGAGAAAAAAGGAAAACATTTTCTGGTTTGTTAAAAACATGTATTAGGTCTGTAAGAAAGCATCAAGAATATGCTTCAATTTCCATGATATTTTTAATGTGATTTTCATGACTTGTGGTGCCCTTTTTGTTGCTTGAGAAGGTAAGTGAATGGGTATAATTCAATAGCAGTATTAATGGTTTTGAGAGTGCATCCTAGCTAGACTCAGTTCTTGAGACAGAAAGCAAACTTGGGCAACGGGGTCTGTGGACAGAGGGTAGGAGAACTGTAGAGTCAAACCCACGTGCGGCCCCAGAGCAAGATGAAAGAACTCTGCGAGGTATCATAAAATGCACCAGCAGGTGACACCCCGCCCCTGAGGCCTCCTGTTCCAGGATGTTGTGCGTCATTGGCACTTTGAGCCTCTGAGGGAAGTCTGGGAACCATTTTTCTTACCACATATTTTGCGTAGATTTCTCGGTGCTCCGCGTGGGAAATCAGGGCATGTGGGATGACGCAGAGTGCCTTGGAGCAAGCTGGTTGTGCCATGGAGGTAAGACTACACACCATGTCAGTTCAGTGATCAGCATGCTTCCTAGGAATCCCAGGGCCAGCCACTTCTTGACCATCAGTAATGAGGAGATTTGAAAGCAGGTTCTCTTGCATCTTATATGGGTCTGGAGGGTACCTCTGGTTTTGTTTGGTTTTTTGTTTTTTTTTTAATTAATGTAATTGATAGAATACAATGAATCTCCCTTGTGGTTTCATTTCCTTTCACATGAATGTGGAGGTAAGCAAGGTTCTGCAGTGGACACTTTTCAGGACTTTTATTTCAATGCAGTTTAAATCGAAATAAAAAATACGCGGTAGTACTAGTGATAGGGGTGGGACTGATGAGAAAGGAGATGGTTTTAGATCATTGCAGTCACCAAATCACCGCAAACTAGGCAAGTAGAAATGCACAGCAGTCCCGTTGAGGGACTGAGTTTTGGGTTTTAGTGAGAGACAAGATCTGGACATTGTTCACGTTAGGAATTATGAATGACCTATGAGAGGGGGAAAGGAACAGGTAGGGTGGGTGGGGAAATGTCCTTTGGAGAAGATGCACAGGGTACAGCTAAAGAACAGGAAGCAGAACAGACACCGGAAGGAGTGCAGGATGAGCAGAGAAGAAGGTCCGTGCCCGGAGTGTAGCCAGAGATTTCCCTGTGTACACTGCGATCATGCTGGGGATGGGGCTCGCCGGGACACGCTACAATCACCTGGGGTGCTTTTCAAAATATGCCAGTGTCGGGGCGCCTGGGTGGCTCAGATGGTTAAGCGTCTGCCTTCGGCTCAGGTCATGATCTCGGGGTCCTGGGATCGAGTCCCACATCGGGTTCCCTGCTCAGTGCAGAGCCTGCTTCTCCCTTTCCCTCTGCCACTCCCTCTGCTTGTGCTCTTCTATCTCTCTGTCAAATAAATAAATAAAATCTTAAAAAAAAAAAAATATGCCAGTGTCTGAGCCCCACGCCAAGGTGATTAAATTGCAATTTCTCCAGGCGGGACCCTGTCTGGACATTATATTTTTTTAAAGCTTCATGAACGATCCTTGTGCCCAGGCAGTGTTGAGAGCTGCTGATCAAGAGAGAAGGAAAGAGAAATGCTAATGAATTTGTCAAGAGGCAAGTGCGTGGTGAACCTTCAGTATCATTTTCAGTAGCATCGTGAAGCTAGAAGGAGGCCAGACTCTGGAAGGTTCAGAGAGGAATGAATGAACAGCGAGGGCCAATGGGTGGGAAGCATGTAGTCAAGGGATTTGACAGGAAACAGAAGGTTTGACTGAAGAGTTAGGGGAGTAAGAGCGGGGTCAAAGAAAGGGTTTTGTCTTTGTTTTAAAAGATAATGAAGTGGGGCATCTAGGTGGCTCAGGTGGTTAAGCGTCTGCCTTCGGCTCAGGTCATGATCCCAGGGTCCTGGGATTGAGCTCCATATCAGGCTCCTCTGCCTGCCGCTCTGCCTATTTGTGCTCTCTTGTGCTCTCTCTACAACATAAATAAATAAAATCTTAAAAAATAAATAAATAAATTCAAAAAAAGATAAGTGTCAGCAGAGCTGCTCAGGAGAGAGAAAGGGTAAGTGTAGAATGAGATACCATTAAGAGTGGGCTAGGTGTAACCTCGAACTCACAGGGAGGAGAGCTGAGAGGACTTTCCTGCTTTAGTGAAGACTGGGGGTTAGACGTGTGACACGCCCACCAGAGGGTTGGCCTGCCCTGTCGTCTGGTGCCAGGGTTCTCCACTGAGGCCAGGCTGGCGGCCGAGGACAAGCTGGGAGCCTCAGCAGCTAGGGAAGCAGGCTGGAACAGTTCCCGCGGGGTCCACTGCAGCATCCATACTTCTCAAGTTGGCCGTGTTTGGATCTGTACCAAATCAGGTGTGTAAGGGTTGGTGACTTGGTGGCAGGAATGGGCAGAATGGATGGTGGGGCTGGTCCAGGGCTAGAGATTCCCTGGAGGGGTTTAGGAAGATGTCAGGACAGCAAAGGAGGCTGGGCCGTGGGAGAGGGTGGTTTGCAAATCATGAGTCCCGAGTCTTGGAAGGGAAGAGGGAGGCCAGTGTAGACTAGAGGATTTTATGGAGTTGAATGGCCACAGGGCTCTCGGGAGCAGTCGGACTGGGGACATGACTCCGTCATGGAGGGTTAGGCCAAGCAAAGAGCTTATGCTGACCAGGCAGGAAACAGCTCCCTGCCTGTTCCTGGGAGGCTGAGAAAGTGGAAAGAGTGCTCAGAGAGGGTCAAGTTTCAATTAAGTCCAAGAGAAGGAAAGTTGGAAAAGCCAATATGGATAAAAAGTAGCTTCGTTGTTCTAAAACAGAGCATAACCAAAAGAGGTTGTTGGTGCAAATAAATCTTTTAAAAAAAGAGTCTGTGTGGGTGTGTGTGTCCGGGGGGCAGGGGTGTAGCAGGGGCAATGGTTCCTTTCCCCTTCAAAACCAGCAAATCAAAGAATATTAGTAAAATGTAGAAATAGCTTAAATAACACGAATATTTTATGTTAGCTGTGTTATCTAGAAACCCAGCTGTTTGCTGACCATTAAAGACAGACGGTTACAGACCTGGTAGTAAGTTATTTAAAATGGAAACTCTGAAAATATATTTGTTGAAAGATGTTTCATATCTTGAATTCTCCATTATGCGTTTGGCCTCTGCAGAGAGAAGGAAATAACATTATGTACACACATCGTTAATTACTCATTAATCTGACATTTTGATGGCATTAAGCAACAAATATTAATTGGAGACTCAAGATTGTGATTGTTTCTAAGATGTATGACATCTCCAAAAATATGAAACCTGAATTTCAAAATTACTTTCTTCAAAGACTGATTGTGGCAAAACTCATTATTAGAGTCTTCTGTACCTTAAATGCTTTAAACGAAACACTGCAATCTACAGAATTCATTACTGTGCACAACTAATTAGAACTTTAAAGGAAATCACAGTAGGGAATTAGACATTTTAAAGAGCATTTCCTTGAGCTGAGATGTTCTTCAGAATAAAGGTTGTTTTGCAGCAAATGAGGCACTTGAATTTTACATATATACATAGACACGCGCTCTAAAGAGTAGCATGTTTGACCAGCCGTGTTTGGAAACTGTTCTTGTTCTCCATGCAGACAAAAGGGAAAGCAACAAATGCAGGGAGGGAGGAACAAGACAGAAATGCAAATCAGATGTCCGTGGTGTCCTCGGAAGCCCAACAAAAAACACAGACATATATAATTAGTTTCCAAAGCCAGCTTTACCCTAGGGGAAAAAAAAAAAAAATTCTCATCTAAGAAAACAGCAGTGAGAGCTGTGTGAGTCCCAGGTGTATGGGTGATTACAGCGGAGAGCAGGAAAAGCCACTGCTGTTCAGCTCAGCTGCCTCTGTGCTACACAAATGTGTTTACAGAAAGAATATAAAATCGACCATGGGTAACTCCCTCCCTTTCCCCAAATTGATTAATTTCTCGACATGCTGGCAGATTTCTACATGGACGGGAATGGAGTTTGAGAGATGAATGTGTAAATCAACAGCAGGTGGGAAGTTGAATTTGTCTGGCCCAGCTGCTGTTCCGTGCATTTCCTATTCTTTCTGGTTATCTCAGTCCAGCATCTGTCACTGAGCAGGACTCTTGGGCCTCTGTCATCCCAGGCCTGGGGAGCCACAGTGTGGCCTGTGTCTCCTCTGACAGCTCAGGGCCCTGGCTGGAATAGCAAACAGCAAGAATGACGGCCCCGTCGCTGTTAGCAGGGACTGACAGAGTTGAGCAGCATATTTCTTTGTGCTGCATTTTGATCGTTCTCTTCCTCTGCACCTTGAATTTGGCTGTTGCGTTCTCTGGGCTCTTCTATAACACCTCCTTACTTGGTAATAAGACTCTGATACTCAAATGAGCTTTTCTTTGTATTTTAATCTTGGTGATGATACCTGGTGATAAAAAATGACCTGCTTTCTTGCCCTTTAGATTAAGTCTTGAAGGAACAATGTATATTCCGCACACTCTCTGTGAAATTTAATCACCCAGCAGACCCACAATTGCAGCATTTCCTAACATCACAGAGCTTAGAGTTGGGCATAACCTTTAGCAGTGATCCTCTCGACTCTTCCAGTGTAGGACGAGCCCACGCTCTGCCGCCCCCATCACAGATGACCAGCCGGCTTCTGTCTCATGATATCTGGGCAAATGGCAGATGACTCTCTGACAGCATTCCCCCACTTGGGGCACTGTCCCGGAAATGCTTAGCCGACCTCTGTCTTGGGTAATAGGGAGGGTAGGTATTTCTCCAAAGCTTTCTCGAAAGATCAGTCAGACTTCCATCTTTCTTAGGGGCTTGCTTGGACAGATCTTCTCTTCAAAATAAAATCACAATCACTGGTGTCATTTTAAAATGTTCTACAGAAAATACTGATTATTGCTGGCAGGGAGGAAATCAGATCCTTGTTTGATATTTATTTTAAAAGAGATGGACAAAATTATTTTAGGTTTAACTGTAGCACCGGATATTATGTTCAGTGCTACTTCAGGGTATTAGCTCATGTATATTTTTTCATGTCTATTTCTTATATTTATAATTTGGGCAGTGGTTTCCTCTACCATTTGTTTCCACTTGGAGGTTTGTTTTTTTTTAAGAATCTAATTTCTAATAACCTGAAATTGCTTAAGGAATTATTCTGTATTGTCCTGTCAAGTTGCAGGAAACATCAAATATTGAGCCTGTTCTGTCATCAGTCTGGTATGTGACCAGGCCTTCCATCTCTTCATGCACACGTATCTTCATGGCACTTAATTATTTTTCTCTCCCTAAACCTTAGCTAAAATATTTTGAGGCTTGTTATATCACATTTGTGTTTGTATTTATTTGCAGTCTTCAGAGTAGAGAGAGTGAGAGGACAAAGTAGTATTGTTTACAAATTCCTAGCAGAATTTACTTCAGTAATCTCTCTGTACATTTTCAGTAGAAAAAGAGGTTGTCAGGAAGGAAAGAAAAAAGATTAAAAAGAAAATCCCAAATTATTTGGGGAAAAAAAACCAAAGCTGATCTGAATAGAGAATCACCCATAGAAATATGGTGTGTTCAATTAAAAGCTTGTTAAAAAACGCTCAGAGATCTGTGCTAGTAAGATTTTAATCTGTCCAGGTAAAGGTTGTAGTATGCAAATATAAAATTGTAGCATCTTAGAGTTGGCACTTCCTTGGAGGTAAAAGCCCACGCAGCCTCTCCATGAGGACCTCAAGTAATGACACGTTCCTCACCCTAATAACAAACATGTACCGAACAGGGCTTAGACGCCAGGCACTGTCCTGGGTGTTGGGATGCAGTACTGAACAGGACCCAGACAAAGTAACAGTTCCGACTGTCATGGAGTAACATTTGAGCAGACTACCTAGCAGGTGTGGCAAGCTAAACTGTTTCAGTTCTGTTGATCCTATTATCCAGATCTCTGAGTTCAGAGTTAGGATTATCTTCAAGGTTTTCTAGTCCAGCCTCCTACAGATGCCGGAAGCCTCTCTGGGGAAGCCTCTATGTTTCCACATGTGGACCAACAGAATATAGAGACACTATTTTCTCCCTGTTTCTAGACAAGAGAGCTGCTCCAAGGGAGCTCTATTGTGTCTTTTGTTAGCCCTGGCACATTGTTACCTGGCGTGAAGCTGGTGGTCACCTGTAAACCTCAGTCCCCTTTACCATGAATTGCTTGGAGCCACATCTCCAACATCCTGTAATTATGTATTGGATTTTTTGACCCAAGATGTAGAACTGTTTTTTTTTTTTTTTAATTCATCTCATGTGCATTTCATTATGGTTAAAATTGTCCCCTTATTTTGAAATTCGAGTCCTGATTATTTTCTCTAAACATTTTTGATTGATACTCCACTCCTAAACAACTTTTGAGTGTTCACTTTCCATATATGTATTGTTTCTTATTTTAGAAATTAAATACTTATGAGCTAATATCTCAAGCCATAATATATACTTAAGGCAAGGTTCAACTTGTGAAGCAAATCTGTATTTCAAATCATTTTGATGATTTCAAATTTTTTATTGATGTCCAAGCAGATCTCATCAGATCGTTGTTTCTGTCTCCTGCGGCTCTCGTAGTGCTTATGGAGAGCCCTCCGCGCTCCGATTTTCTTGTGGTTCACCTGTGCTTTCTTTATTAGTATTATCTTCAACCCACAATTCCTTTGTGGGAACCTTTTTTTTTTTCTTAAGCCAGCTGTCCATTTTGCTAAGAATGGTTTAGTTAGAACTAGAGAATGTAATCCATAAATCCACTGAACAGAGCTCTGCTAAAATGACTTGTGTTAATACAGCAAAAGAGAGCAAGCAGACAAGAGAAGGACCTTTGGTTGTCTGTGGTTACAGAAGCCCTCAGACTTCTTGTATACCTGACCTGACAAACTATCCTCTCAATATGGACCATTTAAAATATTAGTGAGGTTTCACTCTTTTTTTTTTTTTTTTTCAGTTTAAAAATAGAAAGAGCTCTGATTTGTCTTCCCACACCCCAGTGGACCATCTCACATACTTCTTGGGCTATCCTCATTCTACTTTAATGATCTTCTCTCTGGTGTATCAGTTGTCTCCCTACAATTTTTCATCATGCATATTTTTGGTAGCTCACCTGTAGGTATTCATCCCAGTCTTACATAAAAGTAGAAAAATGGTAAAGATGAATTCTTGGAACACTTAAAACCTCTCTCTAAGCTGACATTGATCCATTCATCAGCCGTCTTAAAGCACAGTTTTTAAACTAGGTAGGAATAAGCCTCATTGTTCTACAGCATGCCACTGATTTTTCCATGTTGGCTGGAAGATTATCACAAGACACCGTCGAGTGTTTTGATTCTAGCTACCCATGTGGTACCACTTATTGGGTCTCTTCTCGATGACGGGCTCCGTACTAGGCTCTTTACAAATGTTATTTCCTTTGATTCTCATGGAAAATCTGTGGCATAGGCTTTTTATTCCTATCTTACAAAGCAGGAAGCTGAGACACAGAAGGGTTAAAGCTGGGGGCAGCTCTCAGCAGACAAAGGGCAGGCTTTTCGACACTGGCGTTTGCCATTAGGAAAACGCACTCGGGTGTGTCCCGCACATACATCTCTAGAGTGAGCAAAACAAGGTGGCTTCAGAGGATGCAGAAGCACGGGTTTTATAACACTGTGTTCTCTTAAGTGTGTAATGCTTTACTCCCCTTTGAAAATTGGGACATCGGCATATCTGCAGTGTCCCAGTGCCTCCCTCTTCCCATTGCCCAGTGCCCAGGAGTTGGATACCCACATGTCCACAGCTGCACACGCATGCTCCTAGAACAACCAGGTGGAAGTTGCCAGGGCCTCGTGTGAAGGAGCTCGATGCCCTCTTATTGTATCTTCACCTGCCTGCGCTTTGCTTTTCTCTTGAGTTGATCTCTTCTGGATGAAGAATCGTTCTAGGAAACAGCTGTTATTTTCTGACACCTGTTACCCACCTCCTTCCCCAAACAGCAGTTCTCTGTTCTCCAGGGGTGGTGCTGACTATATAAATTATGGAATTTTAAGTTATTTTTCTGAAGTGATACTTTAGTAATTTCCAATTTTTACTGTAAATTTTCAAACCAAAAAAATTTATAAATATGATACAATGGATACCTATATACCAACCACTTGAATGCAAACTAATGTTTTGCCATATTTGCTTCATCATCCTATATGTTTTTATGAATTATTTTTTCTGAATTATTTATAATTTTTCTGAATATATATATTTTTTTCTGAATTATTTATAATGAGTTGCAGGCATCTTGGCACCTTACTCCCAAATACTTCATTATTGCATCTCCTAAAAATAAGGATGTTATCCCTAAAATAAGGTCACTAACATAACTGCTGTGCCATTTTCATACATAAGAAAATTAACACTAATTCTCTAGTATCATGTAATACCCAGTGCAATTATCCCTCCAAAATGTATTCTACATTTCTTTCCCCAAACTAGGATTCAATTAAGTTTCGTACATCGCGTTTGGCCTTTATATCTCAAATAGTTTTAGAGTTTAGACTTTCTGTTGTGAAAGGGGCAGGAATGAAAGATCTGGATGATTTTCAAAAAAAAAAATTTAAGTCCTATTTCACATGAACGATGACTTTTCAGATTAAATAGACTATTGATCTTGGTTGTTCCGGTGGTTTTTCACTTGGTAGTAAATGGCGCCGGATATGTTAAAGTTGTAAACTATAGAAATCTCTAAAGTGTGCACATGAACCACGTCTTAACAGAGGCAGTTCGTCATCTGTAAATGGACATGGGATACTTAGTACTTTGATGCTGTATGTGTGAAACCATCTCCGAAGCAAATAGTGCATCAAGAGTTTTGGCTCAGCACTTATAATGGATTGTAATAGGTTGAAATTAAATATGATGTAAGTGACAGGAAAATGGTGCCAGCTAAGTAAATAATTGATTAATCATCCCCCAGTTAAATCTGGCAAGTTAAATTGCAAGGCTGGAATTGAATGGTAGAAGCTCCTCTCCACCTTTCAAACCTAATAAAACTCGTATTAAAGAAGAGAGAAGAGTCCAAAACTATCCGGAGAAAGGGCATGTCCCTTGCTGTGTCTTATTTGCAGTTTGACGTCCTGTGTGTTCATTGTGCTATGGAAGCCATGGTGAGAAAATGAAGATCCAGGGAACAGCTGCCATGGAACCCATTAAAAAGTAGATCCATGGTTGGGTGGAAATCAACAGATTTAGAAGGCAGATGACAGCACATCTTTTTTTGTCTTCTCCTAAATTACGGTGAGTTGAGTAGGGTCAGTATGACTTTGATGAATTAGGTTAGCGTATAAAACTGGTTACCATGTGTCCTCGTCACTGTGTGGCTGCCACTGGACTACTGGGTGGCCTTAGACCAGTCACTTAGCCTGCCATTTGTCTGTGTCTCCAGTGGCCCATCTGTACATAAAAGGCTTGGATGGAGGATCTCTGAGGCGCCTCCCAGCTCTGAACATCTAGGAGTCTAAGAGCTAGAAGTCTCTCTGAAGTAGTGCCGTCCTTCTTCTTGTGTAATTATAACTGGCCTTTGTCATGATGGCTCTATAACATGGTAGCCTCCTACCTGTCTCCTGGATTATCAAAAGGTGTCCTTGGTTTATATCAAACACGTATGATTTTGTTTCACTTCTTACAGATGAGTAGTCTTCCCCTAACACTTTAAATTAGCTAGCATGTTTAATTAATCAGAGTAGTCCATTCTGGGCCCATGTAGAATAAGATAAATTTTGTTGTAATTAGAAAAATATTTACATGTTAAAAAATGGTAGAGCCACTAATACATTACAGTTATTGCTTAAAAATCCTTAATTCACAGTAATTCAGCAACCTAAGAGAAAAAGAACTGACACACTCATCACCCAAGGCAATGTTGTGTTTTTAAAGTTCATTTATTTATTTATTTAAGTAATCGCTACACCTAACGTGGGGTATGAACTCACAGCTCTGAGATCAAGAGTCACATGCCCTTCCGACAGAGCCAGCCAGGTGCCCCTGTTGTGTTGCATTTTAAAGATTGGTTCAGTGTTTGTATTTTCCAGGTCAGCAGAGTATGTCCTATAGAGCCTTTAACAAGTTTCTTAGAATTTTTAAGCTATGCTTCTTCCTCCGTATAATAGAAATTGTGCTTATGTCAAAGAGTAGTAGGGATAGAAAGAAATCACGTAGGTGCAGGCCTACTGTGTAACAGGTGTTGACACGTGTTAATGATCATAGACCTTGTAATATCACTGAATCCCTAGCAATTTCCTTCCAAGTAGAGGGTCCTCCAACCCATGTGCTTGATGAAGAACAAGACTTATGACATGATGTCCATCCTCTTTGTCTCACAACATTGGATTGACTTTGCAACGCTTCACTCTCTAACTCAGAACCCAAGAAAGGTAGATACCTCCTTTCTTGTCAAAAATATGAATACTCTAAGTTCCATGAATATTCTGTCTAGGAAAGATTGACACCCATTCATCAAGTCTTTTCATTTTCCTGGCCCCACGAATACAAACAGTAGCTGCCTTAGCTTCAGAGGTAAACATATAATTATCATGAGCAAAGAATCCACAAAACAGACCTTTGTTATAAAATGCGGTCATTATTCTTTATATTTGAACCTGGGCCACATCAAACTGTATTTCCCTAACTATAAACACTAGAAATGGCAAAAACCTGATAAAATTCAGGAACCATGCCCAACACTAACATTACAATACAATCACTTATAATTTTACAAGAGATGATAAGTGATTTAGCATTTGTTTCTGTAATGGTTGAGAGAAAAAGAACTGGAATCTTCAACTCATTTTTTTCCTCTTAGAAACTTGAAAATATTGTTATCTGTGTTATTGAAGACAACTCCAACACTGACAGTCGTCGAAGTGTGGACATGATTACTCTGTTGGTTCCCTCCCCTTCTTTTGAAAGACTTGTCTGCCTGTTGTCTTCTTCATTGCTTTACAAGTGGAAAAAGGTTAGGTTTTAATATTTTCCAGGGCCATATAAAGGAAGTCTCTACATTTGCTTCACGTGTATGTTAATTGAGGTCCGAAGAGATTACCCTTTTGTGACTAGGAGCATAGAGTCCCACCCCCTCACCCCATCCCCACCTCCACCCCCTTAGAATCAGGACTAGAAGTAGTAAGAATTTGTAGATAATTCAGGCACACCTGAAAGGAAACACAGAGGCCCACAACCCTCTGGAGGCAGTTTGTCCTGCACCAGCTTTAGGATTCATCCAGACACAGGCGTGGGCAAAGACATTGACTCTGGTGACATTCCTTTTTTGGTTGGAAAATGTCAGTGTCTTTGGTTTTAATCAAAATTGCTCATAATCTGGTTTAACGATGCCATAAAGGCCTTGGTTTACTCTGCCCCAGGTGAATGAAAATATTTGCTGTGAAAAATAGGTTCTGAGTTTTATAGCCCTACCTACTTCAATGCCTCTATCAAGAATATGAGAAGAGGTATTAAATCTCAATTTTTAGTAAAATTATTGACATCATTGGGGAGCTTTATAACACTTGACATTTGCTTTCAGTGTTGGGGGAAGAGGAGAAAGTAAATTGATTTGGTATTTATTTCCTAGGTTGGGGTGAGACAAGTTACTCTAAACATGAAGTACGTGCACTGCCTTTGAATGCAGTGAGCAGAATGGGTTGTTGGTTCTGAAAAGGAACATAAATTTTAGAATAAAATGGGTAATGTGATCATCATCATAATGTAATTCGATTGCTAAATGAACCCATTTTATTATATTCATCATCAGATTCCTGTTGCCACCTAGACACCCTTCAATTGATAGAAAGTGATGTTTGGACCCAGAAGACAGCTCATTAATGAAAACACAGATCACCTAATGGGAGTTAACGTCATGTCATTGGTGTGCTCTTGGTATCACTTTTGCTGCTGGAGTTAAACAGCTCTCAGAAAAACATCTCTGAATGTGGACTTCCTTGCAGAGAGTATCTGTCCATTTTCCAATAGAACTTGCTTCTAGTTGGTAGTGAAACTGAGGCCTGGGGACGGGGCAGTCAGGTCTGGGACTGGAGGTGCTGTGAGAGCCTGGTGGGACAGAGGAAAGCCAAGGGTCCGAAGGCACTACTCTTCCTACCTTGGCAGCTCAAGGCCTGGTTTAACCTCCAGATAATCCCATGCAGCAGGCTTCCTAATCCAATGTGATAAATGATGGGGGTGGGGTCTGCATCATCAGAAAAAAGTACTTCTTAAAATGTCAACTCTCCAGGGGCATCTGGGTGGCTCCGTCGGTTAAGTGTCAGACTTGATTTCGGCTCAGGTCATGATCTCAGGGTTGTGAGATCGAGCCCTGCGTCGGGCTCCAGGCTGGGCGTGGAGCCTGCTTAAGATTCTCTCTGTCTCCCTCTGCTCCCCTAACCCCCACCCGGTAAAAAATAAATGAATAAATAGATTCAAAATGTCAGCTCTCCACTACCATTGGTCAGTGGCCTCTGAAGAGAGCTGCTCCTAGAAAACATGAGCTCCGTTTTCCCGAAGACATATCTCCATCAACACATTCCCTAGTTGGGCCATCAGATTCCACCATACCTCTTGGAAAAAGCTGGTTGCTGTCATGACCGCTTGCATTTTCAGGAAAAGGCCTACAAAACTTGTACAAAGACCAGCTGAAATACAGCTCATTTTATCTACTGTTCCGAAGCCATGTGCGACAGACTGCCTGGCTTCTTTTTTTCTTGCCTTATGAAAGATGATGCCAGCTTATTTACCCCAGCAGTGTTCTTAATGTAGATGTTAAACTGCGATAGATTTTAAAATGAATTTTTAATTACTTTCTGCTATTCTGAGCTCATTGCAATCAGCAGCCATCTTGCTCGAGGATAAAACAAAACCAAACCAGCTAGCTCATGGGAGGAGCAAAGGTCTGCGGAGAAAAGCTTTTGCAGGAATGGGGTACAGAAGCCCATTGTCAGCAGCAGCAGCTGGATGCCTCTCCCGAGCACAGGCCCAACTGCCAGAGGGTTCCAGATGCTTCGAATTTTCCACTGACGGTTCCTCCTCTCTAATGAGGTCACCTCTCAGCACAGTAGGTGGGATGACTCTGCTAATGGGAGATTCAGAAATGCAGATTGCAATTACAGTCTTTGTTTCCAGATAGCTCCCCTAGTTTCCAAACAGCCCAAGGAGCTAGAAATGGGGACAACTCCTCTACCAATTCGAAACAGCTAGATAGGACCCGTCCTTTATCCACTGTCATCAGGTGCCTGACACTGTTTGCGGCTGGCTTTTCTTAGGAGCAGAGATGGGGGCAAATGGGAACAACCCTGGTCAGGAGTTCACCTAGTGACATTTAAGCCGATGTCACGTACAGTTTCACTTAGTCACCGTAAGTCACGTTATCCACGCTGGGCCAACGGAAAATCCACGGTCTGGAGGGTTGACGTCACCTGTCCCGTGGCCGCCACTCTAGGCTCCATCATCTACGAAATGGGAATAACACCGTCATGCCTACCTGCGCCACTGTGAGAATTTTGTCTGTGAAAATGCTTTGAAAATGGATAAATCCTCTACACATATAATGCCTTACAACATTTAGTCCTGAATGTTTATTTCCGTGAGTACCACATGGAGAATGGAAGAAATAAACATCTTCCCAACCCTCCTTTCCGTTTCCTTGCTGGAATCTGAGAGGAGAAGCCCGAGGTAGGGACCATAGAGCCCTGGGCGCCACTCTGCACCCCCACTGCAGTCTTGGCGTCAGGGGCCCTGGATCACCGGCCTGTTTCACCATGACAACAGGCAGCCGCTCTGCTTCTGGCCAGCCAGATCCAGAGCCTGGGCTGGCACTGGCCTGCTTATTTTTTGTTGGTTTGTTTGGCTTTTGTTTAGGGGGGGTTTCTTGTTTTGTTTCGCTTTGTTTTAATTAACCAGACCAGATCCCGTGTCTCATTTCGCTTTGCCATTGTCTTAATTCCTGACTATTTCTTGGATCTGAATTGTCAACCAGCAATTCTCCTTTCCCCAGATATTTCTTCTTAGTGAGACAGGATAGAGTATAGAATACCAAGCAAGATTCTGCTTGAATTTCAGCCCTAAGATGATGAAGTGGGCATTTGTCTGAATGAAGATATTTGCCAGAGGTTGGTCAGGAGTTGGAGGCTCTGACCAAATGCTTTTGTGCATCTCCCGATCTTCGATATAATTAATGCATACCCGTCTGTCAAAGACTCTGCGGTGTCTTCATTTTGTACATAGGCAAAAAGGATGCCCTTCACCCACAGTTGCTGTAAGGGGACACGGGATCTGGTCTGGTTAATTAAAACAAAGCGAAACAAAACAAGAAACCCCCCCTATGTCACGATGACACAGTGAAAGATCACATTCAGAAAGGATGCATCTGAGTGCCATATGCAAAATGGATTCTAAGGAGGAGATTGGACTTCAAGAAATCAACTAGGAAACCATTAAAATAGTCAAGGTGAGGGAGGGTAATGTGGTTGAGGACAGGGGCAGAGGGAATGGAAGAGAATGGATCCATGGCAGAGTGAAGATGAACGAGGAATCCGGAGTGGTAACTGGATTAGGAGGAGCTGTGAAGTCTGCAAGGCTTTGGAATTGGGTGTCTGTAATGCAATAAAAGAAGTCCTCTGGATCTCTACAATCTCAGCCCTACCCTCCTCTCAGGGAAAGTGCTGTACTTCCCATATTAGCAACTGAGATAAACTTATTTTTTATATTCACTTTAGAGTGCTTCATTTAATTACTCATATTGTTACCATATTGCTTTCTGCTACTTTTCATTGCAGATGGATTAGCTAAGCTTTGTTTCCCAGCCAGAGAACTAACTGAATTACTATTTATAATGCAGTTTCTATGGAAAATGAATTATAAATTTCAAACAGCCTTGCAAATAGCATTTTGGATACAGACAGAGTTGCAGACTTCTTTTATTGCGTTTTATTTGAAAAGGAGATATTCTGGTAGTAGATGTGGAGCTGGCTCTCAGAAGAAAGGTGAGGTTGAGAAGCATATATTTGGGATTCGTCTGCATCAACGTCAGAATTTAGAAGGATGGGCATGATTGAAAGGAGGCAGGGCGAAAGCTTGAGGCAGCAGTGTAGACCATTTGTTCATCTAGTTTGGTACTGAAAGACAATACAAGGTCTGTTTCATTTAAAATAAAAAATGTGAAGCTGAATCAACTTTGCTATAGTAGAAATTAATTGAAAAAATGTGAAAGTAAATTACTCTTTCAGAAAGGAGCGATCTGAATGAATATATTCAAGTTGTGAAAATATGAATTAAGAGCTCAAGCAATGTAAATGTACTCTTTGGGGGGAAAAATGGTTAGAGTTGCACATAGTAGTTTCAACTGATTTAAAATCAGTCGACTGGGCTGCTGCAAATGATGGCGGCGTGTGTGGCCCTGTCTGGAGGGAAGCTGAATGAGTCACTGCAGCATTCATGAGCTCTGGGACTAACCTTCTCACTTGCTATGTCCAGTTGAGGGTATCATTTCGGGCCCGAGTTGCTCCATTAGAGACAACTCAGCAGGTGTTTATGAAGCATCTGTCATAAGGTAAGGAAGATCAAAGATCCAGACTTGAGGTTGAATGAGGCCTGCAAGGGGAGCGTCTGCATCAGGCATTAGGGGGGAGGACGCCTAGCTGGTTGAGGTATCAGAGGAGGTTTTGAAGGACTTACATGCCTGGTTAAGGGATCTGGACTTGATCTATAAAATGAAAGAAGCAGGATATGACCGACAAGACACTATGGTACTTAGAAGTAGGAGCAAACCGGGGTAGGTACCGGCACTCCTCACTGGGACACCATCAGCCACACAGACTTTCTGAGATGACAAGTTCAAGAGTAATGACTCTGACGTGCCTCTAGCTGGCTCTTAAATCAAAGACCCAAATCTTAAATATACAAGGGGGAATGGACTTGGCCTGAAAATGCCAACTGAAACCAAATTGAAGGAAACATTGAGTCCAGGCAGAGAAACTCTTGCAAAAGACAGACCAAAGCTGAGGACCCCTTGCCAATTTGCAAAAGCCATGGCCCAGTCAGACAGTATATGTAGGAGCTCCAGAGAGGGAAAATATAGCCAAATCGAACTGACCATCTTCATGATCCTGAAATCATTCCTTGTAAGTGAAGATGTGCCCTCTGCTAGGGAGGCTGAAAGTGACTAGTCAATTGGATATGGTTAGGAGACATTCCACTGCTTGACAAATTCAGTGAATTTTTCACTGTTAAGCCAGCTTGGCAGTGGGGAGAAAAAGTCATAGAATTACCTGACTGGGGCACATTTTCTGAGACCCCCACACTCAGCCCGCTCTTGAATAAAGTTGAAATAATGGAGAAAAGGAAATCTCTATCATTGTCTTTCACTTCTGCCATCAACATTCATGGCAGGCTCTTCACACAGGGGCAAGGTTCTGCTGGAAGATGCAAGCCCACGCCAGCAGCGCTGGGCCTTCCATTTTACTCAGCTCTGTCACCCTCATTGGTCACTGTGACCTAGTCTTATCCCCCAGGGAGCAATGAGTGCGCAACTAGATCCCATGAGCCCCTCCCGGGCTCAGCAGCTGACTTGCGAAGGATGGAAAGTGGATGTTGGAAGGTGACCACAGAGCATAAGGATCCTCAGCAGGGGCACAGGCTCAGGGAGTGGGAGGTGAGGGGGACAGAGAAGATGCACTGGGTATTTGGGCACCCCTAACTCTGGGCAAAATACTCCTGCCACACGCTGCCTTCCGGTGGGGGCACACACTAAAAGTAGATCGTCTAAATGCAGATTGGGAGTGGGTTGAAGAGAAAGGGAAGACATGGTTGGAAGCAGCCAGAAATTTTGGAATCTTCTTACTGAGCTGCAGGAAAGCATCCCTCACTGGTGACTGGAGACAGCAAAGTTTTTATGTGAGTTCCAGGCTCAGAGCTCAGGGCTTCCTGCTTGATGTTCCCCAGGCGGGGGTGGCAGGCAGGCCTGGCCTTGGCGAGCCAAATCCAGGTGTAAGGGCCGCAGAGACCTCGCCGTGGACTGGCTGCGCTGCCACCATACTGCGCTTGTACATCTTTGCTATTGGCGTCATGGTTTCCATTTCTTTTTTTAACCAATGGGAATGATAACTGCCGCACATGCCTTTGGCATCTTCTCTTCTCCAAGCTAACATATGAAACGAGTCAGTGTAACATGTTCTAAAAATATTCCTGTAACAGTCAGAAATGCATCTGTGCAGTGTGCTCTCCTCCAGAGTCTCTGCCTTGGCAGCAAGCACTTACCTTTACAGGTCTTCGCTCTTCATGTACCAGACCCATCTGCAACCGAGTTGGTTTGCTTTTGCTCGTGTTCTCTGTGACACTGGCTATCAGTTATAGGGACATGGAGCATTTGCAACTGCTTATTCATTCAACCAAACAAGATGTATTGGACACCATTGCCACTAGGCGGTGGCCATAAAAGATAAAAAATGTTGGCCACTCCCTTAAGGAACTTACAATATAGCAGCGAGACAGGCAAATAAACAAATAATTGACACATCTTGTATGGACACCATCATGCTCAGGAGGAGCTTGAAGGAGGACTGTAAGGATCTGGGAAGAATTTGGGGGGAGAGTGCATTTTGCAGTTTATCTAGGAGTTCGTGAGGAAGACTACAAGGAAGAAGAGTGTTCCTTCCAGGACAGAAAGATTGTGCAGAGGCAGCAGTGATCTGAAGAAGCACGGTGGGGGAGGGAGCTGTGAGCAACTCAGTGTGCCCAGGGGCAGGGCTCACGCATGAAGAGTGACTCGGGACAGAGGCACGATGAACCCATTGAGGTCTTTATAGCCCATATTAGGAGCTTTTGCTTGACTGTGGCATTAGCTGGGATAGCAAGCCATTGCAAAATGTTAAGAAAGGAAGGGGCACCATAATTCATGCTTTATAAAGATGACTCTGATATAAGTGAGAATAATGATTTGTAGAGGGTCGAGCCAGAAGCAAGGAAACCAGATAGATTCAATTGCTGATCCTCCTGGTGAGCTCTGCAAGAGCCCAAACTCCAGCAGTATGGCGGTTTGGAGGAAAGGTTAGATGGAAGAGATATTTAAAGAGAAAGGACAGGATGTAGTTGCTGGGTGGGAGGGTGTGTGTGTGTGTGTGTGTGTGTGTGTGTGTGTGTGTGTGTATGATGGGTATGATGGAGAAGAGGTCTCTCAGGATTCTGGCTGGAATATCTGAGTAGATGATGATACCATTAAGCATATGAGTGAAAGAGCAGGTTTGGGAAAGCTAATGAGTTAGTTTAGTTAGAGGTGGACTTTCAGGTGGAAATTTAAAATGGACAGTGGTATGTGTGAGTCTGGGGCCAGGAAGAAGGGCGTGGGCTCAGGGTGTCAATTTGGGAGTGTGTCTTGAATGTGCAGGTGGCAGGGAGGGTCATGGAGGGTGGTGATCACAGGAGAGAGTGGAGAAAACACAGGGACAGTGGGGTGAAGTGCTGGCTATATGCTTGCCATGCGACACTGGGTAAGTCATTTAACCACATTGAGCTTTGCTTTTCTCACATGTTAAATGGGGGCAAGTATTAACTATTAATTCAACAAATATTTTTTGAGTTCCTACTATGTGCTTGGACCTGGGAATACAAATGTGAAGAAAACAGACATGGTGTGTGTGCTGAACTAACCTTCAGCCCTTTCTTTCATAGGGGATGCAGACATTGAATGAACAGTTGCCTGAATAATTGTTAGGGTAAATGCAGAGAAAAATTGCATGAGATAATGAATTTAAGACACCTGGCCCAAAGCTGTAACACAGAGCAGGTCCTCCATGATACCAGCAGGAGTAAAAATACGTGGTTTTCGCGGAATGATGCGAACAGACTCCAGTTTCCAGTGAGTTGAGAAACAAGTGAGAGGTGAGAAATTGGCAATAATGAATGAAGATTACTATTTCAAAAGTTTGTCAAGAGAAGTCATGATTTAGGCTATGTACAGAGAAAATTAGTGGTTGAAGAAAGGTTTGGGGTTTTCAACATGGAAGACACGACCATCTCAACATGCTGAGGGGAAGGACCTGGTAGAAAGGATGAAGTTACAGGAAATAGGGACAGAGGTCCATCAGGAGGTAGGGAGAGGGAAGGAAACAAGTCTTTGCTGAACTAGCAAGAGAAGCATGGAAAGAGGATTAAATGAGATAATACATTACAAAATGCTTGGCAAAGTGGTGGCACATGGTGGGTACTTCAGACACTGTCCTGGGTATGGCTGTGAGTGTACATACCCATGTGTGCTTATACAGAGAATGTAGATGTACTTGTGTAGATGTCTGTCTCCCCCATGCACCTGGTTAAAAATTTTAATGGTGGGGATTGAAGGAGGGAAGTTGAAGTTCACGCCTGGTGGTTCTCTTTGTAGAGAAGGAGGTAAGGCGCCTGCTGAGAGATGGGGCAGAACTGTGGGTCATGAGGAAACCCATAATGGTTTAAACTGGCCACTATAGGAATCAAAGAAGGAAGAAAGTTGACCTAGAAAGGGATCGCTGAATGGTGCTGAGGGTCCCCTAAAGATTGGAGGTCATGTGTTACAGACAGAGCCGGGGGCATTTCCTCCAGCAAGCCCCGTTTATCTCTGCCCTGGCTCATGTCAGCCTTTGGGGTTGGCTCTGTGGCTGTGGCATAACCAAAAACAGTGAGAGAGTGAAGGGTGCGAGCGGGACAGTGAGTGAGGTGCTGGGACCACAGGGTTGGACCGAATAGGAAAGTTGGAGCCTGGAAGAACCCAGATGATTGGTGACCCCGGGTGGCTCCGTAAGATCAAAGGATGAGTGTAGCGGGTATTGACAGCACAGAGGAGCTGGAAGAACAGAAAACGGTCATTAGGTGACTGTACTGGAATCACAATCCTCAAAAGAAAAACAGACTTAGCTTGTGACTTAGATAAGGAATTGCTGAAGAAGAATGGAGGTGATGGTCAGAGGAAGTCAACATGGAGGCTGGTACTCCACAATACTAATGAACTGAAACTTCTTCTTCCAAGGGCACCGTGGTCTTCCATTGCCAAGTTAAATGTCCCCTTCTCCATTCTCCAAATCTTTGACTGCTCTTAGCATTCTTCGCTGCTGACCACTGCCTTCCTTGCGCTCCATCCATGGTGGGCGGCTATGCCTCCCCCTCATTCTCCGCCCCCCAATCCCTCTCCTGGCTCCCCCTCTCAGCTCCCAGCTTGCTGGTGAACATGTTCCCTTAAGACTCCCCTGGGCTGTCTCCACCTCCACCATCAGAGTCACTCCCTAGCAGGGTGCTCGTGACATTGCGGGCCTGAAATAGGGACGCGGTGGCGGGTAAAGGGAATAGATGTGGAAGGTATTTCAGAGCTTCGGACGAAAGTCAACAGCACTGGGCAACTGGAAGGAACATGTATGAAGGAGATGGAAATGGGATAAAGGAAGGTTGAAATGTTGAGGCTTCCTGCGAGGGAGATACTAACAGAAAGAGGGGACGTGGGGGTGAGGGAGAAGTGAGACGGCACCCCTGCAGGGAGCATACTGAGTTTAGGGACCCAGCTGCCCATTCAGGTGAGATGTGCAAATCACAAAGGAAATTAAAAGTGGTGCTTTATAGAAAGAGACAGAGAAACAAGTACAAGAAATGATATTTGAGAGTTCATCACAGCAAGCTGTGTGGATGACTCACTAAGGAGAGGAAGATCATGCTGGCTGGGAGCAAGCAGGAAGGGAGGAGGGCCACGTCAAGAACCTCGGGCACGTGTGTGTCTAAGGGCGTGAGAAAGAGGCTCTCGGAAATAGATGTTCACCATGAAGTGAGCAGGAGAAGCAAGACAGTGAAAGGGAAAGAGAGCAGTGTCTTGAGGTCTAGGCAAGAGTCTGGAGGAAGGAAAGACCAGAATGTTCGTGGCTCAGTGGAAGGAGAAACTAGGGAAGAAAGATTACAAGCCAAGAACTGCCTGTTGGATTAAGCAGAGATCAAAGAAGAGCACAGCCTGTGTCATTCTCCGCTGAGAATAAGAGCAGACAGAAGAGAACAAGGAATATGTGGCGGAGAGGGAAATGTTGAGGTAGAGAATCATGGCGGTCCGGTGGTCTTCAGTAAGAGAGCAGGTGGAAGGCATAGAGTAGATGCCTGGGGAGTGGGAAGGGGTGTCGGTCAGATGTGGAGGTGACAGTCTGGGAAAGAGTAGGACCACCCTATGCCCTTGTTTGTCTGGGACTGTCATGATTTGTGCCCAGTGTTTCCGCATAATTACTTTAATTGTCCCCCTTTTCACTTGTAATCGGTCCAGGTTAGAAGATACATTGCAAGGTCACCCCAGAGAGAAGCAGGGGAGACTTCCAGACAAAAAAGGTCACCCGATGAAGGAAAACCCACCTGCATATTCTGCTTAAAAACCTGAAGCCCTTGAATTTGAGCTCTGGGGTCCTGGCAAGCCATAGGGCCAGAGCAGCTAAAGCACTGAACCATGGCTAACACATGCTAGCTGAGCAGATGCCCACAACCAAACGGAAAATGTTCCAAGTTTTAGTTTCGCATCAAGCAAACCAAATAAATGACAGTGTTGTGTTCATGTTGGTTCTATTTGGAGCAGTTGCCAGTGATCCTTCCATCCTCTTTGTCCCCCGCTTTGTGGGTACGCAATATTCGTGCCAGTCAGACATGTGGTACCATTGCTTTGTTTGGAAGTCTGCTTTAAAACAAAAATAAATAAATAACAAAAACCAAAAAAACCCCCAAAACACGGTCCTTGTACACCTGAAAGTAATATGACACTGTGTGTTAGCTAACTGGAATTTAAATAAAAACTTAAAAAAAATAAAATAAAAACCACTGTCTAGCTCTTCAGCTCTTAATCTTTTAGGGCTCCAGCTCCTTGACGCTTCTGAAAATTACTGCATTCCCCAAAGCTCTTTTATTTATCTCGGCTGTATGAATCAATACTTATGGTAATAAAGCTTAGATTAAAAAATTAAATATTTATTTATTAACTCATTTAAAAGTAGCAGTGATAAGTCTTTATGCGTTATCATAAGGAATCTGTTGTACGAGAAATCATTAAATTTTCCCCCCAAAAATGAGAAGAGCAGCATTGTTTTACATTTTTGCAAACCTCTTTAAGATCTGCCTTAATGAAAGACAGCTGGATTCTCATAGCTGCTTCTGCATTCATTTGTTGTCATATATTGTTCTTGTTGAAGCTGATGAAGAGAATCCAGCTTCACACAAATATGTAGAGAAGTATTTTTAATAGACTTCTGGGATATTTGTGGGTATTCTTTGACATTATATCAAAACTTGACAAGCGGCAGCTTCTTAAAGTTATTTGCAATGTGGAATGTGGAATCATATCAAATTAGTTTCTTGCCCCCTCCCTATTGCATTAACATCCATTGGTTTGGCACTTGGAATGTGTCATTTACTCATGCATGATTTTATAAATATCTTTTGGGCATTTAGAAGATATTGGTTCACTGAGTTGTGCAGACCTTCCAAATATTGACACATTTTATTATATGATACTTTAAAATTATTTATGATGATATCACCAAGATTTCGTCAGAGGAGTCCTTAGTATTGGAAAGCTGTTAAACTTACCTTGATGGATACAGGTTTTCTAAAATGCTAATTTTCACTTGAAAGCTTGAATTTTATCATTGGCCGCAAATACTGCCAAGTATTTTTCGTAAAGTAACAGCCTCACTTCATTTATTTCTTTTTTTTGGATTCTTTTTTTTTTTTTAAAGGTTTTATTTATTTATTTGAGAGAGAGAGACTGAGAGAGAGAGCACATGAGAGGGGGTAGGGTCGGGAGGGTCAGAGGGAGAAGCAGACTCCCTGCCGAGCAGGGAGCCCGATGTGGGACTCGATCCAGGGACTCCAGGATCATGACCTGAGCCGAAGGCAGTCGCTTAACCAACTGAGCCACCCAGGCGCCCTTCATTTATTTCTTTTAAAGATTTATTTATTTATTTATTTTAGAGAGGGGGAGGGGCAGAAGAAGAGGGAGAGAGAGCACCAGACTCCCCACTGAGCGCAGAGCCGACACAGGGCTCGATCCCAGGACCCTGAGATCATGACTCCAGCCGAAATCAAGAGTAGGACACTCAACCGACTGAGCCACCCAGGTGCCCCTCACTTCATTTATTTTTGAGAAAAGTCTTCCAAATACCCAAGTCCAAATAATCTTAGTTTGTCTGTCAATAGTAATCTCAAGTAAAAATGATGATCCATGAAAAATGGGGTAGTTGAGCTTACAACTGGGCTGTGCAGATGTTTTTCCTCAAGCAACCATCACACATCAGTATCCAGCAGAGACGCGTTATACCTTCTTGCCATTTTGTACACAGAATATTAAGATGTGTAGTCCTGTTTCATTCCCCTCTATGGTAAGGCAATCCATGTGTATTCTCTATTATCTTGGTTGATTTTTAAAATTATCTCTTTAAGTAATGGTTCTACTGGCCAAATTATGGAGTCCTCCAGGGGCCCCAAGTCAGGCTTCTGATTCCTTCTCAGTACTTAGTGCCTAGATGTGTTAGGTGGACAGAACATGGCTGCTGAGTGGACATAGGATGAATGAAAGTCATGAGAGCTTCTCCTGTTCCTTGAAGGTGTATTTCTGCTGAGTTGAATTAATAGGACAAGCACCACCATCCAAACAGTCAATGTCTTATTGGCTTTATTTATCTAAAAGAGCAAGTTTGTGTTTGTAATATGTTTCTTCAATAATAAATAGCAACATGCCATTTCTAACAATAGTTATCTCTAGAGACCTCTGCCACCAACTGAAAACTAAAACTCACCATCTCTTTTAATGTGAGGTGGGACTTTTTAGATAGAGCATGGGTCTCTATTGAATAAAGTGATTTCTTTAATTTTTCGAAATTATATATAGAAGCCTGTGGGAGCTCCAAAAGATTAAGGCTCTCATATAATCAGTGGCTTGATGCAGCTTATCTGTAAAATGTTAACAGAGTAACTTTTAAAAAACTTGCTTTAGTGTATTTCCTCAAATCTGTGGTCAGGAATATTGCAGTTTATAGATAGAAGTTATATATAATCTATGTTTCATATACTTAAATTTGGTATATTTCTTAAATTAAATGTTTATATAATAGTTAACTTCTTAGATGTGTAAGTCATCAATTAGAAATAAAATAATGCTTAATGACTGGGAAATATCCAGTTGCAGAAACATAGTGTCTGTTTTCAACTCCCCCATCCAGTGCCATTCCCCTGAGCATCTATCCTACATCTGGGTGGAATGTACTTGACGCTGTGAAGAAAACAGAACAGTCTGCAGTGTGACTTTTACAGTTAATAATTTAACTGTTCTTTCAGACTTTTTCTGTATATGTAAACATGTCTATTACGTAGAGTTATTTTTACTAAATGCATTTAAAAGAGAAAATCCAGTTGACGCTTTTAGTAATCTGATTTTTAAAATATTTTAAGTGCCCGCTAACCGTCGTCAGTTGTGACTCATTACTGCGTGGGGCTTCCTCCTTCCTCTGTGCCTGACGCATGTCCCACCTGTCGCAGCTAAGACCATGCAGACAGAGCCATGAGTGCCCGATGCCTGGAGACAGTGTGGTCAGCGAGAAGGCTCTGGTTTGCAGCTGATGTCATTTCTGTCAGCCCCTGAGGTCACACCTGGGGGTAGCCTCTGCTGAGTTCCCTCAGGCAGCCTTTGAACAGCCAGCTTAGCCTTGGACAGTCCCTTACCACATTGGAGTTGACAGCATGAATGTGGTCATGGAGCTAAATTGTGTTTCAGAGAATGAGATCTCACCTCCTCTTTAGTTCTGTAGCACCCCAGGTCACCAGCTGCCCAGTTTCCATGGGACTGTACCAGTTGCAAGACATGAAGTCTGAGGGCCCCTTGTACGTGGCTCCGTCTTCCCGGCGCTGATGCAGTATCCCAAGTCTTGCACAGTGAGAGTGAACTTGGAACTGTAGGGTGTTGCAGGAATTATGGAAGAATCAGACACAACCGGTGTTAGGGATCTCTAACGAAGAGAAAACTCCAGACGTTCCTTCCCCTGAGCTGGTTTTATTTTCTGCCAATAACAACCAATGCAAAGCCTCAACCCCCCCTTGGCATTCGGAATTTTTTTGTTGGAAACGGCCTCTGTTATTATGCCAGTGGTTGCCCTAGGTGTTCGTCGTGAGCACTTATAATGATTGCTTCTGCAGTTGCAGATCGTTGTACCGGCTCCAGACAAAGAGGGTCATGGAGGGTTCTGCTTATATAGTGCGGTTTCTGGAAGGAATGCACTCCGGGTTGTACCATGAAGCACACTGGACTCTGCTGACCCAGGGAATTTTTACAAGGTTAAATCAACCATAAATTCTGTCTGGGCATTGTCTGCTTCCCACACTGTTCTTCTAAGGGCTTTTTTGAGAGTCTGGATTAAACTATACATTCTTAGCCATTGAGAGACCCCACTCCCGTGTCTTACGGCCGTATCTGTATCAGCTCCATTAGTGGGACACACAGGCAGAGTCCGGCAGACAAGGCAGGGAGGGACAGGATTGGTGAATTACACTTGATCTTGGTCTACACAGTCTGTGTTAGAAAATAGAAATCTATGAGAAAAGAGGGCAAGGAATCAAAATAGCCCCAAATAGATAATTACTTTCATCTTATAAAATGAAGGTTACATACACTCTAGGGGCTTTCTTTGTCAGTTTTTAAAATCTTAATTCAAAACATTTTATTTCTTGCTTCGGAATGTTTTATTTTTCCCCTTATCCCCATATGGCATTTTAAAGTTGGGGAACATCATGCCATAGAGTCAGAATCCCTCGTTTTTCTTGCTGTTCCTGCTAAACCCCATGCTGGGGTGGGTTCCCACTGCCAAGTGTGTGGTTGCAGAGTTATCAAAAATATTTGGGCTTCCTTATCTTGACTCTGTTATCATCTTTGGACAGCTCATTTCTGAGACTGAGCAATCTTGTGATCAGTTTAAAGCTCTTAAAAAAGGATTTAGTGCATTTACCAATAGGTAAACATGCATAAAATCTATCTACCTAATGAATGCGGTGAGTAGGTTAGACTAGTGAAGAAGGTCACCACGCTTCCCTGTTCAGCATGAGGATGTAGCAAAAGAAATGCTTAATGGTTTGGCTTCCCCCGGCCCCCTTGCCCATCCTCCAGCAGAAACTGGAGTATCTTGATGTTAGGCAGCTCCTGGCAGGACCGACAGGGCAGGGGGTGGAGAGGCAAGCCTGTGGCTGGGCTCCATACAGGAGACCAGGCTTCTGCAGTCTCCTGTGCCAGGGAGCAGCTGGTCATATTGTCCTTCCCCTGAACTGATCTCTCCCTGCAACCTTGGCTTGGATAGCTTCCTGCAAACAACGTGTCGTCTGCACAAATGTCAGGTAAACTGCTGTTGGAGATATTTTCAGAAATCAAGGGTGTTAGGCTAGGAAGTCAGGATCCCCTAAGTCAAGCAAACAAACAAGCAAGCAGTTGTGGGGTTTTATTTCGGTGCGATCCGTGATTTTGAGTCGTCGTTCCTCGGGGAGGAGGAGTAGCCTGAGATGGTTGTGGTGTGTTAGGAGGCAATTGCTAAAGGAAATGGGTCCAGATTCCTCCTGTAATTTAGCCTTTGCAAACAGAGCTAAAAATATCAAAACACGGTATTACAGCAACCGCTTTGTCTACTTGGTTTCCAGTCATTTGAAGCACACCCTTTGTTTTGTCATTTATTTGTTAAAACACAAAATCCCGGCCCGGGCTGGATTGCCCCGTCCTGCCGACAGGAGCGGAGGGGCGTGTATAAGCGGTGGCCGTCGCTGGCGCTCACACGGAAGCAGGGAGCCTAAGGCGCTCTCCGCTAACCGCGGACCTCTTTCCCGCTGCCCCGTCCTGGCCCAGGAGCTCCCACAGAGCCTGAAAATGGAAGAATCCATTTTTTTCTTTTCTAAATTACAGAGAAAGTGAGCCCATGACATCACTCTTCCTTAAACAAATAACACCGGGGGAAAAAATGGTTTTTAATGGCTTTCAAAATCAAGATGAATGGCCATGTAGAGGTAGCCATAACGTGATGTAGAAAGAAAAAAAATGAATCTGTCCAAATGTTTGTCTCCACCAGAAATGTTACTGGATTCGGCCCTGTTTGTTCTCCCTTTGTTGTCACAGGCACAGGACATCTCCCCTGCTGGCAGCCCACAAGGCCAGGGCAACGGTGAAACTGTCTTATTAATGATTCAACACGCCCCCCTCAGTGGTCCCGGGGACACACAGTCCACATGTAGATTTGAGATGGGCGCTGGGCTCATTGCCGGGGCTCCCTGGGAGAGACGCTCATAACCCGGCTGCATGTGAAAATCCCCTGGAACACGAGCCATTTCTCAGGCCCTCCTCGTCCCCGCACACTCGGATTCTGCCAGCCAGGGGCCGGACCCAGGCGTCCATACCTTCCCGCCCCTGTGGGGTTTAATATGCAGCCAGGGCGGAGCACCCCAGCTTGGGGAGAACTTGCCTCCAGCGTCCTCTGCAACCTCACATCTCTGCCCACATTCCCCGGGTTGGGGAGAAGTCTTCCTGCCTCCCAGAAAGAAAGCCAAAGGGATTCTTGGGGGATCGGAGTCAGGGATGTAATTTTCTTAGTCTATGGCAAATCTTTATCTTTCTGTAAAGTAAATACCGCAAAAAGGCTGGAACACTCTGAAAAAAAAAAAAAAAATCACTCAGGCGGCTGTTTTTTTGTCGGTCCTAGCCCCGCAGCCTGTCAGCCATGCAGACTTACTGCTTGTGTCTCCACGAGGATCTTTTTCTGACCCCCAGGAAAATAAGATGTTGCGGTTTTGACCTCTGTGGGTTTCTCTGTTGAACTGGTCCTCAGAGCCAGAGGTGCAGGTCTGAGGTTCTGCTCTTGGCATCTGTCAAGAGCATTGTGGGAGGTAACTTGTCAGAGACAAGACGCCTCTCATTGGAGAGGTGGTATTCTGAAGGGAAGGTTGTGTCCAGTCCTGGCCCGGAGAGGCCAGTCGGGAGCGTGCCCCTTGCTTGCCAGGTAGGAAGGCTATATTTTTTTAAGATTTTATTTATTTATTTGACAGAGAGAGACACAGTGAGAGAGGGAACACAAGAAGGGGGAGCAGGAGAGGGAGAAGGAGGCTCCCCACTGAGCAAGGGTCCCCATGCCGGGCTCGATCTCAGGGCCCCGGGATCATGACCTGAACCGAAGGCAGACACTTAACCAACTGAGCCACCCAGGCGCCCCGAAGAAAGGCCATATTTTGAGCATTCTGCCTGTTGTGGACCACAGGCGAGATGAGAAGTAAAAAAATCCAAGAGTTAAGGGAAAGTTTTGCTCATATCCGGGTAAGATTTAAGGAAGAAAATGTCAGGGTTCAATTGCCCTAAAGTCATAAGTTTTGTTACTATGCCAGGCACTGTGCCAGTTGCTGAGGATACAAAGCTGTGCAAACGTTTGCTGACCTTGGCATCTTAGAGTCTATGGCAGTAAGGGAAAAAATGTGAGAGTTATTTCCAAAGGGTGCTATGGGAAGAAACACCTGTAGCACCCTCTCATTGGTGTGTTGCCGTGTGGCTGCTGGATAGGGTCATAGAGCACCCCACTGCCCCCTGGGGCCTGCATGGATCTGACCGTGGCCTCAGTAGACCTCAGTATCCGGGTACGCAGAGTGAATGTGGTGTCTCCCAAGGCTGAATGCAGCACTCCTTACTCCTCGTGTGGAGATAGCATTGCATTAGACCAGATGCCTCTAGTGTGTTGGATTTGCAGTCGGCGCTTGGCACCTACACTTGAATTGATGGTGGAAAAGGGGACCCATGGCTTATTCATTGACAGCCAGGGCCAAGCGTGTCCGTCTGAGAGGAGGACAACAGCTAAAAAAAGGCAACTGTGAAATAACCCCTGCCATTGTCAGCCCACCTTAGCACAACTAGGGACCTTCCTTCCCTAAGATAAGAGGGTCAGATTGACAGAGCGTTGTATGGAAGTAATCGCATAAACACAGACTCATCGGTGGGAAAGCATAAGACATTTCAGAGGTCTTGTGAGTTTGGACACAGAAGGTTTATGTAGGAAAACCAAGTCAGAAAGAGGAAATACAGGCAGGTTGGGAAAGGTCTGGGGATTTACAAGGCTTCTATTGCCTTGTTTTATTTTTATTTATTTGTTTGTTTACTTATTTATTCCTGAAGGCCATGCAGGATAACAGGTAGTCGTTGGATAGAAACCCAGCATGGTTTCTCAGGGAGATTAGTGACATGGGCGTGTGTCGCAGAGTGAGATGAGAAGACACCAGAGGCAGGAAGGCCAGCTGGACAGCAATGCAAAGTGTCCCCACCTGGGATTATTAGGGCTTGACATAGGACACTCACTTCCTCACAATGACCGTACCCTTTCATTTATCCGTGGCCAGCAAATAAACACAAACGGTAGTCCTTTCTTTACCATTGCTCTTAAAACTCCTAACATTGTTCTTTTAGCTGCCAGTAACCTGATTATGTATTTCCTCTAAGTATAAACAGAGAAGTGAGTTTTAAATTTTACCATCATGGGGTGGGGGGACATAATACAAAAGAGGAGAAAAGCCTGAGTCAGGAGCCTGAAGAATATAAATTGAATTAGATATTTATTAAATTGGAATGATAAACAGTAATTGATGCTTTTACCTTGTTTAAAAGAGAAAAAGAAGAAAATTAAGCAGAACCACCTCTGTCCTCTTAGAGGGGTTTGGGTAGGGCCAGTAGCCCTCAGAAGCACTAGTTCAGAAAATTGATTTCTAAGGGTCCTTCTAGAGCCGAGATCAGAATCTCACACGTGGTCTCTGGGCTCTGAATAGATTCATTTACTCTGTTTTGATTGAGCCACAGGCTCCCTACCTGTCTTACAACAGTGGAGACCGGGAAGCACTGCGAATCACCACTTTCAGACTTGGAGCAGTTAATTTTCGAAACGGCTTTTTAGAGAATGAAGTTTGAACCTCTGAGTCATCTGGTCAGAGCTGGGATCGGTGTAGCCTTCGTCTTTCACCCTTGACCAGACTGTTGTCTGTGTGGAGTATCTTCCCACATCTTTAGGAGCTCATCATCCACCACTGAATGAGTAACAGGTAGCTTCTGGTTTCGCCCCACTTGAGAGATGCCCCAGCTGCCTGAATTCCTCCCTGGTCGCTCACGCAACTCTAGTGTGGAGAAGACCACCATTAGCTATCCTGGCTTCTTGCCTGCTCCTCTGTTCCCGTTGCTCCTAGGTAGCAAAAGTGACTGATGCATTTCCACGCCTTTTCATATTCCCCGCCTATTCCCGGGGAGAGGTGATAATGATCAGAAAAATAGCAAAAAGGCAGCAGCAGGAGGAAGGAGTCAGAACACAGGGCCTGGATCACAGCCATGGTCCTGGGCTTTCATTTCAGCGCCTTGCAGCTTGGTTGCTAGGGCAAGTTGTGGGGAAGGAATTTGCAGATGTAGGACCCTGAAAAGCCATACAAAAACACAGTAATAAAATAAGAGCCTAGCAGTGGGTACTGCATATCTCTACATCAAGGAGTCAGATGAAGAGCTGCTGTCCAATTGTAAATCCAGTGGAATGGCTGTATGACCTTGGGTGGGTCACTTTAACTTAACTTCCATTCACCCATAAAGCAGGTGCACTGATAGAGGTTGTTATTATACCCCCTGCTTTACCAAAGGAAAGTAACAAAAACTGACTCTGTTAGATAATGCAGGAGCCTTTCAGATCCTCAGATTCATGACCCATAACTTTTCATAGAAGGAAATCTGGAGCTCTAACCTCTGGCAAATCATGACACAAAAAAGTCAATTCTATCTTACTTACTGTATATGAATTTCACAGTACATATCTCCACAAAGGCAAAAAATAAATGCAAGCATATAATCATTTATAGTACTTTTAAGTAAGACACAAATTCAGCTGGGTTAGATCAGATTTCAGGTTTCAGAATGGCTTCTTATGGGATTCACTCACTCAATAGTCATTCTGTCAACACAAATTTGATTTCCGACTCTTTGGAATTTGACACACCGGTTCTGACTTGCCCTTAAAGAGGGCTGCAGCGTGGGTAACTATGCTGAGGAATATATAGGACACGCTTAGTGCACGGTGTTGATCCTCCTGTAATCAGAGGAGTTGTCAAGGAACACAGACCTATCCGTGGAAAGATGCCAGGACACTGAGCTCTCCCTGTTAGTCACTGGCCTCAGATTTGCCTCGCTTCTGGAAAAGGCTTATCTTTCTAAGTTTCCTCACTTCCATTCTTGGACAAAATACCGCGTTTCTAAGTGGTTTATGAGCAGCGTTATGGAGGTCCACAGTCTGGGGCACCATGAGGGGAACCACCTTCCACGGTGTGCTCCCCCACGTCCCCTTGATCTGGGGTTGACTTTGGTCAGACAGTGGCTCAGCCTCCTTCCCCACAGACCTCCTTGTGAGGGTGGGCACCATGTTACCATGGCAGCTACCGCCCACTATTTCACAGTGGTAAATGATTTTTTTTTTTAATGTTTTCACCAAAACCTTCCTCAACATTCAGCAGTTAGTTAAAAGCCTCCATTCCAGACTTTGCCACTGGAGCCCGGCCCCTGGGGGTGTGGGAGTCAAGCTAATGGGTTGCAGGAGCTGGCGGGCAGCTCCTTCCAGGGAGGCTGGGTCCCTCTCCAGCCTGGAGAGTGTGTTCCCTGCATTCATACCACGTGGCGAGCAGCCTCTGCCCAAGGTTCACACCACTCAAACTCAGAATGTGAGTGGGACTCAGTTCTTGGCACTCGGCCAGGTTTATAGGCAGACTTTCCTAAACTGATTACTGTGACCAGTCGGCTGTAGTTTCATAATCTAGAGTGATAGCTAGGGGGTGTGTGTATGTGTGTGTGTGTGTGTTGTTTTTATCCAATAGCTTGGGTTTTTCTTCACTCTTTGAAAAGTTGAACCAGATCTTTAGGCACCCGTTATATAACTTCTTTAGAAACGGTATAGATAAGTTAGATTGTAGTGGGACCATGAAGCCAGAATTTCACAGAACCCATTTTTCCATATCTAAAAGGAAATGGAATTAAATTCAGAACTGTGTTTAAAATTGAATTGGACAAGTAAGGCTTCTTCCAGGTTGGGCTGGATACACACGTTAATTCAAAGTCACCTGGAGGACTCTCTTTGGAACACGTCGCTTTGTGCGGAGGTCTGAGTGCACGGTGCATCAGTCTGCATTCTCAGAGCCCAGATCTTTGTGGTCTGGCTTCTATTTGTATTTGGTCTCTTGCTCTTTTGCCCCGTTCACTTCTGTTGCTTTTGTAAACACAGGTTTGGAATTCCAGCTCACAACTGTTATTCTGAGATAGACCCTGGACGATCCCACCCGGTCGCGGCAGCCTCCCCACCAACGGCCACCACGACTCGCCCATCTCTGGGTTCAGTGCAGGCCCACATGATACGTCTTATGAAAAAAGGAGGGATGGCATGCATTCTCTAAGATCGGTTTACACCCTAGGTCACTTAAGCATGTGTAATTGTAGTTAGTTGCAGTGTTGATATCCATTACCTAGTAATTAATGTACTTTCCCCTACTTCTGTTTGAGATGTGTTCTCAGATCTGTCCTGCTGCTCCTGGTTTAGTCTGTACACAGTGGGAAGAAATCCTGTTTCTTACCCAAAATTACAGAGCAATTTGATCCAGTTTCTTTTGTTGAAATGCTGAGTTAATTATATTTAACCACCGATGATAGTAAAGTTGCACGAACAGCATTTTTTAATCAATGGGAAATGTTTAGCTGTGTGAGGTGGGGAGCTGAGAATCCAGATGCGGGGGGAGGCCAGGGAACCAATTCCACATGAAAATGTTAACCATGTGATTAAGCATAAGCTTTTTAATGGAGTTATTACGGGATACTAAAGAGGCCTTTATTGCATGAACTTGGAAGCAGAATGTAAATGGGCTTGTGTGCCTATTAAAGAGGAGAGCAGAGATTACCGCGCCACCCCCCCCCTTTTTTTTTTGTCTTTTGCTCATCTGCAGATTGCTTTGCAGAAATACCAACTGGCTCGGGAAGCCCAGGACAAGACTGGCCTAGTTGATACCAACCATATACCAAAACAGAAACTGGGGACAATTGTTTATGTGGTTTAATGGCCAGCTAGACGAACCTGTTTACCCATGCTATGACCCCAGCAAATCATTTCAACTTGCCTTTATTGGTCGAACAATTAGGCTTGAACTCTCCCCGGTGTCCAATCAGTACTGCAGATTGGCTCCACATTAATAAGAGAGAGAGAAAAGCTGTTAGCATGGAAAAAGCTGGAACTTGCCTTCTGCTCCCAAGGCAGCTCCTCAGAAATATATTGTTTTGAGTTTTACCTCACAGAGGAGAACAGATGATACGTATTTTCACTTGTCGTTAGTTCCTTGATTTTTCCTTAGCCTCTTTCTTTTTCTTTTTTTTTATGTTATGTCAGTCGCCATACAATACATCATTAGTTTTTCATGTAGTGATCCACGATTCATTGTTTTCGTTAAGCTCTTGAGTATTAGTGAGATGACTGTCATCTCTATGAAGACATTGGTTTTGGTCATTTTACGGTGCTGTTTCAGAGTAGGCTGGGAAATACCTCTCTCACAACCTTGTGTCATTAGTGTGTTTGATTGACTGTTTTTTCCAAGAGGAGTGAAATAAGAACCTTTGTCTGAGAGCCTTTCTCTGATTTCCAAGTGTCTTCGTTCCTTTACCTTTTTTGTAGATCAAAAGCTATTTTTTTCTAGAACATTTTTTATATTTTTGTGGTGTGTTTCAAAGCATTTGAACATTTGCCATCTCATTGGGAACCCATAGCAGCCCGAAACTAGGGAGGGCATTATTTGCTAGTGTTGTCCTTTCTGGAAGAGGAGACTGCGGTCAGAAAGATGTGCTCAGTGCTTCATGGCCAACTGCAGGGGGAGAGGGCACCAGGCCTCACACTGGTTCCACAGCCCCCAAATCCCTTCCTTTTCCCAGTGAGGCTCATAGCAGTTTGCTCTTGGGTTTGTTTGTTTGTTTTAATTTTTTATTGTTATGTTATCACCGTACATTACATCATTAGTTTTTGATGTAGTGCTCCATGATTCATTGTTTGTGCATAACACCCACTGCTCCATGCAGAACGTGCCCTCTTTAATACCCACCACCAGGCTAACCCATCCTCCCACCCGCCTCCCCTCTAGAACCCTCAGTTTGTTTTTCAGAGTCCATC
>NC_138379.1:86285239-86394218 GCF_054177405.1 Leptonychotes weddellii | reverse complement strand
TTCACACCTAGGATACTTCTAGCCCCCCAGATTGTAATGCATGTTTGTTCCACCGAGATATTTCTGCAAATGTTGTTGAACCAGATGTCTAACACCTATTTAACCTTAAAGGGTAAAATCAAAGAGGTGCACTGCCCAGATGTTAAGAGGGTATAAATATGCAACCTTATGTTCTTACTATTTGAAAAAATATCCAAGGACCGAAATAACGTAAAGAATCATTTTGAGGAATTAATCTTGCTGGGTAGGAGTGGGGCAGCGCAGGAAGGATAAGGTGATTTTTGTTCTTGTTGTTTGTTTTATTTTGCTTTGTCTTACCTTTTCAACTTTTGGCTGCATCTTTGGGTTTGGGGTTTTTTGTTGTTGTTGTTGTTGTTTTTTAATGTCTCCCAGTCTATTTGCTTATAAAAAAGAGGGACTAAGAAAACTAAGGGCAAAAAGAAGGCATTTTTCTTTCATATACATTAAATAGACTTTGAAAGTCATCAATCAGAGCTCCCTCGGGTGGAAAAAAATCAGTAAGCTTGTCTTCCAACACTGCTAAAAGCTAATTGCATTAAAACAATTATTTATGCTGTAAGTAAGGGCCAGGTAATCTGAGCTAATGTTGGTGTTGTATTGTGTTTGTGCTTAGAAAATCTGCATAGTATAATTAAAAGTAAAATACAGTGACTTGATTTTGAGATGCCTTGCTTTCAGGGTTCAAGAGAGAAGCAGGAGAAGGACAGGGGAGGTGATTGAATGGATGCTGGTTGCCCCATGTGCCATAAGATGGACGCTTGCTTTATCCATGTCATCTCATGTAATCCTCACTACAAACCTGTCAGGTTGATGTTGTATTCTCCATTTTACAGAGGAGGAAACAGATGTTCAGAGAGGTTAAACAGTGTATCCCAAAGCACACAGCTCTTAAGTGGCAGAGTCAGAATTGGAGCCCAGGTCTCTCTAGCTGCAAAGACTATGCTTGGTGGTGCACCTCAACCCCCTCCCCACTGCTCCCACCACCACCACCACCACGGTTTCCCCAAGGAGAGTTCTGGAAGGCATGTGGCTTGAAATGCATCATAGATAGGGCTAACTCCTTGCCCTCCCAGAGCTGATAGTGAGTTGGAGTTAACGATCACTTAGTGTCCAATTAGATAACCATATCCTTCATACATGTTACAAGTTGGATTGTGTCCTTCCATAATTCATTTGTTGGGAGTTCTAATCCCCACTACCTCCGAATGTGACCTTTCTTGGAAATAGGGTCCTTGTAGATGTAATTAGCTAAGATGAGATCATACTGGAGTAGGGCGGCTCCCTGACCAAGCATGATAGCTGTCCTTACACGAAGGGGAGATGCGGAGACAGACATGCGCACGGGGAGGATGCCAGCGAAGGCCAGAGTTGTGTCGCCGCGAGCCAAGGAAGTAGCAGATGCCAGCAGAGAGGCCTGGAACAGACCTTTCCCTGGCATCTGCAGAGGGAGCATGGCCGTGCTGGCACCTTGATCTTGGCCTTGTGGCCTCCAGAACTATGAGACAAGGGATGTGTGTTGTTTAAGCCATTCCTTCTGTGGTACTTTGTCCGGGTAGCATTAGCAAACTCACATAGTACATCTCAACCATTACTTCTGTTTTGTCCTTAGTCCCATCCCCATCAGTCCAGACTGGGCTGTCGGAACTTCTCCTGAGCTGCCTTCCCAGCCTGATGGTAGATTCTAGGAGCCGCCGTCAGTGCTATCTCGGCTGGTGTACTGCATAAAGCTCATCCCCTCTGCACCCCCAGTAAGGGTCCTCACCTGCACTTCCCCCAACACCCTCGTCCTCGCTGTGTTCTCGAATTATTATTTTCTGTGCCACAGTGGATGCTGTAAGTACTCCTTGGCGGGGGATGTCAGGCTATTGTAGCTTGACGATTGATCTCGGTATGCTCTTTTGTCTGGGTCTTTTATTTTGCCTTATATTGTTTATTCACAGATTTTAGAAGATTGCACATTTTGTTTAATTATGTTGGAGACAGACTGGCATTTTAGCTGTTACAGTCTGTAGGAGAGGGGTTGATAGCAAAAATTATGTGCAGTTTAAATTGTGTTTGGTGGAGGAAGTGGAAATGAATAAAGCTGTTTTACCGTGAAAAGTAGGTATTTTGCCTTGGATCTTGGAATGGCTTTTTTTTTTTTTCTTCCCTTCTTAGCTGGAAATGTTCTAAGTGCTGCATTGTCTATTTTGTTTGCCTTTTACAAGTCTGACTGTTATAAAAAGGAAATTTGTATCTGTATTTGCAAATTTGAGGCTGGCAGCTGTGTTTTGAAGGCTTAATCTGGGATCGAACTCAGATGCAAATGATGTCGAGTAGTTTGCTCATGATGGTATCAAGTTTTACTTTTTAAAAATACTGCTGTGGCAGCTCCAGCCTCCGTGGAGAGGCTATTGACTTCTAGATTTTTAAGTAATAGGCAATTCTAAAATGATGTTAGCTTGGGAAAGCAGGGGCTTCTGGTCGCAGCCTCCCTCCACTGCTCCTGCATAACCACCACCAGCAAGGACTGAGTCCTTTCCCCGCTCTTAGTACATTAGCCATGTTTTTGATTAGTTGGGGGGAGAGAAAATCCCTCACAAAACCACAAAGCTTTTTGTCGCCTGTGTCTGTCAAAATGTGGCTGATTTAATTTGAATGAAATTTTAATTAGAAAAATCCTGCCAAGATCCAGCCCTGATTTGAATATTTATAACTATGTTAAGAATCTCCATAAACCTGAGGTCTAATTTGAATTGCTTCTCTGGACCTCGGCCCTCACAGTACAATAAGAAGGGATTGCATGATAGTGCAAATTGCCCACATGGCGGCTGGAAGGGGGAGCTGCTATGTGCATGGCCTCCACTGTTCTAATAGGAGGGGTTTGTCCAGATCCATGTGTCAGGCTTGTGAGCACTTAGTTACAGGGGTGGAAAATGCATGACCGACGTTAGCACACGACCTGAAACATACACATTTCAGGGGCAGCATGATCTGCCAGAAAAGCTAAGGGGAAAGGAAGTCACCATCGAGGTGCATTCTTTCCTACTTTGAGGCTTGTGTTCTGGGGTTTAACCTTCAAGAGCCTCAGCCCCTCTAGCGTGGGAGAAGACAGGGTGTGCAGGGCCACTGGCAGGAACCCCCCAGCCCCCAGTGGGGGCAGCGCTCTTGGCAGTGGGCTTCTGGGGGTGAGGAGTAGAGGGGGTGCTCTCTTAAGGTGCACAGGGGTCAGCCTCTGGCTAGCTCACCACCAAATGCCACTTTGCCTGAGTATCACTTAGCCCCAGTGAACGTGCCCAATGTTAAAAAATTTCTGTGGCTTGTTACCTTTGTCAGTATGTGTGTAATGTAAGTGCTCTGCGCTCCGTACAGCAGAATAATGCCTTTAACTAGACAATGGGGTTCTTATTATGGTCTACTTTGATCTAGGATACCAGTAGTTGAAAATCATATATATCTCCCCTTCCGAAGATGTCCTGATGATCCTATCCATTTAACATAGCGGGAACAACTGAGAAGATCCTAGCAGGGGTTTAGTTTCCCTGCAGTGGGTCTCCAAGCTCACGACCCCCCAGTACTCCTGGACTGATTACTATGTTTCCCACTTACTGAGATCTCTCTCTCATAGCTCAGACTCCATTTCCCCCATCAAACACCAGCTATTTCTAAGCAACCTCGGTTTCCTTTAGTAATATTTATGCAAAGAAGCATAGGTGGGGCAGGAATGGGCTTTGCATCTGAAGATAAATTTGTAGGGCTTTAGTGAAAATAGAAGAAAAAAAAAAAAAACACATCTGCAGTAGTGATTTCTTCTACTAAATGTTGTCAACAGCTAGGGCTGTGACTCCCGGAATGGAGGTCTCATGTCATCCTGCCCATTGGCCCCTGGCTCATGCTGCAGCCTGTGGTCCTCCTGAGCCCAGAGGCATGGAATAGTCCTCACCCGGCTCTTCTGACCACCCTTGGCTGGCACAGATTTTCAATATCTTGCAGTTTGGGGAATGTGAAGTAGTTCACATTCAGCTTCATATTTTTTTTGCTTGCATGTGGCATTAGAGAAGCCAGGTCCCACTCCTGTTTCCACTGAGGTAAAGAAATAGAACTAAAGGAATGGCAGTGAGGGGAAGGGAGCAACATGGGAGGTGAATTCGGGAGGGGGTCCCGCCTCTGAAGCACAAGCACTAGGCTCACATCTGCACTCACTCCAGACCCACCACCAACTGTGTCTCCTTCCTCGGGGAATAGAATCTCTGCATCTGCTGGAGAAGATGGAGAGAGAGAGAAAGAGAGAGAGAGTGTGTGTGTGTGTGTGTGTGTGTGTGTGTGTTTGCTCATCAGTTGGGAGCCCAAAGTCTTCCTCCTCGCAACCCCTCCGAAACAAAAGTCTCGAGAGGTGCCTTGGCAGCTGAGGTTGTGGGGTGATGTCATGCTCTTGTGGGAGATCTGTATTTCTCAGATTGACTGAAGCCCTTGAATACTAACTCTGATGTGCTGTGTTAACCATCTGGAGACATTTTACAGTTGTTGTCAAAGGTTGCCTGAGGTCTCTAATGCAACACGACGAGTTGATGGAAGCTTAATAGAGTTTACCAGTTTCACTGGGTTGTGAATGGCAGCACCACAATAACCCTGAGTCCAGGAGATGGAGGCTGTGTGTGCTGTTTGAAGGAGGGTGGCAAAGCGGGGAATGTGAGGGGTGTGTTTGTAACAATTTGGAAAGCACTGGAAATGTGTATATCCACCCTAGTTGGGAAACTTTGTCCCACTGGTCACATGTACGTCATTCATGGATTCACCTTGTAGAAAGTGAGATATAGGAGTTCTGCAATTAAGCCCCATTCCTCAAGAAGAGATGTACATTTCAATACACCACATGTGTAACTGGGTTTTAGACCTAGGCCAGCCTGAGGTCCTAGGGAAAGGCCTAAATACCCCCAGGGTCCAGGGTTGGGGGCTTGCTAGTGAGGCATTTATGACACTGGAAGGGATGAACCCTTGAGCTTTGCTCTCTGTCCTCATGTGAGAAATAATAGAATATCTTCGTTTTTATGTTTTTCATACCATTCACCATGGTGAAAAAAAAATCATACTCCTTACATATCTGTACATATACTTATGTCCCTGCATTTAAAACCCAACACATTTATGCATGCACATAAATATGCATAAATGAAAACACAAGAGGGGAAGAATAAGGAAACTGACGATGCTGTTTAAGGGAGCTGAAGGCAATGCAGAAGTCGGTGAGTGGGTAGAAGAGGACATGGTGGGGGGTAAAGCAAGAGTACGATGAGAACGTGGGTGGTTGGTCAGCCTCCCACCAGATGCTGATGTTTTTGATAAAATACAACACATCTTAGTAGAAGAGGATCTGATCATCAGGGACTCCCATGGCAAGAATGCAGAGCTGGGAACCAGAGATCACGGTGAATTCACTCAAGTGCCTTCATCAACTGTGTGCAGTCCCGGCCCTGTGCCAGGAATGGGGCTGCAGCTGGTGCTAGAAGGCAGAGAACAGAGACAGGACTGGCCCGTGAGAGGTTTAGGTATAGGGAGAGTGCTTGGTAGCCTTTTAATAGCAAAGGTGTATTGTGAAGATTCCTAACATTACTCTGAGTTGGCTTCTGCTTTGATTATGCTGGAGAGTTAATACAAGGAAGTAGCTAAAGGTCAGAAAGAATGGTAGATATCCTACAGCTCATCGAAGCTATTTCGTCCACAATGGACTGAATTGTTCAACTTTACAGGAGAGTAGGTGAAGCCCTATTTGACCACTGTCCAGTTCTCTGACATCTTAAAAAAACATCTGGTATATTCTGAGGTCACGTCCCTCCCCCACCCCCGAGAACACCCACTGGTCTGAGAAAGATAAACACACGACCCTTCACGGTTTTCAAGGGAGGTGTTATGGGCTTTTGCAAAGATGAATTTTCTTTCTGAGTTACACTGTAAGATATGAGACATCTGTAAATCGCCCCACTGTTTGTTTTTTATATGTTTAATTTATGTGGTTTTTCTCTGTGGTCATTGGGATGGGGCCAGATTTAACTCAACAGATTCCTGAAGGCAGATACAACAAATGCCTTTCAAATGTTTCTATTGTACCATTAAAAAAATACACCATTTATTTTCCAGCCTGTTGAGGAAAGTTTGTCCATCAACCCCTTATGAGGGTTGTTTTCCTTGATGAAAAACTGGCACACAGCAGGGCATGAAAATGCTGTGCTGGATTCACCAGGAATGGTAAACTTGCCTTTGGGAGGTTGGAATTTATGGCCCTGTTTCCCCTTCTCCAAACTTCTCGATGGACTTTCTTATCTGACAGTGTGATAGGGGGTCATTGGCAAGATCACAAATGTTATCTCAGGCTTCTCCTGGGGTGTTTTCCTGCCTGGTGGAGATTCACAGATTGCATCATTAAACGCCTCCAGTTGGAATGTTCATGGCGCAGGTGTGTATCACACTCACGATGGAGTAGGCCCGGGTGTGAGTCGCTGCCCACGTGGGTAGTGGTGGTGGTGGTTGGAAGGCCTCTGTCTTGCCTGGAACTACCCTATGTGGCCTGGAATTGTACCAGGAAGTAAGACAGGATAAAAAAAAGCCACAGTTAAAAGTCCTCTGGGAGAAGGAGCCTCCCATTTTCCCTAGAGTTTGTCATGGAACACAAGCCTGAGGAGAGCAGGTGGAGTGCAAGTCAGGGCGATGGGAAATGAAGGCGCTGGTGTCAGGAGGTAGACCCAGGCTGGCCGGGGGAAATGCTGGTCCACCGTGGCCAGGCTCAGCTTAAGGAGCGAAGGGCAAACTGCCCTGCCTACCTCTCCACTTCCAATTTTTCTCTTTTATTTCTGTCTCTCTTGCTTGTTAACTGTCATATTCTATCTCCCATGGGTCCTCCCCTGCTGCCCTCAAAAGCGATGCCTACAGCAGCAGTGACAGCGAATCCACTGCGGGGGGGGGGGGGCTGCTATTTTAGAAAAGTGATTATATAAATAGAGAGTTGAGCTCTGAAAAGAAGTTCCTTAAAGACTGTGTGGGATTTAAAATCCAAGAAACAAGCATGAGCTAGACGGTACAGATGAAATAAATGCAAACACAGTCCTTGCCTTATGAATGCCCTTCTTTCTTGTTCGTCCTGTGCTCTCTGTGCCTCCACCTTAGAAGAGAAAAAGGAACGAGGAGAACCTATGAGCAGAGGAGAGACAGGGAGACAGAAAAAAGGAGCCAGATGCAGAGGAAAGCAGAAGAGGAGTAAAATAACTAGGACGGGGCCACCCTCAGGTCACACCACACATGTAGTGAATCAGTGTGTTGACTAAACTAGGGTGAGGGACTTACCTCCAGCACCGGGCCTCGCTTCTTGCCCTTAGACAGGATGTGGAGCTCTGATGTATATTTCGTTATCAGGACCATGAATCCCGGGCAATGAGTCCCCTGCCTGGACATCCCTGCCGGTCCTGCCTCATTCCCATGCAGTTCTGATGAAGCCGCCATCATTCTGGGAGCCAAATAGCAAACTTTTTGACATACCTGATTTTCTGCAAGTTCCTGACAAACAGCCTGGCTTTTGGCAGATGGAGGATAACCAAAGCAAGCCCGCCTACCGGAATCAGGAGGGAGAGTTCGGTAAAAAAGAGAGAAGGCTCGTTTCTTTCTAAGTAAGAGGCAGATAGCTCTCTGCTTGGCCTCAGGACAGAACATGTTTGCTGGGTTTCTGAAGAGTGAAGAAGCTGGGGGAAGAGCCTAGAGCGTGATGAGCACATGGAAGATACCGGTGAGATCTCAGTATGCCGGGATGGCTGATGCCCCAAGAGCTGAGGTGCCCCAGCCGGCTGCTCGTGCTGGGCTGGAAGAACCAGCTCTCGGTGACCCACTCTTGTAGCCCAGGATCAGGATTTGAATGTCAGGCAAGCCAGCAGTGTGCTGAAGCTGTCCCGCTGGCTTTCGAGAGCCGATCATACTCATCTCTTCCAAACTCACCTTCAGAAACGTTGCAGTGGTAGCTTGAAATTTCATAGTGGGAGTATTTACACCACAGGAATCGGCAGCTGCTGCAGATTAGGGCTCTCCTGCCACCAAGAGCCATCTCATAAATATCTACCAGCCTGCCACTGGGCAGGTGGCAAGGGCGGTCATATATTTTTTTAATGACCTATAATTACCGATTTTTAATGGTTTGAAAGCCTGGTCTTGTTTTCTATGAGAGCATATGTTTATGTGTGTAGCCCCCTCCACCTGATTCCTAAGAATTCAGCAGCCTTTAGCTAGGAGGTAAAATGAGAACACATTTCCATTTTCAAGGTTTGTTTAAGAATTTTGCAACAAGTTGAAGGGGATCACGTCTGCTCAGCTAAGCAATTTGGTGTCTGTTGATAGCCAAACAGCCTGGAAAATTATCTTTGCCTCAGCTCACCCACCGTGCAAGGGAATGATGCTGACAAGCCGGCTGCTTCCAAAGGCCTATTGTGTGGTGCTCGGCGGCACAGTGGTGAGGGAGAGGCAGACCTATGATTTAGCCATCTTTTGCTCTGTCTGCTTTGCTCAATAAGAACACTGCCAGACAGTCTTTGTGTGGCTTTTCTATCAACACTGGGGTCATTTCTTCTCTTCCATCCCTCGGGGGATGTGGAGTATAGACAATCACCAGTAAGATTCTGGAATGAGCTTCCAACAAACCACATGGAAATTTCTAGAAACATGAGGATATCTGAAACCTCCCAAGCATGAGATGCTGAGATTTCCTTTACTTTCAAATTGTGTCTCTTAAAATACGGAGGCACATGGCTTTTGTGACAGTGTGTCCTTAAGCAGCATCTTGGAAAACAGGAGAAAGTAGGTAGGGAGGAATCCAACTGGAAGAATGTTCACATTCAACCCTATGATCTTATAACTGAAAAAACCGGGGACCTAGAGGTTATGTGACTTCCCAGAGGTCAGTGCGCAGGACAGGACCCCAAATTTCCGAACAGCACGGAGCAGCAGTATCTGTGATCACAGCCGGGCTCTGCCCTCCCTTCCTGTTTGCGGACCACTGGCTGTGGCCGGGGTCACATTCTGCATGCTCCTCACCTCATCTGACCTGCACCGAACATCTGCTGGGCACAGGCATGGCCGAGTGCTTGGAGGATGGAGAGAATAAGAAGCAGCAGCTTACAGTCTCATCCTGCAGATAAGAGCTATCCCAACAAAAAGGGTATATTAAGCACTTTGGGGTTGAAAGGCAGGAGAAAGCATATTTGGTTGAGACACTTGGCCATCCCCAAGATTCCTTTGTTGGGAAACATTAGCTAATGGAAGAAAATAAATCTTTAGAGGTAAATGCTATAGGGTAGAGTTTTTCTTAGCATGAGACTTGGTACCAAAAGAATTACAAGGCATTTTCTGGAATGATCTTTCAAAGAGCCTAATGTCTGGGCACCTAGCTTTGGGCAGAGGATGTTTAAGGAAAACACGGATCTTTGGGACGTGTGGGCATGTTGTGTGAATGCACATTCCAAGGGACAGACTTTCTGTAGCACTTTAAGTTTGCTTTCTCCTGTCTACCCCTTCTCTCTTCTACGTCACTGGAAGCATCATGGTGAAAGAGAATGCACTTGGGAGCAGAACAGCCCTGAGTTCTCAAATCCCAGCTCCCCATCTATCAGCTGTGTGATGTTGGGCCAGTTAGCCTGTCTCAGCCTCAGTGTCCTCATCTGTACAGTGGGTAACAGTAGGCTCCCATAGAGGTTCAGTCCCTCGATCAGGGAGTATGCAGGCTCAGTACTGGTATGTAAAACGTCTGGCCCAAAGTTGAGCACTTGGATGCTGATGTGAGTGTTGTGTCTGGAATGGGGGCCTCATTCATATTGCAGTTTCTCTTTACTACTCGGTATAGTTTCAAACATGGATAAAAATGTCCATGGTCTGGAATAGCCCTGCAGATTCCTCTGCCGGCACTTCTTTGCCATTTTCCCAGTCTCACGAATGCTGTAGAGATGAGTTCCTACCGTCCAGGCTGAGAGAATCAGCTTGGAGGGATTTGCGAGAGACGTGCTGTGAGCGTGTGCGGAGTTGGAGAGCCCCAGGCAGCGTCTTGGGCACTGTCAGCCTCACAGCCCTGAGCTGCCCGCTCACCCACTGCCTAAGTCTGAGCGACATCCCACACGGGCTCTGTTTGGTGGGATTGAGACTGGCTAGCGTTGGCAAGCGTGGGTTCTGAGGCCCGAGTACCTGCCTTGAGTGTGAATAGGCCTATAGTGATACGGCAGAATTTCCTTAGGAAAGGGCTTACCATGTGATTCTAATCGGAGGGCCTTCCCTCTCCTTGCCAGAAACAGGACTGGGCCTCAGAAGCAGGGTCCTGGCAGCACTTGGCCAGTCCAACCCCTCTGATTCTTTCCCTTGGTTACCGTGACAGGTGGCCACCTGAGATCAGATGAGGGAGTCCACTCCATTTTTGACAAACTAGCCTCCAGAGCTTAAAAATTCCTTGAATGAGACCACTTAGCCACTTTCACTTCAAAAAGTATTCCCTGAAATGGGCCCCAGAGGTGTATCCGGAACACACATGTCGAAGTGGCTTGCGACTGCCTAAAGCCAAGAAGAAGAAGAAACAAAGATAAATGGAGCCAGCAGTTTCTTTCTAGCTCCCTGGTTTCCTTATAGCCCTGTTGTAATGATGTTATTTGGCAAAACACAGCTTACTGTCCTCGGAGTTATTCATATCTCTTCTCTTAAGTCCATAGGGATTGCTTAACACTTGAAGAAACATCAGGCTTTCTGACTGCACCCCAAGGGGAGTGAAAGCCTTGAGAGAAGAATAGTCTGTCTTGTTCTGTCTTTCTCTAACTCATTCTCCTACCAGATAGCAGTACATCCAGGGACAAATGCAGATGCCTCGGAGAAGCACAGCAGGCTCCGCTTCCTGTGCTCCCCATGCCCGCCAGGCGAGAGGAGCAGGAAGGGGATCACCCGTTGGGCTGGCTCTGACGCCGCTATTCTGGGCTCTCCCACAGTTAATGAACAGCTATCAGGCACTTGCTTTTTTTCTGCCTTGGATTATGATAATCAGCAATGGTGATTATCATTTGTAGAGTGCTTAGTATATGGTAGGTGTTCTGCATGCCGTTCCCTTGTTCCTCACCACCACTCTGCAGTGCGAACAGCACTGCCATCTCTGATGGGAGAAGGGCCTGGGAGTGTCCGGCAATGGGGGCAGCAGCCTCAGGAGCTTGGACAGGGGGCGGAGTCCCCACCCACTGGGTGGCAGCATTGTGTGCTGGGTCATCTGTCTGATTTGGACCAGGACATCAGCAAGTAGCTGAATCTAGGGACCCGGGCCCCAGCACGGGAGAGGGCTGGCAAGAGGTCAGCACCTTCCAGGCACGCCAGGACCCCAGGCTAACTGTAGCAACAATTTACACCTCCTGCCCAGGGGCTCTGGGATTTCGGATGAGCTGCCAGGGCCCGTGAGGATTGGCTCGGAACTAAGTGGGGTTTTGCCTGCAGGTTGAAGCCGCCCCACCCCACCTGGCAGGACTGGGACAAGCCAGCCTTGGCAGGAAGATGGGAAGATCGGGAACCCTTTTGATGAATTGCCAAGTTGACCCCAGTCATGTGACTATAAAGGTAGAATGGACCTCAGAAATCAGTCCAGCCCCTTCCTTTCTGAATGACTAAAGTGGGCCCTGGCCAGGGGAAGGGACTTGCCGCAGACCCTGTGGGTGTATCCTCGGGGCAAGGCCTGAACAAGAGCCTCGTTTTCTGGTTCCTTTTCATCTGGTTTTCCCACTTGGCCACCCTCTGCCTCTGCTTTTATCCTAATTTTTATTGCCGGGGCACCAGTGCCACTGCGCAGATGAGGCGATCAGCACCAGAATCCGGGTCTCCTGCCATGTGGGTGCAGGATCCTCTTTCTCCGGCACCTCACGACCTCACTCTTAGGAACTGACCCATGCATTTCCATTGAAAACAATTTTAAAATACATTTTTTTAACCACGTAGCTTACCAGGAGATGAAACATACATGAAAGGAAGGTTGCTGTCAGGCGGTGAAGAGCATTTATTGGAACCTGCTGGGTATAAAGCCAAGTAGGAGATGCTTTGAAATTACAGAAGCTACCTGACCTCGCTCTTGGTAGCTTATGTCTAGCCGCTTGGTGTGATTCTCTTCTTCCCTCTTTTCCTCCAATTTATTACTCAAGTCATCCCTTAGATAATGTTATCGATTTCTAAATTTAAGACCAAGACACTTACAGCTACAAATTATTTAGCCAGCCAGAAGTTGCGTGTTTGCACTGATGTGCATCAGCCATATGAAAAACAGGTGAGGTCCTCATACGGTGTACAGCACATTCTTCGGGGTCCTGTGGATCCGAGTCCTCAGGACAGCGACCTGTGCTCACACAGTTGTCTAGGTAAATTCCATTTATCTTGATAGTTTTAAATAGAGGAGACAAAAGAATTTATAGGAAAATGTATTTCTATACTTTCTTCTCTATTTCCTACCTGTAGGCAATTTGTAGGGAGTGTATAAGACATAGAGATCCACACTGAATGGTCAGAAAGATCTATAACTTAGATGGAAAGGCACCTGTGGGCATGTAATGGTTATGAATTTCCACACTCAGGGAAGAACTAATGAATCACCAAATGGCTTTTTCCTTTACAGCGAGGCCTGTGTTGTGGGGAGGGGGAAAAAAATCAATGAGCAAGCGTAGAGATATTAAGAATAAATAATGTTTACATATGAGAGGAACATTTGTCCTTGGGACCCTGTAGCCTTCAAAGCAAGATGAATTCAGCTACGAATTATTTGAAACAATTGGAAGTTTTCTTTTATCAGCTTCAGCAGGGGATCGAGAATCCTGCTTAATGCAGAAGTTTGAAATGTGTCAGTAAAACAGAATAAAGGTAAGAGGCAGGTAGTTCCTTGTACCACCGACCAGAAAACCTTCTGGGCTAAAGGACTCACATTTAGTGCTCGGTGTCCTTTCTAACTGCCATTGTGAAGATACTAGATATAGTGGTAATTCATCTTATTTTATGATTTATGGCTAATTCACGATTTCCGAAGCCTTTTTATCTCAGAGCCGTGAAGTCTCATTTGAGGAAGGGAGTGCGTCGTGCCTCCTGCTTGTGATTGCCTTTCCTTCCTGTTACGGTTAATGAGGATCTGGGCCAAGGGTCCAGAATAGATTTCTTACACCACAACCACTTAGTAACCAGCACATTTATCTGTGGGAGCTTTAAATGAGGCTTACACAGGGAACATGACAGGCTGACCCACTGAACAAAGCAAGAGAAAGATTGCTGAACTGACCAGCTGACACTTGCCAAGACTTTCCGTTTGCAGCACATGAGTTCCCCTGGGTGGGATGGGCCAGGGAGGCCGGAAGGTGTGCTGGGGGCAGTGGTACCTAGATGTAACTTCCTGTGCATTCGGTCTTACCCATTGGTTAATTCAGGGCCTATCTGCTTTTAACAAAACACGATGTGTTCGTGTGTTTGGGTTAGACTTTGCTGATGCGCTCATGTCACAGACCTGAACACCAGTACGTGAAATAGGAGTTTCTGCAGAGCTGTGCTCCATCATTTCATGCCACGAGGGGCAAAGTACCAGGGCAACATAAGAACGATGGTAAAAATAAAAATCTTGGGGCAAGGGCTGGAAGCGTTTCAATGAGTTTGATACTGTTTGCAGTGCATCCATTACCCCGGCTAGGCCAGGGATCCCTGACTTGGCTGCATATTGGAACCACTGGAGGAGCATTTCAAAATTAGAGTCCCAGGACCCCCATTGCAGAGGTACTGAATCAGAGTCTCCAAGGGTGCAGCAAGGAAATCTGCTTTCATAAGCTCTCCAGATACTTCTTACCCAGGTTGACCTATGGTTCCAGGGCTCGGACCCCTGCATCCCACGCACAGTCCCACCATTGCGCTAGAGTGAACCTCAGAAAACAAGAGTCAAAACAGGATCCTCTGGTTAATTCAGGACAAAACTTTAAGAGCAGACTACGTGCAGAGCACTGTGCTGAGCATCGGGGATGCACAGGCTCGTCTTTACAGAGGTCAGTCGCTGAACAGGTGTTAATACATTACCCTGTGACACTGAGATGCTGTGGTGGAGGTGCAGGTAATCGCCGTGGAGGCACGGAGCAGGGACTGGCCTTCATACCTCTTCAGCCCCGATTCCCTTCCTGTTACGGCCATGGAAGCCATAAAGGCCGCAGGTGATCCTTGACAGTGAAGACCAGGAAGTAGCCCCCAGATCAGTCCTTCCATGGTCCTGGTTGATTTTCCATGGAAGAAAGAATCCGGAAGTGTCACTTTTTTGGAGACTACACTCCATTCAGTCAAGTCTGGGCCAACTTTGCCCCTAGATAGTCGAGGTCTCATGGAAGGTCCCAGCAATAGCCTCAGTCTACGGCACCCAACAGGAAGGAAGAGGCTGTTCACACATAGCTTGGGTGTGAAGCTGATGTCACAGTTGGTGGTTTCTGAAGGCTGTGAGAAGCCACAGAATTAGCATATAGGGAGCTTTCATACTGCACGAATGTGCCATCCACTTAGTACCTTCTCCTTACCCTGATGCATTTTCCTTTTAGACTGCAATTTTGGTCTCAGGGCCATTCTCTTTTGTGACATTACAGAAGAATCTTGGTCCAAGAGGAGGGCCAACCTAAGACTGGAGCTCATTTTTGGTCATTTGGTCAAAAATAGCCATGCTCCAAGGGGTCGGGGGAAAAGGACAGCTCAGAGGTCAAGAAGTCTTTGATGTGGTAGTTTGTATTTGGGGTGTTTTTGTTTTGTTTTGTTTTGTTTTGTTTTTCAGCTTTATAACCTACTGAGAAGTTTCAGGGGAAACCTTGAGTTTTATCATCACCTCTCCTTACCTAGGAAGCAGGCACATAACTCACAGTCCAGTGATGTTTGAGACGGCCATTGTTCAGAGTGGGGGGGCTCTTAGGGTGTATGTGCGTTGGAAATATCTAGGTAGGTGATCCAAAAGGTGTCATCTTGCCTGAATGGACTCCATGAGAAATGCTCCGTGAAATGCAAATCTAGGTGCAGACCCCTCAACGGAAAAGTTTGGAAAAGAGAGTCATCGCTTACGCCCTCGGAGAGCAGGATGAAATTTGGAGGCAGATCCGCTGCCCCCAAGGGAGTTAAGGAGCCCTCCTGGGATCATGCACTCTTTCCTCTCTAGGCATTTACTCAACCAATTGCAGCCTGTTAGTAGACTTGGTTGTCAGGCTGTCACTGTTTAATAGCTTTCTATAAGATACTGTCATCTTTAAAGGCCACTAGTGAGGCTGACAGCTATGACTTGTTTATAGAAATAAAGGCAGCTTGCCTTGTTACAAAATAAGGTCTAATGCTTGGCCGGGGGGGTATATATTCATATGTGTCAGTGCTTTTTCCTCTTGGGCGAAGTTTGTTGCTATTTTTGTTGGGAGAGTAGGACTATGTCTGTCTGTCTTATGGAAGTATGTAGAAGGCTGACCCTGAGATTGTAGTGAGTGGGGCAGAGAGGGAGGTGACCAAAGGAGAATAAGAGCAGGGACTCCCTTAGACAAAAGACAGGCCTGTAGGGGAGATCCCAGCCTGAGTAACACGAGTGGCCCATCCTGTCACAATCCATGCTTCAAAGAGTCCTGCTGAGGGGCGCCTGGGTGGCTCAGTCGTTAAGTGTCTGCCTTCGGCTCAGGTCATGATCCCGGGGTGCTGGGATCGAGCCCCTCATCGGGCTCCCTGCTCGGCGGGAAGCCTGCTTCTCGCTCTCCCACTCCCCCTGCTTGTGTTCCCTCTCTCGCTGTGTCTCTCCCTGTCAAATAAATAAATAAAATCTTCAAAGAGTCCTGCTGAGTTACCCCTAGGACAGCATAGTCAGCCTGCTAGCAGACAGATGCGTGACTCATGACTGACCTGTGGCCCCGGCTGGCTGCATTGGGATGGCTGTGCAGTGTGGTTTGGGGGGTGGGGTTTCTTATGGGGATAGAAGAGACCTGAAATTTAACATGAAACAACCTTATCCCATGGGAGCTCCACTCACTTAAAGATAACCAGGTCGCCTGTAGTCTTAGGGCTTCTGGGTTTTGTAGCTATCAGTGCAGTTTGGAATAGAAGTTAGTTACTGCTCTCCCAAGTTTAGCTACTGTTGGGGCTGATTCCATTTTTAAAGAAGGAAAACTCACTGACCAGTGACCTCAGTTCTTGGGCACTGTGACCCTACACCATTTTGAAAGTTCAGAAGTTAGTTCCTGGAGGAGAATTCACTGTCCAGGAAGACAGGGTGAAGGAGTGTGTGTGTGTGTTTCCTCCCCGTGTCCCGCCCAAGTCCCTTATGTAGACTGGGTGTTGGAAGTGTCGGCAGCATCACTGTGGCCCCCGTGAACTCCCATTGCCAGGAAAGGGGGTCTGGTCTCCTGGAGTTCAGAGGAGGTTTTCCAGAAACCTCCCCTAAAGAGAGAATGTGTCTCTTGGCAGGTGTTCCTTCTTTTTGAGATGAGGATCCAGGTGTAAGAAAGTTTAATTATTTGGTTTTAAAGTTGCTCATAACTAGAGTTTGTCACCTTGACGAAGAAGTTAAGAAGCATTGCCTCCGTGAAATCCTTCCTAAAAGAAGATTCTGCCACCAACAGATGAGTTTGGTTGTGTTTGTTTTTCATGAGTGAGCCTTGTATCTGCCCCTGACCTTTGAATTGGCTCCTTGGGATCCCACTCATTTTGGTCCTTGAACATCAAAGTCCATGATGACATGGGTGCCATGGGGGGGGACCCTCTTTAATGTTTCTGTCTTAGATTTCAAAGACTGGGATTCAAAGGTTCTCCTGCCTATTGGATAAAGCAAAGTGAGAGTGTCAAGGACAGTTGGGTTTGGATTGGGGGAGGGAAGGAGCCTAAGTGAATAATGAAAAAATTTCATAGTGGTTGCTTAAATAAAAACTCGCTACAAAAACAAAACCCAAACAAAAAAACTATAAAGGCTGTCATAAGAATCTCATTCCATATTTAACTTTATGATTTCTTAGCAGTTCTTTAGGGTTGCAGCAGTATTCTGGGGGGGGGGGGCAAAAAAGGAGCATGATTAGCACATGGAGGAGGTCCCAGCTATCGAGATGAGTGTAACATTACGCATTGGGTTGTTTTTTTCCCAGTCTCCCTAGCCCTCCTAACAAACTCTACCCAAATCTTTGATTCATTATAACTTGAAAAGACTGATAGCAACCTAGAGTACAACCAGAGGCCCTTGCTGTTATTAGGCATACAAATCATAAGGCAGAAGTACCAAGAATGAAGGAAGGAAGGTCGATAAGCAGCCTGGGGCTGGAGGAACACTTCTGGGGCTCTTCTGGGTCCCTGAAATCACGCTGTGCAGAGACAAGAAGGAGGTATAAGTGTAGCCAAAGAACTTTTAACCGAGACTCAGGAAATAATGTTATGGGTAATTCTATGGATGGATGGAACATAAGGTTGGCAGTTAGAATACCACAGTCTCAGAATGGAGATGTACTTCAGATGTGCCGGGACCACCACATGGCCACAATCTCCTGCAGCCCCTACTCCTCTCCCCTCTCCACCCCTCTCCCCGGGCTGTTCTCAGCTCTCAGTTCCTGATAAGCCATAGAGCTAGAAAGGGCATTTCAGCTCTTACCCTATATAGTGGTCCCAGTGAGCACTTTCTCATTTGTTCCTAACTCAGGAAAACAATATGATTATTTTCCAGATTCATGGATATACTATTTGTAAAATTATTATTACTTAAATGGCTCAGTTTTCCTCTGCTCTCTCCCTTTTAAAATATTGTGTAATGCGGTTTTATGTGTCACGTAAGAGGTCAGGCACCATCTGGTTGGGGGTGATGGTGGCTGAGGAAGTGGGGAATGGGTTCTCCACCCAGTAGGAAAGATTGTGGCCTCTCGTAGGAATCTCTTTACTATGGATGCTCTACAGATGGCCTCTTAAGGGGAATGATTCTCTGAGCGAGTGCCAGATGACCAGATCCATGAATAATCGATTTCAGATGCACACCCTACAGAGGAGCAAAGACTCAGCCACGATTTGTGTATCACCAAAGAACAATTTTAATATTAACATTTTAGTAAGGGATGATATGGCTTATCCAGAATCCAAATTGGGGGATCGGGAGTAACCTATAGATGGGAAGATCCAACTCACAGCCTCTGGCCTGATCCTGTTGGTGGCCACCACCAATGCTGAGCACGTAGTGACAACAGAGGAGAGCTACAGGTGGGCATGAAAGCCGGGCCCATGGGGGAGGGGGTGGGAGGCAGAGAGAATTCAGTCTGGAGATGAAGGTAGGGCTAGAATAGGGAGGCTGGTGTGGCTGGTGGGCCCAGAATTCAAGGAACCTCTTTCCAGCCCCCCTTCAGAATCACTGTATCCCAGGGTCTGAGTGGAGTATATCTAGAGTCAATAGTATTTTTCTCTGCTTATGTGCTTAGCTCATCCAGCACAAAATCAGCTCCTTTTCCATGAAAGTTGACTTTAATTGAGACTAAGTAATACATACTTAAGATCAAGGATCATGGAGCCAGATCTGCATGGGTTCAGCTCTTGGCTCTACCTCTTACTGGCTTTGTGACCTTGGGCCAGTGACTTACCCTCTCAGTTCCTCGGCTTCTTTGTTTGTCCCATAGGATAATAAAATTACCTATCTCGTAGGATTGTTACGAAGCTTACACGAATTCAATAAAGTGCTTAGTAGGGTGACTGACACATAATAATTACTATATATTTATATATATCCTTGAGAGTGTGAATTTTTCACATGACCGAAACCAAATTTAACAACTCTTTGCATTGGTTGTTTGAGAGATTATAAGCCTTTGTATCTTCAATAGCCCAGATGTGCTTAAAGCTACGAACACTTAAGGACATTTTTGAAAGACACAGGCAGGATTTGAAATTCTCAGGATGAAGTTGCACGCTAGCATTCTCCAAATTTCTATTTTCTGGGTGTAAAGAATACAACATCTGCAAACAACAGCTGGACAAATATTAGAACATATAATTCCAACTTCTTGCCATGTTGGCAAAAGTATTGGGTGGGAGAGGAACAATTCTCCTTTCATCAAAGTACCTTTTTACAGCTGGAAGAAAAGAAGTTAGGTGAGTCATTTTGTGAAGGCAGCATTTCGGGAGAGCAGACCTAAGGAAACATTGTCGGGGCATGCTGGACACAATCAGATCGCGTGCAGCAATTTATTAAGAAGGCCTGGGTTCTTGAGGCAGATTGATAGATTTTATGTTGTTCATCTGGAGAACCTTAGCTGAGTTCCAAAAACCTATTTGCATCCTTGCCCAGCACTTCAGTAAGTCAGCTTCATGCAAAGTGCTGGCCTGAAAAAAGGCCAACAACAGGAAGGGCAGCCAGAAAAGGAAGCGGGGAAGCTGAGCTTCTGTGAAAAAGTGACCGCGGTGTTGGAAGTAAGCGGGCATTTTAATTGGCTTGGGACAGAACTGGCAGAGCACCTGCCATTTGTCCGGCTTTCTTAACTGCACTTTAATAGAGCAATTCTCTTACTTGATGACACCTGCTCTTTTGGGACAGAGGTGAGCCTAGGGCAAAGCAGGTAAAATAGCTACTGAGGACACACAGAGGAAATAAGACACAAAAGCAAGAAGGGCCTTGGGGCGGGAGTCAGCACGTGGGGCCAACACCGCAGGTCCGCAGCAGGGACCCTGGGCGGCCACCACCGGAGTGTCCCATCTGTAAAAGGAAGGGGTTGCAGATGATGCATCCGGTCCTCTCTGGCTCTACTCTCCTTTGTTACTAACAGCTTTACGGTTCTGGCCATGAATCCAATGTAGTGAAAGACTGAGAAGTCACAGTGTAACTAGACCTGCGTTTGCCACCCCTTGGCACACATGCCTGCCTTCAGCTGCGTGCTCCCCAATGCGAGGGGCCGTGGAACATTCCCGCTTCCACCCCTTATGGACCGGGTGAGACCAGGCTAATGCCCACTAGGAAAGGATTTCACTCCTCATCTGGAATCTGGCCCTTTTGAGACTCTACAAGTATACTTTTGACTTTTTGCTGCTTTGGAGAAAAAAACGTATATAGTAAATTCTTCAATGCATCTCCTTCCTTTATGACCTCCTTCTAAAATAAGCAAACAAAAAATAAACAAGCATCTTTTTATCAGAGCCAGGCAGGCTTCTCCCCTGTGTCTGATCTGTGGGTGTGGTGTGGAAATTGTTTGGGTCCATCTTGGCCTGCTTAGTATCCCACTGAGTCATTTCTTCCCACTACCCATTAAAGAATGCTCCAGAGAGCTCCCAATAAGAACCGTGGGCTTTCTTGGGGATGAAGATTGGAGGTGGGAGTGAGGGCCTGGGCACCAGCATGAATCTGTTACTTCTGAGCAGATTAAACCAACATGTCCATCTTCTTGCTCTCTAACCAGGAGCATAGGACACCGTGATGTGACTTTAGTCAAGGCTTCTAGCTGCTAGGTGGTTTGTGGGGACAACAGTGATGGCTTAAAACCGCTGACTTCTTTCTTTCTATAAAAGTAAACCATTTGATCAGACCTAACAAAAATGCTAATTTGACCCAGGGAACTGGAGAGGCCAAGAGAACTGAAACCGTTACATGCCTTGGCTCTGTGTTCTGACATGAAGCCAGTCCCATGAAACAGAGACGGCACCCAATTAGTCCTGGTTCCCAGGAGCTCATATGATGTATGATGCTAAGAAATAGAGCCTCCTGCTTCTGGCAAGTGATTTTGCTGTTTGGCTACCAGAATTCCGTAGGATAGAATGTCCCGGGTAATGGGATATCAGATTAATCACGGAGGCTTCGGTTGTGCAGGGATGCTCAGGACTTTTTATTCCTTATCGTAAGTTCTATGATAGTATCATATGACATGGAAAACTGAAGAATTCTACAGCCGTATTCACCTTCTCCACACCTCCCCCCATCACTTTGGAAGAGCCATGGGACTTGAGGATGCTAAAGAGAATTTTCACCGGGACTATTTATTGCATGGGTTTTGTAAGGAAACATTACCCAGTTTTGGAGGTTTTATTAAAATGAAAGACTTTGGAAACCTGTCTGTTATATGCACCCCACATCTCCTTCAAGTGAATTTGGTTTAACAGTGTCTGCATAAGCCTGCAACGTATGCATATGGCTTTATCTTGACACAGGGAGCTTTGGTTTCTCCATTCCAATGGAGAATGAATTCTAATGGAGGATGAACCTTCCACCACCTCATCTTTCCTTCCTCTTCCAGTCTTGAATTCTGCTCTGACCCATCTGCTGTGTGCTGGCGTTCTCAACCAGGAAAGACCACAGCTTTCTGAAGGGCTTCCTTCGCTCGCTAGACTGGCTGGCATTCTGGGGGACGCCGGGGGTCCAGCTCCTGTGGGTGCTTCCCACAGAGGGCTTCCCAAGGGTTTGGTTATAAACTTAGTTGGCCTGGGAACCCTATCTAGAAGACTTCTGATGTTTAGGTTTAGATGGGAATTAGAATTCTCAGCACTTCCATAGATGAGGCCCCAACGGAGCAGCCCTAAGCATGGCTTCTAGATGGTTTCAGTTGCTACTATGAGCCAGCTTTAAGCAATGAGGATGCTTCCAGTGGCAGTTAGAATATGGTCTGCCTTTGTGATGACATTATACAGACCCTGAAGCCAAAATCTCTGAGAACACGTATTTTACAGTTCCTTTAAAATGACATTTAACTTTTGGGTTAATATTTGAAAGTGAAACAGCCTACCTCATTTCCTTCCTCTGCTCAGCTGCTATGAGCAGTACCTCCAGCCAGAATTACAGGACTCACGTGTCAAGTACGGGCGAGACTCCTTCGTCATTAACTAATTGTTGATTTGTTTTTCTCTCCCAAAATGAGATGAATTTACCTATGTCTAGCTGCTTCCTGCCACAGTAGCAATCTGATTAGTTGCATTATTCTACACACACACGTTTATCTAGGCTCACAGCGGACACACCATATATACACATAGATGTGAACACACACACGTATGCTGTAATAGGTGTCTGTGTGTACAAGTAGTCATAAGAGGTCCCTGTTATCTTATTCTCACTACAAGCATTATGGGGAATGTTGTTTGTTTGCGGGGTGTGTGTGTGTGAGTTCAAAATGCTGTCCTCTATGTACCACCATTTAAAAAACCAAAGCCTAAGCTGGTGTTTGGTGCTTTTCATACATTACTTTTCTAAATCATCTCAACATGCCTATGAGATAAATAGGATTGTTGTGTTTATTCACAAATGTGGCAGACTGGCTCAGAGATTCTCGAGTTGCTTGGTGTCCGAGCCGGGATTTGGGCCCAGGCCTCTCTGACTCCAGACCCTGACTTCTTAACTATGGCTCTCTCCTGACATTTAATTATCATGACAGTCCAGCCACACAGAGGCAGTCTTACCATCATCTCCATTTTACAGATGAGAAAACAGGCCAAGGTGAAGTGGTTTGTCTAGAGCACCTGCCTTACTGTTTTTTGCCTTTGATTGAATTCCGTCATCTTGTATACCAATAAAGTTGTGACTGGCAAGTAGAATTTCCTAAATTAGTGTAGAGAGTGGAACTGGGCCACCTGACCAATTGGATCGTTCGTGAAGGTTACTTTATCTTAAACCATAAAGAGAAACATTGCTTCCCTCAAAAACCGTGATCAAAATAATTTCTTTGGGAAGGGTTGTAAATAAAGATTTATGAAGAAGAATAATACACAGCAAGCATAAAATGGTTAGTATGTGCCAGACGCTATTCTAAGTGCTTCACATATATGAATTCATTTTGTCTTTCCAACAGCCCTATGAAGAGGGTTCTGTTTGTCCCCATTTTACAGATAAGAAAACAGAGGCACCGAGAGGTTAAAATACATGGCAAGATCACACAGTAAGTGGCACAGCTGAGATTCACACTCAACAGTCTGGTCCAGAGCCCTGGGCCTCAGCCATTCTCCAGTACTGCCATCTTGGTTTTGGCTTTACTTTCATGGAGTTTGGCTGGTTTAGTAGTGAAGTTACCCTCAAGTACTTTGCTAATAAGGAGAGCAAACTGCCAGAAGCAAGTGGGGGCCCCTCAGTTGTTACACTCTTGGTCCAGATGTCTGGCTTTCCAATAGGTATGGTCACATGAAAGAGATTTAGTATTAGTTATAGTTGAAAAATAAAAAACGACTCTCCATGGAAGTGGTTAAGTATGGTGATATTCCAGGTTCGTTTCTAGAACAATAGCTAATAAAATAAATTCATAAGTGACACTTTGATGCCCTTTTCAAAAATTCTTAGCTGTTATTACATAGGTTCTAGAAAATTCCCTTACCTGGTGCATAGTTACTGATCACATTAATCCTCTGTTGTTCACTCTTCTCTTAAATTGGTGACGGGGGCGTCTTCTTACCTTGGCTCTGGCCTGCTGCATACCTGCAGTCCGTCTTCCTCAGCGATCAGCATCTTTATCACCATTTAACAAGAAAATATTTTCAATTAGCCACGGGAAAGACCTGGGTTTACATTCTGCTGTCAGCCCCTACCTTGTTAAGCACATTAGAATCTGAAAAGAAAACCAGTAAAAATCAAACTACAGCAAGAAGTTGCTGACTCAAGTGAAATCTGTGGTCTCCTTCTTGAAATCAGAATAATTTTTCTCTGTTGCTTTGCTTTGGCAAGATTTCCACCTCTCCTGATAACTGCCTTAGCATGTTTTATGAACTGAAATCCGAATTCACTTTCCTTTAGCAACTAAAGGAAATTCTCTTGCTTCTGCTAGAAAGTTGAGAGTCCCCAAACTTCTCTCTACATCTGAAGCTGTTTGCCAAACAAGTTTGCCTCTTTTTGAACATAGCATCGGTTTTTAAAAAACATTTAAACAGGAAACACATTTGAAAATGTACAAATCTCCCGCAAGTTTATTTTACTTTTAAAATCAGATGAGGATGGGGGCAGGGGGATCATTCTGTTCTTAAGAGAACCCTTTTCCTGTCTGCTCACAAGGGATCAAAGAATATAGGAGAAATATCTGGAGCTTTCGACTCTATCCAGCCTGGGTTGGAGTCTGGACTCCACCATTTCTACTACTTATGGCCCTGAGCCTCCACCTCCCCATCTGTGAAATAGGAGTTACAATGCTGTGATCATCTGTGGGCGAGGAGGCCAGTTAGAATCAACCAGGATAGAAAGGAAGGCAGCAACTTGACTGTAAGATGTTTGTACACTCTGCTCTTTCTAGCCCATGATTTGGCAAGAGAGCAAATGCTAAATACTAGGTCATAATGAGCCTATGAGACAGCCAACCAAAGGTTAGTGGTAGTTTTGGGGTATAGAGGGAATAGCTGGAGTCTTAGAATCAGATGACTTTGAATCTTAACTGCTCATTAGCTGCGTCGCCCTTGGCTAGTTATTTTGCTTCTCTGAGCATTAATATTCTCTTGTATAGGATGGAGACAATAAGGTGGGCCTTCTTATGTCTCCAAACTGTTGTGAGCATCAGACAAAGGAACAGAGTATGTTTTGTAAACCGGAACGTGTGATCTAGCTGTAGGGGGCCATGGGGGATGATGGCCCTTCAGATCCAAACACCCATGCATGTAAGCGTCTATCTCTGGATGCATCTAGGATGGAGTAGGATAACGCATGGCCTTCTTGCAGAGCATTTCTGCAAAGCAAGAGTTGAGATACTTTTTCTGGGAGAAGGGTTTTCCTAGGTTTCTTTAAAGGTATGAGTTATGCCTGGTTAGGAAATTTCACTTATATGTGCAACTGGAGAAAGGCAAAAGTTGAGGTAGGAATTTTTATTGCAAACAGAGAAAGGTCTAATAGAGTAGGAGGATGGGGCACCACGAAGCAGAGGGACGGAGTTTGGAGAGTAGAGCAGGATTTCCACGTGCCATTATTAAACCTAATAATTCAAGGTTCAGCATTTGGGGAAGAATAATCAGCCATTGTGCTACAGTCAAAGACATCCAAGTGTTGACTTTCAGAGAGTCTGGGGTTCCTCTGGCCCGGCTTTGACTCTGGTGCTTTGAAGGAGGAATCATACTATCTTTTCCATGTGTGCCGGGAGTCTAAGTGGCTATGTCTTCTTTAAAAAACTTCTGTGATGATGAATGTGTGCGTGGGATCTGCTTAAGCTGGGAATTCCTTTGAAATTCTTGTTTCTGATTGCTCTCCATGGCCCAGAGAAGGATACTGGCCACATTTGGGTATGAAACTCTTGAGCCTAGCCGTGTTCTCTGGCCCCCGGAGAGTCATGTTCTGTTTGAAAAGAGCTGAAAAGATGAAGGCTGTTTTTTCACTTGGGATAAGAATATCCTTCTCAAAGCAGTAAGGGCTCTGTGAGAATAACAGGATCCATATGTTGAAGCTGGCAGCTAATGTTTAGCATATGGGCCAGTGAACCTTTCAGGCAGAAATATGCCTCTAATTCTCTAAAGAATGCCCCAGTAAACTCCAGAAAGGACCCCATTACATAGGTGATGGATGCCATAGGCACAGCTCCTGGGCCTTCATGGGCCATCGTTCCGTGGAATGCGAGCCGTGGACAGAATGGAAAGGTCTTGGCTGGCCTTGCGATGGATGGCGCTGGCCTGCGGCCCTCTCCGTCAGGCCCCATGCCCCCAAAATCAGCTCTGTTCTGTTAGGGGAGGGTGCATCTGAGGGTCATTCCTCACATTCTCCAGACTGTTCGTCAAACCGGATGAATGGAAACTTTTTGTCCCCTACCCACAGAGGCAGCACTGTGGAAAGAACACTTCCCTGGGAGCCGGGGGGCCTGGGTTCTACGGCCACCACCACCCTGGCCCTAAATAGAGGTGACCTTAGCGAAGTCACTTTATTGCTCTTTCTCACCTGGAAAATAAGCAGGTGCAACATGGTGCTGGTTGAGACTCCTTCTGGCTCCCTCAGTTTGGAGCTGAGCGCACCTACTCTGGCCAGAGGAAAGCGGTGGAAACACCACAGCTAGAGACACCTACACGGGGTCAGGTGCCCTCGCAGCTCCGTGTGCTGCGTAGCATTTCGTTGCTCTCTGTGAGAGTTCAGTCCTGGGCCGGGGATGAGTCATCCGCAGTAAACCCAGTGAGGGAGTGGCTGGCTGCCCCCGGATTACTACGGTATTTCTTCCAAACCAGCATTTGGACGTCTGAGTGTCCCCCTCCTGTTCTCACGGTGGAGCACTCAGCATCCTCCCCGGGCCTGAACTCTGTGCCTGATGCCTCACTCTGCGCCCTCCCTCCTTCCTCCCGCAGTTCCTTTCTCCACCAGGCCACCCACCTCTCCTCTGCCTCTGCTGCTTCTCCAGGGTCTGCTTTGTCTGTTGTAGGTGGCAAGCAAGGCCGCGCCCCCGGTAGCGTGGTGCTCCCCACGCTCGCCTTGCCAACCCCGTGCAGGTCCTTTGATCCCTCTGCTCTGCTGAGTGCACCACGGTCCCTTCATCACGGGAGCACAGACTGAGACAACAGCGGCTCTGCCTGCAAGTCCGTCTCCATGGCAACCAGCAGGCCCTCGGTTCTGCGGTGCAGAGAAAATGGCCGTTCGAAGGAAGGGCTCGCTGAGTCTCTATTACCAGGCCTCTTGAGTCCCGGCCCCTCCTCCATATCCATATCCACTTGAAGAAGCTACATGCGTTGAACCAAATGTCCATTAGCTTTTAGCTTTCCGATTTACTTTACCTAAGAGGAGGGGGAGGCAAAGGAAGTTGAATCCAAATGGATAAAAGCATTTTTTCCCTGCCCTAACACTATATTTTCATGAGGAACAGTTATCTGCTCCGAGCAGATATACGAGGGACCGAAGGAATACGGCAATCTGTGGGATCCAGTGCAATGTATTTTGCCTTATCAGTGGAAAGGAATGACAGAGCATGGGTATCGTCAAATAGAAATTCAGCACAAGTAGCCAGGAGATACAGGGAATTCCTCAGGGCACAGGCTACAGCCTGCCAGGAGGGCACCTGACTAGTTGGAGTGATGATGCTGCACGCTGTCTCCCCTTATGGAAAGAGGGGTGGGGTCCCCTAGTCACGAGGCAAGGTGAGCATCTGGCATCCCCTGCTTCCAGATCCATCTGGATCGTCACAGTGAATCCCCCACAGTCATGAAGCATGGAGACATGGGAAACTGGAGGGTCCCTCGTCACACAGCCATGGGGATGCTTTAGGCTGATTTCCAGAAGTAACTGATCTGTTATTTCTGTGAATCCCAGAGGTGCTGCTGTCTGGAGCAGGACCATGGCCTTCTCAAGAGGTCAGAAACATGTAGAGTGGGGGGGGGGGTCACCCCAAATCTCCCAGGGGACCCCACGCTGTCTGACAGGGGATAGCCGTTCCACAGGGAAGGATCCGGACCGTGTCCATTCCTGGCTTCGGCACGGGAACCATGGATTCTTTGGTGGTGACAGGTTCTCAACCCAGACCACATCCTCCCTTCACTCTTTCCTAACGTGAGCAGGGAGACCCCATCTTTGAATGGAAGCTCTGGGTTCCCTTCTCAAAAATCCTAATGTGTGTTTCAACCGGATGTTGTCTTTTCCAGTTTCCCTGCAGGTGGATATCGTCCCCAGCCAAGGAGAAATCAGCGTCGGAGAATCCAAATTCTTCTTATGCCAAGGCAAGTGCCCTGTGCCTCACCGCATTTAAGGAAAGGCCGCCAGCAGAGCAGTAGCCAGTTGGCCTGGGTGTTCGGGGCCAGAGGGCCAGCGAAGCTCTTAGGCCTCTTCCTTCCCCTCACAAAGGGCTTCCCCAGCACAGTGAGATGTGTCATCTGGGCTTCTGCGTGGTGATGGAGGAGGTCTAGGGATTTCCTGAGGAAAGTTAGCACAATTCCCAAAATAGCGAATCACCCGGGTCCCCTGCTCTGTACCCAGCCGGAGTTCTGTGGGTGACGCGGGAGAACAGTGCTGCCTCAGAAACCATGCTTCAGGGGGTCGGCGTAAGGCTTACTTCTTAGAATCTCCCAGGACACAGAAATCCAGGAAGGTCTGAAACTTGCCAGAAAGGAAACTGAGCACCGCTATCTCTTGTGCCGTGAAAATGTGGGTCCCGGGTTTTCCAGGTCTGTTGTGAATACCGATATTCTGTCCCATTGCCCCCCACCAGAGCTCCGGGGTTTGTCAGACCTGGTGCCCTTGTTTTTTGTTTAGAAAATTTGCCCCATTTCCACAGCTCAGATAACATCAGGAAACGTCCTGTGGAGGAGAAGCTTCCAATTAGGCTTTGGACTCTCCGAATGTGACAGGACTGGGATTCAGATCATGGAAGAACCAGGGAAGTTGAGCTGAGCTAGGTGTAAACCATGACATTTAGCAAGCAGCTTTTGGCAGGGAGGGGCCTTTAAATGCAGTCATGATTTGCGTTGGGTGAGGTGCCTTGTGGCCGCCGGATGTGTTCAGTCCAGCTTTGCCTTCATTACAGCAATTTAAACGATCTGGAGACACAGCCGTGGAGCCCACAGCACATCTTGCAAATAGCGATATTTATTGAAAACATGATGGGCCCTGAAAGGAGGACGGCTTCATTTCCATACTAAGCATCTGTGCAGGGCTGGGTGGTGTGGCCCGGGGAGGGGCGTCATGCAGAGAGGAAGGCGCCGCCGGAGAGCCCTTGTTCCCGCACAGTGTCTGAGACCGCTCAGCAGCGGCATCTGCCCCTCCTCGGTGCCCCGGGGAAAGGACGCATGGGTGATTCTGGCTATCTTCTTTGCAGGATTGAAGGAGATGAATCTGTCTATCTGAGACGGGGTGCTGAAATGACAGTCGAGCCAGTTTGGGCCGGCAGACGCTAGAATAAAATTGGTTGGAATCCACACTCCTAGACTAGCTGGTGTCTCCTCCTCCTCTCTGGAGACCACAGTCCGAGCCCTCAAGAACAGGCTGACTAGTTGGCTCAGATGCGCCAGGCCCTTGACCTCAGATCCTAGACATGAATCCCCTCTGCCCCCTCTTCTATGAGGCTGGAGCTCCTCTCTTAGAGCCTGGCACACAGTAGGTCCTCAGCAAATACCTCTCCTCGTCCCTCACTAAGGATAGGCATACTCACGAGGGGTCTTCGAGTTCTTTCCCGTCACTGTGAGTGGTGTTTTGTGCATCACGATGAAGCACAGAAGCCAGGGGAAGGCGGTGTCACGTCCTCTGCATGAATGCTCTCCCTCCCCGGTCATCGGGCCGATGACCTCTTGTTCGGTAGCTGCTTCTGAGTACCCACAGTCACCCTGGAGGGGACTCTGTCTTTTCAACTCCCACGGTTTGAAAATTATTTCTTCCTCTTCAGTGGCGGGAGATGCCAAAGATAAAGACATCTCCTGGTTCTCCCCCAACGGAGAGAAGCTCACCCCAAACCAGCAGCGGATCTCCGTGGTGTGGAACGACGACTCTTCCTCCACGCTCACCATCTACAATGCCAACATTGATGACGCCGGCATTTACAAGTGTGTGGTCACTGATGAGAGCGGCAGTGAGTCAGAGGCCACGGTCAACGTGAAGATCTTCCGTAAGCGCCTCCTCCATCTTCTTCCCTACTCCCGGTCCTCTCCTTTGGCTAGGAAGACACGTGGGTAGCAGGCAGAGTGGGATGGCAGCCAAGGGCTCCCTGAGGCCTTCCTCCTTCCCACTCTCTGAGTCTTTTCTGAACTGAGCTAAGAGCTCCAGTATGTTCTTAAATGATCCTGGGCCAACTCAGAACGCACAGCCCTGGGTCACGTGGGTCCCAGCTGCCTCCCTCTGGCCTCCATTCTCTAAATTCAAATCACACAGTTCCCAGAGGGCTGCTAAGGGCGCCCCTTCCCTTCTCCAGGTACTGGCTGGCTATCGTACAATTCACGTGTCCCCTTTTATTTCACTCTCCCCTGCTGCTAATGGAGTCCAAAGGCTCCGTGGGGTGTGGGGGATTATTATCTGAACACTCTGGACCGCTCAGAGCAGGCAGTTCCCATTGTCAGTGAAATCCAGGCTGGAGGTGGCATCTCATTACCTTGTTATCATGCATCTGTCTCATTGGCCAGTGTAATGGTGGGTGACAGCTAATGGAACAGTATTGATTGCCATAGTATTTAATCCCATTAAGCCTGCCTTTCTTCTGTTGTGTTCTTCAAAATGTTCTCTGCTCTAGGAAAGCTGGGTTTGGGGTGTCACACAGAGTGGGAGACTGATGACCAATCATTGTAGACTAGGTGTTGTACCAATTCATGCACCTTGCTTTGTGCTTCATTGGCACCATCCCACAGGGCAAGGGACACTTGGTAAAGAGACTCCTTTACCTCCATAGATCCTTTTCCACACAAAGTATGATAAATTTAGCACTCAGTGAATAGACATTGACTGCCAAACATTGATGCCATATTCCCCTACTTAAACCAGCTGTTTTGACGGGCATCTTGGCCAAGGATGGGTGGGACCCTCTCTTGGGCCACTGAAGATATATATGGGTTGAGAGCTGCCCACAGCTTGAATCCAAGCAGTATGGCTCTCGCAAAAGGGGGTCTGTGTGGGGCAACCAGCTGTTTTCCCTCATTCTTCTCTTGCTCATTTTCCAGAGAAGCTCATGTTCAAGAATGCACCAACCCCGCAAGAGTTCAGGGAGGGGGAAGATGCTGTGATCGTGTGTGATGTGGTCAGCTCCCTACCCCCCACCATCATCTGGAAGCACAAAGGCCGAGATGTCATCCTGACAAAAGATGGTGAGGCCTGAATTCCCTGGCGGCTGCCCTAACCCCCAAGCCACAGGGTCCCTTAGGGTTTCCACCTCAGCCACCCTCCGAGGCATTTCAACCCAACCTCAGATCCCAGTGTCCCACAGCCCTGTGCGTGTTCCAGGTCCTGAATGCGTGAATACCTGGAGCTTGTACATTCAGGCACTTGACCTTGTCTCCAAAGAAAAAGATAAATTTCCAGTAGACTTTTGCTCTTGGCTCTCTGTCAGCGCCAGGGCCACATGTCTTGATTTCGGTGTAAAGCCACCTCCCCCCAGCCCCAGAAGATTGCCGCTAGGGAAGAGGAAGGGCCCTGCAACCTCCCTGCAGATACCAGAATTCTCTGACTGACCCTTGGATGAACCCACCTCTTGTCTCTTCTAGTCCGATTCATAGTCCTGTCCAACAACTACCTGCAGATCCGGGACATCAAGAAAACAGATGAGGGCACTTATCGCTGCGAGGGCAGGATCCTGGCACGGGGGGAGATCAACTTCAAGGACATTCAGGTCATTGTGAACGGTGAGGAGATCCGTTCTTCCTGCTCTCTCCATTAGTACCACCTGGGTCCCCCAAATCCTCCGGAACTTCCTCTTTGGTCTGTTAAATAAATCCCATCCTGACACAAGCATCTATCTCAAGTGAATCCCCCCTCCCGGTAGAGCCTCTGGCTTGTTTTCTTTTTTCTTAATACACTTGCCTTTTGGGTCTCCCTCAACTCGGAGGACTTCTAGTGCAATTCTTGAATGTCCTCCATTGTCTTACAGCGCTAGAAATTTTTTGCCATGCTTTCTAATACTTATTCATCCTTCCTTGTCCTTGAGGTTACCATAATTGTGAGATTAGTCCCTTGGTTCAATGTTCAAAGAAAATACTATAATCAGTTCAGTCCTCAGAATAGTCAGAATCAGGGCCACGGGCTTATTAATCTTAATCTGCAATGTGTCACATAAACACACCCGTGGAATCGATTTGACATTTACAAGATGTTTACAGGAAATTATAATGTCAGTACTAAGAAAATAAGTAAATCGTGGTTGAATTGTTTTGGCTATTGATATATATTTTTTGCCAAATTCTCCCCCTCTCATTCCTTTGGTAAAAACTGTTTGTGCACAGGGCTGTTTTTGACAGTCCCAGAGAAATGTCACTCAGTGAGCTGGTGCATTTTGTATTGGTATTAACCATCTAACCACCGAGAACAGGCATTTTCAACTTTTCCCAGAATCAAGAACCCCCTTTTGGATGTCAAGTTCTACTTACCATGGTAGTTATAAGATTAATATGCATTAATTGAAAAAATACATCATGATAAATAGCTACTATAAGCTGAATCCTATTTTGAAAGGAATAAGACCTATTAATGTAGCTTTTAAAGCTATGTTATTAAAAAACAATATTATGTATTATATATAATGATACTTTGTATTGTTGAAAAACACTGATGCATGTTTGTGGGTGACTTACTTATTCAGTTTGGAGTAATTATTTAGGACACATTGGAATTTAGATCCCTTATACTAATTTTGCAGCTGCCTAGAACTCTTGACCTCGTGGCCGTGACCCTCTGACCTGAGGTCCCCTGGAAGTGCCTCCTCTCTAGGCTACTGGGTTCCTCTAGGTTTTCACAACCCCCCCTGACAGCTCTTCTTTCCTTCAGTGCCGCCCACTGTCCAGGCCAGGCAGAGCATCGTGAATGCCACCGCCAACCTCGGCCAGTCCGTCACCCTGGTGTGCGATGCCAAAGGCTTCCCAGAGCCCACCATGAGCTGGACAAAGTAAGAAACTGGCTCATGCCTTTTATCATGGACTCGTGGAGAAGGGAGCATGGAGCCTGCTCTGTGTTGGCATGTCCGTGGCATGGGTATGGGCTGCTTGGGAAGATCAGCTCTGGGTGCAGCCTTTCTGTAGATTCCTACAGAAGGAATCTATAGATTTTGTAGATTCTATGGATTCCTTTCTATAAGCTTCTCTCGCCTTGTGCATTGGACCCCTTCCAATGGGGCAGAACCAGAGGGCGTGGCCTTGGAGGCCCTCTTTGGAATGTTTGTAGATAGTTTATAGCCCTTGGAGAGAAACAGAGGTTTGGGTAGAGGAAGCAAAGGTGTGTATGTGGAAGTACAATTTGGGGTGTTGACTTTCTGTGAAGACTGAGTCTTTCCCATGGGCTCAGTCTGCATTCTGTGGAAATGGGTTAAAAATGAACATCTTACTTCTGTGGTCAAAATCACGGCACTTGGCATTTCTGCACCATGTAGGGATGGGGAACAGATAGAGAACGAGGGAGACGAGAAGTACGTCTTCAGCGATGACAGTTCTGAGCTGACCATCAGGAAGGTGGATAAGAACGACGAGGCCGAGTACGTGTGCATTGCCGAGAATAAGGCTGGAGAGCAGGATGCATCCATCCACCTCAAAGTCTTTGGTAAGGACGGTGGGGTTCAAGGTCATTGTTCTGCCACAGTTCCTCTTACCCCGCACACTCCATCCACCAGCAGGACCCCGTCCTCCAGCAGGACCCCGTCCTCTCTGCCTTGGAATCTGTTCCAGGTGCAACCACGTCTGCCATCTCCACCCCTATGCCCGAGTCCACACTGTCTGCCTCCTCTCTTGGTCAGTGACACAGTCTCCACCCCATGGTCCCCTTCTGCCCCTCCTCACAGTAGCCAGAATGGCCTCAAGCACCAGTCTTCTGTTTAAAATCCTCCCATGGCTTCCTGTTGCAACCAGAATAAAATCCAGACTGCCTGCCCTGGCCTGTGAGACCTAACCTGAGCTAGCCCCTGCCTTCCTTTCCAGCCTCGTCTTTCCTCCGCTTTGCTCCACACTGAAAACTCTCCAACCCCTCAGGCCCCCCTTCTGTGGCTCAGCCAACACTGAGCTTGTTCCTTGTCTTCGGGACATTGCACTTGATACTTCTCCTGCTTGGAATGTCATTCCCCCACATCTGCTCTGAGCCGCCTTCTGCACCATTCAGACCTCAACTCAACCCGCCTTCTCAATGAGTCCTTCCTGCACTACCCTGGCTAATGCACCACCACCACCCACCCACCTCCGCTGAGCGCTTCCACTGATCTGACTGTATCTTCTTCACCACACTTGTCCTGCCTGAACTGGCCTCATTTCCATGTTTGCTCTGGGGATTGTGGTCTCCGACCTCCATGAAGCGTGTAAACACCAAGATAGCAGAGTGCTGGTTGTTCTGTCTCTCTCCTGCTTTATCTCTGCCACTCCCAACAGTGCCGGACTTGGGAAGGCCCGTGATAAACAGTAGTGACCATCCGGCTGACTGCCTGTGTCCCCCTTGCTTCTTTCCATGGCCCATGTGAAACGGTGCCACCAAAGTCATGAGAAGAGCCCCTAGTCTCTACTCACTCCATCTCGACAAACTCGGTTAACTTCCATTCATTTGGAACTGAAATGCATTTTGACCTGACCTTGGAAAGAGAATTTGTGGCAGAGAAATGCTTAACCTATTGGCTGTCAACACTTCCTGCTCATGTTTTTTTTAAAACGACATGGGATGCCTGGGTGGCTCAATCAGTTAAGCATCCAACTCTTGATTTTGGCTCAGGTCATGATCTCAGGGTCGTGAGATAGTGCCCCTCATCAGGCTCCGAGCTGAGCATGGAACCTGCTTGGGATTCTCTCTCTCTTTCTCCCTCTGCCCCTTCCCACTTCTCTCTCTCTCTCTCTCTTTTAAAAAAAAAGACAGGGAAGCTGGTCCACTGTAGATGGTGCCGCTAGGCACCAAGGGGCAGCTCTGGTTCACATGGTTCCAGGTCACTACAGTGTGTGCCTGGGAAACCTGCTTGGGACCTGCTCGTGGGGCCTGATCATAGATCTTTGGAAGATCAAGTGCTTGTGTGCAGCTGGACCTGCTAATCATAGATGAATCTTATTTCTCTATTAATGACATCTGGGTTTAGAAACAGGTTATTAGTTCGGTTCATATCAACTGGATATACTGGAGAGTGAAAGCTAATGGCCTTGGGAAATATTCTTGACAGTTTTTTCTCTAATTCTCTTCCCCAGATTTGAATCACTCAGATTTCAACTCCTTCTGTATTATAAAGATAGGTGCATTGTTAAGGTATTCCTTCATTTAACAGATAGTGATTAAGCACCAGCGTTGCTGGACCGAAGGGCATCTGAGATATGAGTATGATGTGGTCCTTTAACTCTAAGAAGCATGAGGAGGGAGATGAACATAGAAGCATATAAATTATAATAGAGAGCGTCAGCCAGCAATATTTGAGTGTCTTCTGTGGGCCCAGCCATTGTCAAAGTGATGAGGATGAAAAACACGAGCTCTGTCCTCATCCGTGGGCTCACGGGCTAACATGGGTGACCAAGGCTGAAATTTTTAGTGACGACCCATTGTAAGGACTTCATAATGGTAATGGGCACAGTGTTTTAGAGGAAAAAAAGACCTGTGGTCATGCGGGACAGAAGGCAGAGAGGTCTTCACAAACGGTGTGCTGTTTCCCAAGCAGGACTTCCCAGGTGCAGAAGGGTGGGCGCAGGCGAGGCGCCCAGGCCACCCAGGCGCAGACGCAGGGGCGGGAAGACTGCGTGTTACGCTGACTGTGAGCTCCTTGCAGACAGGGGCCGTGTACCCCCAGCTACGAGGACAGTGTCTGGCAGATCATAGATGCTAGAGTTTGCCTAAGTGAAAGCAGAGCCATTTGTTTTATGTTAATGAAGCACAGTGCAGATGGCAAGGAGAGGAGTCTAGAAATGTGTAACTATCACTTGTCTTGGGAAATTCTTATATATTAGCCCCATAAAGTAATAATAATACCCGACACAAAGCGAGCGCTTAGAATGTGTCAAGCACCATGTGAAGTACTGTGTGTAACTGACTTTTAATCTGCAGCACAACACTGTGAGGTAGAGTTCATTCTTTCCCCTATTTCACAAAAGAGGAAACTGAGCCCAGAGAATTGGGTGACCTAACCAAGGAGCCAGGGTTCAAACTCAAACAGTTGGCTTGGAAGTTCCTTTCCGTGAGCTAGCAAAGGGGAGTTACTACTCCATGAAGCTCCACTGGACACAGACTACATCTGAATTACAGATGGGATGGCTGGGAACACCGAAGTTAGCGTGCCCTCCCTTTCCCACCATGGATCACACGGTTTCTCGGTAGAGATACACTCAGTTCTCACTTGGCTGGTCAGGAACAGATCTTGGATTCTTTTCCAGGCCTCTCCGGTGCGGGTGGCTGCCCCAGGAAGGAGGCGTGGGTAGTGAGTCAGGAGCCACGTGGGGCCAGTAGAGAGTGAAGAGCTGGATCAGGTCTAGGGGAGGAGCTAACAAAGCAGGGAATGAATGTAGGATGCAGGAACTGTGGCAAGACAGGCTTTGTCTTTCCACCCACCTCCCTCACCAGGCATGCCCTCCTGTACCCCGCCCCTCACACACACAGAGTTTCTTTCCCAAGACCGCAGCTGGGAGAATATAGATGCTAGTCCAGAAGAGCAAATAGAGGAGAGGTGGCCAGACTCTTGCAGAGACAGGCAAGTAAACCACAGACTCCTAGGGACTCTGTCTAATCCAGCCCCCATCCAGAACGCGAGTCCCCCTCTGTGATCTCCAGGGGAGAGTTCACATAGCCTCCTTGGAGTAACCTGGTCCCTCTTGTACACACTGCTTTTCCTCTCCATTTCACATTCTTAACCTCCTCTCCCTCCTCCTCTGGCCTCCCTTGGTTTAGGAGATTGGTAGGAAGGCCAGGACACGGGGTGGGGAGGGGCTAGCGAGGTAGTGCTCCCTCTTTCTCTTACTCTCTGTCCCTCCCGTTCCCCGTGCCTTGCCGTGCGGACCGGGTTCCCCAGTGGCAGCAGTGAGGCAGAGAGCACAGAAACCAGTAGCTCGGATGGTAGAACAGGGCTCAGAACTCCTGTGATGCAAGATGGGAAGGCATTTAGTAGGTACAGGGCACATCTAAATTAGAGAGTGCCGTAATTGTACCTTATCGACATCACTTTTCCCTAAGAAAGGGTCACGTTCTAGCATGCATTGCCCTAGTTATCAGCCAGAAGCTCTTTTTACTAAGTACTTACATCCTACCTTTCTTTAAATTTGGCAATGAATTTCCATTGCTTTTCTCCCCCATGGGCCCTTCTGAAAAAGTATTTTTGTCTCCGCATATTCCTATTATGCTCACACAAATGCTCTTGAGGTCTCGTGCTGCTGTGGGCTAAGGCAAGTTCACCAGTGGGCTTGCTTATCTGACCCCTTAGGACCAAAGCAGCCTTTGTGAGTTACAGCACAGTGTAAAGCCTGAAGGGAGGTGCACCTGGTCATGTCCAGCCTCTCAGCACAGAGGAGCAGGGCCCCAGAGCCCTCCGTGAGCTGGGGAGGCAGGAGCCTGGGTTGGGGTGGGAATAGACGAGACCACCTCTCAGTGGCAGGGTGCAGAGTCATGGGCATGCCAGAAGAGGAGAGCTGTTGTGCTGGGAACACTCCCAAGGACATCTGTGCTCACAGGAGGGTCCGTGGGGAGAAGTGCAATGGAACGATCTGAGGCAGTAAGTCCCATAGCAGCAGGTGGAAAATAGAACAGGGACCCAAAGTCAAGGGCCCACAGCAGACATTAATTAAGATGGTGTAAGTACCATCTGAAGACAAAACCTGGAGATGTTCCTGTAGATGCTGGTGTGCAGAGGGAAGTGACCTTGCAGCTGTCCCTGTTTGCCTGAGGATGCCCATTGTCCCCGGGTAATTAGTTAGAGCATTCCTTTTCACTCTCAAGAGTGCCCTGATTTGGACAATAAATTATATTGATATCCTAACCCCAAGGCAATATCCTGAGCCTTCAATGAGTTCTGACAATAGCTTTGCTGCTTCTGTAATGCAGAGAGGTTAGGTCATTAGTGAGAAGCTTGCCTGCCTTCCAACAGCCCTCTGTAGACCATACAAAATTAGCTGTTGTTAATAGTGTTTTTAGTAAGAATATAGTTTGCTTTTTTCTAAAGACTTGTGCAGTGCACCCTTTGTAACCCTCTGGGAAATGGAGCCACCAAACCAGATATGAATAGACATTAACTATCCCTTGTTTGTCTTCTATTAACCTTTTGATGCTGGGACAAAGTGCTAGGGGTCATGACAAGGCCAGCAAACACTGTCTAGGTCACCATATCCATCTAGGTTTCAAGAGGCCAAAAATTCAGCCTTTCTGTAACTGCCTCCGGACCTCAAAACAACTGTTCAGTTCCGTGAATTCAGTTGTTTGGCTGAATTTTATTTTATTTTTTTACACTTTTTTAAAGATTTCATTTATTTGAGAGAGAGAGAGAGAGAACACGAGCAGGGTGAGGGGCAGAGGGAGAAGCAGGCTCCCCACCGAGCAGGGAGCCCGATGCAGGGCTGGATCCCAGGACCCTGGGATCATGACCTGAAGGCAGACGCTTAACCAACTGAGCCACCCAGGCGCCCCTTTTTTACACTTTTCAATCTGTGATTTTAACAGTGTAGAAATTCAACTTTTATTTTATCTTTCTCAAACCTCCTGTCCAGCCGCACTTAACAGTTAGTCCATTCAGTATGAGTTGTGACCACCTTGAAAGTCTTATTTATCAAGATCGACACAGAACCTTTCTGTGGGAAAACCTCACTCAAGTGAACTCCATCAGTTCCAATTTGTGATCATTTGGCCCCATTGGATTGAGACATGCCTGGGTGCTTGCCATCAAAAAAGAATTTGCCAAGCAAGCGTTTAGTACAGATTAACTGTAGTAGAATACTTGGCCTATATGGATAATTTTATATAGAAGCAGGTATTTGCTACAGAAAACGCACAGCCTTTAAAGCACTTGCCATTAAAGCAGAATCGGGGGCGTCAACTTGTAGGAAGTATATAGACAGTCGTTTATTAACCTACTCAGGAGCAGCGTATGAATTTGCACTTCTTTCAGAAATTATCCCATAAATTTGATTTATTTATTTTTTGTTTATCTAGCCTCGTCTTTTTCCCCATTAGTGAAATAAGTTACATTTGTGCAGCGTTCTTTTCTCTTCTATGGAAAGTTTTGCAATTTCAGAGTGTAATTGTTTTAAATCAGGAAAAGTCAATTTTCTCTAATGTTTTAACATTTAACTCCGATTCCAAATGCTTGTGTTTTCTGGCATTACCCAAAACATTTGGAAAATGAACCCATCTCCTCTCCTTCCTATCCCAGCCCACTCCGCAGCCCGCAACCCGTCTCTTGCCCCATTTCCCTGCTTGAGTCAATACTAACACAGCTCTCCCAGTCAGTGAGAAGCTCAGTCACTTGCACTCCTTCTCATTCCCTTCTGATTCTTGCCATGGCTCCTTCGCCCTCTGTTCACTTGGCACTTCCCGTGAAGCCTTCGTGAGCACCTCTCTCAGAGCTGCCCTTCCCTGTCTGCCCCCCACCCCACCCTCCCCCAGGACCACCCGGTTCGGGACTCTGTTCCACCACATCTGGGGCACTGTCAGAGTTGTCAAAATTGGTTTTCCCACCTCAAGGTTTTCTCCATTCTCAATCTTGAGTTTTTTGCGGATTAACCTTCTTGAAGTACAAGTGATCATTTCATTCCTCTGATCGAACACCGCCAGTGGGCTTCCATCGGCGCCCGGAGATCATTCAAAGCAAGCACTGTAGCCAGGCAGCCATGACTCCTCCCTCTAGCACCACCTCCCCCTGCCGTGATGCATAAACATGGCCCCCATCACACTGCCCTCCTCATGTGTCCTTGCTTCTTTGCTCGCAGTCAAGCAGTAGTCTACACTGAAAATGACTCTATCCCAAAGTTCCAGGTACTGAAGATGTCATGGCCCAGCCCGAAAGCTTCCTCCTCATGAAGGCTCCAACCAGATGAGTGCTCTTCCTCTGCCCCATGCGTTCTCCACCCTGTGCCCTGGACGCTCGTTCTCTAGGGGATCTTGTTGTTAATGGTCTCACATTGATGTTGTCACATGCCTATTCAGTTCTGTAGCTCCTGCAACACCTAGAATAGGGTCTTATACTCAGTAAGGACATAACCTGTGTTGAGTGGGTGCATGGTATAATTTAAACCCAGAAAGCTAAACCAATCAGATAAACTCATGAACATGTCTTGTCTTTTCAGCGAAACCCAAAATCACTTATGTAGAGAACCAGACCGCCATGGAACTAGAAGAACAAGTCACTCTGACCTGTGAAGCCTCAGGAGACCCCATTCCCACTATCACCTGGAGGACTTCTACCCGGAACATCAGCAGCGAAGAAAAGGTATGATGTCACCAAGAGTTTCCAGGCCATGGGATGCAGGCTCAAAGCAGGTCATGTCTGCCCGGGGCCCCATTCTCTTCGGGGAGCTAGAAGATGGGATGCAGGCCCCGAAGGCCATGCCAGGTCCCACGGCCTCCATCCTCCAGACTGCCTGGCCGTCAGTGTGTTTCAGGGCCACAGTTTCCTGCATAGATCTGCAGGAGTGTGAGGTTCCTGGGCATGGTCAAGTTAGACGTTCTGGGGAGGAAGCGGGTAGTGCTTTTCAAACCCAGGATTACGGAGCTATGAGGAGCAAGGAGAAGCCAAGAGCCTGGTGGTCCAGCTATCATCATATCAAGAGTACCAAAGGGAATGTGTCCTGGAAATAGCAGGGATCAGAATGAGCCCTATTAATTCTTCTCCTCGTGTTTTGTACACTCATGCTGTACATGCACTGTATGCACAAAAGCTTGGTTGCCTTTGTGTCTGCCTGTATTTTCGGTCACATTTGGATATCATTTTGTTCTGAAGGCAAAAATAATTAGCAGTTTCCACATGACGATGATTACACTGGGTTCTCCAATACATTCTATGCTCTCAGCTTAAGCTCTCTGCGGCCCATGGTAGCAACCTTCCTGGCAATTTGAAATGACTGGGAAGATTTAGCTTTTTTTTTTTTTTTTTTAAAGATTTTATTTATTTATTTGAGACAGAGAGAATGAGAGACAGAGAGCATGACAGGGAGGAGGGTCAGAGGGAGAAGCAGACTCCCTGCCGAGCAGGGAGCCCGATGCGGGACTCGATCCCGGGACTCCAGGATCATGACCTGAGCCGAAGGCAGTCGCTTAACCGACTGAGCCACCCAGGCGCCCCTGGGAAGATTTAGCTTTAAAGCATGTAGATTTATAAGCCACCAGGAAGCTGTCATTATTATTGACAGTATATACGGATTGAGGTAACCCCACATCAAGCAGCCCTTTGCTACTGAGTGGGCCAAAAGCAGGAAGAAGCAGCAGCTTGGTTTTAAGGCAATTTAAACCCTCTTATGGCACTTCTCCAATCTCATCTCATATACCCTGTAGTAATGGGCTTCATATTAGTTGGCCAAAGCTTTGTCACCTATTTAGGAGTAATGGCCTTAACTTTAAAGAGCGTTTATAATGGATTGCTTATTGACCACAATGTCAAAAATGGTAGATCTTCACTCTTCTGCCTGCCTAAAGGAAATCCCCCAGAGGGTAAACTTAAATAAAGTCAAAAAGAGACAGGGTGACACAGCAGAGCTACATTTGGGATTTGCATTTGAGGATCTGATTTCTGCCCCACGAATAAAAAACAAAACTAAATCAAAAGGAACAGAAATTGCTGTTCCAAAAAGCCCATTATTTTTTGCAAGTTTTACCTCCACAGTTGAATTTGACTTAACAAAACCTCAAGGAACTGCTAAGTATTTTTGAAACTCACATATGCTGTTCGATATTGTGAAAACCAACTGGATTAAGAAATGTGGTGTTTACTTGGATAGTTTCTTTATCAACATTGGAATTAAACCCCAAGCTCAGATTTCAGCTCCCATCGTGTATGTTACGTGGATTGAATGTACATTTCAGGGCTTAAACCGCAAGGCTGCTGCTCAGCCAATTTTTCTACATCAGGCTTGTGATTTGTCCAGAATGACCCAGTGTATATCGTTGACCTACAGCGAAGGACAGAAATTATATCTATCCCAGATGAATGATGTTTTTAAATTCAATGTCTTTTCTAGGAATAGCTCCACAGCTAAGCTAGACCAGAAGGGTTATTAAGATTTGTGCCTACCCTAAGTTCTTTTATAGGTGGGCACTTCTGGCCTGTATCTGTGAATTCATTTTTACAGAATGAGAACAAATAACCAGGCGCTAATCCACACTCATACTTACTAAATATTGAGACAAAAGGTCTCCAGCAGAGACCATCTAAGACCAAGTAGGTGCTGTATAATTCAATGATCAGTGTAGGTCATTTGTCTCAATCTGAGATAATTATCTAAGCCCAGCCACATAGGTTGTATTTGGTTTCTTTTACTACGGACTGCCTTCGAGTTTACTCAAAGTGACACTATTGAAGCATGCGTGAATCCGTTGTTAGAACAAGTCCTCCAAACCAGCCAGTGACATGACACCATATTAACATATTTGCCTAAATGGAACCCTACATAGAAGAGTTGCCATTTCTATTAGTTATATATTAACATCAGCGAGGCTTGATATCCATCTTATACCGTGGAGAGCTCATAATTAAGAGAACAGAGGGCCTATCCATGCCGGCCGGACTCCGGGTAATCAATTTCACTTTGATCTGGCAGCCCCTCGTGTTCTCTACCCTCTGAAGGGGCATTATATATAATCAGGGATCAAGATGATTAGAGGCACCGTATTGTAGGAGTAAAAGAAAACAATTTTCTTTTTAAAATCAGGATGATACACGAAGCAGATAAAAACAACGATTGTTTGTACCTGTTAAGCCCTGGAAGGCTCCTGAGAATTAGACTGCACAAAATACTGGGATCCTAGAAGCCAGGAAGGAAGGTCCCATTTGAGGTTGTCCAGTCTCACCTGGCATTCACTTTGCCGGAAGTTTATCTGCCGGAAAGGCTCATGGTCCCTCCCTGAAGGGTGACGGTGTCTGTCCTCTGCAGGCATCTGGCCAACACTGGGGATCAGGAAGGTCTGCTTCGTTGCGCCTCCCACTGTTCAGTCTTCCCACCTCTGCCCCTCAGTCCTCTGGGGAGAGCTCTTGGATTTTCCACTAGTCTCCAGTCTTCATGCGTCAGTTCAACCCCTGGTGCTTCCTGGTGGTCCCGTCCTAGAGAGCTTCAGTCCACTGGCGCTCCCCTAAAGTTCTGTGGAGACAGTGTAGCTAGTGCAGATTTCCATGCAGTGAACTGCTCCCTTGTTCTGGACACCATCAGGCAGCTAAAGTATTAGCCCTGCAGCAATTTCCTCATTCTCTTGCCTCATATTGAGCTTGTGGTCAACTAAAACGCTCAGCTCTTTTTTATGTGAACTGCACTGAAGCCACATATCCCCTTATCCTGTTCTTATGCAATTGATTGCTTCACCAAAAATGCAGAATTTTATATTTATTTCTGCTAAAAACTGTGTTTTGTTTGTTGCAACCAGACATTTCTCAGTGGGGTCACTATGGCAATTTGGGAAGGCTCTTCCTTCCTGGGATGGTCCCGTGCATTGCAAGATTTTTAGCACCACCAGTCCCCTTCCCTCTAAATGCCAGCAGCCACCTCTAATCACTTTGATGACCAAAAATGCCACATACACAAACTCTTTCTGGCTTGAGAAACATTTCAGTCCATCTTTCTAACCAGGCAAGTCTGGCTTTCCTCACAGCTGTCTTTAGAGGTCTGTAGGTCTAGGGCATTTCAAGCCACATGGACCCCCCCTGTTTTATGTGTTTTTAAAGTAATGAGGTCTAACAGTGAGTGGTGACCCCACTTCACAAAGCCCAAAGGCAGAAAGTTCAGTAGCCTTCCCCAGGCAGCTGTGATCCAGCATCTGTATTAGCTGTTGCCTCCAACCTCGCATGAACACTTACATGAAACATCTTTGTCCAAGCCTCTGATAAAAATGTTGACTGGGACAAGGTCAAGTGCAGAGCTCTTAGAATGCTCTCACAGCTTCCCCCTGGGTCATTGGCTTGGAAGGTAGAGCACCTAATGCCACGGTGCTCCTCATGATTTTGATGACTTTTGCGGAAGGTTCAATGATTTTTTTAATAAAGTTGGTTACAGAATAAGCTAATTAAAGCAGCTTGGTCTTTTGCTTCATTGCTTAGTTAAGTCTAGGGTTTGTCTGGTATTACCCTTCTTAAGAGAGAAAAGGCTTTCAACCATAGGCACAGAATTAGTAACTTTCTAATGGATCCCAATGTTCCTCTTCATTAAAAAAAGAAGGGGGGGCGGGAATCAAACAGAAGCCAGTTCACTGAGCCTCATTGTCACACCCTATCTGATCGTGTCTTTAGGTGTAGTCCAGCTGCTCCTTCGAGATTGATTACTGTCAGTCTGCTAAGCTTCAGCTAGTTGAGTCGGTTTTGCTCAACAACTGATAACAGCTAAGCTAAATTTGGGTCATTAAGACCGTTAGGGTAGATCATCTGTCTGAAAGTTAATCCATTCATTAGTCTCTATTATGTTGACCAAAAAGAAAACAAACCATATTTTGAACATTATAGTGGGTCAGTTTGATCAATGTGTCTGGAGGTCATTGTGATAATGCAGATGCAAAGAAAGTTTGCACGTCCACATCATTTCGTTGCTCATCCTACCTAGACTCATTTTAAATATTGCAGGTATGTGAGTGAGTGGGGCTAACTTCCAGGTGCCATTTACATACTGAGCAAGACCTTTGGAGGATGATTTGCACAATCTGTTGCTAGCAGAACACATTCTCTGTGTGCTTATTTGAACCTCTTATTTGAACATGCCTTTGAAATGACTGGTACAGAAATTCATATGAAACTTTAATATTTGAGGAAAAGAAGAGGGGCAAAGAATTGAGATCAGAAGAGATAGATAGGAAAAAAATGGAATTTCATGAGCCTTGAGTCTTTAGCTGATAGAGTATCCCACAAATCCCACAAGTAAGAGAGACCTTTGAAATTCTGGATTCGCTGGAAACTGGATCTTTCTGTCAGCAGGAAGAATTCCTCTTTCGTACAACCTAGGTGCCCACATATAAATACTGGAAAAGGTGCCTCGTTGAGCAGTTAGAGTCTGGCATATTCTGCGTGTGGGCAAAGGTAGAGCAGGTAATACTTTAGGATAACAGTAGGGATGCTTCACTCTAGTTTATTTACATATTCCTACAGATTCCTACAAATCCTTATTACTTCTTAAAAGATGTGAGATGTGAGATGATAAAATGTGAATAAACCTGGAACTTAAAATTTCTGGAGCATGACTAATCCTATCCTAATGTGTTTTCTGTGTGTGCATATCAGATTGTCTTAAAGTGAGCCACACCATCACCAAATTATCAGGGCCGAGGCATATTCCACCAGGTACACAGCCAGGAGGTCAGGCTACTGGAAGCATCTTGTTACTAGCAACACCTTATTCTAAAAGCCACAAAACCGTACTGATCTGGGAGAGACACAAGAAGAATCAGATTTGAAAAACAAACAACTCCATATGATACAGCCCTTAAAAAACGATCTTGATTCATGCAGCCCTGGCATGTGACAGACAAGCTTCTCGGTGATGTGGACTTGGCAACCACATTTGACATGTTGGCCCACTGTCACTTTGGTCTCTGCATGTTCGTTCCTCTGTTCTCACTTTTTTCTTCATTCTGACATCACGTGACATAATCCAACATCTCCCTCCTCGTTTCTCACAAAAGCTCTTTGCATTTAGTGGACTCTTACTAAATGTTTGCGGACTCATTTGCATTTCCTGGATTGCATTGCTGTGTCTCTGGCATCTGTTCTTTCCTTTCTCCATCTGAACATCAGGGACAACCAGGCACTCATGCCATCTAATAAAAAGAACAATGCAGGTATAATGTTTTTGAATCCCGGTATGAAAACAGAAAAACCATAAGCATTGTAGATTCCCAAGTGCCGGATAAGTAAAATATCTAGATGTGGGCAGGAAAATAACCAAGCCTCTATGCTTCTGAGTTGACTCAGTCCTTTGTGAATGCCGTGTTGGATGACGGTGGTGCATGCTTGAGCCTGCATGCTGTCTGGGCATTCCTCTTAAAGAACTGACTGGAGCCTGCAGCAGCAGAGATGGCTGGCCTGAAAGTTTCCTGACCCACAACTTTAAGGACTTCATGCTTACCATTCTCTGCTCCTTTCTTAGTTCCTTTTTTTTTTTTTAAGATATAAACTTGATTTTTAATAGGATGCATGCCACGAATTAGAAAAATGCATGAGCACCAAATGGCATTAGTAGTTTTGCAATAAGCTGTCTGATAGAATCCAAAGGAGGAAACCTACCCTCTAAGTATCTCTAGATTATGGGGTTCGTATTAGTCGCGTCATGAGATACAACGAGAAATGCTCAAGATGTTTTACAACAGGAGCAGTCGAACACGTCTGCTGGTGTCCATGTGTATTCCTACCAAAGGTTAGGAAAGCCTTCTCCTTTGAATGATACATCTTAATGTGTGGAAGGGGGGAAAAAGCGGAACATAAGCTAACTCCTAAATTAAATTGGGTAATAAACACACCATTGAAAGTGGGCCTTGGACAAAGTTCTGAGTTAAAAAGCAGCTGCATGTGCACGGAATGCAGTGTGATACATCAATTCTCTGAAGCAACATGTTGTAAAATTTTACTGCTTTCTTGTTGTGTTTTATATCTTGTTCTCTCCAGGCTTCGTGGACTCGACCAGAGAAGCAAGAGGTATAGCTTACCTGACCACTAGCCAGTCTTTAGTTTTTGAAAGCATTCTAGCTTAACTCACCATTCCAGTTCAATAACCAGACATGCTAAACTAATTAGTCATAGAGTTAGATTAAAGAATAGGTCGATAGTGGTAGACATTACTTAGAAATAGTGGCGTTTTAGGATGAGCAAGCAAGCTGTGTTGGGAGTGGATGAACAAATCCTTATTACTTCTTAAAATTGGATCTTATTTTCTTGCTGGTGCTGGTAAAATCACATCCAGGTAATTATACTTACAGAAATAAATCGCTCCAATTCCCAGGCCAGGCTTTTTGAAATGACAAGATTTTTTTTTTTTTTTTTTTTTTTTTTTGTGACTCTCACCTGGTTGATGTGGCTTTGGGTCATAAAGTCATGGAGTTAGTGGTCTAAAAACCCACTCAACCCTTTCCAGCTCAACTCATCTTGTTGCTCGCTTATTTTATAATGATTGGTCTTGGTAAATGATCACATCACATCCCATTTCATGTCAAAGCAATGCAGACGACATCTCTCCTTGGTTTGCCCAAATTGCTAAACACACATATGTCACTTTGATAGAGCATTAAATTTATGAGATTAGCACGATTTGGCACAAGCAGTTTTATGTTTTTTAGAAGTCAGTAGCATTTAGCCTTTGAGCTTTCTCTGACTGCTTGCTTCAGCTTGGGTAATGTGGGACTTTGTTTGAAAACTGAAGCTAAATATTAATCTTAAGATTTTAATGTTACACACCCAAGACCCTAATTACAATCATGCCTATTGTTTTTTTCACTGATTTGTGTGATTAAGTGACAGATAGTGAAATAAAAACCAGTATGCTTTAGAGGAGGTTCAAGGATCAAACCCATAAATATTTTTTTTAAAAAACTAGCTTTTGTCTCTTCTCCAGAGGAAATTTTGATATTGTGATAGTATAAATGTAGACTATGTCAATCCTATACACTGTATTTTAATCAGGTAACCCTATCCTCTTAGTCTTCCAGAAATGATAATTATTCAGAACACATAACTCCTGTGTTCAGGTCGTGGCTATAAATATTTAATGCTGTTTAATATTGAGGAGTTGACTGCCTGTCCCCGGGCACGGATCCTAGTTTCTGCACATGAACACACTGTCGTGATCAAACCTAGTGTCTGATAAGCTCACTTTGTATCCTACCTTCTTCCTTGTCATGGGGACCGTAATCAAGTGCGCATCCTGCTGAAATGCCTCCCTCCTACGGCACAGAAGTCGCTTAGTGCTTTCCCAGGCTGGGTGTTCTATTGCCCCAAAGTCACGGACCCATCCGGGACTGGGGAAGGGAGAGAAGAAGCTTTCATTATCAGCCACTTCTGAGCAACTACAGATCTCATTCTATTTGGCCTTCCACTTCTCCTCTTGTTATTCTGATTTAAACCTGGCTGGAGGGGGAGGGGAGATTTATCAGGGAGCATTAAGGGAGGTTAAGAGAATTACTATTATAAGAGGAAGTAATAGGTTTACTCCCAGGAAAGCAGACAACTCACTTCCGGTTTCCAGAAGTATCCTTATCTTGAGTATCTCACTCTGGATATAATTGACTTTCAAGTGAGTGCCGCCCCTGGGGCTCAGAAGTTCCATTCCTTCCTGTTTGTCTCATTCAGAGATGAAAACCATTAAGTCCAGATGAGCTCCAAAGAAGGCTTGGGCTATGGCCAGTTTCGTTCTGTAAGCTCAGAAAATTCACACTTTTACCTGGAAGAAGGGATGCAAAAAATGTTGATGAGAAGAATAATTGTAATTGCACTGCATGCTATTTTTGCAAAACAGGGTCTTCTTGTCCCAGCTCTCCTTCCATTCTTGCCCAGAGATCATCTGCTTCCTCTGCAGGCCTGAACTATCAGCATGACCCCTGTCTGGATGGCTTGTAGGTGGCACTCCCTGACTTTGCCTGGTGTCAGAGGGAGACAGTCTAGTTGCACGGGAGACTCTGCTTCCCCTTGGAGGGAGAACTGGGCATCTGACAAATTCCCATCATCAATCCTGTCGTGAGCCACTGCAAAATGAGAATTCTCTGTAGAGGACTGTCTCCTGGTCTGTTGACACAATTAAATGAGAAAATTTTCCACATAGAGAAATTAAGACCACGTAGAAGGGGAGAGAAGTATGGCTGTCAATGAAACCACTTCCCAAGCTTCTCTTCAACCATTTTCTAGAATATTCTGCATAGACTGTTCGTGTCCTGCTTTGTTGTTATTTGTTACTGTCCTACTCTTACCTACATGACTCTCTTTGCATCTTTTGCTGTAGTATTGCTTCCATTGTGGAAATGTTCTCTTGACTTCCCAAAGATCTGGTCAGTTTTCCATGTTTGTGGGTGTTGAGCCCAGGACAAGCTCCATCTGTATGACAAACAATCCTAGTTCAGCCGTCAGCTGGTGTCACTGTGGGCTGAGCCTGTGTTCTCACTGACATAACCAGAAGGGCAGGGGGTGGACTTCGAACCCTTTCTGCCTTTATCCTGTTGTGTTTGGGGCAGACAGGAGTGACAAACAGGTAAGGTCAGCCCTTTAGAGATACTTGCAGGGATTTTCTCAATGCCACTAGTTTAATGGCTTTATTTTTGTATGGCTCATGGAAGTTGCCACTGGGACGTATTGGGACAACCTGGTCAGCCCACAAGAAAAGAGAGTCCGAAGAGCCAGGGACCCTTGGATGTCTCAAGGTGTTCTAGTCAAGTGTTCCACACCTGTCTGTTGTCATCTCTCACTAATGTGTGGCATCTCCTCAACCAGTCAGCCTTGCAGACTTACAGGTCAGATGGTAGTTGAGAGCCGTGGGCATCGGGCACTCCTCTGAGGGCGGAGTGGCCCTTAGGCAGTGATGATTTTGCTCGGCTCGCTGCCGCCTTGCCAGCAGGGGTGTCCCATCTTCCAGATCCAAACCTCAATGGGGCTTAAATGCCTGAGATGAATTCATTCCATTAGTGATGGTCAGAGGGACTTTTTGGGACAGGTCTCCACAGAGACCGCCCCACAAGGCCCATGGGACCTTGCTTTTGAGCTGCCCAAGCCGGCTGTGTGTGACATTGCAGTTCTGGGTTTCGGGCTTCCAAACCAGCACATCAGAAGAACCTCAATGAAACAGGTGTTCTTTCATTCTTTAAAGGCCCGACCCCATGGGACGACAGGTGCTATATGCAGAGCACTCACCTGTCCATCTCCACAGAATATCATATGCTGGAGATAAGAGTGTAGCCCAGCCTGCAAGGAACGAGACTCGTTCTTCAGATTACCAGCTTCCTTGAGGATCTGAACTTGGGCAACATGCCCAGACTTTATCTAGGCCAGCAACCATTTCACTTCGAGTGTCAAGGCAGGAGCCCCGTGGAAATATTCCAGGACCCATTGCCTAGGGACTATAGGTTTATTCCCCTTTTGACCAGTCGCTGGAATTCCAGAGACTCAGGAAGTGAATTATTGTATCAAGGGCTAGAATGCAGAATCTGGTGGTGACTGCCTGGGGCTCTGTGCCACTATCCCTGGAGAGGGGAGCCAGGGACCCTCACTTCCAGCTCAACAGCTCCTCATCATCAAGTTGTTGGACTTTCTCTTGAATGAAATTATTTCACTTTTAAGCCTTCAGGAAAGCGAGGCATCTGCAGAAATACAGGTTTCTTGTATAATTTCTTGCACTTGGCACATTCAGATTTCCCATTATGCATGCACGCACCATGGAACTGGCAGATGGGCAGACTCCTGGAAGGAAAGCTTAGGGTGCAGGTTTCCCAGACTCTCATGAGGCAAAGCTGTCACTGCTGGAATATCTGCAGGCCAGGCCTTTTGCTTCCATCTTAGACGTGCCAAACAAAGTCGTCTTGGGGGACCTTGGCTGTCCTTGCCCCAAACCGATCTTGGCATAGGGTCTAGGCTGCTTCACATAAACTGGGTCCCTTTTTCTATTTTGGAGACACTCAAGTTCCCGTGGTGCTCTCCAGAGCCTCCCACACTAGCTGGGACCTTAAGTAAGACACATGGGCACAGCTTGGGGAGAGGATGTGAGACTGGTCCCAGACAAGAGATGGCCCGGTCTCCCACCCCCAGCCCTGCCGCGGGCTCTCACGCTCTCTCTTCCCTCCCGGCAGACTCTGGACGGGCACATGGTGGTGCGTAGCCACGCCCGAGTGTCGTCCCTGACCCTGAAGAGCATCCAGTACACAGACGCCGGAGAATACATCTGCACCGCCAGCAACACCATCGGCCAGGACTCCCAGTCCATGTACCTGGAAGTGCAATGTGAGCAGCAGCTGTGGAAGAACGAGGGGAGGGGGACCGTGCAGGGTCAGGCTGAAAGGGGACAAGAGCAGCCAGGACCCGAGCCGCATCCCCGTAGCTCTGCTCACGCTCCATGTGGCAGTGGCCCGAGGCCATTCCAGAGCTTTGTCCCCAGGTCATGCCCTCACACTGGCCGAGGCTTCTTACAGGCTCACAAACCCTTCCATCTTCCTGTGCAGCTCACAGGACTGCGGAACCGGCCTGACCTTTCCTACGCCCGGGCCCTGGCTCTGCTTAGGGCACGCCCGCCCTCCCAGGGCTAGGAGACGGGGTGTACGGGGCTCCTCTGTGGTGCTGGTCTTCCTGATAGGCATTGCTGTTCCTTGCAGATGCCCCCAAGCTGCAGGGCCCCGTGGCTGTGTACACATGGGAGGGGAACCAGGTGAACATCACGTGCGAGGTATTTGCCTACCCCAGTGCTACCATCTCATGGTTTCGAGATGGTCAGCTGCTGCCAAGCTCCAACTACAGCAATATCAAGATCTACAACACCCCCTCCGCCAGCTATCTAGAGGTAGGTCGTGGTGGAGGCAGGGGAGGGGGGAGGAGGCACAGTCTGACTCTGGATAGGCTCCTATATGCAGCTAAAATCTTCTCTCTTGCTCCTCTGGCATCCTGACCAGCGGAACCGTCGGCTACAGAAGAAACTGAGCCTCAGCCCTGCCCCTTCTCTCTCCCTGGGGCCAGGTCGCAGCCCAGGAGGCCGAGCGTGCCTCTCTCACTGGCCCCTTGGCAATTCTCTCTGGCTTAAGGCTGGGCTGGAGCTAATGGTTCATGCTTTCCTGGTTCTTTCCTTTACAAATTGGTCCAATAAATAAAGATATGAGTCGGTGGCCATTCCATGGGACACTTAGAACCCACGAGTTCCTTCTTTCCAAAGGTGACCCCAGACTCTGAAAATGATTTCGGAAATTACAACTGTACTGCAGTGAACCGCATTGGACAGGAGTCTTTGGAGTTCATCCTCGTCCAAGCAGGTGAGCACCCCGTATGGCTGCCCTACCCTGACCCTTCCTGTCCTATTCCGTGCCATTTGGTGACATCAGGAAAGTGAAAGAAGAGAGGGCCAGGGTAGCCAAAGACAGAGGGTCAGGAAGCAGGGAGCCTATGGAGATTCGAGGGTGTGGGTACAGGGCATGTTGGGAGAGAATCATAAGGTGAGGTGGACTGGAGGACAGGATATAGGTGACAAGATTCCCAAGAATAAGCGGAAATGAGAGACACGCTTTGTGGCTGAGAGTTACGTCCTGGACCTAACCGGGCTCACCTGGGTCTCCGTATGTGCCCTCCCCACAGACACCCCATCTTCACCATCCATCGACCAGGTGGAGCCATACTCAAGCACAGCCCAGGTGCAGTTTGATGAACCAGAGGCCACCGGTGGGGTGCCCATCCTCAAATACAAGGCTGAGTGGAGAGCAGTGGGCGAGGAAGTGTGGCATTTCAAGTGGTATGATGCCAAAGAAGGTAAGTGGGGGAGAGTCAGCGTTTCCTTTAGAAGGATGGTGTTGGGCAGACGCTCACCCCGGGTCCTGGCACCCTGACAGCCCGTTGGGGTGGTCTGGCACAGCACTCTCACCTGCTGAGGGTGCCACAGGCCAACACCTGCCATCCGCTCATCTTCCTGTGCTGCAGCACAATGCCTGTCCCTCTAGAATGAGGGCAGGTCGCATCTCCTCTAGAATTACTGGCCTTCTGTCCCCTGGTACCTCAGAACCTGCTTCTCGGGACCATGCTAAGATGGATGAGGCCATCTCAACCACGTTCCAAGCAGAAGCCCTGCTTAGGTGCTGAGCACAACCAGAGGAGTCCCATCCAGCCCTGCCCTGCACCTGTGGGTGCCCTGGGCTGTGGGTTCTCTGCCATCACCCCCTCAGTCCTGCTTGGCGTACTCAGGGGCTGTCATGTAATTACGGTATTAACCAAATAACAAATTGCCGGAGAGAAAAGTCTGCTCTTAAATCCATCCTGTGATATAGTTCTAAACTAAAAGTTTAGAAGATAACCCTTGGATGCCTGCAGTTTGAAGATTCTGAGCCCGGACCATTTTGGCCCGAGGATCGAGTATATAACCCTGTCTGACTCTCCATTTGGGGTTTAATCAGGATACATCAGTGAAGCATGCTTTGTTTCTGTAGGAAGTTTTAATCCCGGTCCTGTCTGTAGTAACAGGGGCAGCCACCTCCCGACCCGGTTTACTGAGAATTTGTTTCACCAGAAAGCTTCCATCACTCTTTCAGCTTTTGGGGGTGGGGGCGGGGTGGCCTGGGAGGAATTTCTGTGCCGTCAGGATTGGAGCCAGGAGAAAACAATCTCTTTACCTCCCTAACTTCCCTCTGAAACCTCACACCAACTTACGGCGAGTTGATCCCATGTCACAATCTGTCCAACTGGCTTTTTTTTTTCTTTTTGTCATTGCTACAGCTGGATTTCCTCCCCCCTTTTTTTATATTTTTTTAAATTTAAGTATAATTAACTTTCTAGTTCTATTTTTGTTGTAGCAAAATATATAGAATATGAAATTTCCCATTTTAGCCATTTTTAAGTATACAGTTGAACAGCATTAAGTACATTCACATTATTGTGGAACCATCACCACCATCCATCTCCAGAACTTTCTCGTGATCCAAAACTCAGCGCCCGTTAAACACTAACTCCCCACCGCACCTCCCGCTTGCCGCGGCAACCACCATTCTACTTCCTGTCTCTGGGTAGTTGACTATCCCGACTGCTCCGGAAGAGTGGAATCGTACAGTCATTGTCCTTTTGTGTCTGGCTTATTGCACTTGGCTGATGTCCTCAGGGTTCATCGACATTGTAGCCTATGTCAGAGCTTCGTTCCTTGTTAAGGCTGACTGATTCTCCATTGTATCAGCACCCCATCCTGGGTATCCACCCACCCGCTGATGGAGAGGTGGGTCGTTTGCCCCTTTAGCTGTTGTGAGCAATACTCCAGTGAACCTGGGTGCAGAGGAATCTGTTCCATTTTGTGTTTTCCATGCTTTTGTGTGTATAGCCAGACGTGGAACTGCTGGATCACATGGTAACGCTAGATTTAAGTTTTTGAGGACCCACCGTGTTGCCTTCCACAGCGACTACGCCATTTTACCAATAGGCTTTCCGTCCTCGGTGATCCTTCTTGTCTTCTCACAACAGCCAACATGGAGGGCATCGTCACCATCGTGGGCCTGAAGCCCGAAACTACATACGCCGTGCGACTGGCGGCCCTCAACGGCAAGGGTCTGGGTGAGATCAGCACGGCCTCTGAGTTCAAGACGCAGCCAGTCCGTAAGTACACCCCACACCCACCCTCATCTCCTGGGGGGGACCCCGAGCTGCCCCGTCCTTTGTTCAGATGACAGCTTTTTGTCTTTCAGATTGCTCTGCTCAGGGAGGGCACACCTCCCAGCCCCTTGGCCCTCCGTGATGGCTGATACCCAGCCCTTATACAGTCTTTCCCAAAGAGCTTGGTGACATTGTCGCAGTGGCTGGCCCCGCTTGTTAGCATGGCAGCCAGGGGGAGGAAAACACTGGCGCCTCGTGAAGGGGAGCTGGACAGGGACAACGCAGCAGTGTGTCGTGGAGGGATTTGGCAGATTTTGCTTTTTGATGCAGGTCACAAAGGCCCTAAAGCACCCCGTGACTTGAAGGAAGAGGGAAAAGACAATGATGGTTCGTGTAATTAGTCGTGGGATTTTTGAGGCAGCAGAGATATTATGTTATAGAAGAGAGGAGGCTGCTATGGGATGTCCGCACAGTAGCAAGACCCCAACAGTGCAAAAGGGGAAGGAGGGCTGAGGCCTCCACCTCCTGTTCCCCCTCCCTCCCGCCACGAGCATACCTCAAGGTTTCCCTCCCTTGTGGCCGCTTTCAAGAGAGGCGCTTCTTCCTGATGCACTCGGGATGGCATCTGCTTTCCTCCATCATGCCCTCTTTCCTTACAACAGGCCCGCCCTGCTTTCCCTCCCATCCCACCAATAGCTCTGGGCCAGCCCTGCTCCGGGGACACCCTCCGCAGACCCAGACCACTGCCCTGGGAGGGCCCTGCGCCCACCCAGCTGGAGCAGGTGCAGTAGACGCAGACGCCTTGAGCAGCCACAGGGCTCCCTGGGTCCTCTCTGATTCCTGGGCTTAGCAAGCACGCAGGGCCATCCCTCACTTCCTTCTCTTCGAAACCAGAGGCCTGCAAAGCAACCCCCTACCTCTTCCAGAAACAGAAGGCCCACCTCATCTTCCTCCTACAGGAATTGCTTCTTTCTGGATTTGAAATAACTTGATAATTTGAATTTCCAGCTCCATGTGCTTTTCAGAGCCTATTCATTTCTTTTACATCTTTTTTTTTTCCCTTGGGTCTGTCTCTTGTCTTTTCTTTTCGTCTGTGTTCCATCCATGGGAAATGCAGACAGCTCTCTTCCACGTAAGTGCCTCTTCATACCTCATTATCTGTTTCGATAGTGTTAACATCCGCTAGTCCTAGTTCTTAATTTAGTTCCAGTCCCTTTTTTGTTCCCTAGGCTGAAGTAGATGATACTGTCCGGGCCCTAACCACACTGACCTTAGTCTAGTTGTGCTCTTGTTAATGTCTGTAGGTTTTTACTCCAAGAGGCTAACACGCGTCCTGTTCTAGAGCATGCAATTTTTGTGTCCTTTGAAGCTGTGTTTATCTATTAATTTCTGTGTGTGACGATTACCCCATGGCAATGCTGATGCCCACCCAGCCAAGCACGGTGGGAGTCTGCAGGGGGTCTCCGAGTAACACACGACAGCACCAGCTCACCTTCTGCCCGGATGCCAGAAAATGACCACAGCCTCACCAGGGATTCAGAATCCCTTCCCGGGGAAAAGCAGCTGAAGGGATTTTCACATTTGCTTTTAGGAGATAAAAGAATTGAGCTCATAGCCCCTTCCCTTTTCTGTCTATGGTGGCTGGAGGGCTCTGGGAGGCCTAAGCAGCAGCTGCAATTGTAAAGAATAGCATGAGGTTTGGTTCTGAGTCACAGGTACATCCTACAGGCAGCTGCTGGGCAGTTAAATCCCCACTTCCGGTCAGTTCTGTTCTTCAGCACTAGGTTCTTGCAAAGTGCACGTCCATGTTTGGGAAAGAATGACCGGCCACTGAGTAACTTCACCGTCAAGCATAAGAGAGGGGAGATGCTCCATGGGAAGGACATGTAAGCTATAAATAGCAAATATAAAGAGCAAGGGTCACAGGAACCTGGCCCGCTGCTCTGGGGGGGCCCAAACGGGTCTGACCTGGCCTGCAAGATGCCCCCAAGCATCACTCCCGCCAAGCCCTGCCTCTCGCTTCCTGGGCTGAGCTCAGAATAGTGAAGGGGAGTGTTACCCGGAGAGACTCGGAAGAAAAGGTATTCAGAAAACTGCACACTCTTTCCATAAAAAGCTCCCAGCTCCTGAAAGGCACTCAGGGAAACTTATCTTTTTAAAATTTATTCAGAAATATTGCAGCAACAGCAGAAACTAAGTAGCTCCGTGTAGGCGTTCTGAGATTTTGAGCAAGTGCTAAATCCATGATCTCAGCAGACTTGGTTCCTGAATGAACCGGTTCTGGAAGGAGTCAGGATTGGGGATTGGCGTTGTCAGGTCAAGACTGACAGCTGTCTGCTCTGGGCGGCAGCTCTGCCCTGAGTGAACTCAGAAGGAGCACCTCTGACCCTGAGAACACCTTCCTCCTGGATCCTTAATCTGAGCTTTGGTTTCCATGCTTCTGGATTTTATGGGTAAAGGAATGGTGGCTTAGTTATATGACAGAGAGGAAGGCCAAGATGAGGCTTCCTTTTGAGTTTCTAACCAGGACCTGGGGTCTGAGTACTGAATCAGAGTAACTGGGTCTTCGACTTCAAAGCCCATCTGTGGTTTTCACTCATTGTCAGTTCAGCCCTTACAAAGGTGAGAATTTCTTAAGCAGATGCTATGTTTTAAAACTCAATGTTTAATTTAAAAAAAGAGAGACCTCCGGGACCTTGTTGTTCCCTGCACCAGGATTCCAAGAACCCCTCTGGAAAATGGAGCAGTCAGCTGTCCATTGCTAGTAGGTCATGCGAATGACATGCAAAGTCAGTTTTCTCAATCATCTAATAAAGTTATGGCCTAAAGGATTAAAAAATCAAACTTCTTCTAAATAAGGAAAATTGTGGCAGAGCCTTATCACTGTGTGCCTGTGTCAAGAACTTGAGCAGGTTAAGAGCCAGGGAAATACACAGAACATCATACTCTTACTGAAGTTGGTTATTATGGTCTTTCCTGTACCCTTGTGACCTTCCTAGAGGGGCCGAAGTGAGGGCCTAGCACAGGGGGGTATCTAGACCCATCCTGAAGAAGGATCCAGTTGGGAGGATGACTCCAGCATCTACCACTGCCATGCCAACTCTCACTCACTGCTACTAGGAAGTTAGGGCACGTTTTAGGAAGGACTTCTCTGAGTTCTCACTCCCTGTCCTCAGAAGGCACAAAGGTTGTCTGAAATCAGGTAAATAAAATCAGCCATCCATTTAGCCGAGCCCAAGTTGGTTTTGGTCTCTGACACTGGCTCGTCTCGCCCACTGACCATGCTTTCCCCCCTGTGATGTCGGGGTACAGATTCACAGCCTGATCCCGTGACACTGGAGTTAGGCCCTAGGGGCACCTAGGGGGAGAAGGTACAGGCTTAATAAGCTGTCGTACTGAATAGAGAGTCACTGTTGCCAGACAACCCCTCACCCCCTACCTCCCACCCCCTGCCCCAGTTAGGAGGCAGTAGGTGAGAGCTGGTGCATCTTGCATTAGTTTATCACTTGAAGTTCCTTGAGATGTGCCAGTAAGGGGGTTGCTTTCTTGGTTCCTTAATAGACTTAGCCACATGCAGAGGCATGACCATGTCAAAGCAGGGACAAGCAGGTGAAACTAGCCAAAGCCACAAATATCCCCAAGAGTCCTGCTTCTGAGCTGCCGTATCAGAAAGCCTGGCTCACCTGTTTGAAGATTCCTTTGTGTGCAGCTCATAAATGTGTGTGAAGGTAACGAGGAAGCGGTGACTCCAAACAAATAAATAGAACTCCAGCCTGGAAAAAATGTCCCTGTTCATGTATTTTTAGGCCACATGTCTGCGTGTTGTCATGAAGCTTTTAGGTGGAAAGCTCACAAGCTCTGTTTGCCTTGGGAGGGGCTGCTTCCCTATCAGAGCTGCTGAGGCCCTAAAGACATGATGTGACAGTTGATTATGCATCCTTTCCTCCATGATTGAGCCACGTACCTTCAGAATTTCATTGCCTGAATGTCACCTCTTTATTTGCTTCTGAACCATGAAGCAAAATAGACAATTTCTTTCAGGGGATAAAGATCATGAAGGAGTGTCTACTTTTCCAAAGAGGCATCTTGAGGTTTTTGTCTTCACATCATGCCCCCTTGATGGCACGTTGCAAGTGTAATATATTATGTTTCTAATATATCTAACATAATTCTAATATATTGTGTTTAAAACACATAAAACTCTGTCCCTTTGCCAGAATAATATGGGCAGTGATGCAAACAACTCAAGCCAAAAAAGTACAAGAGAAAGAGATACACTTTCCCCTGAATTAACCAGACCATCAAGTCATGATGAGCTCACAGTGAGTTCAGTGGGCACTTTGCTCTGATTCCAGTGACACTCTACTCATGTGCTTTAATGAGATGCTTGATGCTTCATCTGGAAGAGAAAAGGAAGACCAAACTATGAGTATGCCAAACAATGTTGGAGATACGGTGATGTTCTTCCAGATTTTCATCTCGCTCTCAACAAGACTTTGTTTTGTGATTATTGATGGGACAACCTCTGAATATTTGCCAGTGAAAAACTAAAGATCTATTCAGTGTCCGGAATGTCTCAGATGCACCACTTCTAATGGTCCTCCAAGCAGAAAGTTGGGTTAGTGTTACTTTATTCAGTCCCAGTCTCTTCAGCATTCCCTTCCTCCAAGAGAGCATGAGACTAACACTCAGTGTTATTTGCATTGGTCTCCGCGCTCACGGCAGCCTCCGGAGAATCACCTTCTATAGGGTTTTGAAGGGCAGCCATGGTTATAGTATGATCTAGATGCCCAGCAATCCTGGATCTCACCCAGCAGTAAACGTCAAGTGGGAGAGTCATTTCTGTTTCTTTGGGACATTGAGATTAGAGAGTGAGGCATACAGGCTTTGCTCTAAGTATGTGCCCTGAGTGCAGACATAAGCCTGTCCAGAAGCACATACAGAGATCTATCACATGAAGAGCCAAAGCCTCCTTTTTCCCCACGTTCACCTCAACCTGGGGTCCAGGTTCCCTTTTCTCCTGACATCTGATCCTGTGAAGGCAGCTGGTCCTGCTGAATGGGCTCTTTGTTTCAGGCAGGGTTGGAGGTCTCTGTAGCTGCTCCTGGCCCAGTCCCTGACCTGAATGCGAGCCTTGGCAGGCACACGGGCTCCCGGTTTGAAGTCAGAGAGCCCAGCTCTCTGCTGGTCCGCGGGCCGCCTGCCCTCACGCACGGCATCTTCCTCCTCACTGTAACCAGCTTCAGCTTCGTCTGCTGACACCTCCGGGTCGGCTCTTCTATTTTTTCATTCAGTGTCTGTGTGCCTCAATGAGCTTTTTTCCCTCTTTTTTTTTTCACTTTCATTTTTCTTTCCTCAGTGGCTCCTGCTAGCTCTTCCACCCCTGTTCCATTGTCTCCTCCAGATAGTGAGTATCATTTTCTTCATCCATCTCTCTGCAGGTTGCTTTCCACCAGCCACAGTGGGTCTGCGTAATGTTATCTCCTTCACCAGGTGATAATTCAACTCTGTTGGCAGAAAGCAGCGCCGGGTTTTAGAGAAGCAAATGAGAAGAGAGATAGGCGCAGAGCCTCCCAGATTCATGGGAGGCAGCACTCCCCCCAGAGAGCAGGCAAGTGACAGGCATGGCTCTGGACAGAAAACCCTGCAGTCAGGCATCCCAAGGCTGGCGTGGCCCAGCCCTGTCCCCAGGATTCTTCGTGGGCTGGACCCGAGCTGACATTTGGAGAAACCAAAAGAATTTGCCAAGAAAAATATCTATTCTGCAGGGTCATAAGAAGTGGTTTGGGGTGTCGTGTTTTCACCCTTCATTTTAATTGGCACAGTTGGATTCAGACATTGAAATTAGATAGTGAGGCCTGTAGCTCTTGCTTTCTCCATAAACGTATACTTGTCTCGTAAATATTTGCGGGAAAATAAACAGTGTCTGCTTGCAGATGTGCCCAGCGGTAGGCGCTTCGGCAAGTTATTTAACCCTTCGCAGGTGAGCCTTGTCTTTCTCTTCCATGAAGGAGGATGAGTAATCGCCCTCTTCCCCCCCACCCAGCCCCCTAAAAAGCTTAGCAAGCTGTGTCTGCCCACCCCGAAGGAGGACCGCTCAGCCTGGCAGTGATGTCGCGTGGTCGGTCTCCGGCCTCTTTATTCCTGACTGAGCCTCTCTCATTTACGGTCTTACTTCACTTGGCTGCCTTGCGCTTCTGTTCCCCTGGGGACTCAGGAGGGAGCACTATGCCTGCAACTCTGGGGTTTTGAACCCAGCTCTTGGGGGGCAGGGAGAGCAAAGGGAGACGGCAGCTGCGTGAGGCCTGAGGTGTCAGGCCAGCAGGTGCTCAGGGGGCCGGCAGGGTGGCGCCGCCCGCTGGGCTCAGGAGCTGCTGGGCTCTGTGCTCTGCGCATAGCCTCCAGAGAGGACCCCAGCCCTGGGCTCAGAAGCCCCCTATCCTATCGCTCTCTCTGGCTCAGCAACAGGCCCAGCACCCCAGGTGGTACTTTCCAGGCCGTGGCTGTGTCAGCGGGCATTGAGGCTTGGGAACCAGAGACAGCCTTGGGTTCGAATCCCATGTCTGCTCCTTCAGTGCCTAGCTCCGTGGCCTTGAACGAGCCCCTCCACCTCCTGAGCCACAGAGTCCTTATCTCTCTGATGAGGGATAGAGTCTACCTCTCTTGTAGGTATCTGTGAAAATGAAAGACTAAGTATGAAAAACACAAAACACAGTGCCCAGCACGTAGTAGCCAGAATTTGTGGTAAGAGTAAACGAGGGTTATGTCATTTTTTTTTTTTTTTTTTTTTTTAAAGATTTTATTTATTTGACAGAGAGAGACACAGCGAGAGAGGGAACACAAGCAGGGGGAGTGGGAGAGGGAGAAGCAGGCTCCCCGCAGAGCGGGGAGCCCGATGCGGGACTCGATCCCAGGACCCCGGGACCATGACCTGAGCCGAAGGCAGTCGCTCAACCAACTGAGCCACCCAGGCGCCCGGGTTATGTCATTTCTTGCCAAATGAGAGTAACTTGTCAGCAAAATCTCTGATAATTTCCTTAAAATATCCATATTTCTGTTGATAAATCAGGGGAAAAGGCGGTGAGAGAATATCCCCTTCACCAACTCTTTCTTTTCTTTATATCTATATATATCTGTATCCATATAGATACATCTACGTATGCACACGGACACACTCCTGTATAAACACGTTCATGTATTTACTTACGAATATATTTTATATCTCCATTCTCTCCTTCACCTTCCTGTGCCCTGTCTGCCCGTCATGTTTCCATAGCAACCTGGCCTCTTCCTGCCCTCACAACCACAGACCCGGCTAGTGAGTACAGAGTTATGGCGGCTCTTGGCCAGATTGCTGCTTGTTGCAGAGCTGGCTTCTGGGTCACGGTGCTGCCCGTCATTGTCCCTTGTGTTAAAAGTAACAGTTGTGAATGCATGGAGGCTCTTCTCCTGGTGTGGTTTCCTAAGCATGCTGTCTGCGTGGCCAAGAGAACAGACCCAGCACCACCAAAAGGGCTGGGATGATTATCTGAAGAATACTCTGCATGAAGAGAGTTTTCCAAATTTCCCTTCGTGTGAAAAAAACAGAATAGGATTAGAGGAACACTAAGGGAACAAAAGAACAGCATCTCCTCCGAGCTTTGTTGTCCCTCCCCTCTGAAGCGTGTGCACGCACACACGCACACACACACACACACAAGTAGCCAAGACTGAGAACAAGGGAAGGAAGAGAGAGAATGCTGCTTGGGGAGAGGTGGAGGGTGCAGCAGAGAGGGAAGCCGCCGCTCGTTTCTGACAGCTTGCCCTGCTTTGTGGGGCCTCGCAGCAGGGCCCAGGGGGCATGAGGAGTACACAGAGCACCCCCGGAAAGGAGAGGCCTCCTCGCAGTCCTCCTCCTCAGTGCTAGGAAAATGGCAGCCCCAGAAAGCGTAGCCGGGCCTGCTCAAGTCTGTGTGCTGAGAGTCCAGATCAGAGTGCTGGAATCCATCTGCAGAGGGTAGAGTCAGGACCAGACTTGTGGAAAGCATTACACTTCATCACAACAGTGACCTGTTCCAAGCTAGCCTTTATAACGCTCTAATGAGGGGGGCTTGTGGGTTAGGCCTGAAGTCCCAAGTCAACTAGGAGCCCCCAAGCACAGGCACGTGTGTGTGTGTTTACAGTGGTGTCCACAGCCTTGGGGGGGGTTAGGTTTTATAATATTTCTGAGTGCACAGAAAACAATGACCTGTGTCCACGGAGCAGTGGTCGGTGGGAGAAGGCAGAAAGCAGGTGTGTGGAATCCAGCTCCTACTCCCCTCCCTGGGCCGAGGTTTCTGATACATAATTGAACAGAGAAGAAAAGAGTTTCCTGGTTCTGCGTGCTGCATGAAATGGTTCTTTTTTCTACTACAGAACATAGCTGAGGGTCTGCTTTCTTGGGGTTCTCTGCGTGTGTGTGTGCTGCAGTGAATTTTAATTCCTGATGCTTTTGAGGTTTCACTTTGTCAGCAGAGCAGAGCGGGTGACAATGAACTGTGCTCGCATGGGTTTCACTCAGAGGATGGGTTTGTGGTTTTGGTTTTTTGTGTTTGGTTTTTTTTTTGTTTGGTTGGTTTGGTTTGGTTTTGCATTTGGGAAAGGAATGCAATTAACCCATTTTTCTTCAAACAGCCATGCTCCTGTGCCTTCCAGCTTGGGGTGGTGTGTGTGCGAGGCATAGTTGGAGAAGGCTACGTAATGCATTTGCACAGCTCAGGTCATATTAATATGTCTCATGGTAGACTGGTCTTCCCTGGAATCTAGAATCCAGAGTTTTCCTCAAGGAAGAATTGGGTGTTCCTTCCTGACATACGTTTAATTTTTAAATATCAGACATTTCTGTCCACGGATAAGATGCCCGGTAGTGACATCAAAAGAGAAGAAAGTTTGTCTTTTTTTTTGCACCCATTTGACTACTGACCCAAATTATAGGTCCCAGTGGATCCTGGGATATAAGGAAAGACGGTCACAATTGGGCAGCAGCCTGTATTTAGCATGAGCATAATCGTATACAATAAGGCAAAAGGTAGCGTGTGTGAATGCGGTGGAACAGCAGAGTAGCTAGAAGTGCAGAAAAATCCATCAATCATCAGCCAGTCAATAGGATTGAAAACGAATAACGTCTCCTGTTTTTGCTTGTGTGTGTGTGTGTGTGTGTGTGTGTGTGTGTGTGTTGATCCATTTTTAATCATGAATTCATGAATGAATGAAGGTACCCTAGATAAGATCAAAAGAGAAACCGATCAGTTGTGTATCATCCCTGCAGGGCACCATTGGTTGGAACATGTCAGAGCCTGTGCAGTGGGACATGGGACGGACAGGTTCTATCAGCTCGCAGGGGCAAGGGATGTGTAGCTGGGCTAAAGCATTTCTCCTGCATTATTTTTAAACAGTGGTGTGCTTTGGGCAGAAAGGTACCTCCACCTCCTCTCTTTGCCCTTCTTCTCTTAGTTTCAACCAGCAATAGCCTGAACTTTCCCTGGTCCGTGCAAGTTAAGGCGGGAAACCCAAAATGCCTTTTGACAGGCAAGTCATTCAGTAACAGATTAGACCACAAAGACAACATAGGACAAAAAGGAATGTAGATAAAGCCAAATAAGAAAACTATTTGCCTTTAATTGTCAAGGTCAAATCCATATCTTATCAGTACAGCCACAAGTTTAGAGAGGTAGGTATCCACAAATGTCCAAGCACTTGTTCAATGTCAACGTCTTAGCTCAGGGGGCCAGGGGTTCAGTTTCGTTCTTCAGTGTTGACAGAGCCATTGTTTCGACCACCAGAAGGAAACCTGTTCCCTTCTGCACTGGCCTCCGCCTTTGTAGGTTGTCTCAATTTTGGTATCTCACTGGGGGCTCCGGGATAATGTGGGTAGATGGACAGGGAAGTGAGAAAGGACCGCCAGGACTGCCTTCTCTGGTCTGCATCCCGCAAACCTTACTCAGCCCGTTCCCCGTCTCCTTATGCACCACAGGAAACAGGAAATGGCTTTTCTCAATGTAATGTAATATTTTGTTCCTACAGGGCACACAGTCTTAGGACTTTTCCTGCATGACCCATGTTCTCTCTCATTGCCCTTGTTTCCCGAGGATGCCGAGACATTTTTGGAATCTGTGAATAATAACTTGCTTTTTTTCTTTTCCTTCAACAGTCTCCTGGATTGACTTTGACATCCGGGTCCTGACAGAAACACCTCCCTATATTTCCAAACAAGTGTACATGCTCCTTGATGTATTAATATGCAGTGTTGCAGCTGTATCTAATGCTTATTGGTGTCGTTAACCAAATGCTCTTTATGATTTATTATCCTTCTATTTCCGGGCAGTTTGACTGTCCTCCCAATGTTTCCTATATATGCTGCTAATTTAATTTGATTTCTCCTTTTATTTAGTCTGTGATTTTGTTGTTGATTTTTTCTCCCTGCCCATTGTTTACATCAGTTTTTAATTTTTTTGTATTTTCCATGTGACCTCCTCCACTTTCCTTTCAACCAATCATGTGCGTGCGTATCATGTGACTTTGTCATGTGGCTTGCATGGTGCTGATGATGTCGTCCACGCTGGTGAACAGAAGGTAAAACTCTTTGTTCTGATTAGGGAAATAAACCTGGGACCACAGCCTGGCACCTAGGGCCCACTCATTCTTCCTGTCTTAGATTTCCCAAGTGAAGCCATTTGAGAGATTTCCTCTTGTTCTCAGTTCACCTCTAGAATTCATCATTCTTTGCGGCCTTGACATGACGATTTGATACCATGAGAGCCTTTGGTTCAACATTTCGCTTCGAGAAACGCGGCCCTGCAAACTGCCGTCTGTAGTAAAACCACATTTGCCACGGTGCAGTTTGCAAACTTGAATTTTTACCAGATAGTTCGTAAAAATTATTTCCCAGAAAACAGTTTTGCAAATTACCTTTGCGACATTGTTGTTTAACTTTATCCAGTAGTCCTGAAAACCACAGTTGCTCTAAAATGAGTCATGTCTGTGAAAATGTGAAATGTATCTGTTTGCAACACTGAAACGCTTCGGAGAGAAATATATCAATTGCTGTGGTTCTATTTGCTCAAAACCAATGAGAGTGCTTCATAAAATTCATGCAAATTGAGGACTTACTGAAACAAGAGATTTAAGAATTTGGAATTAAAGCAGTTTGGATTGTTGACATGTCACTGTTTAAGAGTGACCCTCCCCCTGGGCAGGAGGGGGGAGGCAGGAAATCAAAGCAGAAGTTAGCAGTTACCATGACTGGAGATCCCTTTGTAATCAAGAAGCACATGATTGACCCTTACAGCAAAGGAAATAAAATTATAGCCTAATTAAGCGCAGAGTGGTGACAAAATAATTAGTTAATACTGTGACTGTCACAACCTTGGCAAAACATTTCTCGCTTACCATAAAGAGAAAAGGAAGCTCTGCTCACAGCTTTCCCACTGTAAAATCAAACACCTATTCAAAACCTGCCCTGGGAGTCATCTGCATTCTGTTCTCTTCTAACTGAAGACTGTTACGTCAGATCACAACCTGAGACACAGACCGGCTGCATTGATCACAAAAGCCAGACTAACATGAATAACCACCCAGTGTGCCCGTGCATGCGAGGGGTCCCCGTTTGGCCTCACTTCTCTGAGGAACTGACTGGGCGACATCCACATGGACAAAACCATCCACAGCTGTCTCGCATGCATGTTCTCTGTTCCTGGTCTGTCTTTTTGTTTCGTGCACCCCACACGTGTGAGCCTTGTGGATGCTACCCTCTCACTTCGCCCTGCACACTGACCATCTCCAAGGACGTCAGCTTTCTTGGCGTGGCCACTGTGCTCCTATTGAGTCCTATTTACAGCCAGAGTCCTGGACAAGGTCTGGGGTCAGAGCCATCTGCCATTTCCAAAAAAATGTTTGGTGTTTACACTGTATGAAAAGAAGTCGGGGTGTGCCCAAAGCAGGGGAGTATCAGATGTGCTAAGAACTTTGTTCTGCCTTTAAAAGGCAACCTAATCTGTGCATCTTAGGGCAGACAATTTTGGGAGCCTAAGGTTTTCTAAACTCCCAAGTCTCACCCAAAATACTGTGGTTGCATTATTCCCCCAAGGGGGGACCGCGTTCTTTTGAGGTGATGGCTCCGAGGCTAATGTACTAGGGAAAAACCTGGATCTTCCCCCCTGAGATCTGAAGTTTGAGCAGATGTGGAGTTGAAACCCGTTAGTTTCTTTCTTAAAAACAAGTTTGGTCATTTCTGTGTCTTGCTGTAATTCAGGAATGAAGCAAAGCACCCCACGAACAAAGGTTGAAACTGATCCATACCTCTGAAGAGCGATCTCTTCCAGACATTTTAAGCAAAGCAAGAAATGTTTGAAGATGTTTCCTGCAGTTGCCCTAGAAACACACCTTAGCAATGGCCTTGGGTATTGGTAAAAATGTGGCCAGTGCTAAAAAAAAAAAAATCACTAAAGCGCCTGTGGAATTCGAAAGCATGATTACGCCCTCACCAAACCACATTTCCCTACTGTGACAGACGCTCTTTGGCCCTTTGCAAAGGGACGAGCAGAGGACTCCTTATTCAAATGAACAGCAAGCAGCAGGAAATGGCCTTTAATAATAAAATTTAAGGGAATGGAGCGGTCGAGCAAATAAAATTTATGGGGGAGAGAAGTAAAGCTTAGTTAAGAACATGATTGCCTCCTTTCTCTGGACATGAGTAAGGCTTTAAGGTGAGTGGGGCCTAACTGAGGAAGGTTTAGATGAGCAGGGACTCTCTCCCAGGAGTGGGCTTGCTGTGCCGAGCTAAGATGCTCCCATGCCGAAGTCTATTCTTAATATCCTGGCACCTGGTCACGGCCCGGCTTCTTCCTCCAGTGACTCCATCAGCCGTGAGGACTCTGTGTAAATGGGCCTCCTCACCCTCCCCGCTCCCAGCATGTGTGCGATGACAAGCCCCCTGTGCCCCTCTGTCAGTGTGCAGCATGTCCGAGCACGGATCCCCCCCGCCCCCCACCCATTCATAATGATCTCCTTTTCTTTAGCTACTGACACTGCCTCTCCTACTAGGACATGCTGATTCTGATGAACTAAACTCCTTAACACCCACTCTTCCTTCTTAGATTGAAAACATCACTAACCACCCCTTCCACTCCCTCCTTTATTTTTTTTACAGCTGTGTGTCTGGATTGCCACGGGTCTCTGGCAGGTCGACACAGACTTGTCACCAGGGGTTCTGCTCTAATTGCCTTTATTCCAAAGGATTCCCTGCACTGGTGGTAGAGAGCTAGTGTGAAGGGTCTGCAGAGGGAGGCAGTGATGCGTATCGGCCTGAATCCTGGGTGCAGAGGCCGGGGGCTCTCGAAAGGGTACAGTTCCCTAGGGCTTAGCAGTGTGAGGGCCGAAACCTCTCAGGAGCCTCGTTCTTCTTTATGAGCAATCTGACGTCCGTGAAGTAGTATTGAAGATGTGCACAAACCCCCTTGCAGCCTCGGAGACAGGAGCCAAGTGAATTGTTGGAGGTTGTTTCGGTCCTAACTTCCTCAGCCTGGATCAGTCCCATAACCACAAGCCACACCTTCGTGGTCATATTTTCTTTTTAGGATGATGAAACAAAGATAATTGATCAATTAAGCTGTTGGTGTTTTCATGACACCCACGAGAAGGGACTTGGTATCTCTGTGGTTCAGTCTGTCAAAGTTCATTTGTTGCTGTTTCATTCATGCCCCATGCTGCCATCGGCCTCCCCACCCGCCCCCCAGCTCACACACTCACATTCGTAATCCCCGAGGAACCCGATTCAAAAAGGACATGTAGGCCAGATGCCCCCATGACCGTGGCCTCAGAGCGAAACATCCGTTCTGTAAGAGCCATGTCCACCTGTCGTGTCCCCCAGCGTTCCCTGGAGCCCATGACCAGGATAGCAAAGAGTCAGGTCAGGCTAGCACAAGCAAATTCTTAACAACGAAGAGGAAAGAGCTCAGGAGAAAAGGAACACTTGACTCCCAAGGCCTGCTTTGGGGGACCAAGGGTTAGGACAAATTGAAACCCATCCAGGCACTGTCGGCCACTCGCTGGGACTGTCAGAAAGCCCCCTCAGCACCCCTAGAATAGCCAGGTAGGCCATCAGAGGGGGCATCACAGGGAGTTGGGGGGTCCAAGGTACATTGGATTCATCTGTTCAGCAAAGAGCTTGTCCTTCTCAGAAAGGACAATTAGCAGGCTAATAACTGCACATCCTGATTGCCTTAGGTAATTTGCCCATCCGCTAAGGACCAAACTTCTAACCTCTTGTAATTTCCAACGTTCCTGAGTTGGAAAGATCTAATGGGCTTCATATTTGAACAGCCAAATCATACATTTTGGGCTCTTCTAAACAAGTAACAAAAAGGCGTATGTACATTTCAAGTTCTTTTCAAATGGCTTGCAAGAAGTAATTCAGGGAAGGGAACAGGAGTTAGGATACACAAAAGTAACAGTATTTGTCATGCCAGACAATCCCATTTGATAGAAAAAGGGAGAGAGTCTAATGCAAGCCCTACATCCATTACTGGTTTGTACTCAGATGCCCAAAACTCTGTGCAGACCCCTGTGGGCGGGGACAGCAAAGTGGATGAGGAAGGAGTGTGGGTCAGGCCTCCCTCAGCACTTGAGTCAGAAGATAGAATAATTTTGGTAATTGGGCATTTTTGAGTTAAGTAGAATATTGTTTTCCTTCTAAAATTTACAAATGCTGTCCAAACGCCCTGGGCTTGCTATAGTTTTCATTGTGGAATTCAGATATCCAGCAGTAAGCTTTCTGACCCCAGAGCTTGTGCTGAAGAAGGAAAGGACATGAAGCCGACTCCAATTTTAGGGCACAATAGCATGAAAATTACAAAGAACCTACAATCCTCAAGGCCAGAAATACACATTTCAATAACAATTTCTAAGGGGAATTTATAGGACCTGTCTGTAACATTTCTGACTATGTGGTCTCTATGGTACCTTCTTATTTTCTTACACACATGATTTACGTTCTTCTAGCAAATACCAGAGCTGCCTAATATTTTATATTTGTTATCGGCAAGGTTTATTTTTAAGGTGATGTTGGGTTTTTTTTAGTCTTTACATAAAATATCTGGGGGGGGGGGAATTTGACTCATGGCTGAAGCTAAATTCAGAAGGTGTAATTAACCCCAGGGGTATTCTTGGAGCAACCTGCCGATTGCTGCTGAATTTTAAACCAACATTTACAAATAATTACAATATTGGTTTTGCTGAAATTACCTATAATGATTTCAATCAGAGCAGCCATTTCAGAAGAGAGTGCACATTGGGACCCTCTAAATAATTTCCTCTCCTAATGTGTTCAGTAAAGCAGTGAGCCTCCCGAATGCCAAGGCCCCCTTTCTCCAGCATCGGCCCCTCCCTGGTCAGGCGTGGCTGGAGCCGCCTGCTTGCCGAGAGCTCAAGAAGCAGTTTCTTTAGCCTATTCGTAATCTTTAGAAAAACTGACAAACGGTGAACATTTGAAGATGGCTAAGACAATTCATTAAACAAATATTGCTCTTTCTACACCTTTATGTGACTACAGCAAGTTCCATCCTTACAAAGTGGGTCAGAATCCCTCTGATGCTGGTTGATGAGAATCTTCCTGAAGAAACACTGTCACAGGAAGGGTTACGTTTCTGTACGAGGGCCCTGCCATTTTTTTTAAAAGAATTGGTCATAACTAGGCTTTTTTTTTTCATTTGGCAAACAAAACCTTGTCTTGTCTACCTTTGAGACACCAATGCCTAAGTAACTACCTGGTACCTAGAGGGTAGATACTCGGTAAACGTTTGTTGAGAATTAAATTATAGTTAAAGCACTTGAGGTGATACACCTAAATATTACATGATATGCTCTAAATTCTACGAGAAAGTAGAATTCTGACATACATGTCAGAATAACGTCATCACTCTGATAAAATGTTAGCAACGGATAGCGTTCCAGCTTTGGTCAGTGTTAGAACTGTGTTCTAACCGTGGTGTGGTTTTCAGTGATTTCTCTATGATTCCAATTCTATTCTATTCTATCTAAATGGACAACCCTGTGCCCTAGAGATGTGGAATTACTGATCTTGGGGTACATTGCCCTGAAATTGGCAGGACATCCTTATTTTGCGTCTGTCTTTCACAGTGTTGTGAAAATAGCCAAGGTGTTCTTGGACAGTTTGTCCTAATGCAGTGACTGTCATTGGGTCACCACGCTGGCAGAACGACAGGGGACCCTGGAGAACACTTAGCCCAGGGCCCCTATTCTGCATCTGTGGATAGTGAGGCAGAGGCCTGTCTAAGCATTCAGTTTTATAGGGACCCCCACAAACATGAAAGGGAGCACCTCTTCTAAGTAGATATTCCCCCCAAAGCAAAGGCCTTGGGGGAGGGACTAGGTCATTGCCCGGTGAGTGTGTTGGAAAGGCCACCGATCCCGCCTCCTCCCCTCCTTCTTAAGGCAGATAGACTGTCATAGGGTCAGTGTCGCAGTTTTGAACACGGAAGTCATCATTGGTGCCCATCCCCATTCAGTCTCAGGCCACCAACCATCCCAGTGTGCCTGGGGGTAAGGGTTTTCTGGAGTGCAGGATTTGCAGTGCTAACACCTGGAAAGGCCCAGGCCAGCCAGGATGAGTTGGTCACCCTGCTTCAGAGATGAGGATTGGAAAGTTCTACTGTGCCTCGTGATCCCATTTGTTCAGCACTCGTGACTCTGCACAGACCTGCTCGGTTCTGACATGACCTCCACTTGGTTTGAGTTTCTTTGTAGCACAGGATATTTATAACGATAGAAGACATTACTAAACTTCTGTCTAAGACTGAGAACAGTCCAAAAGAATTTGAAAAGTGAGCCCGCCTTGACATCATGACATCATCTAAACCAAATTCCTAAATGTTCTCCACTGAAGAGTTGAGACCAGTGGCTAGAGAGCGGCACGAAACCAGGACAAGTCTTTGCCTAAAACCTGTTCTTATCTTTTTTAACTCTTGTTTTTCTTTTTCCTTAATCACTGATTGGGGAAAACAAACCACAAGCACAACTTTTCCTAAATACTTTCTCTCTCGGACATTAAGATGATGCATCCTCCCTGTTGCAGCTTCCATGCGTCCCCTTCCCCGTGGCTTCTCAACCTTAAATGTGCACACGGATCACCTTGGGATCTTGTTAAAAACAGAATCTGCATTTCTAACAAGCTCCAGGTGGTGTGTGTGCTGCAGGTCCAGGCCGAGTAGCAAGGGTTGTCCATTAGCTTTCCGTCTCTGGTTCCCTCTTGTCTCAAAGAGAGGAGCGGGACGAGCAGCCGTTGAGAGGTGCCCAGAGGAGCTGAATGAAGAGGGTGGGCTGGATGGCTTTGCCAGCAGCCTGGTCACAAATGGTCAACGGTACGCTTCGGGATGATGAGGTCCGAAGCCTAGGGACAAACCTTTCTGGGTTTTCGGTCACATGTCTGTGATTCTGTCCTCCAACAAACAAGCCAGGACAACCCACCCAGGGGGTAACTGTTCTACAGGCTCTCCCACGTTTCTGTCCGAGGCCGTGAACTAGACATACAGATATGTCCTCGGAGGAAGTGCAGGATCCCCAAGTGCATTAAGTCTTCATTTCAACTTCTCTCAAACATTCTCTCACCTCATTGCTTCCAGTATCCACTAATGACAGTTTCTCTTGAAGTAACTCAGCGTCTTCCTCACAGAAAAACCATCCCAGCCCTGGTAGTTTGTCCCGTACAAGACCGTCTTCCTTCTCTCCCTTGGATTCACAAGCCGAGCATATACTGCAAATAGAGACATCAATTTTCCTCTGTTGAGAAACCCTGAAGACGTTTTTTTTTTCTCTCTTCTCGCAAACAAAAAGACTTTAATGATTGTCAGTTTAAACAAGTTGCCCAGGATTATCACTCAGGTGGTTGAGCCATAAATGCAGGATGCTTACAGGAGACTTGCCCCTGGCATCTTGTGCTTTATTTAAGCATAACTGGAAAGTTGTCACGTTTTTAAATGAATCTAAGTAACAGAACTTAATTCATGGAAAGCGGGTCACAAGAATGCAGTGTCATTCCACCCCTACTAGGCATGTGGGTCCCCCAGACCCCCAGGATGAATCATATATCCAGGGAAGAAACTGGCTGTTTTGAAGAATTATTTTATGAGTGTAAGTTTTCTCCTTAAACACTTACACACATTTTCCCGTATTTCAGGCTGTTCCTCAAAATGTATCAGGCTCATCAAAGTTAAATCTGCAGTTGTAAGAGCAGGCAAAAAGGAAATGCAAGCACTAGTGAGAGACATTAAAAAAAAATAAAATAAAATCCTGTTTCTAAAATGGTAAAAGGACTGTGCTATTAGGGAGGGTTTCCCAGAACATTCCCAAAAAGCACTTCATTTGGGGCTAAGTCTGACGCATCTAACTGGAACCCGAAGTTTATATTTATTGCTTTTTAACCGTTTGAATTTCTGAGAAAGCAAGAAAAAAGCCCAGCCCCGCCCCATCACTACATCCCATGCTGATGGATTAGATTTTCCTTTTGTGGGCAAAAATGTCACATGAATTAACTGGCTGTTTCAGGGGAACCCAGCGCACCTAAGCTCGAAGGGCAGATGGGAGAGGACGGAAACTCTATTAAGGTGAACCTGATCAAGCAGGATGACGGCGGCTCCCCCATCAGGCACTACCTGGTCAAGTACCGAGCGGTGAGTGGCTCCGGGGCTCCCGCCCCGTCCTCACCCCTGCTTCTGCCACCCTGACACCCACCTTGTTGGGGCAACAGTGTGCAAAGCCCAGGCGGGGCAGAGTCGTTCTGGGTCTTGCAGATGGCTCAGCGGCCCTGGTCAGAGTTTTCAACCCCAAGCTTGACCTACAGCCATCAGGCCGTGTCCACACTGGGACCATTTTGAAACCTCTAAAATGATTGTGGTGGCGGCAAACTCCTATCGTGATCGATTGCTCTACTTTTTGAACGTTTTTACAAAGTGGTTTTGCCATTACCTGGTACTTTTTGCAGATAATATACTGATATCTCATAATCAGTATGTTTGATCAAGTGTGTATTATGGGCCAGGCACTGCGATCGTGTACTTTGTTTCCCCATGAGAATCCTGTGAAGTTGGCCTTAGGCTTATCGGCCCTTCACAGAGGAAGTAACGTACTCAGTCAATGATGCATGGTCCCTCACAGCTGGGTGGGCAGAGTTTGAACCCAGGTCTGTCTAAAGACACTGGGCTCTTCGCCCCTGCCTTAGGCTGCCTTACCATCCCAAACCATGGTCGTTCCCACCTGCCCCTCGGACCCTCCCTGAGCTGGTCTAATCCTGCTCACAGTGAGCTTGGCCCTGAACCCTTTCTTCCCGGCTTGCTCACCACCTAAGATTTCTGTCATCTGCTTTTCATCTCCAGGCTCCAAAATGAGAATCGCTCTCACTTTCTTTGGTTTTAGAATGACACTTGGCCACTGCCAACCACAATCAATTGCTGAGAGATCTAGAGGCAGTGTCTGAGCACTGGGAATAGCCTCTTGCTCAGGTTTCTTACCGTAGGAAATAATGAACCAGAGAGCAGTTTTCTTTCCTCAAATAGAAAGGATTTTGCAAGGAAGTTGACTTACTCCTTCTCTCTTGATCAGCCCCTACTGAAGTGGAGTGTGAGCCCTTGCCTGGTTAGGCTTAATGGAGAATCGCTACAGCACAGACCTTCTCAGGCACACTCCCCAGTGGGTGGGCAGACCTGTCATTCCACTCAGCCCTTCCCCAGTTAATTGCGAAGCCAGACACGAGGCTGACGTCGGAGGAGGTGCCTCTGTGGACTTCCCTGAGGCCCAGCCTAGAGGCACCACTGATGAGAGGTCCCTGTGGCTTCCTCACTGTGGAACAGGATACCAGGATTGAGCGATGGCCCAGCACAGCCCACAGGAAGTGGACAGTGTGGTCGGGTGGGCCATCTCTGGCCCTCGTTAGGCTGATGTGGCCCAGACAGACGTGGGATCCAGGTTCGGCTCTACCACTTACCAGCGTGTGACCTGAATAGGTCACCCAGTCTTCCAAAAACCTCCATTTCTCCATCAGTAAAGTGGGAATAAAATAGCTTCTCGAGTTATGGTGAAGATCAGTTATAATATAAGCAAAGAACCTGAAAAGTGCCCGACACATGGAACCCCCCTCCCCCGCCCCATAACTACCATAATCACTGCTAAGAGCATGGAGGACATTAGGAGAAGGAAGGGAAAAATGAAGGTAGGGGACATCGGAGGGGGAGACGAACCATGAGAGACGATGGACTCTGAAAAACAAACTGAGGGCTCTAGAGGGGAGGGGGGTGGGAGGATGGGTTAGCCTGGTGATGGGTATTGAGGAGGGCACATTCTGCATGGAGCACTGGGTGTTATGCACACACAATGAATCATGGAACACTTCATCTAGAGCTAATGATGTAATGTATGGTGATTAACATAACATAATAAAATAAAATAAAGATGCCAGCTGGGGCTGGAGACACCTCCCAGATGAGGCCGCCTGAGATGTCAGTTTTCCAGAAGAGCCACAGTGGCTATGCCAGGCAGGTCTGCCTTAAAAAGACAATGGGGACAGAACACTGAGATCTGTCAGGTTTCAACAGCCTTACGTGTCTTCTCTTCTACTTCAAACACTCGGTGTTGGCTAAATACTATTACTATATGTTATTAGTATTTTTGTGTAACGTAGTATTTGCTTTATATTCCAGTTGCCTCTTTTATAGAGTTTGCCAAGGAAAGGAGCCTTTCAGAGAAAGAGAAGACATAGACAGCTGAATTTCTTTGTTTTGAATTGTTCTAGATTAAAACCGGGCCACCGGTGACATAGGGCCGGCCAAGCGAACTTGCAGCCTGACAAAAGCCTTCACGGGCTGTTTGTAGGGATGCACTGAGAAAATTGTGGAAAGCCGCTAGTACGGGGCCGGGTGCATAGGAAGTGTTCAACAAATGGTAGTTTTTATTGTTAATAAAATGAATCTATGCAGTGTTCCTGTGTCAGGGAGGTGAGTCCCACAGCTAAGTGTGAGCAACATCCTGAAATAGGACAAGAAGCGTATTCGTTGTAAGGCTCTTCCGGGGCATCCATGTGCCCAAGCATTCCAGAATGTGCTTGGGTCCCTGGGTGCCCTGACGGCGATGGGACAGGACATTGGAGCATTGGTCCTATGCTACCTGCCACCGTGCTTGCAAAATGCGAGGTTGACCTCCTGACCCGCATCATCCTTAGGGGTGTTCAGGCTGGTAAAGAATGAACACCCTGTCCTATCATCGGTTTTTATTTGTATTATTTTGCACCAAAGGTAGTGACTCCCTGAAGCTCTTCCCCTTAGCCGGTCTCACCAGCGTTTTCGTCTAAACTCTCCCGGTATCTTGTGTCCTTCCTGCCGGTTTCTCCCAGAAGCTCTCCTCCGAGTGGAAACCAGAGATCCGGCTCCCGTCTGGCAGTGACCACGTCATGCTCAAGTCCCTGGACTGGAATGCTGAGTATGAGGTCTACGTGGTGGCTGAGAACCAGCAGGGCAAGTCCAAGGCGGCTCACTTTGTGTTCAGGACCTCGGCCCAGCCCACGGCCATCCCAGGTATGACCGCCTCTGCTTTCTGTGAGTTTCCCGCTTCGAATTAATGCACAGTGCTGCACCTCCTAATGTGCCTGAACAGCCCCTGACAACTTGCTTGCTTCCAGCCATCCTCATGATTGGTTGCCCATGCAAAGCTTAGTTTTGCTTTGTACCTACCTGTGCAGTGGGTTGAGATGTACTGGACCCCCAGGAAGGCTTGGCCAAGCATCCTGGGGCAACGGTCCTGTGTCATTCAGCCCTGAAGGACTGATGCTAAGCCAGTCCGTGGGAGCCCTCAGATGGGAAAAACCCAGCTCCAGCCAAGCCTTGGTGGCTGGTTGAGTAAGGATCTTTTGTTGAGACCTTATCTACCCTCTGCCATTTCATACAAGGACCACCTAATTGTTTTGAAGCGCTTTCTATTTGATGCTTGCTTACTGCACAATCATGGTCCAGATCTCTTCTCTGTGGGGACCCCAAGAGAAGGAAGAGACGGTGCCCGGTTAGTTAAAAATCCTATCTTCCAAGGGCCTCTCCACTGCAACAAAGATTAAATTGAATCGCTTGAAACAGGGCGAGTGGAGAAAGGGGACGTTGACAAACCCCATCCATGAAAGGCAGTCCAGTCTGCTGGAGACCGTGTCGGGAGCGCTTCTCCTAGGAGACGCAGACCTGTCTCTAGGGATCCAGGACCAACTCAAGTGTGGGAACAAAGGGAGAGTTCTGCTTGCTGGCCCAGCCCCCTTGCCACTGATGGTTAGTCTCCTCATTGATCAAACCTTCAGAGCAGAAAGTGATCTTCAATACCGCTCTGTCCTTTTCCAGATCAGCCAAGTGCCAGCCACAGGCAGGAGAGGGGGACATACACCATATAGCTGCAGCCTGTTGAAAGGGGGCCCCATAAACTCTGTGCTGTGTTCAAGCATGGTAGGAAGATGTTCCAGTCTCCCAGCTGCCTTGATGTGGCCCCGTCATGGCTGTCCTGTCTCTGATGCTTGCCTGGGCGCTCTGCTCAGTTGTCACAATAGCGCCTCCCAGCAGGAGGGAGACCAGAAAGGAAGGCTTGGCCGAGCATCCTGGGGCAACGGTCCTGTGTCATTCAGCCCCGAAGGACTGATGCTAAGCCAGTCCGTGGGAGCCCTCAGATGGGAAAGGAAGGCTGCCTAGGACATGGGCCTGCATGTGCGCGAGTCGGTTAGGGAAACAACAAAGTGAGACCGGTGTGTGGTTCCCGATGGTTGAGTGTGCATGAATGTGTGTGTCTGACAGACATGTGGGGGCCTCCAGGGAGCTGGCAGGTGGGTCTTCAACCAGAGGACACACGGCCATTGGTCCTACCCTCCGCATTGTCAGGGAGGCCCCTTAGTGCACATGGGCAGCAGTGAAGACAAGGCCCCTGGGCGTGGCTGCAAGTGTTCTCACTACTGCTTAGCACCGTGTCCAGAGGTAGCCCCCCAATCTGTGCCCCTTCTCTGTGTTCTTTGGCCCGTTTTTCACTGAAATCGACAGTCTGGATTGTGTCTGGTTCTGCTCAGCCTTTATGGGACATGTAGGAGGTGGGGGAGGGACAGGCTTGAGTCACCCCTTTCCCGCACGAAAGTTCCGACAGCACCTGTTGCCTGGCCTAAGCAACATAGGCAGGTTGCTTGGACACGCTGCAGTCACGTGCCGAGTGCTGCCCCCAGCATCAGCCGGTGGGGTTGGAGCAGTTGGGGACCCTGTGAGTCAGATCTAGAAATAGGAGACCTTGTCCCCCAGGGTCCTGCCCGGCAGAGATGTCAGAGTCCTTCTCATTAAGCCCGCAGGTGCCCAGGGAAGCCGGAGAGGGTTGAAGGGACGGCTCACCTCACCCACAAGGGCTCGGTGGCTCTACCACATGCATTTCAGGAGGAGGTGGCTCTGAGCTTGGTTGGACTCTCCTGGCCATGGTGTTGGGACCTGTGTACAAAACCTGCGAATTTCAAGATGTGCGTTCTTGGTGGGATTCTGTGGTCAGCAGGGTGGCAGGAGGTGAGGGGCGCAGACTAGTTTGTCTTGAACAGCGTGGGGGGGCGGATTGTGGCGCCCGAGGAGGAGGAGTCCGACCTATCACTGAGATGCTCATGGTGCATCTCACCCGCTCCGCGTAGAAAGCTCTGGAGGCTAGGAGGCTGTGGATAGGCTCGTTGACTGTTCCTAAGAGGCCTGACCTTAGTCAAAGGTAACACTCTCCTAATCACACTCTTGTATTTGACTGCAGAGGCTCTGTTCTCTCCCTTGAATTTCATTTGCTCGCTGACCCCTAACCCCCGAGTTCACCCTGCTGTGCTGCTTCTGGCCTTGCTGAGCTTCGGAACTGGCCTTACGGGAATAATACCATACTGAACTCTTCTCTAACCTTTGTCAGTTTAATTTACTAAGTTGAATTAACCTTTGATTCTTGTGTTTTCTATATTTGACCTAATTTTTTTTCTTTTTATCTATTTTTTTTTCTCTGTTTCTGTCTCTACCTTCTCTTTCCTTCTCCCCCCTCCCCCTCCTGTGTCTGTCGTCACACATCTCACCTTGGACGTCCGTCACTGGGACATCCCCACTGCCACATTTGTTTTTAAACAACCACATTCCCTCTGGGCGCCCATTGCTTGGACCTGCAGCGACCTTGGGAGGCTGCTCTGCGTCCTACACCTTTGTCTCATTGCTTCTCTCTGCAGTGACTCTGCTTTTGCTCTGTTAGGATCTTGAACACACACACACACACACACACACACAAAATTAAGTCTGCTTAATGCCCAGTTCCTCTGAGAATGATCAGTGCCCCCTCTGGAAGAACCTGTCAGGACCACCATGGCCACGCCACCAAGCACTCTGTGTGGAAGAGGAAGGTTTGGTGGCTGGAAAAAGCGGGACCTCCAGACATTTTACCATTCACAGGTCCGCTTGTGCTGCTTCACGAGGATGTTTGCCCCTTTCTAATGGCAGTATGAAAATATTTGGGAGGACTTTTCTTTAAACACTGTTTTTTTAAAAAGCATTATGCTAGGTTTACAGAGAAGTTTCCGCACATCTGCTACCTGTTGAATTTTGTTGTTGTTCTTCCCTGAAAATGATGTAGCAGAGGAAAATGTCTAAGTACCTCCCGAAGCTTGCATCAGATTGTTCGAATCACCACGTGCTCCCCACCCCGTTCTAACCCCATGCTCCTCCTCTGCCCTTCAAAAAGTAGTTGGCTTCGCTTGCATTGACATGCCCATGGTAAGAGAGCCAGACCACTGGGATGCACCCGAGCATTTTGCTAACACGATGGGCAGAGTCAGTCACCCCGTTACCCATACAGTGGAAGAAATTGGACTTGTTAGGCATTATCTGGGGCTGCTCAGATGTTCTGGGAGGCGCTTTGGTCCTGGTATTACAACGAGCAGCCCCAACAGGGCCAGCCTGTGATGCACCCAGTACCCGTCAGCTTTATGAGATGGGTGTCCCCCCAGTCGGAGTGATTCGGGCTGCCCAGCAGCGAGCCGCAGATCAGCACAGAGGCTCGTGTCGGGGTTGTAGTCTGACAGTCTCGTATACACGTCAGTCCCCAAGTTGGAGGTATCCACCTCGAGCCAGGCACGGGTCACGCACTCCCCACCCCGCCCCCCCCACACACACACTCTCACCAGAGCAGAAGGATGGGGACAGGTCACTCCTGGACTGCCCAGCCCAGGGCGTCCACACACAGCAACTCGGTCAGCCTGTCCTACTTCCCAAATGCCCCAACCCCCCATAGTGGTCGGTGGCTTTAGTGACATTTAAAAAATTCTGGTGACCACCAGCTAGTCCTCTCTGCTGTTGGGGGGCACACCCCTCCGCGTGCCCAGGAGAGAGGCTCGCTAAAGTCTCGCACGGAGGCTCGGCTGGATCCTGCTCAGTACCATCTGTGCGCACTTGGGGATGGACCTTCTACTGAATAAAACCTCCCTCCCTCCATTGTGGTCACATCATTCTACATATCTCATCTCTAAACATCCCACAGAAGTTTGATTTGTTCTTTTTGTTTATTTTTTAGTTATGTTTGTTCTTGGTTGGTGTTTTTTTTTTTTCATTAATGTTTGAAGACTAGTCTTTCCCTTTGGGAATCCCAGTGATCCCGTCTGCGGGGCACAGCTGCCCATGTCGGTGGGCCCGTGTCCCCCAGCGCTCACCATTTAGAGGCTCATGCGCAGACACTGGAGGCCGCACTTTGCCCAGCAGCTCAGGCAGGTAGCGCCTCTCACCCCAGCCCTGTCTGCTCCCCAGCCCCACCTCAGACCTCTTCCCCTGGGGTCCCTACCCTGCCTTCACACCAGCGTAAGACAAGCAGGCGTGGTTCTTAGGCACAAGGCGGAGCATCGAGGAGAGATACGCGGTGCCTCCGGGCCTGGCATAAGAACCTCAGGTCAGTTAGCAAGAGCTCTGGGGAGGGTGAGGGAAGGAGGGATCTGTCCTCAAGCGAGTGACCCGTCGCTGTCCTCCCGGCTCCTGGCGTGCTCTTGATAGCATCTTGGGCAGAAGTCCTGTGTTCACCCAAAAGGGCCCATCGCGGAGGTCTGCCCCAGCCTGGTCCCATTCCCACCCACAGGGGAGGGCCAGTGTCAGTGTTTCCGAAGGGACTCTGGAGATCTAGCCCAAAGTGTAGGGAGGCCTGACACGACCCGTCTCCCCACCCCCAGCACACCCCAGGCGAGGCAGGGCCTCAGCCAAAGCTACTTTGGGGTCAATGCCGGCAGGCCCTGGTTTGTAACAGGATGCCTTTTGAGAGACAGTGTTAGGGCGCGCTCACTCCCCCCCGGACACCGTTCTCAGTGACGGCTGTGGCCCCCGGCCCCACCAGCGGTCCCCAAGGTAGCAGCCCTTCGAGACCCCCGCGGGAGGAAGCACTTGCCCCCTCGCTCAGCTGCCCCCTCCGCCGCGCCCCGTCCAGCGCTGCCACGCTCCACATGCCACGGGGTTCCTCTGCTCACTTCCGAAATACTGATACGGCAGGTTTGGATCACGTTTGTTACTAATAAGAATGCTAACACTGTTGTGTAGATAATCAGCGAGGCCTTGATGAAGTTTACACCTTTGCGTTATTAAAGGAAATAACAGTCCACGTGAACTCACCAGCGTGTTTTGATTTTATTGAATAGTTGTGTGTCCTACAAAATGTCAAAAGCCCTTTCCTTCCACCTCACGTGTACCTGAACAACTCTGATTACTCCAAATTGCACCCCAAACTTGTAGCCTGCTGCTTGGAGTTCTAGCAAAGGAAATGCTTTCCTTTCCTGATGAGGAGCTATGCGCTTTGCTTAGCTGCCCTGAGAACTCTTGTGGGTCATTGCCTCCTTGGACGCTTCTGGTCCCCAGCAGGCAGGGGGAGGGGACAGTCCCTTTGCAGACCCAGGAGGTGGTCACTTTGGGGTCAGAGGCGCACTGTGGGCCACCAGACGTACAACGCTGTAGCTAGGGCTCCTGATTTCCCTGCTCCCATTAGAACCCCATAACAGAGGCTTCGCAGAGTGGCCTTGTGATGGAATGTGAGAGAAGGCTCTTGCTGGCAAATCCTATTCTGTTTATAATCACACTTAGTAGGACACTTCCTGGAAGCCCTTGAGACCAGCTGTCTGTTTAACAGCAGCTTCTGGGAAGGAGCGAGCAGACAGGTATGGGGTTATGAGTGAACCAGAGCCCCAGCTTGGTGGAAGGGGTCGCTCTGCTGCACGAAGAGATGGTGACACAGTGACTCAGGCCCGTCTAGTGTCTGTAAAATGTGAAACCCGGATTCTCATTTTGAGGCATTTAAGAAAGGTGTATGTAGGTCCCCATCTTGGGGCAGCCGGGTCCCTGTTCAGGGTCAACCCTTCCCATGCCGGGAACCACAGAAGATGGACAGCCCCACGTTCGCAGCATCACCGTTGGGACCGCTCTGACCCTGGAGGTTATGGAGGCGCTGCTCCCAAGAAACTCTCTTTGCGTGTGGGTCTGTGGCTGGGATGGGACCAGGCCAGTGGCAAGGTCAGGCAAAGATAGACCCCTGGAAGGTTATGTTTCCCTTTTATAAACTGTTACCTGAGGTACGGGGGACACCCTTTGTCCTTCTGGCTTTCCTGGGCTACAGCCCTGTATCATCCGCGAGGGCTAGTGGGTGTTGGCTTGACTTCAATATACTTTCCTCCATTTCCTGGTGTTTCCCTTATTTTCAGTTTTTTTGTTTAGGTTTGGTTTTTGTTTTTTGTTTTTTTTTTGTAGAAGCTATGCACACTCTAGCTTGAGGAGCGCCTTACTCCCTCTGGAAGTCGAGACTCTTAGTGGTGAACTGGGTGGCCCTTTCTCCTTCAGGGGCAGTCTGCGCGCTCTCCATCCGTTCGGTATGCTAGGTCAAGGCCACGCGGTGAGACCGCACACCCCCTCCTCGGGCGGCGAGTCATAGAGCAGCTGTTACTCATTGTAGGGCAGGCTCGAGGGGACCTGGAAACGGCACTCCCCCAACTCCGCTGTGTATGAGGATCACCCGGGCTGTTCCTCCAAATCCTGATCCCTGAGCTTCACCCCCAGAGATTCTGATTCCGTAGAATTGGGGAGCCCCAGAGTCTAAATTTACAGCACCCCAGGAATTGTGCTGCAGGTGGACAGACATTATGCTAAAAGGTGTTTATTTTCCACATAAAAATAAAATCACAAGAATCAGTGAATAAAAACAGGGCCTACTGAGTGTTGTAGGCTTCCAAGAAAAAGTACCTTGCACGGGGTGCTGCTGGACGGTGACGTGGGACGGTGGGCTCTTGTGGTTGAGGGGGGCGTGGAGATGCCGTCACCCCAGGCCCTGCCCCGCACAGGGACCTCTTCCAGAGCATTACGGAACCACTGTCAAGGGGTCGTCCGGCCTCTGCTCGACTGCCTCCAGCCACAGGGGGCTTGCCTGCCAAAGCAGCTCACCCTCTGTTAGTTCTTTCTCGAGGGGAGCGGAAATCTACCCCGGATCCTATAGTTTCCATCCAGTTTCCATCCAGCAGTGATACCGAACAAGACTACTTCTTCCATTTCACAGCCCACCTGTAAATCTCTGGAGGTGGCCTTCTCATCTCCAGACTCAACACCCACCCATTTTTTTTTTTTTTGACAAATACTCTTTGAACATTTCCTATCAGTCAGGTTGTCCTAGATGCTGGGGAGACATAAGACAGAGTACCTGGTAGAACCTTCCAGAAGGGACAGCCAAATAAAAAGCATGTAAATGAAGAGAAAATGTCAGCTAGAGGTAAAAAGAGAAGAAAGCAGGTAATGTGGTAGATAGTGGGCAGAGGTGCCTCACTAGATAAAAGATCGGGGGATGGAGGGAGAGGGCTCTATGACAAAGTGACCTTTGAGCCGAGGCCTGTGGGATGGCAAAGAGCCACCCAGGAAGTTAGGGGGCTGGAGTGTTGAAGGCAAGGGGTCAGCAAGGGCCTGAGGCAGGAATGGGCTGGGTGTGCTCAGTAGGTGGCGTGAAGGCTCTGGCCCGAGCACGAGGATGGGGGGGTGGAGGGCCAGTGCCATGAGTCACAACAATCAGAAGAGTGGGACTGTCTACAGCCCGTGTAGGGCCTTCAGGCCAAGAGGAAGAGTCTGAATTTTGTCTCTGCTAGAAGGGAAGACCACTTCCCTTTCTGTCTCACGTCACAGGGGTCTTTGTACCCTTCTGGCCCTTCCCCGGTGCGTGCGCGTGGTGCTGGCCTTCAGACCAAGGCAGCCCTCTGGCTGGGGCTGATGAGCCCAGAGCATAAGCTGGACAACCGCCGCCTCACACACGCGGAGCCACTTGGCGGTGGTTTGTCATCCTCTTTAGAGAGAGCATTTGTCCCCTAAAACCGTATTTATGTGTATACTCAGAAGGTACAGTTTGTACCACTGAGCCCGAAAACACAAACACTGTCCCCTCACGCAAATACTTCTGGCTCCTTCTTGGGGAAGCAGGCACTCAGCACCTGCGGAGCACTGACGTCAGCAGCGGCTTCCGGCCCAGTGTCTCGGGCTCGAGAGAAAGCCCAAGGCTGCTATCCCCTCCCTGCTCGGGGAAGCAGCTCTGGGACTCTGAAGATCAGGAAGGCTTGCATGCCTCTGTGCTTATTGGGGTGGAATGTGTAAGGACCTGCAAGAGAAGAATGGATGCTTTATTCTGCTTCCGTGAGCTGCTAGGGAAAAGACCCGCTCTAGCGGACCTCGGGGGCCGGCCGGCCGTTTCCTGCCGCCGAAGTCCGGAGATGGCGTGGCCAGAGCTGGGTCCTCTGGGTTCAGAGCCCTTGGTCCATCTTGATGCCTTCCTGGGCGTAGCCTAGGGTTTTCAGTGTGGGTTGGATGGGACCGGCCAGCGAGCCTAAGGAGAAGAGGCTGGGAAGCAAGACCAAGGTCCCAAAGAAGCCACAAATATTCGAGAATTTGAGAATCTTCTCCAACTAAGGCCCATCTGTGCCACGGGTACTACGAATTAAGCTGTGAGCAAGCAGTCATCTCTGGCGTGCTGGGCTGGTGGTTCGTACCCTGAATTAAACTTTGAAACAAAGACCAGCGGGGTAGGATCACTGCTGAAGAAGCCCCATGGAGCCTGAGCAGGAACCCCTGGGCAGACAGACGAGTGCCCCCAGGAACACAGACTGCGTGTAAAAGAAGAACGTGGCCCGTCTGTAGCACCTGTCACCTTGGACTACCCGTTCCTCTGTTATGTGGTGTGATACATGGCTGGCAGCCCAGCGGGCCTGGCCTGGTGCACAGCAAAGGCCCAGTGAGACCACATAGTGTTGGCCACAGTGACTGCCTCTAGTGGGCGGACCGGGGTGATCCCAGCGGGTCCCACCGGCACAGGAAGCCTCAGACAAGGTCCAGGGGTGGGGTGGGGCTGCCAGTCTGGTACTCCACCCTTCCAGAAGAAAAATGAAGCAGACGTGCTCATGTTTCAGCCTGAGGTCATGGTCTCCACACTGACTTGTGGGCAGAGCCCTGCTGGCTCCTGGCTTCCCAGAGCATAACCACGCGTCTCCCAGACACTGGAGGGACTCACCAGTCAGGGGGCCACCTCAGCCAACTCACAGCTATCACAAGGGGGCCTAGGGAGCTGAGCCTGGGCCCTTCTGTGAGACCATCAATCCCCCGGGGCCCAGGGGGTCTGTAGATGGACAATAGGGGAGAAGGACACAGAGGCCGAGTCATTCAGAGTGAGCCCAGCCAGAACGGGAGTGCTGGGTACTGCTGGGTACTGCTCGGATGTGAGAATGTGGGTCTGTCTGTCGTGGGCACGGAGGGTATTTGCCCTGAGTGTGAGTGTGCCTGTCCGTGTGGACCTGCATCTCTGGGTGAGTCTGCTGGGTTTCCTGAAGTCTGGTCCAAGTGTGCCTGAGCTCCCAGATGGTGAGTATACCCAAATTTTTCACCTTGCCTACCGGGGCTGGGCAGACCTCCATGTCTCCAGAGTAAATGGGCTTCATTCAGCTCCCTGGGTGCAATGACGGATAAACCATGTCCATCGTCCAGTGTTGGGATCCTCTGGAGCTGGTCCTAAAGAGGAGAGGAAGTGGGGTAGCATTCTGGGCATACCATTGTGCCTGATGTCAGCACAAGCCCACAGGAAGCCCTGGGAACCCCCTGCTGCCCAGTTGGGACCCTGCCCCTGACCACTCCCAGGAGCCACAGTCCAGGCCGAAACCAGTGACCATCTCCTGCCTGCCTGCTGCCGGGCTCACGGGGAGATCAGCTAAGGATGGGTCGGGGGGAGGCTCAGAGGCTGAGCACCAGGATGGAGACACAGCTCCCAGTCCCCACCTGCATCCTGACTTGTGGGTGCCTCATGCCCTTGTCCGCTGGTCTGTGAGATACGGCTGCCGTCCGCCCCTCAAAGATACAAAGAGACTCTGCCGTCTCAACACCGGGGTATAGAGAGGCCCCACGGAAGGTGACCCTCTTGACACAAATGCCATGACTGTGTCCTGTAGGCTCTCCCCCGCCCCAGGGGCTGTCGCTCTGCACAGGGCGCAGGAGTCTGCAAGGCAGTGTAGTAACTGCCGGCCATCTCTCTCCCTCCTTCCCACTCAAGCCAACGGCAGCCCTACGTCAGGCCTGAGCACCGGGGCCATCGTGGGCATCCTCATTGTCATCTTCGTCCTGCTCCTGGTGGTGGTGGACATCACCTGCTACTTCCTGAACAAATGTGGCCTGCTCATGTGCATCGCCGTCAACCTGTGTGGGAAGGCCGGGCCCGGAGCCAAGGGCAAGGACATGGAGGAGGGCAAAGCCGCCTTCTCGTGAGTACAGCCCCACTTGCCACTGCTGGGGTCTGGGCTCTGCCCCGGGCTGGGGAGGGCGGGGGGCCAGCAACGGAGCCATCTCATTGGAGAAATGTTTCTCAGAGCACAGCCTTTGGGGGTACGTGTTTGCAAAGCCAGCGCTTGGGCCCAACCTCACATCTAACATATCAGAATTTCAGAGAAGCTTGAAAATCCCTGCATAAATGAAAATGAGGGGAATTTTCAGAGCTGAACCGGAGGGAACCTGCCATAGCATTTGAGAGACCTACTTGCCTTGCTGTCATTCATTCATGTATTCACTCACCCATTCATTCATTCACTCATACATCTCCCAGGAAATATTTATGGAGCAGCTACTATGGAGCAAAGCACTACTCCCGGCCCGACGTTACACCCACGCACAGAGCAGGTAAAACTCCCTGTCCTTTCGGAGCTGAAGCTCCAGATGCTGTCCCCTCCAGCATCTCTGGAGAAACAGATCCTGAGCCAGTTAGCAGGAGCCTTCACAGACTCCAGGCAAGAAGGGACAGAGCGAGGGGTGAGCTGTTAGCCGCACCATGTGTCGGGCTCTGGACGGAAAGACGGAGTACCTGAGCACTTCTCTGTGCTGAGCACGTACACTCATCATCTCAGGTAACGTGAAACAGCTCAGCAAGGCAGAGACTTATTTACCCCATTTTACAGATGAGGAGATGGAAGCAAGGGTGAGCAAGTCAGGTGCTCAGGGTCACATAGCACGAGTGGGAACCGAGGCTCAGGCACTTGGGCCTGGCTTGAGCTGCACCCCCCACACCCCTGCCTACTTTGGGTCGGGCCCAGGTGCCGCGAGCTGTAGCTGGCTTCTCCAGGAGCCCCCTCTCCGCCCCAGCAGCCCGGGATTGAACCAGCCGCTCTCTCCACAGGAAAGATGAGTCCAAGGAGCCCATCGTGGAGGTGCGGACTGAGGAGGAGCGGACCCCAAACCACGATGGAGGGAAACACACGGAGCCCAATGAGACCACACCGCTGACAGAGCCCGAGTACGTGGGCGGGGAGGGGCCGTACCTCGTCAGCAGAGCCCCACACCCACCTCGTCACCCTCCCCACACCTCCCATGCCTCCCACCCACCACTCCCAGCCAAACAAGCAGGCTAGATTCTGGAGCCCTTGGCCAGAAATGCCTGACCCCCCTTCTCTCCCTAGAGAGAAGGCATTCTGGGTTCTGTTAAGGGCCTGTCGGTGCTCGGAAAGGGCTCCTGGGATGAGTGGGACCTCTAGACCCCATTCCCGAGTCACACACACATCCTGGAAACAGCCGAAGGGGGCAAAACTTCAGAGAGAGGCTGAGCTTTGAGAGGCTCCGCGGGTTCTGCTCAGGATTTTCAAGAACTCTAGGGCTTTCTGCGTTCTTCCCAGAAGGGTGAGAGAAGGTGAGGGGCTGTGAAGCTCCCCCACCCTCCTGTTCTCAAAGGCCTGGGGGACCCTCTGTCAGGAACCAGGCCCAGCTGAGCCTGTGACGACTGCTGGCTGTCCTGAGTGCTCTGGGTTTGAAGGGAGTGGAGTTGAATGGCAGCACGAAATCTCGGGCTGGAGAGCCCACGTGGCTCCTCGGGGCCGTTTGGAGCACTCATTGCCTTCCTCCTGACTTTGCCCATCACTGCCTGTGGAGTCTGTTCCTCGGGGGGCCTAGGACACCGGCAAGCAGCGGATGCCGGACTGTAGCCTGCCCCTCCTGAGTTGGGGTGCAGGCGGGGCTCGGGAAGGCCCCGACAGGGCTGTAGGGAAAGGCAGCCTAGCGCAGAGAGCTGGAGGGGCATCGGCGGGGAGGAAGGGCCCGCAGGTCCCTTTAGGCTGCCGCCTGCTCCGTGTCTCCTGTCTCCTCTTCTGCCCGCCTGGGCCTGTGCTTCCTCCCGCCGTCCTCGTCTCTCTGTGGGCCTCTGTCTGTGCCTCTGCGTCCCTGCCCGCCCTGCCCGCGCCCCCCTCCTCCGCTGCAGCCCTTCCCCTGCTTCTCCGTCTCGTCTGAGCTTCACTGTCTGTTCTCTTCTACTTCCTGTCCTCCCCGCAGGCTGCCTGCCGACACCACAGCCACTGTCGAGGACATGCTGCCTTCTGTCACCACCGTCACCGCTAACTCTGACACTGTCACCGAAACCTTTGCCACTGCTCAGAACAGCCCCACCAGTGAGACCACCACCCTGACCTCCAGTATTGCCCCCCCGGCCACGGCCACACCCGACTCAAACTCTGTGCCCGCCGGCCAGGCCACCCCTTCCAAGGGGCCCGGCGTCGCCACCTCCTCCCCACCCCCCGCTTCAGCCCCCAAGGTCGCCCCTCTCGTTGACCTGAGTGACACCCCGAGCTCAGCCCCTGCTGCCAGCAATCTGTCTTCTAGTGTCCTGGCTAACCAGGGGGCTGTGCTCAGCCCGAGCGCCCCCGCCAGCATGGGGGAGGCCTCCAAGGCCCCTCCGGCCAGCAAGCCGGCCCCCGCGCCAGGCCCCGCCACGGCAGCAGCGGCCGCCCCTGCCTCGGAAGCCCCCCAGGCCAAGCAGGAGGCTCCCAGCACCAAAGGCCCGGACCCCGAGCCCACCCAGCCCGGCGCCGCGAAGAGCCCGACCGAGGCAGCCACGGGCCTCCCTAGCCCGAAGAGCGAGGCTGCCTCCGTCAGCACCACAAACCCTGCCCAGGGCGAGGACTTTAAAATGGACGAAGGGAACTTCAAGACCCCAGATATTGACCTTGCAAAGGATGTTTTTGCAGCCCTGGGCTCTCCTGCTCCCGCCGCTGCGGCCAGTGGCCAAGCCCCTGAGCTTGCTCCTTCCACTGCAGACAGCTCTGTTCCGCCTGCACCAGCAAAGACCGAGTACGGCCTCTCTCTGTCTGCTGTGGTCGGGTTGTGTCCCGTGGTGGTGTGCGTTAGTGCTGTGCTGTGTCCTGTTTGTGAGACGTGTCTTCAGCCTAATCCCGGCTTCTCTGCAGGAACTGTCAAGCGAGGGGCTGGGATGAGGCGGAGAGAGAGGAGCGGGGCAGGCAGGCAGGGCCCAGGCAGCGCCCAGGCAGCAGCCGCCTGCTCACTAATTAGGCCATGTTAATTATGTTTTATCCTTATCATCCTAGCAGTGGCTTCTCTTTTCCCTGGGGGGAGCGGGGGAGGACTTGCCGTCGGGCCACTGATGAGCATAGCTTGGGAAGCGAGCTAAGGAGACCAAGGTGCCCTTATCGGCCACCCCGGGGCCCACAGACAGAGTGTTAGCCAGGGCCAGGCTGAGTCCACCCCCGAACGGCACTGTTCTGCGGGAAGAAAAGAGGCAGGCCCCAAGGCCCATGTGGGAAGAGGATGTGGTCCAGGAGGCCCTGTCCCACTCCAGCCCGGATGCCCACAAACCCCCCCCGACCACCAGCTACTCTTGCTTCTCCTGGGAATGTCTGGGAAGACTCAGAGCTCACAGGCACCGAATGACTGCTGGGTCTCCAAGTTCAAGGGAAGGTCCTTAAGCTTAAAGATGTCTTAACCATGATGCCAAAATGCAGCTGGAGCCGGGGTCTGAGGCTACTTGCCCCAGTGTGTCCTTAGACCAGACTTTCACTCCTGGGACTGAATAAGGCAGAGTCAGACCTAGGTTTTTATAGAGGCTCCTGTCCCCCAGATGAGTGGTCGTGCTGCCCTCAGCCGAAATGGGACCCTCCCCGGGAGCCCTGAATCTGAAGAAGTAGGACCCCGCTAGTCCTGCCCACTCAGCAGCCCCCTGACTCCCCCCCACCCCGTCCCCACCTGTAGCGTGACAGCCCTCCCTAGCCTCTCATGCTGTGGAACACTGCCTCGGTAGCAAAGAGCGTTTTCCCACCCTAAACACGGAGCGCAGGGTGTGCTGGGAGTGAGGACAGGCAAGAGCAAGGCGGTTCGCAGACGGACCCCTGGAGTGGGTACTGGGGAACCCAGCACAGCATCATCGTTTATACCAAGCTGAGCGGGTGCTTCTGCAGTGGGTGGGTGGTTGGTCGGGGTGAGGAGAAGGCCGCCTCTGCTGCCCCCTTCCGCTGGCCCAGGGAAGGACTGGACCCCTGGGCCCCCGGCAGTGGGTGAGGGCCGGAACGGGGAAGGTCTCGTTCCTCTGATTCAGCAGCTCTCCACTTTGGCTCCGTTTTAGAGTCACTCGGGTGCTTTTAAAAGTCATCGTGCCCTGACCAATTAAATCAGGATTCCTGGGGCGCTGGCCCAGGAATCGGTGATTTTTAGAGCCCCCAGGTGATTCCAGCATGCAGCCAAGGGTGGAGACCATTGCTCTGAGCTGGAGCCCCAGTGGAAGGGTGAGTTACTGCGATCGTGGTCTCAGTGCTGTTTTCCCAATTCTCTGCAGGAAGGGCCCAGTAGAAGCAAAGTCGGAGTGCCAGGAGACAGAAACGAAGTCAGCGCCAGCCGAAGTCAAGACGGTCCCCAACGACGCCACACAAACAAAGGAGAACGAGAGCAAAGCATGATGGGTGACAAGAAACGAGCAGATCAAAGTAAAAAGTGACACCACAGCTTCACCAGAGCATTCCCAATATCTCACACACGCACACACACATCTCATTCCTCTAGTGTCTTTTGCCTTTAAAAAAAAAAAACTAAACAGATAAACATGGGATCTCCTTTTTGTAGGTTTATAGAAAGGGTTCCTTCGCTACGCGCACTCACTTGTAAGAAAATGAGACAAAAAGGTTAAACCCACAGCCAAACTAGGACACTCTGTTCCCTGAAACCATTTAAAGAATCAAACAAAAGGACCCCAAATTAAGAATCTAGGAAGCTCAGAAAAAAAAAAAAAAAAAAATCTAGGTTCAGGAAGCCCGCACTTGGTGTTGCCCAATTGGCACAGACCAGTTTCAGAGAAATACTTCCAGGCACTAAGACTAACGAATGAACAAAGTCCAAGTTTATTTTTATACTTTGAGTCGAGTTTGAACTCTGTAAAGCCCCATAAATAAGTTATAATTTCTGTTCACTTTGTATTTGTTAAGTATGCAAAGTGTGTCCCCCTTGCTAGCTGAATTCAATTCCCACGTAGACTCTTGTTTTGTAGGAAGAATGCCAAATTGCAGCTTCTGGGGGTAGATCTCAGTTTGCAATATTCTGATTTCTTTTTCTCTCCTTTTCTTTCTCATTCTTTTTTTTTTTTCCTCCTTTCTGCCAACTTTGTTTTCCAATGTTTACAAGTTGACAAATGTTTGACTTTGGTTGTGTTTAAATGTCCATGTAAAATAGCTGCCTTTTTCTTTTTTTTTTTTTTTTGGAGTTACAAATACTGCCTAGAGGCGGGTAGGGTCGTCACAGGCTTGCTTTCGCACACGCCAACTTTACAAAATATGATTGTTTACAGTGGCTCTCCCCACCCCCACCCCACCCTCTTTCTGATTGGAAATTTTTGCCTGTGTGCAACTCAGGTGAAAATCCATCTCGTTCTGGAGTGGTTTTGCTTTTTTTTTTTTTTTTTTTTTTTTGTTCTCAGTTCTTTTTGTATTTCCTTGGGGGTTAGACCACTTTCTGATTAGCCACCACCTGCCTGTATCTGTGAAAAAGGATCTGCCCCCGCCCCGCAGGCGTCCACAGCCTTCGTTTTGAAGGACTCCTTAGGCTTTGTTGAATGAAGCAGAGAAGATTGTATAGTTGGGGCTGGTCTTGGTGAACACACATTTTTACCCCAAACATCCCCTTTTTGTAGAAAGCCAAATAAAATATATACATACAATTTCTTTTTGAGCCCAGAATCTAGATTTGAGCGGAAGAGCACTTGTGCTTCAGGGAATTAGTGTCTTTTTTTGGAAATCTGTTGAAGTAAAGTAACATCGGCCTTCTGTTCACTTAGGCAGCATTTATAGAAACAAAAGAGAAAAAAAAAACCAACCTGCTGTCTGGAGTCATAAACACAACTTTCCTGGATTGGAAACCAAGTGGGGGGGAAAATACAGAAACTTTAAGGGGGATGGGAGGGGGGAGAAGGGAAAAGCCAGCCCTTTGTATAGAAATTTTGCTTTTTTTTCTCATTCTACTTTAGAAACTGCAAGCTTGTGCACTGTGGATGCGTGAATATTTTAGTGTGAAACGTGTTTTTGTCATAGTATTGAAATAAAACTTCAACATAGTTTGGTTGTGGAAGGTATAGCAGCTAGTTCAGAAAAAAAAATATTCAGGAAACAAACATAACTCTTAAAAGGAATTGAAGCCTTTAAACAAAGAAAACGAAATAAAAGTGATGATGATGATGACGACGACGATAAGGCTAAGGAAACAGAAAGTCAGCCCTCCGGCATGCGTTCCTTTCCCAAGGTACAAAACAGCAAGAGGTTAGGGTGGCGAGACTGCCCCCGAGTCCGTTCCGCGGGCCACACTCCCCCACGTTCTGACGCTTCTGCAGTCTGATCAGTGGCGACACGCTAAGATTATAATTTCAAACTGTGAAAAATAATGGTCTTGTCATTTGCTAAATGTGGGGTCATTTTGCATTTTCTCAGCTCCTGGGGATGGAAATGGAGGATCCAGTGTACCCAGCTCTGACCCCTTTGATTCTGGGGTCTTTGCACAAATGTCTGGTTCAGATTCACAGCCCCTCAGGCACGAGGAACATGCAGACAGTTCTTTGAGCACACAGCAGAATGGGAGCTCCTGGGTGTCTGAGACAGGGGGACCCGGCAGGCCCATCCCACTGCTGGGCTGTCCGTGAAAGCAGTTGCTCATCTTCTGATGTTGATGGCGCTGGCTACCTAAGCCAAGCCCACGCTCTCCCTCATCGAGACTGTGCATCGCATGCCAAGTGGTTGTGGCCAGGCACGACAACTTGGGTTCTGATGGTTCAGAAGAGAAAGAGGAATAGCCGACCCTCAAGTAACCTGGCCCGGGGCAGCTGACGCCCCCCCACCCACCCAGAACCCTGGCTCCGCCATTAATTGGCACCCAAGACTCTGCCCACCTTTTGGTCTGCCTCTCTCTCATTATACATAGATTTGTCTCTGCACGCATGAGCTTTCCTTTCTTTAAAAAAAAAAAAAAAAAAAAAATTTTTTTTAATTAAAAAAAAAGCAAAAACAAAACAAAATAAAACAAACAAACAAAAACCACCAGAGCAATGCTTTCTCTAAAATCAAAGAGAGAGTCACTTTATTTTCAAGATGTTCTATCTTTTATGTTAAGAGATAAAAGCTTATAGTTTTCCTTTTTTAATTTTTTGAAGGCGGGATCAACTCTACCAGTTTCCAATGTGTATGTGCCATACATATGTATTCACATAACTAGCGGCAGGGCCACGTTCTGCGGGAGGGGGCACTCCTGGGGCCGTGCTGGGGGGCTCTGAGTCCTGGGGGGCCGTGGTGTACGTACTGCAGCTTCTGAAGTGGGACTGTTTTCACACTTTTCTATGGAGCCCTTCTGCGTCCCAGGCTGTCACTCGAGGCTGTCTGTCTGGATGGTGGTTTTCAGACCTCCATGAACATCCCTACCCAGCATTCCGTACTTCGGGGGCCTTCTCTCTTGTTATAAACTTTTTACCGAGTGAAACATCGATACCACCTTTGTTTCCATTCTCACTGGTGTAAATACTGAGTACTAACTGAGAATTTTGACTTTGCATTCTGTCAGAATACTTGTGTTCAATAAAAATTGAAAGAAAAAAGAGCCATTATGGTCAAACTGGGATTTATTTCGACTCGGTGCAAGTCTGCCACGTGAATCATATGTGGAAACGCCAATGGTTCTGTTTTGACCTTGTGAACAAGGTCAGTTAAACCCAGTGTCTTGAGTTCACGTTGCCTGAAGGATGGTTTTCCAGTGTTCCCCCCTCAGGTTGATAGAGGAATCTTCATTTTAGAATGGCCAACCATCAGATTCAGAAAGATTTCATTCAAATCCTGGTTCTGCCACTTCCTTGTTCACTCGGGAAGAGTTCCTTAATCTCCCTAAGACTCAGTTTCCTCTTTTGACAAACAGGAGATACCAAGCTCATAGAGCTAAGGCCCTGGCTAATGAAGGAAGCAATGTATATGAAAGCAGAGTATAGGACTGTCTTGCACACAGTAGGTGCTCAACAAATGGTAATGCCGGTGGCACCCCAGGGGTGTGAAAGCATCAAAGCCAATTGGAATAACAATCTAAACTTGAGCTCCAAGGTTTCAACATGGAGGTAGGCGCATGAGGCTTATTCCAGAATAATGATGTCTCTCCTTTCTTTGCCGTACTGCTCAGCCTTTGGAGTTAAAGTCTCTGAGCTAGGCAGAGTGAAGAAAACTTCACCCAACTCGGAATTCTCTTGCATGCGCTGCTGTCCAGCTGTGTTGGGAAGAGCCGAGAGTTGAAATTACCTATTAAACTGTGGAATTGGAAGTCCCTGGAGCAGAGCAGGTCCAGCACTAGGGTGAGGCAGGTGAGTGAGACTGCTAGGGAGCAAGATGTAAGGAGGCCCTGTCTCAGGGCCAGTCCTGCACCTGCACGCGTCTGAGGCACCTCCTCCTTTTGTGTCCTACATGCCCCTCTCCAGCCCCAGCTTGGGGCGGTGCCTCCCTCTGGAGTGGTGTCTGCATCCATTCCCAGGAGTTGGCCCTTCATTGGCCCTAGAGCCTGTTTTAAGGACCCAGAACCACATGTATCTATGTGATTTCCTGGGCCACCAACGTCCAGCTGCATATGGCAAGGTAAGGAGCCATCAACAAAAACTTAAACATCCTGAAATGATGACCCTCTCTAATGACACATGTGGGCTCACTTTCAGAGCCTTCCTCCTTCAGGCTAGCCTCCTCAGAGGTTCGCTCAGTAAGTATTCACAGAGTGCCTCCGAGCTGCTCAGGATACAGCCGTGGACGTTAGTTTATGTGTGGGGTGCAGCAGACAAGAAGCACGTGAGTTCCTAGTCTGTTGTAGTGTCAGCTGGGCTACTAACCAGTATTCCAGTTCTCCCTTCCCTCCTTCCAGGCACATGATGGGTTTGTACTTCTCTGGTCACATAAAGTAGGCGTGGCTGTGTCAATGGAATATGAGCAGGGCAGTGTGTGTCACTTCTCAGCAGAGCCTTGGTGGCCCTCTTCCCTCGCCACAGCAACCAGCAAAGCTGCAGGCGGTGGAAAGGCCACCACCTGGGCCCAGAGTGAGGGGTGTGCACAGATGGCCCATGATGGACGTGGAGCATGCGAGAGGGATGACCCCAGTGGCGATCTCTGGTGAATGTTTAATAACTGACCTTCCAAGGGCGGAAGACGAGGGGATGCATATACATACAATGTGTGTGTTTATTATAAACTTTATTGAGACAAAGAATGCAGTTTACAAACGATATACCATACTCTGTATTGAAATTCCATGTATCCCTATGATACAGAATGCTTTGGTACATTTTTGCTGCACTCTTGTCTAGAATCAACCTGTGGTTACAATTAATGAGTGAGTAGAGTTCCGACAAGAACATCGGTTGATACATTCGTGGGTGCCAACAGGTCAGATGGAAGTGGAGCACCAGAGATCCGTGTGTTGGACCTTCACTCGCTCGTGGGTGGTGTGAGTACCCTCCGCTGACTTGGGTGTGAGTTTCCAATACAAGAACTGGCCTCAATGTTTTGTGCTAGCCACAGTGGGACGGCTGCACACAGGGCACACTTGTAAGCTTAATCTACATCATAAATATTTCCGCATCACTCACAAGTCTAGACAAACACCAAAACAAACAGACAAACCAACAACAACTTATTGGCATTGGCTGCTTTCAGGGGTGTATAAATATTCCCCGCATGGTTGATTTCAGCATGTCCTCGCTGACCAAGGGCTTAGGGAGAGATGCACATCATCATATAGCATATTTCCCCTGTAAGGATAAAAGAGACATAAAGATCCTCAAGCTCAGAGAAAATAGCCATATGGAGCAATAATAACAATAAGCTATCGATATACATCATAACAGTAAAATGTAGTAAAATAATTGAGAAATGATACATTTTGGGTATTTATTGCTTTCACTTTAAACACAATTGGGGCGCCTGGGTGGCTCAGTCGGTTGAGCGTCTGCCCTCGGCTCGGGTCATGGTCCCGGGGTCCTGGGATCGAGTCCCGCATCAGGCTCCTGGTTCGGCAGGAAGCCTGCTTCTCCCTCGCCCACTCCCCCAGCTTGTGTTCCCTCTCTCACTGTGTCTCTCTCTGTCAAATAAATAAATAAAATCTTTAAAAAAATAAATAAACACAATTTTGTTGCTTGTAGGTTTATGGAATTTAACTTTTAATAACAACTGGCTCATAGATTTCCTGAAAGCATAACATTTCTCTCAAGCCAGTAAAGGCTGGCTCCAGCAGACCCCTGGATAGCCCTTTATGTTACAAGCTACTTGACCTTAGGATCTGTTACCACAGCATGATCTAGTCTGTCATGGGTAAACAGAGAGGGGTAAGTGCCACGGATAACAAATCCAGGTAAGGAGGTGGTCAGGGTACTCCTCTCTGAAAAGGTGACATTTGAGCAGTGACCTGACAAAAGTAAGGGACTGAACCATGGGAATAGCTGAACAAAGATATCTCAGGTAGCAGGAACAGCAAGTGCAAAGATCCTGAGGTGGGGACTGCTCGGTGTGTTTGAGGAACAGCAAGGAGGCCAGTGTGGCTGGAGCAGAGAACAATGGAAGGGATGGGCCAGAGGTACCCATGAGCTAGATCACATACGGTCTGCAGACAACTGCTAGAATTTTGGCTATTTCCTTCAAGTGAGATGGAAAGCCAGGGGGAAATTTGGTGCAGAAGCCTGACATGACTTGATTATTGAAATGATCATTCTGGCTGCTGGATGGAGAACAGACTACAGCAAGGGCAAGAGAGGAAGTGAGGATACCAATTAAGAGGCCAAAATCTAGATGGGACAAGACAGTGTGCTTGGAGCAAGCTGGTTCCAGCCGAGCGTGGGCAATGGCCATCAAGCCAGCAAGACTGGATAATGGATCGGATGCTGGGGTTTGAGGAAGGCATCAAGAGTGACTTCCAGATTTGGGGCCTAAGCAATTAAAAGGATAGATTTACTTTCTAAAAAGAGTGAAGGAGAAGCAGATGGAGGATGGTGCAGAGTTTGGTTCTGGACACTTTAAGCCTGAGATGCCTGTGAACACCCTAGAGGAGATTTGGAACAGGCCAAAGTTCAAGAGGTCCAGTCCATAGACACGTATAGGAGCTGTCGGCATGGGGCTCGGTGTTTAAAACTCTGGCACTTGGTGAGATCACCAAGAAAATGAATATGGATTGAGAAGAGGAGAGAACCAAGCAAGGAACCCAGAAAAGAAATTCACAGGCAGCTCTCTGTCAAGGAGAATCATGGGAAAATCCTGCCATGACACTTGCAACCTCTCTTCAGGGGATCGGGGTGGGAGAGGCGGTGACACCCTAATAGAATTCGCCTCTACCCATCCTGCTGCCTGGCACATGGGGTTACTGTTCAAAAGTCTAGAGGATGGATTTTAACTGGTAGCTACAAAAAGATGACCTAGGACTCATGCCAGCCTGGTGTTCGCCTGCTCACCGCCACTCCAGTGAGGGCCCCCCATGGCTCAGCAGACACTCCATCCCCGCTTCCTCCCACAGGGTATTCAGAAACACTGCAATGAGGTTGCCTGTGAGGACCGCCTCGTGTGACCAGAGCCCCAGCCTCACCCCTAGTGCTTGGCGCAAACAGGGTAGGATGCCTCTGAGTGATGAGAGTTGCTCCCAACATGGTCATATGAATCTCACACATAAATCTCTACCCCAGCAACTCTGGTCTCACACAGGCCGAGCTCAGGTGGCCACAGCTGGATAATGCAGGAGCTCTTGCTGGCTTTTATCCGGTGATCTGGTGGCCTCTAATCCATTGGCCTCACTCTGCACACAATGAGTTGGACAGAAGGTGACTTTCATCATGCCAACCCCCTCTTTCCCCGATCTTCCCAAAAAAGATCTTCAGGAGCTCCCAACTACCCTCAGGATCAAATGCAGAGTCCTTAACGAGGTTCACCAAAGCCATCTTGGCCACTGTCCCACTCCTTGCTTATAGTTCCAGCTCAGTCTTAGCACTCCTCCAAGTCAGACTCTGCTCCAGCCCCTGCTGTTCTACTACCCAAAGTCGTCTGTCTGCTCTCCCACGTCCCAGAACTCACACAAACCATATTTCCTTTTCCTGCAGTGCCTGGAATTGTGAAACACCTTTTACCTATTTTTTTAAAGTGAACACGCAGCTTCTGGTGGCTTTAACAGAGTTTCATACATGTAGTTCAGTTGCAGGGTTTACATGTGGCCGGAGAGGGTCTACCTGCTGGGGACCCTCAGCTGCTGCCTGCCCTAGCCCCTGATCGTGGGCCACCACATCCCTCTCCTTCCCCTAGGCTGTGACGGTGTCCAGCCAGTGAGTAGCGTATCTGTGAGGGAGGCAGGCTGGGACGACTCGGATTAGGGACCCTGAAAGGCAGAAACATGATATCCCATGCCTGCTACTCAAAACCACAGTTACCTGATGGACAAGGCTGACCCAGCAAAAGCAGGGAAACTCCTTCCTTGACGTTTTCTCTAAGGGGGCAAATCTACGGGTTGGGAGGCTGGGAAGAGCAGACAAGAGGCAGGAGAACAGCGTGGTATGATCTGCGAAGGGTCTGCTGGTCCCCAAGTCTAGGGGTCTGGCTTTCCAGGGAACAGTGCTGTGCTGTGTCCTCCTCCTGAGCAGGTAAGCCCAGGCACTTGGCTATGAACTCCAGCTCAGAACAAGATGACCCACAAGAGACTGCCTGTTTAGAGCACTTCCCACCACGATGGCTGTCAGTAGCCCGTTGGAAAGGTAGTGGCGAGTATGAGGAACAAAAGTGCGAAGATCTCTCAGGGGTATGGGATGAAACTTCCCCAGGGAGCTGCGATTTGGAGCCCAGGACCCTGCCTGCAATTCCTGTCGTGCTCCTGCTGAGGGAGGAAAGAGAGCAGGTCTGTAGCCAAGGAGGAGGTCACTCCGGGCAGCCACCAGCCCACCCTGCGGCCCAGGCTGGGAAGTCAGCGGCAGCTCTGAGCCTAGGCCACCCTTAGCCAAGCCCCTCCATCGCCCCCTTCTGCAGGCCTCTGCGTCTCCGGGGGCACAGTATGGACCGCATGTTCTGGATCCTAGCCCCTGCATCCCGAGGACACAGGTCTGGGGCTCAGGGTTCCACCGTAGGTGGTCCTCAGATAGCACCTGCAGACACGAGGCAGCGCTCCTTCCCCTCCGGGAGGCTCTGCGGGACCACGCAGACAGACAGGAAGAGCTGTAGACGCAGTGGAGTGTCTGCATGTCAGCAAGGCACTTCCCAAGGCTCAGCACACTTCACCACACACACCCAAGCCAGATGAGCATCCCAAATGAGCCCAGCCATCGGAGGAGATGAGCAGCCCAGATGATGTCCCGCCAGAGAGACCGATGTAAACTGTGCTCTCCGCAAATCCAACTGCTGAAGTAGATGCTGACGGGGCTGGGCTCAGAGGAGAGCATTTAAGAGAGAGAGAGAGGAAAAAAAGAAGAAAGGAAGAAAGAGAAAGAAAAGAAAGAAAAAAAAAGGAAGGAAGGAAGGAAGAGAGGGAGGGAGGAAGGGAGGGAGAGAGAAAGAAAGAAGAAAGAAAAAGGAAAAAGGCTACAGGTTTTAAATTGGCTATAAACTTGGTATCAGTGTAGACATTCAAAAATACTTGTGACGTTGACATTGATGGTTTTATTTATTTTTAAAACAATTCTATAACATCATGACAGACACCATTCTAAGCACTTAAGAAATATTTACTCTTTTAGTCCTTGTAATAATTCTATGAAAGAGCTATTAGTATTAACCCTGTTTTACAGATGGAAAAACTGAAGCACAGAGATGTTTCTTAACTTGCCCGAAGTCACACAGCTATTAAGAAACAGAGCCAGAATTTGAACCTAGTCATAAGGGATCCACAGTGGGGAATGTGTGAGCCTGCCCTCTCCTGGGGGGATTAGATTTCCGATCCTGTGTCACACACAAGAGGGCCAGGCAGGCGGCCACCCACAGGCACGGAGAGAGGAGACAGATGCAGCGTATGCCTTGGTGATTTTGTTCAGATTCTTGACACTTTGAGAGCAACGACTCTGAGCACCCACCCAGGTCTAGAGCAAGGACTGCAGAGGAAGCAAATTGTCAACATGATCATGGCTATCATTCGAATTCATCTTCCGGGGACAGACAGACACGTAAGTATGTCGCAGACGGAGCCAAGGGGCTGGAGCCGGGGCAGCAAGCAGGACACGGGACGCTGAGGAGGGGACGGGGCTCTAAAGAGAGAGGTGAGACTGTCAAAGACGAATTTCACCTGCCATTTGACCAGAACTTGCCGCCCCCACCGCCCGCCCCGCCAGAGACACATCAAGCTCAACCCCACTCTGAGAACAAAAGATTGTGGCATTTAATGGACTCACTTGTTCAGGATTTATTAACGGTCAATTATTTATCAAGCACCGAATAATGGTCTGGCACTGAGTTGGGTAGTGGGGTACAGATAATGTCCCTACCCTGATGGCACAGTGTCCAGCACATTGGAAAGGTCACGAACTCCAGAGGCACTGGTGCATGCAAGCTGTGGGACCACGGGCAAAGTACTGAACCTCTCTGAGCATCTTTGCCTCATCTATAAAATGAGAATTCCTACCTCTTGGAATTGTTTGAAATTGAAAAGAGCCCTAGTATTGGGCATGTGATTAAAACAGGGTGAGTACTTACATTAGTCAAGGTTCTTTGCTGCAAGCAACCAAAGATTCTGATTCTGATGGATTAAAACCCAAACAGGATTTTGTTAAAAAGATACTGGGTAGTTCACACAATCCTGGGAAGTGTGGAGAGCCAGGCTGTAGACCAGCCTTCCAAAAGCAATGCCTGTCAGAGCACCGCAGAGCTGGTCTGCTGAGCAAGCCCCCGCTGCCCACTCTCCCCCAGCAATGCCGCGTCTGGGCCGGGCGCCTGACCTTCCCACCTGTTACCACCTACCCACCCCATCCCCACCTCCAAAAGAAAGCCAGTACTTCTACCACTATCCTCGTCAGACAAAAAACGGGTTCCGGGCAGAACCTCTCTCCTCGGGTTGTTCTCATCTGCAGAGTGAAGTCTCACACCCGTGAGTCTGGTCGGAGGGGCCTGGGTCTCCCCTGTGCCCTGTGGGCAGCTGCAAAGACCTCTGGGGAGGGCAGTTCTCAGGTGTCAGCATGAGGGAGGTGGGACTAAGGCTGGAACGTCCTCCAATAAGAGCAAGGATGTCCCACAAGTGCTGGGCGGCCCGAATGTGACAAATGTCCGCTGGAGTCCCGTGCCCAGGCTGTTCCCTAAATACACACCCAGCCTCTTGCCAGTCCTGCAAATTTCTGGTGGAGGTGCCCCAGACTTGCGCAAACCTCCCTGCCTCCACCGTGCAGCCCTGACACACCACTGAGGTCCTCGGTATGCTTCTGTCCACGCGTGACCCACCCCCGTCTTCCAGCGCGAGGGAGCGTCTCAGGCAGAAGGTTTGAGGAGGCATGCAGACCCCGAGGCTCCTGGGAAAGCTCCAGTGAGCCTTTGGGGACCTGGCAGGGAAGGGCACAAAACGGGCTAAGGCTGCCACCAAGTGGCCATCTTGAGAACCACAGGAGGACGCCTTCCCTCCGACCCAGTCGCACAGACCGAAAGCCAGGGACCTCCACCAGAACCTGGGAAATGAGAGCTTCTCCCCCACTCTGCTCCTGAATTGGGTTGTCTAATCTGCTCCGAGCTCCAAAGGAGATAATGATATCTAACATTCGTTTGGTACCCTGCAGTGTACAAAATGCTTTCACGCAGTAATGATAATTACATGACAATATTATTGTTGTAGCAACTATCGTTAATCGAGGGCTTACTATGTGCCAGAAACTTCAAAATCTCAACCCTTAATCCTTACAATAAAGCTGTAGTGAACAAATGTATCTGCCCAGCAAGTATTCATTTTCCTTTCTGCTCTCAACGGCACCTCCATCTTTGGGAGGGGAATTCCCCTTCTACTCCCAGGACTTTTATTGAAACTACTGGCAAAAAGCAGCTCTATTCTCACTGAACCCATGAGAAGGGAAGTCTTCAGGTGCCACCCTGGGGGGCAAGACTGCCTAAGATTGAAGCCAACACACGAGAAGCAGGACAAATCTTAGCGGCACTTGAGACCCCTGGATTCAGCTATGCCTGAAAGAGTCTCTGGACTTTTCTATTCCATGAACCAATGTATGTCCCTTTACTTAAGTCTATTTGGGTGGGAGGGTTTGTTTGTTTGTTTTTTACTCAAACTCAAAGGAATTTCATTAATTCTTATTTCATAAAATAAATTAGCATGTGGAAAGCAGGGTGTTCTAAGCCACAGATCCAAAAATAGGAATTGTATAAGTCTAAGGTGGGGAACATTTATTCCACACCACGCGCCACTCCCCATTGTCCGTGCTGAGGACAGACAAGAGCCATGCTGTTCCGAGATAGCTTGGGAGCGGAGAATGCCACAGTGAATAGATTGGACAACAGCGACTAGCAATGAGCACCACGCATCGAATGAAATGGCCACTTTAGGTTGGGTGGTCAGGGATGGCGATGTGCCTTGTTGACGTGGTTACACCGGGGACAGCATTTCTCAGAACTCCCTTCCTTGGACGGTTCCAACCAGAGTTGGCCAAAAGAAGAGTTCGTGTGATGGTCGAAGGCAGAAGGGATACCGTGTGCATTACTTTCTCACGGACCTTGTGCAGTCCTGTGCACTGATGGACAAATGCCCAGGGCCTCAGTGAGTTCCAGTACATCTCCTCCCAGCTCCACTCAAGGGCAACTGCCCATTAGCATCCTTCCGATCAGCCACAGCCTCGGGCTGCCCACCACCGGTGGATACACAGACGTAGCAGCCTCCCACAGACAACTCCTTCGCAGCCCCACGAAGATGGTGGCTCAGGGCGGGAGGGAGTACCAGCAATGGAAAGGGAACAGGTTCAAGACCTGCTTTGGAGCTAGACTTGGTAGGACTTGCTGGTGGGTAAGAGGAAGGGTTTGACACAAAGGGGTTTTTGCCTTAAGCAAGAGCGCGGATGTCTGGGGCCATTTTCTGAGAGAGGAAGAAGAATACTGAGGGTTGGAAACAAGGGTTCTATGTTGGACATTGGGGGTAGACTGGAAAAAAATAGCCATATTTTATTGCACTGAAAAAAAATGGCCGCAAAAAAATAGCCACAGCTCCTCCCGGTCATAACCATAAACTTACATAAAAGCGGTGAGTACAGTACAAAGAACTTTCTTTTTACTGAACCATTTGTTTCTGGCCCGATGTCCCATCATCTGCAAATATTTTACTATTTCATATAATCAAGGACCTTCCCTCCCCTACCTAACCACAATCAAAGTCAAAATCAAGAAATTAACACTGATACAACACTATTATTCAATCTGTGGACCTTATTCAAATTTCTCCAGTTGTTTCACTACTGATCTTTAAAGCAAAAGGAAAATCATTTTTGTGTGCCCACCATTTACTCAGGAATCCACATTTCATTTAGCTTCATGATGACCCTTGTCTTTTTCAATCCAGAAGATCTATCCTTTATTATGCACCATGACGATCTTTTTGAAGGGAACAGGCCATTTCTTTTCTAAGATGTCCCTTGATTTTGGTTTGTTTGAAATTTTCTTACAAGTCAAGTCAGGCAATGCCTCTTTGATTAGGGATATCACAGAGGTGGTAATGGGTTTTTCTCACCACATCCTGTAAGGTAGCACACAATTTCCATTCCCCTGTATCTGAGGATGTCCACTCTGATCACTTAATTAAGGTGATGTCTGCCAAGCCTCTCCACTGTAAAGTTCCTCTTTTCCCCCTTGTAGTTAATAAGCATTTGTCCATTGTTGTAGTAACTATCACTAATTGAGGGCTCTGTATGCAGGGAGGTTTTTAAATTTGTAAATATCCCATGCCTAGCAAACTTTCGATTGAGTTATCCTTTATTTGTAACTGTGTAAACTAATCGTTTTCTATTTCATTCAGTGGGTTGTTACTCTCATTATTTATCTTGATGCTCAAATTGTCCTTTGTCTGGACACTCAGTGAGAACCCATTCAAGCTGGCTTCTGTATCTTTCGCACATGACCCCATGGTTTTTGAGTACCTCGTTGCTTGTTGGCATGAGATGTACCACGACCATCTCGCACCTTATCCACCTCAGCAGTGCAAGTGGCTGAGAAGGGCGTGTTGTATTTAGTCTGTCTCCTGAGGCTCCTCTAGTCAGTCTTTCCTTGATTTCCATGACCTTGACCCTTTTGAAGAATACTGATTGGGTATTCTGGAGAATGTCCCTGAATCTGGGTTGTCTGGCGTTTGCTTGTGACTAGATCTGGGTTATGGACTGAGAGGAGAGAATGTCACAGAGACGAAGTGCCCTTGCCCTTGTTATCGTATCATATCATGGATGCACGACATCAACATGACTTGTCACTGGTCAGATTGACCTTGGTCACTTGGATAAGGAGGTGTCTGCCGGTTTCTCAACTGTGAAGTGACTATTTCCCTTTCCATATGCTGTTCTTGAGAAGTTAATCACTGAGTCCAATGAACACGCAGGGGAGAGAAACTGACTTCTCCCTGGAGCTGTAGTATGTAATTATTTGGAATTCTTCTATAATGAAAATTTGTAGGACAGGAATTTTCAACTTTATTTTTGCTATGACCGCACCAGTAGTCAAGTGAAGCCTCTGGATCTCTTCTCAGAATAGCATTTTACAATTTAATGTATTTATTTAAAAAAAAAACAAAACCCATAGGATTACAAAGGAAAACAATGATATTGAAATACAATTATCAAAATATTTTATAAACAAATGTGTGATGTGGTAATAAATGTGTTTGTTTATTAACACATTCAAACACACGTTCTAAGTCACATGTCTAGTAACTACTGTAATTTCCAAGTGTTGCTGAGTATAAAAAATATCGCAGCTCCTGTTAATACTACTATGGTTTGTTGCCTGCATTCATGATGGGATGGAAGGAGTGCTACCTCAGTGACAAGTTTATACAAATAAAGATTTTTTTTTCCCAAACCAGTTCATAGACTCCTTCAATGCTATCCACACACCCCCTGGGAGAGTCCCTGGACCCCAGGTTAAGAACCTCTGATCTAGAAGGATCCAAGATAGTAGAGATGTTCTCAGAATGCAGAGGAAACAGAAAGTGTCAGCACAGTGGTGAGAAGTAAAATGATGAAAGACATTCAAAACAATCCACGTTTTCACAGATTTCCTTATCAGACCATTTATCATCTTTTTTTTTTCTTCCCAGTGAGCTCTTACTCCCAACGTGGGGCTCAAACTTCTGACCTGAGATCAAGTGTCCTACGCTCTACCCCCCGAGCCAGCCAGATGCCCCTATCATCTTTTAGAGTGAAAAAAAAAAAAAAAAAAAGCAACCCTCAGTGCTGGTGAGGATGCTGTGAAATTGGCATTTCTATACACTTCTGGTTACAGGGCTAATGTGTACAAATGTGTGCAACCCCACTGAAAGGCAATTCAAAAATATCCACAGCCATAAAAAGTTCAAACTCTTGATTGAGAAACCCAGTTCTGAAAAGCCACCCTAAGAAATTAATCCTAGATATATAAAAAGTTCTTTTTAGAGAGGCTTGTGGCAGCAATATTTACATCAGAAAAAAAAAAAAAAGATTAGCAGCAACTAAAGATCTAAAAGGAGGGCAAGGAGTCAGGTGCAGCCCAGTGCATGGACACATGGAAGGCAATGCAGGTATTAAATGAGCATTACTCAAACAATGCCACGGTCTGGCACAGACTTATGAGAAGCAAGAGATGTAGGGACCCCCTCCGAACCGCAGCTGTCTTGTCTATTAAAAGAGGGATAATAATACCATCTCCTAAGATAGCTATATGGCTTCATAAGATGACATTTAAAGACTCTAGTAAAGAGCCTGGGACATCATGGTGCTCGGAATGGATCATCTGTTATCATTACGATGATACCGTGCTCTACAATAAAGTAAAACAAAAAATCAAATGTAAGCACGGTTACGTCATTGCAAAAAAATGCAGAAAAAAGGCAGAGAGGAAATACATCAAAATGCTAATAGTGATAGTGTCAGGGTAAAGAGGTCAGGCATAATTTTCTGTTTTTCTCTATTTTCTAAGTTTCTAGGATAGGCTTTTAGTACACTATCTACCCGTTAATACAAAGAGAAGCAAAGGCATGTGCTAGAAATACATATCCCCCCTCTTCCCTAACAGTTGAGATGGAGCCCGTATTAGGACAGTAAGTGACCCTAAGTCCTACATTTCTCCATGTGCCCTCTTCTCCCCGAAACCTTGGAGGCAAAGGAAATCCCGCCGTCCAGAGCTGACGTCTCTTTATAATTTCTCAGGGGCACGAATCACCCCCAGACAAAGCGCCCCGCGTAAATGATGAATAAATGCAAACATTCACTAGAGCCTAGACGGTCGCCATCATTTAATTCGCCACCCAGAGAAGGAAACTCAGCAGTGGCAGCATCAACAGAAGGAGCCTAGCCAAGTCCATGACACATAGGAGGTGCTCAGCAAACGTTAAATAAATGCCTGGCCGCTGGGTTAAGTGGTGGGGTCCCTGACTTTCTCCGCCTCCGTGGTTGTCCCAGCAAAGCCAGTCTGCCCACATGGTGGCAGTGCTCCTTCACACTAGGCAGAGCGGGGGGACCCCGGTTCCCCTGGTGCTAAGTGCCTGACGCCCCTTCCCTTCCAGGCGGAGGAGTCACCCTGTTTTTGTTGGAGCAGGCGACACGGCCCTCTAGCTGTAGGAGAGATGCCCCCCTCACGTCTGGACGGTGGGACCAGCCTGTGGAGCAGACAGAGCCTCCTGTAGGGAGGTGTGAAGGCACATCCGAGAGGCAGAGCTAGGGCCGGAGGCTCCCAGGAGGGCCGCGGACCCCAGGAGTTGAAGACAGAGCTCCCCGGGAAGGGTGATCCTCGGGGCAGTGCGGTGAGATGGGGAGAATGAGCTGGGGGCATCTCAGACCAGGGTTCACATCTTGGCTTGCGTTCTGGCGAGTCCCGCCTCCCTGGCTGCGTTTCCTTATCTGTGAAATGGGAGTAAGACCGACCTTGCCGGGCTGCCGAGAGACTGAAGTCCGCTGATGCGACGAAAGGATGGAGCACGACGCCTGGCGCGCAGCCCCTCAGCGAGGCCCGTCACCGTCCGAGGCTGCCCCTGCTGCTGTTGTTAATAACTGTGGCGTCGTTAATTACACACAGACACCCCGGGCAAGACTCTCGCCCTCTGTGGACACACACACGAAATCTGTGACTAGATCTTGAAATCATTTCTTCATCCATATTCAGGTAGGCACTGAAAGAGAAAAGGGTAAGACCAAGGAGCAAAAACGTTAGCTAGTCTTTTCTTTTTAATGAAAGGACATATGCGTGGGGGGAAATATCAAATGTGATTTCTGAATTCCCTTCAAGGAGGGAAGAAACGGTGCCGAATTCCATCAGCTTCCTCCCCTGCTAAATCCTGAGGCCAAAGCTACCGAAAGAACGGTGGTCCCGGCATCTACATGAGGGGTTCTGTGCAACAGGACGCCGTCACGGAGCGGCTCCTGGCTCCGGGCTGACCTTGTCTGCACCCTTTACTTCCAGCAGGCAAACGCACGATCCCTTTACTCCGTGTGAGGCCGTCCTCGGGGGGAGGGGGAATTTTTTTTTCTTATCTCTCCTGAGCTTATAAAGTATGATTGATGAGAAAAAGCAAAGAGCTAGAATCGTTTACCCAAAAGGAAAAGCAGAGAAAAGAGACAACTTATAATAATCTCCAAGTCTCTGATACACTGTATGGTGGAAGGTGGCCAAATGTTCTCCAGTTTTTACGAGGACATAAAGAAAAAGTAAAACTTGTGTACCACATAAGGGACTTAGGGTGGGTGGAAGTAGCCATTGGGAAAGTATGAGTCATGAAGGTTCTCTAGGAGGAATAAATTTGAAATGTGACTCACAGACGGTTTAAACGTCTCTTCTCCTCTGCATGTTTGGACGCGTATGAAAATGCAGATGCTGACGCTTAAAACGTAAGTCACAACGATCATAATCTATGCACACTCATGTCCACGGTCCCTAGATTTTGTCACTGTAGCAAGTGAACTGCAAGAGTCTGAGTGGCTGTATTAGACATGAAAGGCTGTGTCATGCTGCCTAACAAACAAGTCCAACATTTTTGTGGATTAAAACAAAAAAGGTCTACTGCTCACTCATGCTACATGTCCATCAGAGGTAGAGAGGCAGCTCTGGTCCATGTCTCCTCACCCAGACTCATGTGGATACGGCTGCCAGTACCTGGGGGCTGGGGCAGGGGAAGGGTTGGCTATATACTGTGAGTCACACACTGGCTCCTAAAGGCTTCTGCCTCCTTCGCTTCTTCCCACACAGCACTGAACAAGGCAAATCAACCTGGTCACAGCGAAGTGAGAGCCTGCCGTGTGCCTGGGAGAAAGAATACTGGCATCTTTGCAGACAGCCCAGTGACTACCCAGGGCTTCCTAAGACCTTGACATTTTAAAGTGATCAATCTGTCGAGTAGATTTACCCTAAAACATATTTTGTGACTGTAACAATGTTTGTCCTCCAAAATGGATCTCTCTGGGAAGGCTGACGCAGAGAAACTAAATACTCATTCCTTCCCCAATCTGGAATAACTTAGATTGGAGACTTTCTCCAATCTTCCTCCACACAGAGCAAGAAATTAATTCATTTATTAGGCAAATCTAAATTTAGCTCCAAATAAGTGCTGGGTTGCTGGGAACATTAAGACAAAATAAAACGAAACTCCTACTCCCAAGAGATCCACAGTCCAGTTACCCAGTTGGATCAGAGGGCTGGGGCTTGGAGCAAGGTCTTGGCTCCATAGAGATCCATGTAGGCGCTCGCCCTCTCCTTGACATCTCTCCTGCCCAGGTACTTTGCCCAGCTCTTGCCTGGGCTCCTCCTTGCCTCCCACTCTTCCTATGGCTTCCCTCCTTGAGATTCTGTGCCATACCCATTTCTCTGGCTCATCTCTCACCACTCTTGCCTTAAACTTTTCTGTTTTCTCACCCATGGCACAATGCTTCCTGCCTCTAAATGTTTGCTCGGCCTAGAGCATTGCACACATGCTCAGCTTCCACGTGAACCATGTAAATTCCTATTCCTACGGGGCTTTCATTTCCCTTTCTTCCTCCTTCTTTCTTCCGTAAGCACTAGACCTTCACTGTGCCTATCACCCCGCTCTGTAATAATGTGTTTATGCATCTACCTTCCTCACTGC